>NC_048601.1:33837020-34473388 GCF_003668045.3 Cricetulus griseus | reverse complement strand
GCCTGGTCCTTGGTGTAATTGTGATTATGTAATGGGAACTTTAAGAAGGAAGCAGATTAGTGGAAAGAAATTCTTTTTAGGCAGCATCTTTTAAATGGATTAAAGCTGTTCTTCCAGTATCAGTTTGCACTAGAGCATGTTGTCATGAGAGAGGGAACCAGTTCTCCTCTGGTCTCTAACTTTCTGTCTCACTGTGAGATCCTCTGTTCTGGCTGTGTTCCTCTCATGATGTCTTCAAGAATGTTGAAAAGCAGACAAGAGGTCCTTCATAAAAAGCTGAACAGAGAAATACACAACCTTGGAGTTTCATTGTCCAGAATTGTGAGGGAAAACCACGGCTTCAGGTATCTAGTTAGCAGCATAAAATGGAATTATATAAGCTATTAAAATGGGCTCTTTGTAAACCCATTTAGCTAAGTGCTCTACCATCTATCTATCCATCTAGGATCCATAATCTATCATCCACCATCTCTCCTCTTGGTAGAGGAAAGTTTGAAATGTAAAAGATCTAGGAGAAAGAATTGGTGTGAAGATGTGAGCATGATGTGGAGAGGACTTACCCCTCCTGTTTCCTCCTGCTTTTCTTTGTCTGTTCTCATTTCCTTTGCTATGTTTTCCATCCTCACAGTCCTGTGATTGTGTTGGATTTATAGCTCAGAAGCTCTCCTTTGCCCACTTCCTAAGAGAGAGGTTGACCCCCTTAGGAAGCTGAGAGAATAATGCACCCTGTGAGATTGTTTAGGAACAGGGAGCAGAACAGATAGTCTCATGTTGCAGAAGACACATATCTGTTAATTGGCATCCTGTCACAAACAGTTCATAGCTTTTATTCTTTGTTCTTTAAATGATTGTTTGTATAAATGTACCACTTTTTATATAAACCATAATCTTCTGAAGCAGTTTTGTTCATTTGTAGATAAAACCCAGCTGACCATACAATATTAGCACTAAAAAGAGGTTATGAATTTGGAAACTCTGTTTACAAATATGGAACTAGAGTGATTGATTATATTCATGGATTCTTTGCTTTCATGCACAAAAAATTGATGTCATTTCTCCCAAGGGACAGTGTATCTAGACATCCATTAAGATTCACAAAATATTCTCTCTCTCATGCTGAGTTTAATGTTAGTCTCTGTGTTTCTTACTGAGGGAACAGTGACATATTTGATGATTTTATCCACATTTGCACCAAGAAGGGAAACAAACAGTAAAATTCAGGGTGCTTTGTAGCTTGTATGATTGCTAAGCTACAACTTCACAGTCAAACAAAAGGCAGATGGTTAACTATGATATAAGCAAGGGGATTCATTTGTTTGAAAATGCAGAGAAACAATTACTTGTAACGTGGTACCTGTAACAAGATTTAACACCTCAGGAGATTATATATTTGTGATTTCCTGATGAAATTCTGCAGAACACATCTTATAAGATGTTCAATATATTTTACTTAGAATGCATTTTAAAAGCTTAAGGAAAATATATTCTTTCATATAAAGAATGATGCTTTTAGGCATGATAATGATACCAATTTGATACTGCATTGTTGTTTTTAAGTCTGCCATGCTTTTGTCATGTAAAGTAGCTGTTATGGCTGTTCAGTTGTTTGTATTTTTGGCTTGTTTATTTGTTTTTGAGATAAGCTCTTGAACTTAGCCCAGATTGGCTTCAGTCTTACTATGGAGCCCAGGTTGGTTTCTAACTTACCATTCTCCTGCTGAAGTGTCAGGAACAATGTACTTTTATTCTGGATTCTGCTTTGATTTTTACATAGCTTTTGTGACTACAGCAATGGAAGACAACACATCTAGTCATTATAGCCTATGGAAATACAGCTTAGATCTTACTTATTTGAAAGCTGCAATAAAATATTCCTGGCCACCCATCTTCAAGTGAGTTTTCATCAATATTCATTGACTGGAAATTTGCCACATGCTCAAGAAACCAATCACCACCAAAGGACTACTATGATGATCTTCATGACTCCTCCTGAAGGCCTATGACCAGGGCTGGGGATGATGTTGGTGTTAGCTAAACATGGTCTTGAGGAACATCTTAGACCCTTGGAGAAAGGTCAGGTTGTGGTAGAAACATAAATGGGTTTTGGATGTATACGCAACTGTATATAAAATGAAATAGTTAAGGAAAATTCCAAACTCTTAAAAAGTTCATGTTGTTTGTGGCAATTGTAAAGGGTGATGTTTCTCTGATTTCTTTCTCCATAAATTTGTCATTGGTATATAGTAGGGCTACAGATTTTTTTAGTTAATTTTGAATCCTGCCACTTTGCTGAAGGTGTTTATCCGCTGTAGGAGTTCCCTGGCTGAGTTTTTCAGGTCACTTATGTAGACTATCATATCATCTGCAAATAGTGAGAGTTTGACTTATTCCTTTCCAAATTGTATTCCCTTGATCTCCTTTTGTTGTCTTATTGCTCTAGCTAGAACTTCAAGGACAATATTGAAGCGATATGGAGAGAGTGGACAGCCTTGTCTTTCCCCAATTTAGAAGAATTGCATTGATGTTGGCTGTTGGCTTGCTGTATATTGTTTTTATTATGTTGATTTATTTTCCTGTTTTCCCTGATTTCTCTAAGACCTTTATCGTGAAAGGGTGTTGGATTTTGTCAAAGGCTTTTTCGGCATCTAGTAAGATGATCATGTTTTTTTTTTTTTTCCTCATTTTGTTTATATGGTGGATTACACTGATGGATTTTCATATGTTGAACCATCCTTGCATCCCTGGGATGAAGCTTACTTGATCATGGTGGATGATTTTTCTGATGTGTTTTTGAATTGTATGTGCCAGTATTTTATTGGGAATTTTTGCATCAATGTTCATGAGGCATATTGATCTGTAGTTTTCTTTCTTAATTGTCTCTTTATATGGCTTTGGTATCAATGTTATTGAAGCCTCGTTAAAAGAGTTTGGCAATGACCCTTCTGCTTCTATTGTGTGGAATACTTTGAGGAGACTTGGTATTAGCTGTTCCTTGAAATTCTGGTAGAATTCTGAACTGAAACCATCTGGGCCTGGGCTTTTTTTGGTTGGGAGACTTCTGATGACTGCTTCTGTTTTTATAGGGGTTATAGGTCTATGTAAGTTGCCTATCTGTTCTTGATTTAATTTGGTAAGTGAAATTGGTCCAGAAAATCATCAATTTCCTTTAGATTTTCAAATTTTGAGGAATATAGGTTTGTGAAGTATGACCTGATGATTCTCTGGATTTTCTCTGCCTCTGTTGATATCTATTGTATATATTTTTCTGGTTGGAGTTAACTTCCTTGGGTTGCAGTTTCCTTCCGGAACTTTCTGTAGGGCTGGATTGGTGGCTATGTATTTTTTGAATCTGGTTTTGTCATGGAATATCTTGTTTTTTCCATCTATATTGATTGAATGCTTTGCTGGGTATAGTAGACTGGACTGACATCTGCGGTCTCTTAGTGTACGTAGAATATCTATCCAGGACCTTATGGCTTTCAGAGATTCCATGGAAAAGTCAGTTGTAATTCTGATAGGTTTGGCTTTATATGTTTCTTGACCTTTGTCCTTTGCTGCTCTTAATATTTTCTCTTTATTCTGTATGTTTGGTGTTTTGATTATTATGTGGCAAGGATACCTTTTTTGGTTCAGTCTATTTGGTGTTCTGTATGCTTCTTGTATTTTCATTGGCATATCTTTCTTTAGGTTGGGAAAGTTTTCTTCTATGATTTTGTTGAATATGTTTTCTGCGACCTTGATTTGGATTTCTTCACCTTTTTCTTAGTTTTGGTCTTTTTATGGTATCCCATATTTCCTGGATATTTTGAATTACGGATTTGTTGGACTTCAATTTTGTTTGGTTGATAAGTCTATTTCTCCTAGTGTATCTTCAACTCCTGAGACTCTCTCTTCCATCTCTTATATTCTGTTGGTTATTCTTGCATCTATAGTTCCTGATCATTTATCCATCTTTTCTATTTTCAGCATTCCCTCATATTGTGGTTTCTTTATTGTCTCTATTTCAGTTTTTAGGTCTTGAACTGTTTCCTTGACAGATTTGTTGATATCTTGTAGTTTTTTGGTTTGGGTTTTCTTCCATTTCTTTAAGGGATTTTCTCATGTCCTCTTTGAGGTCCCCTGTCATTTTTATGAAGATGTTTTTAAGGTCATTCTCTTCTTCATCATCTGCATTGTGATGTTCAGGTCTTGCTGGTGTATGGGTCCTAGTCTCCTGTGGTGTCATATTGGGTTTTCTGTTGTTGATTGTGCTTTTACATTGTCTTCTTCTCATCCTTTCTTCTGGTGGGTGTAGCAGTAGTCCCTTCCTCTCCTGGTGGGTATGGGACCAAAGTTCCCTTCTGGTAGATGCAAGCAGTTCCAATTCTCTGAAGTCTGTCCTCTTGCCATGGTTGGAGTTGGCACTGTTTCCAGGGCCTTGACAGTGTCTGGGTGTGTTGGATCCCACCACCGAGTTTGGATCAGGGAGCAGACCCCTGTTGTCAGATGTTTCCTAGCAGGGCTGCTTAACCCAAACCAGAAACAGCTCCTGGCCTACCTGGGCTGGTGGATGGAGGCAGAGCTGCCACCGGGGCCTTGGTAGTGTCTGGGTATGCTGGATATCACTGCCAAGTTCGGATCCGGTGAGCAGGCCCCTGGTGTCAGATTTTTACCAGCAGAATTGCTTAACTGGAAAGGGAAACAGCCCCTGGCCTACCTCAAGTTCATGATTTCTAATCAATCTTTATTTTGCACATAACAGGTTAGAATTCAGACATTTTCAACAAGTAACTAAATACCAGAAGGTGAAATATTTTCAACAAAGTGTTGATAGCTACATTTAATGATAGGTCATTTTAAATGAAACTAAAATGATGCTTCCATAATTATAGGGACCATATATAGGACAAGATTTTATTTATACAAACATATTTATGAATCTATACATTTGTTGTGTGACAAAACTTTTCCTGAGGAGGTGCCACCAAGGCAACTATTCATCCTAGAGAAGGATCTGTGCTTGATAGTTTTATGTCAACTTGACACATGCTGAAGTAATTGGGAGGAGGAAACCTTAATTAAGAAAATGTCTCTGAAGCCTGTAGGGTATTTTATTAATTAGTGATTTATATTGGAAATCCCAGACCATTGTGGATAGTGCCATCCCTGGGTTAGTGGTCCTGGGTTTATCAGGAAGCCTTTTAATCAAGCTAGAGGGAACAAGACAGTAAGCATAGCTCCTCTTATGGCTTCTGAATCAGTTCCTGCCACCTCCAGATTCTAGCCTGCTTCAGCCTCTGTCATGACTTCCTTCAGTAATGGAAGACAATGGGGAAGTCTCAACCAAATACACCTTTTTCTTCCCATACTTCTTTTGGTAATGAGGTTTTAACATAGCAATAGTAACCGTAATTAGGACAGTATTCCAGAAGAGACCAAAGTATTGCTACCAACAAAATCTAATTGGTGAACCAATTAGTTTATAGGAGCAGAAATGACTCAAAGACTACTGCATCACCAAAGGATATTTTAGCATGGGTGAAGAGTGTTCTAGTGACTCAATTGGTCTAAACCTCTTCCAAGCTGCTCTACTGGTTTCTACTTCTTCTAGGTCATTAGTATGGTCTCAAAATCTTATTTACAGCTTGGTATCACTGAGAGGGACTTGTAGTAATATTTTGTTTGTTATCTAATAAATAAAGCTTGCCTGAAGGTCAGAGTGTAGAGCTAAGCCACTAGTTAACCATGGAGGACAAACAGTGGTGGCTACACCTTTAATTCCAGCACCTGGGAGACAGATACAGATGCATCTCTGTGAGTTCAAGACCACCCTGGACTATATGAGAGTGAATTGGTCTAAAAGAAAAACAGAGCTCACATTTTTGGTTCAATCACTTAGGATGACATGCTAACCCCAGTATTAGCCGGAAATACAAGGCAAGAGCTCAGTGCAAGGAGTCTGAGGTTTGGTGGAGAGCAGTGTAGTCTGAGGTTCGGTGTATCACCCTTTTGGTCTGGGAATTGGTAGAGGTGAGAATTCTCAAGGGTCTGGCCACTTCTCTAACCTTCAGCTTTAACTCCAATATCTGTCTCTGGGTTTTTAGAATTCATGTTACCCTTTCAAGAATGATCCAGTGAATCTGGTCAGTTTCTGGGACTTCCTGAAGTTATTTTGTGTTATTTACCTCCCTGATTATTGAGCTTCCAGAAAGGGTGGAATATTTCAATGTTAGAGGAAAACAGATTAATAGCAACATTGTATATGTGAAAGAAACATAAGTATTTACATCTAAGGAACATACTCAAGAGGAAAATAATTTTAACTAGAGTTGGCAATGCAATCATCTCAGCACTTTACTGTATGAAGAGACTGTTGAGTCCAAAGCCATCCTGCGCTACCTAGTGATACCCTATTCCCATCTCCACTCAAAACAATGCTACAGAGACCAGTGATAGGCCTGAACAGATAAATGGTTTTGATACTAAGGCTGACAAATTGAGTTCAATCTCTGAGACCTGCACAGTGGAAGAAGAGTACTAACTCCATGAGGAAGTCCCCTCACCTCTGTACAGCATGTTAAACATGTAAATAAATACCTATATAAATAAGTAGATTATATAAAAATAGAGCAAACATTCATTCCAACTATTTTAGTCTGTTTACCCAAGAATTCTTCATAATCATTCAGTGCTTTTATATTTGGAAAGTTATTAGCTGTTCCTTAAGGTAGTATTGTCTTTTACTCTGATATTAACTTAAATTTTGGAAAGTCCATTCATTATTTAAGTTAAGAAAATGTAATAAAACAAATAATCAAACCAAAAATAAAGAAAAATGCTCGGAGTTTTCGTATATACTATGTTGCTAAAATGACACCTTGTGTGTGTCTACACATTAGAACAACAAAAAGAGGACAAGTCTGTAGTAACTGCTGGTAATCTTGCTGTGGAATATAATCCAGTCATGGTTTGGTTAATTCATACCAGTGAGAGAACACTAAATTAAGGACCCAATTTTTTGTCTGTTTCACTATGAGTGACCCCAGGAAATCAAAGTTATGTTTTCTCTTTGTGCTTTCAATGGACAAAAAGAATTATTTCCTCTTCAGTTCCTTATTGGTGAAATGAAAAATATTCATAAGCCATGAGATTGTTTGTGATAATCCAAGCAAATAAAATGATTACTGGCCAGCAAGAAATGATGACTTGCAGATAAGAGCTGTGACTTATGCAGGTGACTTATGCAAACTTTTGTTCTTTCATTCAAAGCCCATCACCTTTCTTTCAACTACCTAAGGTTACACTCAGGAGAGCTAATTTCTCAGAGGCCAGATTTTCTTTATACTCACTAAACTTGAAGTCCTCAACCCTGCAAATACCAAGACCTATAGCAAAAAATTTCCTCCCATCCGATTTTGCCACCAAATTTAATTAATTTCAGTCAGAGCCTTCATCATCTTTTATTGGTTTTCTATGAAATCCATAGATTTAAAAAAATGATTTTTCACCTTCCCGTGTTTTTTTTTATTATCTATTTTGGGTTATTCTTATCTCTTATCTGTGCATAAATTGAAGAAAAAGTATACATTTTTATTTTATGTATGAGTGTTTTACCATCATATATCATTGTGTGTGTGTGTGTGTGTGTGTGTGTGTGTGTGTGTGTGTGTGTGTGTGTGAATGAACTTCCTGAAGAGGCTAGAAGAGGCATCAAATCCTCTAGAACTGAAATTAAAGAAATCTATGATCTGCCTTGTGGATTCTGGGAACCAGACCAAGTGGGAACCAACATCTCCATTCAAGCACATGACTCTGGTAGGCCTTACCCTCCTCTCAGATTCTCTTTTCCTTCTCAAAAACTGTTATATTGTGTTCCTAAAGCTAGTTCCCGAGGTCTATTCCCTTATTTGGCCACTTCTTTCTCCTGGGCATAACTACTGAGGTCCAGCTATCAAAGCACTGAAGTCCAGCAATCAAAAGTTCACTTTGGCTCAACTAATTAACATGCCCAATTAAAATTAAACACCTTATTCTATCACAGGGTTTCCCATTTTGCCCTTATAAACCTCCATTTGCCTATGGACCTCATCTGTCTCCCCTCTATCCTGAGGCAGTTCTTTGTTCCCTTTCCCTTGTTTCCTTCCCCTTCTTCCTCATTCTTTAACTCCTGTCTTTGTCACTTATTCCCTACTCTTTGGGCAAACAAATCTCCTTTGTGCTGAGAACTTGGTATTGTGGGACCTGAGCTGATACTTTTCTTTTCACCAAGATCTCTGCAAGAACAGCCCCTGCTTCAGCTCTTAACTGGTAAGCCATCTCTCCACCCCATTTATGCCTATCTTGATTCCACTTAATTGTGTAAGTTCTGTGTCTATTAATCATTTCAACTTAGGCTGGCACATAATTTAACTGAAAATACAGCATCCTGGAAGTACATTAAGAAATAATAATAATAATAATAATAATAATAATAATAATAATAATAATATGACCCAGCATTTAAGAACACCAGCTGCTCTGACAGCTGGGAAAATCAACAGCCACTTGGTGTCTCACAACCATTTATGCCCCTTTATTGTCAGGTTGATATAACTCTTTCTTCTGATCTCTGTGGCCTATAAGTATGTATGTAGTGTGTAGACACCCATGCATACAAAAACCTATGCACATAAATAATATAAATTTTAAATATTTAAAATAGTAACATGAGCTAGGTATGGTCATAAATTCCTATAATTGCAGAACTTAGAAGGCAGAGGTAAAAGGAATGAAATTTAAGGCTAATTATGGACAAATATCAAGATCCAGTCAAAATGAAAGAAAAAATTACTAATGACTTCTTCTGGAAACTTAGGAAGACCTGACTGAATTTGTAAGGGGACCATAAGGTTCTGAGTGAATGCGTACTACTAACAAAGTCCAGTGCCTCAGCCCTATGGAACTTGTCAAAGCCTTACTCTGGGTGAGGCTCAGTGTTTGGCAAAGCCTCTGTTCAAATATAAGAATTTAGTATCAATTGACCAGTTCATGCAAAAACTAGCAACTGCAACTTCTTCTTCCAGGATGGAGAGCTCCTACTGAGAGATCAGTCAGCTACTGCCTCTTCCTGTGCTGAAAATAATACGTTGTGAGGTTTCAGGTTGTTGCATAATTGATGAGTATGGACAATCTTTACCCAGATTGTCTGTCCTATCTTCATTGCCTCATTGCATTGACCCAGCCAGGTTTCCAGGAGCATGTTATGCAGGCCTTGGCAGTTATATTTTCTTCTGAATCCCAAGGGTCTCATTCTATACTAGAAAGATTCCTGTAGGTTATTCTTGTTACATTAATGCATTCCTGGTATGTCTTAAAAATGTATATGAATTCTAATTCAGAATGTTAGTATTGCTGCTTATTTAATTTTTGCATCAAGTATCACATACTCGTCTTGTTTCTCCAGTGTATGCATAAAGGAGAAGGGATTGCAGGCAACTCTTAAATGGTCAGTGATCAGTCCATGACTTATTTGCTTACCCACTCTGTATGTATTTTGTAAATTCTCAGATGCTCACACAAAAATCAGAGCTTATTCTCTGTCTTTTGATTAATCTTAAGGATTGGTGGGATCTTCGTGCTCTTCTCAGCAAGCATGTCTGAAAGATTCTTGTGTGCAGTCTCTTTTCTTCAATAGGTAGCCAACAAAGTGCATGTTCGCTGTCTCATGGGCTTGGAGAGAAGTTAAGAGACTTTTATATGATAGTCATTGTGGTTGAATGACTTATAAACTACATCCACATGAACCCAAACAGAATACAGTAGAAAAATCTCATGTAAATAGCCCCATGAGAGTAAGAATTAAATGAGGATGGTAGCATGCCCAAGAGTTTACTTACTTGCTAAGCAATTGTAATGACTAAGACAGACACGATCAACGAGTGTTGTCACAACATCACCAACCAATCTGTACTGGAGAAAATTGATAATAAAGGCAATAATTATGAGAATTTCCACTTCCCAATGTCAGTGAGATGCCAGCAGTGATCAGATGCCTTGCACAATTTAATTCTATTTCATGTTATGAGTACAAGAACTCTGTGAATTGGGTAGTGTTATACCTACTTTATTGTTAGGGAAATTAGGAGTCAGCAATGATTTGTTATTTACCAAAGGTGACAGAGTTAAAGGACTTAGTTTCTGAACTACAAACCAATAGTAATGATTAAAAGATGACAAAATTGTCTCTAGTCTTCACTGTCCCATTTCAATATTTCCACCTCATCTTCCTGGATCAATGCAGTAATTAATGTGATCAGTACCAGACTGTTTATTCTCATTTTTAAGAACCTAGAATTGAGGTTTCTTTCCACAGTTTCTTAACTTTGCTTTTAGATGATTTAAAAATTAAAATTAAAAGTTAAATTGACCTGTATTTTATTAGATAGAATACAAAATAGAAAAAATAAAAATAGGTGGAGTGGAAAAATTGTCATTTGTTAGCAAAGTCCATATAGCTCCCCAAAAAGTTATGCTAACAGATTGTGTTATCAACTAGAATCACCCTAAATTGTTATATTTGATTGTGTGTTAAATAACTAAAAAGGTACGATGGGTAGCATGATAGAAAGAAAACAGGTATCAGAATCATTACTATTCCCATTTCTAGTAATTAGCACTGAATAATTCTAACTTTCTATGAGTATTGAATACAGCAAGAAGAAGCTGTGCAGTGGTGGGGAGATGACTCTGTTAGTAAAGTGTCTACAGTCACAGCACAAAGTCCCCCAGTACCCATGTCAAAGGCAGGTGTTGTGGCACTTGTCTACAATCCCAGTGCTGCCTACAAGATGAGCAGCACAGACATGGAAGGATCCCTATAGTTCATTTGCCAGTCAGCCTAGACTATTTGTGAGCTACAGGTTTAGTAAGTGACCCTGGCTCAAAAAGTAAGGTAGAAGATGACAAGACAATATGTTTAGGGTCAGCCTGTGGCTTCCAAAAATACACATATCCACCTAAACATGTACATATATATGGCAAACACAGACACAGACACACATATATACACACACACATACACACACACACATACACACAAACACACACACAGCAATGATAAATAAAGTACTGGAGAGATGGGTCAGTGGTTGAGAGTACAGACTGCTCTTGCTGATTACCCAGCACCTGCACTGCAGTGCCTCAGTACCTGTTACTATAGTCCCAGGGGATCAAATGCCCTTGCACACACATGGTACATGAGCACACATACAGACAAAGCACCCAAAATACAATAAAATAAAATTTAAAAATATATGAATAAGTAAAACAGATAAAATTAAAAAATGAGCGAATAAACAAGGGCATCTGAGGCAATATATTAAAATGCTAATCCATTGATGCAATTTGCATTTTACTGTCAGATTTGATATGATCTGAATATATGTACACTCCCAGAATAAGCTGATGAAAAGTTAATCAAAAATGTGATGCTCAAACTCTTGAGAATAGAGTGGGTTGTAAAGATTGAGGCCTCAGATATAGAAATCACTGCCCCTTGTAACTCTGCCTGCTATAGCTTCACTGGCCCATTATGCTGAAATAAGAACACAATATCCATGTACCAGAACAGAAGCCAGTATAAGACTGGGAATTTGCTGGTGCTCCGAACTTTGATCTCTCTGGTTGTCTGGAGTTTTGATGTAGTTGTTCAAACAGACAAGGGTAATAAAAATACTTGGGGACAGGTGAGAAAAAAATCATATTTGGATGAAAACATGATCCCTTTCTAAAACAAAGTTTCAGCCATGAAGGACAGTGAATGAAATCGTATGCAAGCATAGGTATGTTGGAAATGTTCCAAGAATGTTAGTTAAGAGACCATATTGGGGATAAAAAGTTGGAAGATAATAATAGGAAATGTCATCAGAAATATACAAGAGAATCATATAGCTAAAAATGTTTTAGGTTGTAGTGAGAATTCTGACATTATTCTTTGTGAAATGGAAAAACAGAGTTTTAAATGATAGTAAAACAGGAAAGGGTATAAGAGTAGAGTTGGGCTACAAGTTTAAAGTTATTATAAGTTAAGAATCTAAACTGGTTGATAAGAGATTTAATAGATGGAGTTTTAAATTAATTTGAATATATATATGTATATATATAATGCAAATGAGGAATAGAACAAAGGAAGAAGTGTCAGTCAGAACAGTTAGAATAACGGAATTCTCCTAAACTGAGATGGGACAGGTGGAAAATTGTTTTGAGAGAGACAATTAGACATTTAGCTTCTAGATAGGTTTATTTAAAATGGCAAATCCAGAGATTTAAGGATGGAAAAAATAATGGCCTATAATTAGAGAGAGATGACACCAATACTAAAGATTTAGGAGTCATTTGTATACTGGTGAATACTAAGCCACAGATTGCCTAAAGGAATGAGTTTGGAGAGAAAGATAGATGACCAAGCTATAAACTTCACATCCTGTAATTTGAAATATATGGGTGATAAAAATGAACGTTCAGTTATACTGGGCATGAATGTCCCAGGAGGTGAGATGGAACTACCCTTCAGTATCCTTAAGGCAAGTGAAAAAATAAGAAGAGGAAATTGATATGATCCATCTTAGTATGTGAAGTAATCAGACAGAGCATGAGCCTTGGTGTTACCGGAGTGTAGACTGTCTGTCATATTGAAGAAAGGCTTTGGTGAAGTGAAAGCACAATCAATGTGAAAAACACTGGTTCTTGATGGTTTAGAGAATGTTTATAATTCCACTGAGCAAGATTAAAAAGGGTGTAAGCTATATCTGCTGAGAAGGAAGAGTAAGGAAACAAACAAACAAAAAAAAACTATTGAGGTTCTCCTTAATAAAAGGATTGCAGGTTGCAGGTTAACTGGTAACCCAAGACTACACTGTAATTAGATTGGTTGGTTGGTGTGTGTGTGTGTGTGTGTGTGTGTGTGTGTGTGTGTGTGTGTGTGTGTGTGTATCACCATCAGGGCATGTTACCACACTTCCTTTTATTCAAATACTTGAGAGTCTGAAGAATATTTACAACTTCTAAGACAGTCTGGACATCATGACCAGACTCTGTCAAAAAACAAAAGTATAATAAAGAAATGTACAAAACCCTGCAAGTACCCCATTCCCCTGGTAAATATGTCATTATTTTACATAGGAGTTTCTGAAAATTTTATAATATCATAGATATATATGTTTGGAAAGTTGTTCATAGTGATTCCAATTACAAACATAAATAGGATTTATTAAAAACAGTTTTATTGGCCGGGCATTGGTAGCTCACACCTTTAATCCCAGCACTTGGCAGATCTCTGTGAGTTCAAGGCCAGCCTGGTCTCCAGAGCGAGCACCAGGATAGGCTCCAAAGCTACACAAAGAAACCCTGTCTCTAAAAACCAAAAAAAGAGACAGTTTTATTGTACTGTAAATTCACATCACCCATTTGTTAAGCTCTTTTCTTTTAAAAACTTATACAAATTGGCATTATATAAAGTGATCAGCCCCATACTTTGATTCGAGGTAAACTAAAATTTAGAAACTTTTTCCAACTTTTTTATTTGAATTAGAAACAGGATTGTTTTACATGACAATCCCATTTCCCTTCTCCCACCCGTCCTCCCCTACCCCCCCAACTAAAACCTTATTTGTCACATCTTTTCTGCTCCCCCTGGATGGTGAGGCCTTCCATAGGATGTCATCAGAGTCTTTTGTATCCTTTGGGATAGGGACAATGCCCACCCCCGTGTGTCTTGGCTCAGGGAGTATTCCTCTATATGGAATGGGCTCTCAAAGGCCACACCTATGCTAGGGATAAATACTGGGCTTCTACAGGAGGTCCCATAGATTTCTGAGGTTGCCTCACAGAAACCCATGTTCCTTGGGTCTGGATCAGTACATGCTGGTATTCCAGCTATCAGACTGGGGAGCAAGGGTTCCTGGATATTCAGGTCAGCTGTTTCTGTGGGTTTCGCCAGCCTGGTCTGGACCTCTGTGCTCTTTACTGGTCCTTCTCTGCATCTGGGTTCCAGTTCAGATCGGTGATTAGTTGTGGGTGTCTGCTTCTACTTCCACCAGCTGATGGATCAGTCATCAATCTCATAATCAGGGGAGGCATTTAAGGTAGCCTCTCCTCCATTGCTGAGATAGTTAGCTGGTGTCATCTTTGTAGATCTCCAGACATTTGCCTAGTGCCTGATTTCTCTGTAAACCAAAAATGTCTCCCTCTATTATGATATCTCCATTCTTGTTATTGTGTATTCTTCCCCTGACTCATACTTTCTGCTCCCTCATGTCCTCAGCATCCCTCTTCTTCTCCCCTTCTCATTCTCCTAGCTCCCTCCCCCATCTTCCCGTGCTCCCAATTTGCTCAGCAAATCTTGAACCTCTCCCCTCCTCCAGGGGACCATGTATGTCTCTCTTAGGGACCTCCATGTTTATTAGCTTCTTTGGCAGTGTGGATTGTAGGCTGGTAATCCTTACTCTATATCTACAATCCACATATGAGTAAGTATGTATCATGTTTGTCTTTTTGTGATTGGGTTACCTCGCTCAGAATGGTTTCTTCTAGATCCATCCATTTCCTGCAAATTTCAAGATTCCATTGTTTTTTTTTCCCGCTGAGTAGTACTCCATTGTGTAAATGTACCACATTTTCTCTATCCATTCTTCAGTTGAGGGGAAACTAGGCTGCTTCCAGTTTCTGGCTATTACAAATAGTGCTGCTATGAACATCATTGGACATATGTCCTTGTTGTATGAATGTGCTATTTTTGGGTATGTGCCTAAGAGTGGAATTGCTGGATCTTGTGGTAGGCTGATCCCATGTTTTGAGGAGTCACCATAAAGTGATTTCCAAAGTGGCTGTAGAAGTTTGCACTCCCACCAGCAGTGGAGAAGTGTTCCCCTTTCTCCACATCCTCTCCAACATGAACTGTCATTGGTGTTTTTGATTTTGGCCATATTGACAGGGGTAAGATGATATCTCAGAGTTGTTTTGATTTTCATTTCCCTGATGACTAAGCATCAGGGAAAGTTTGAACACTTTCTTATGTTTCTTTCAGCCATTTTAGATTGCTCTATTGAGAATTGTCTATTTAGTTCTGTACCCCACTTTTTAATGGGGTTGCTTGGTGTTTGGGGGACTAGCTTCTTGAGTTCTTTGTATATTTTGGAGATATTTTCAGCTGTAATTTATTTTTTCAACATAATTTCCTAAGTAAGGGTACTGCTTTTACACTGTTTCCAAATATCTGTTTATATATGTTAATGTATCATATATAGAATTATATATTTAGCCTTAAAATGCAACATCTAAAAGGGTCTTATCAAATATTTGTGTAAAAGTGAAAACTCTCATTAAATTTTTTAGATAGTGAATTAGTCCAACAATTCTTAGTCTCCACAATCCACATAACCTTCCATAATTTATACTTGTCTTAATATTTTCTAACAGATAGTTTTCTTAGTGGTTTCACTTTAATCTGATCCAATCTATATTTAGTACTGACATTTTTACTGCCAACAGGCCCAGGTACATATCTATGCCTCCTCCAGAGGCATATACAGAAATCATTTTGTTAATGATTATGTTGAATGAAAATTTGGTTACATTCATTTATATGATATAATAAAATTATATTGCATTGATTATTACAAATACTGCTCTCTGGAGTCTTCTTTTTAATCCCTGCTTTTTGTGGTGTTAAGTGTTATTTAAATTAATTTAAAACTTTGAAATGTTAATAATAATATGGGATTATATATTGGGTAGTGATGGAGATGTAAGGCAGGTCCTACATAAAAACAAATTGCTTGGCAGTTTCTGCCAGACAGGTGGTTTATATTTACATTGATTTCCAAGCAAGTTTTGATTCAAGTGCAGAGTCTGCAACTAATCTTATAATGAAAGATATCTCGGAAGCTAATATAATTGTGTATAATCTAAAGCAAAAGTCTTAAGAGTGAGTCAAATGAAATGAATTGTAGGTATTGTTCTTAGGTATGATGTAGGTAAAGCACAACTTGGATATCACTGCTGCACTGATTCATACAGTAAATGTAAATATAACCATGTGGCATTCAGGACTCATTTACAACTCCTGTTACAAAAGGCATATTTGAAACAGAAAATATGAAGGGACTCTCAGGATTCTCTCCTAATTGGTATGCTCTTATTATCAATAATGCTGTCAGAAACTAACCAGTAGTTGGGGGTTGGAGGCCCTTGGATCTTGAAAGGATAATAAGCTAAGAACACATTGATTAGATTTTGTTCAATCTGTATGACTATCTAAGTTGCATTCCTACACAGAATCATTTACTTTGTCCAGTGTTCTATTTGACCCAGAGGACATCTGTCCACGGATATTGCTCATTTCCTTAGATTTATGTTCAGTGCTTTATTGGCTCTGTATGGAACATCCAGTTTATACAGAAGGGTTTGAAATAAGGCTGAGGAAGCTGCCCCTCCTGAGTGACACACCATGTAAAAAACTGAGTTTTGTATGCCTGTGGCAAATTGTGATTGCTGTTATGTTAAAAAAGGATGCACAGGTCACCAGCCTTTTTGACAAACTATCTTCATCAGCAGTCTGAGTACTTGGTTTTAAACAAAAAGGAAGTCAAGAGAAGAAAGAGAGTGTAGGTGTGGCTCAAAATTGTCAGTTTATTTTTACAGACAATAAGAAAAGAAGGAGGTAAAAAATAACTTGGTGAAAAGTGACCCAACTGAAAAAAAATGACATTATCAGATAATGACAGGGTCAGAAACTGGACAATGAAAGCAAAGTGATTGTGGGAGATTGTGTAGTCATCATTACAGTGAAGGCTTGAGCTAGGTTATATGATTGCTGTCAGGATGGCTCAGTGGGTAAGGATTCTTGCTTTCAAGCTTAACAGCCTCAGTTAGCTTTCCATAACCCAAAAGGTGTAAGGAGACAACCACTCCAGCAAGTTCTTCCCTAACTTCTACATCTGTGTGATGGAACACACACACACACAAACACACACACACCATATGTGTCCTTCAGCATAGTCCTTTGATTAAAAGCAGGAAGCTAACCTGGCTCTAAAGAGCCTGTGATTCAAACCTAGTCTTATATGTATTTCTTTAGTTACCATACAGTTGCTGTTATAAAACCTTCTTTCGTTTAAACAAGGGCTAAATTTGCCAGTTCATAGCTAGAAGACAGACAACTTCCACAGAGGTTACTATTGCTTTTTTCACGATACAAATATATTGGTGGCAGGAATGGGAAGCTAGCAGTTCAAATACAGGAAGCTCACCCATGGTGAGGAAGCACAATCATGAACTTGATTTGACAGTCTCAATATCTCTACTGGATGTTTGTAACCCACAATTTGATGATGCTACTGTTAAATGTTAGTGCCTTGTCTGGTGACTATTCTTCCAGTTGGAAGCCTATTGTAAAATCGCCCTTTTAATTTTGGTGTGTTACATTTATCTACCTTTGAAATACTGAAACAAAAGGACAGTAGTTCTTTATGTGTGTCCTTCAAGGACTTGTGGTAGGGGCAGGTTAGAGGGCAGCTGTCCTGATGGAATGCCCAGAACTCTGTCTTCCATCTTTCTATTTAGTTTGGTTTTCTCGTACTCTGCAATATTCCTCTTATTGGTCTTCCTCTGAGCTCCAGACTTCGATACTTTTGCATTTATTCTTCCTTTGTAGTACACCCTCTGGCCTCACTGCAACATATGTGAGAAGTTTGTAGTTTTCAATGTGGTTCTTCCTCCTTACTACCCACAGAGAGCCAGCTTCTGTACTAGAGAACTACTACTACTTAGAACATCTACTACTTATGGGTAGAATGCAAGAGAGCAGGGAAGTGCTGTGCATTAACTTAATAAATGCTAGGGACCCTGATTAAAGGGAGTTGCCCTTCAGCGTTGATTTAAAGCATGCTTTCTTAAACAGTGTCATCTACATCAAAGAGTCTTTAGTCCTGTCTTTACCTCTACAATCTTGTTCTAGTGAAGGAAAACCCTACCCTGACAGAAAACACACTTCAGTTTTGTTTGTATCACAGGACAACCACAGGTTTGTTTACTTTTCATGAATTATCTGGCCAGGCTAGGTGCTCTGTCACAACTTAAAAATAGATACAGGTCTATCTAAATCATTATGTTGTATTAATTAAATCACAGGAGAATTTAAGAATGTGAATAATTTTGGAAAATGTAATTTTCTAATTGCATCTATCTCCCTTAAAAATATTCAAGATGACTTTGGTAGATGGCTTGGGTAGATGGCTCACCATTTAATAGCACTTCTTTCTCTGAAATAAGATCTATGTTCAGTTTCCAGCAGCTGCTATCTGTATCTTCAATTCCATGGAATCCAATGCTCTTATGGTTCCTATGGGCACTACACACAAGTGATAGACATGGAAAAAAATAATAGACATGGAAAACATCTAAATTATAAGCATCAAAATGATCTAAGAACAACTTAAAATAGTAAAAGAAAACCTACAACCATTTGATGGACTGTGGTTTAGTTATATTTACATTGCATGAGACACAAATTTCTCACATGTCATAGACTTTTATTTTATGATTTAACTTTGGAGAATAATGTTTAGAAACTTGTGGACACAGATTTTCCAAGATAATGAATGCTCACTCTCTAATGAATGTAAGCATGATCTATTGGCCATAATTACAAGGCTAACACACCTATCATTTTTTCTTGAAAAACTTCTGGAAATAAAATGGTTTGGTGAAGGTCAAGATATTTTTTTCTTTGCAATAAATAATCTTTCTGAAAGACAAAAGAGAACATTTTGCCATGCTTAGAGCTAAGAGATGTGTTCTATGTTCTACTTAGGTTTCTAAACCAAGGGACCAGAGCTGAAATTTAAATTAAAATTGTTCAGATTAAAGTGTGGCTAGAGTTAGAGAATGTGGGACCCTGGGGTGTTATTTAAGGAAAAGAGAGGTTCTCTTTCTCAGATTGTGGAGTAAAGTCTTTGGAGCTTGACATTTTCTTATGTTGCCTTAAGTTTTGTGTTCAGGAAGATATTCTTTTCAGAAAATAAAACTTTTTAACAAGATAAAGCTTTTCAAACCAAATTAACCTAATGTGGTCAAATTTTTAACTTGTTTTACTCTTTTTGATTGATTCAGTATTTGCAGGTGTGAGAAACCACAGCAAACATAGTTCACATGCCCTCTGAACTTTTACAACTTTCTATACACCTTTAGTCCATTCTCTGATTCCTCAGACATTTTGCTTCAGCCAACTTTCCCTTTCCCTTTAACTCTCTTTGTTATTTTAGTCTACCTTTTCTCTGGCTTCAGACAACATAAAAACATTTTTTCTTCTTTTTTATTTAAATTAGAAACTAGCTTCTTTTACACATCAATCTCAGTTCCCTCTCCCTCCTCTCCAACCCTGCCCCCTACTGACCCCTATCCCAACCCATTTCTGCTCCCCAGGGAGGGTGAGGTCTTCTTTGGGGGATCTTCAAAGTCTGTTATATCATTTGGAGCAGGTCCTAGAACCTCCCCAGTGTGTCTAGGCTGAGAGAGTATCCCTGTATGTGGAGAGGGCTCCCAAAGTTCATTTGTGCACTAGGGGTAAATACTGACCAGTGGCACCATAGATTACCCAGACCTCCAAACTGACCTATGATGAGGAACATTTTGTTTTCTTTGCCCTGTATCACAAGCTCTATTGAGGGTTGCAATGCACCAAAGTTAGTGTTCTTGGAGCAAAATGAGACTTCATAGCAATAGGGAAGTGTCAGCTGTCATCAAAGTAGGGCTAATCTTCTATGTGCATTTAAGGTCAAACATTTTTAAGGTAAGTTTTAGTAGGACTTTCTCTTGTTGTTGCATTTACAGAGACATCTAAGACTTCTGAAAAATGAAGCAAAAATCTTACAGGTACCAAGGAAGAAAGTCTGATCAGTTTGACTCAGCTCCAGAGCAGGACTAGAACCTGTGAACATGACTACTGGTAGAAATGCTTGTACAATCTTTCTAGGCTGTGTGAATTCACACAGGGTATTCAGCTTCCTTTGTGCCAAGTGAGGCTGCTCTGTGCTTCAGGAGCACACAAGAGAGTCTTGTTTCAAGTCATAATGCATGTAAACATTTAGTTCAGCCTTTAATTCATA
The DNA here is from genome assembly GCF_003668045.3 of Cricetulus griseus. NCBI lineage: Eukaryota > Metazoa > Chordata > Mammalia > Rodentia > Cricetidae > Cricetulus > Cricetulus griseus. The sequence continues at coordinate 34,453,268 of NC_048601.1, read as the reverse complement.
AAAGAACTAACAGGTGATAGACACTGTTACTGAGGTTATTTTCTTGTAGTTAATTCTGGAAGAAGATGTTGCCCAATGAATTCATTCACATGACTCAAAAGGATATGTCCTAAAACAGGTCTGAAATTGTCTTTATTTTCATAATCTTTCTGTAACAATCCTTATGAGATATAAAACTGAAATTTTGGAGAAAAGAAATTACACGAGTCAGAAGAGTCAGGAAAACTAACAGAAAATTTAAGTATGATTTCAGTTGTATTATTTCTTGTAAGGAATGTTACTAATATTCATTTCTGACCCAGAGTTTGACCACATGTTTTCTGCCTCTAAAACACTTACATACTGAAGAGTCATGGATGGATGGACAGAAGTCCCACCTCACAGTATGGGATACTTCATCTGAATTTTGAATAGTATTTTAAAATGGGTTTTTCATAATTTTCTTGAAATTCCACTTAACAGATTCTTTGTCACTAGTTATTTTTCAATAGATTTTCCCTGTGTCTTAGTTAGGGTTTATATTACTGTGAAGAGACACCATGATCAAAGCAATTCTTATAAATGAAAACATTTAATTGAGTTGGCAGCTTATGGCTCAGAGGTTCAGTCCATTATCATCATGGTGGGCAGCATGGCAGCATGTAGGAAGATGTGCTAGCTACATCATGAATAGTAAGTAGTTCAATAGGAAGTGGACTGTGACACTGAGCAAAGCTTAAGCAAAAGAGATCTAGCTCAAAGGTTCCCTCAACAGTGACACACTACCATCAATAAGTCCACACTTACTTCAACAAAGCCATACATCCCAATAGTGCCACTCCCTATGAGCTTATGGGGGCCTATGAGTTTCTGAGGACCAATTATATTCAAACTACCACATTCTACTCTCTGCTCCCAAAAACTTGTAACAATATCATAATGCAAAATTCATACAGTCTGTCACAGTCACAACAATGTTCAAAATTTCAAATTCTCTTCTGAGATTTCATGCAATCTCATGACTGTAATTGCCTATAAAATCAAAATAAAAAACCACTCTATGTATTTCCAACAAATAATGACACTGCATATATATTACCATTCCAAAACACTGGGAAGGAAGCATAGCAAGAAAATAATGGGACAAAGGAAGACCAAATACCAGCTGTGTAAACTCCAACCTCTGCATTTCTATGTCTGATGCCAAAACACTATTCAGATTTCCAGTTCCCTTTAGCTCTGTTGACTGGAACACACTTCTTTCTCTTGGGCTGGTCCCACTTCCCGTTAGCAGCTTTCCTCGGCAGGTATCCCAATGCCTTAGCATCTCTAGCATCTTGAGGTTTCCAAGGCAATCCAGGCTTCAACTACCCAGCTTCACAAAATGACATCTTCAGGCCTCCATTCAGGAACATTGCTAACACATGCCTGGTGTCAGCAGCTTTCTCAGGGTTGGGGGCAAATTTCATAGCCCCCTTTTCTCTATCCTTAACTCCAGAACCATGTGGTGGAAGCTGCCAAGTTCTGTTGCTCTACTGGGGATGGAATATGGCTCCTTGTAAAATTATATCATCACCAGTTTTTTTTGTTGTTCTTTACTGCCTAAGCTTGTCTGTACTAAAACTGGATCTCCAAACCAGTCACCCTCTGCTTTCCAGGAAAAAGATGTGCTCTACCATACCCGGCTTTAAGTTTTTCTTAAGTTCTTTTTTTACAAGTTGGGAACTCAATTGCAGGGGATCATGCCTGTTGGTCACCTTTCTCTTCATTTCATTTCTTAACCCCTTTATCTTCTTGAACACAGGATTTAGCTCTATTTCACTTCTTGGCTCACCTTTTCTCAATCTGTACATTTGGTATTTTTATTTTCTCAGCTTGCTCCCTTTTATTATAAATCTTCATTACACAAGAGTCTATACTAGGCTGCCAAAAGAATTAATCCAAACTCTTCACTTTAGCCTAAGGAAGACTCTTAAGATAAGGTCATAAATGAATAAATAAGTAAATAAGTAAGTAAGTAAATAAATAAATAAATAAATAAATCAGTTGCATTTCTCCACCAAAGAATCACAAAAGCAATCTCTAGGCACCACACTAAATTTCTCCTCTGAAACCTTTTGAGGTACCCCCCCCACCCAGTTCATCAAATCAGACTCAGCACCAGTGTCTTCCATCTTCCTGTTATTATGGTCCATTAAACAGTACTTAAAGGATTCCACTGCTTTCCTAACCCAAGGTACCAAAGGACTTATTACTCCAAACAAAAGCATGATCAGGCCTATCACAGCAACGTCCCACTCTTGGTACAAACTTCTTTCTTATTTAGGATTTCTATTGTGAAAAAACAGTGATCATGGTAGCTCTTATGAAGGAAAACACTTAATTGAGATGGTGGCTTACAGGCCAGAGGTTCAGTTCATCATGTTGGGGAACATGGAGCCTCACAGGCACATAATGTACTAGCTGTATCTTAATCAGAAAGCAATAGGAAGTGAACTGTGACACTGAGTGAACGTTAAGCAAAAGAGAGCACAAACCCTATACCCACACAGCTGACACACTTCCTTCTACAAGGCCACACCTCTCACTAGTTTGAGTATGAGTTTATGTGGGCCAATTACTTTCAAACTATGACAACCTCTAACTGGTAGATGGAAAATTAAATAGACTTAGATTCAAAGACTAGAGCTAGTCTCTAAGCTTCAAATGAGTATTGTGAAATGCAAAGTAGTTGTAAGTTTTAAGAATTAACATAAAATTTACCAATTAAATTGGGACTATTTATGCATTCCTTTAGTTAAATATAGTTTATTTTTGACAACTGTCAGCTCAATAACTTTTGTCTTTACTTCTTAACACAAGAGTGTAAAAATAATATTTTTCAAAGTTATGCTCCTTGAAAGGGAAGGGGCAGGATCTCCTGAGCTAATTGGGAGCATGAGGGTAGGGGAGAGGGAGCTGGCAGAATGAGAGGAGGAGAGGAGAGGAGAGGAGGAAATGGAGGAACAGAAAGGTTGAGTCCGGGGGAAGAATAGAGGAGAGCAGGATGAGTGATACCATAACAGAGGGAGCCATTATAGGTCCGAGGAGAGATCTGGCACTAGGGAGATTTCCAGAGATCTACAGGAATGACATTAACTGACAATTGAGGCAATGGTGGAGAGTCTGCCCAAAATGTCCTTCCCCTAAAATGAGACTGATGACTACTTTATATGTCATCCTAGAGCCCTCATCTAGTGGCTGATGGAAGCAGAGGCAGACACCCACAGCTATACACTAAACTGAATTCTGGAACCCAGTTACAGAGAGGGAGGAATGAATATCAAAGGGGTCGGGGCCAGGCTCGTGAATCACACAGAAACAGCTGGCCTGAACAAGGGGCAGTACATGGACCCTGGACTGCTGTCTGGGAGGCCAGCATGGGACTGATCCAGACTCCTGAATGTGGATGTCATTGGGGAGGCCTCAGCACTCTATGGGGCCCCTGGTAGTGGATCAGTATTTTTCCCTGGTGTAAGAAGGGACTTTGAGAGCTCATCCAACGTGAAGGGATGCTCTCTCTGCCTGGACACATGGGGGAGGGTCTAGGCCCAGGCCAGGATTATGTTGTGGAATTGGGGGAGCCCTCATGGACGGCCCTACCCTCCATGGGGAGTGGAATAGGGAGAGAGTGGGGGGAGGTAGTGGGTGGTTGTGGGGGTGGGAGAGAAAGGGAGAAGAGATTGACATGTGAAGCAAGCTTGTTCCTAATTTGAACTGAAAAAATAAAAAGTTATGCTCCTTAAACCAGGTGGGTGGTGGTACATGCCAATAATCCTAGAACTTGGGAGGCAGAGACAGGCTGATCTCTGTGAGTTTGAGGCCAGCCTCCTCTACAAAAGGAGGGTCAGGACAGACTCCAAAGCTATACAGAGAAACCCTGTCTCTATAAGCTAACAAAAAACAACATTAAAAATGTAGGCACTTTAATTAAGAACCACGAAGTGAAATATTCCAACATTTCAAATCCAGAAATTGCTACGAGGATAAAGTGTATACTATTTAAAAGCTGCTAAGAAAAAAAGATGACGATGTAACAACCTAGAGTATTTCTTAAGGGTTATCTTCAATGCTTTTTGTAGTCAATATTACATATTCAAGATTACAATTGACATATTTCCTGAAGTCTTCAGCCTTGCCTAGAGTCCAGTCAAATCACTATAGCTCAAAGTATAGTTCTCTAATTTATGTAGTTATAAGAATAAAAGACATAATGCAGTCTACAAGAATAGAATTCTATATCCAAAAGTCATGGGTTAGGTCTAAATCAAGTTAGAATTAGTTATTTGATGCTGAGAAATTATCCTCTGAACCCATGGTTTTCTTTCTATAAATATTATTGATAATATCTATTTTATAAAGCTACTTTTAAAACTAAATATTAAGAGATATATACAAATATAACAAGAGTTATATTTGGTTCTGATTGAAAGTGATTCCCCAAAATATATAGATGCTAATGTCATTTTATGTAATTGTTTAAACAACAATAATAAACTTATTAGTAAACAGAAAAATAATTTCTCCCAGATGACAATCTGAAAAATAAAATAAAGCCATTCTACCAACTGGGTAGTTGACATTAACAATTTCTCCTTTGACACTGTATTTCTCTTTTGTCCATCAGAATTTGAAAGAAATTAAGCCTTTCACTTTTCCTTTAATCTTTGAGTGGGTATCCACATAAAATGAGTTTTGAATTATCTCTCTACATATTTTCACCAATTTCTTCCCATTAATTTTCTTAGATAAGCAGATTAATCCTCTCCCATTTCTTAATGTCATTCCAATTTGCATGGTTCACAGATAATTGTGGGGTTCCACCTCTGCTTACAACTTCACTGGGAATGTTGGTCCTGCAAATGGTCACGTTGACTATTTCCTACAATAATTGACTTTTGTTTGTTATTTTTATTAATAATTATCATTGGCTTTTTTGCTATTTGCATTTGAAACTAAGTGTATATACCACATGAATCACCATAATATCCTTAGGAGTGTATTACTAATGAGTTAGGACCAATTAAATTCAGTTTTTCATAACTTCACTACCATTCAATTGTGATTGTTACCCTTTCTTTCAACATGCTCCACAATGTCTCTCTTTCTGTAAGAGAGACCAATGGATGCTTTCCAGTTCACCAGCATTGAGCCACTTGCTGCTGTTATGCTTTTGTTTTCTGTTTATAGCTTACTTCTTTCATATTATTCTCATTTGTTTAATTATCCTTATGTGAAGGCATCTATTCAAATTCTTCATGATCACATGGTTCTAACATTTAGGAAAAGAGGAATATACACCAGAATATACAATTGAGAAAAGCAAAATTACTTGCAAACATAGGATTTTAGTTGCAGATGGGAAGAAAATGTCAATGCTTCATATGTACACACAAACACACACGCACACACACACACACACACACACACACACACACACACACACACACTTTAAGAGATGTGGAGTGTCTCAGGAATATTATAAGTGGAGAGGATTAAAAAAAGTTGTCTTTGAATATAGAACTTGGCAGTAAGACACAGAGTATGGGAGAAAACTTCAGAAGGTGTTTCCTTTAGAATCATTTAAACATGTTACAGATATCTATGGATCTAGAATCAATAAAAATATGAAAATATTCCCCTTTCCATGTTAGCATGTCTGTTTGTGTATCCTTGTCCAGATTTAGTTCCGGCAACCATATTATTGAGCATTCATGGGTATGCTTTCTCCTGCTCCAACATTTCTAGGAGATAAAGTCTCACAGAAAGCTCCCTATTTCTCTGGCCTTTGCAGCTATTGCCTGCCTTCTTCAATGGCCCCTGCGCTCTCCAGGGAGGAGTTGTGTTGTAGATGTATAATTTGAGCCTGGATGCCACACATTCACTTGTTCTCTGCATTGTAATTGCTTGTGCTTTTTGTAATGTTCTCCATCTGTGGTAAAGAGAAGATTTCTTGCTGAAATGTAGACACTACACTTATTTTGGGGTACAAGAATAAATGTCTAGGTTGTAGTTAGAACTTCCAATGTTTTCATAAAGTCTCACAGAGACCTCAAACCAAGACAGATAGCTAAAGTCAGCTAAGAAATTCTGAGAGTGGGAGAAAATCTTCCACAAGGAAGAGCCGTATCCCCTCTATAATTGATTATTCAAGACCAAGATGTCAACTCAGAAATCATATACATACAAATAACATTATATGGACTGAACTAGTTGTTTTAGGAGTATGTTTATGTGGGTGTTAACAGTGATGAAAGAAAAAGAAACCATGAATTTGATAGAGAGCAAGGGGTGAAGTTTACAAAGGTAGAGCTGAATGGAGCTACATGAAAGGAAAAATGATGCAATTATATTTTAATCTTTTTTTTTTTTGGTTTTTTGAAACATGGTTTCTTTGTGTAGCTTTGGAGCCTATCCTGGCACTTGTTCTGGAGACCAGGCTGGCCTCAAACTCACAGATCCGCCTGCCTCTGCCTCCCAAGTGCTGGGATTAAAGGCGTGCGTCTCCAACACCCAGCCTATATTTTTATCTTAAAAAACAATATATATACATATATATATAATATATATGTATATATATATATGTAAGGAACATGCTATATTGGAGAGATATATAGTATCATTAGTGATGATACGCCAAAATTATTTTTATATGGGTAATTAATTTTAGTTTATTTTGAATACTGGGAATGAATTCCAAACAAAATGATCAGTCTGGGGAAATGCCAGTGTCACTGGTCAGGATTTCTTGAAAGAAATGAGGAGGAATGGATGTTGGAGTGCTTGAAAAGGTGAGAGGCAAGATTTGGGAGAGAAGCTGACATCTATCACTCAGGTTGTTGTAGATTTCACAACATAAATACCATGCAGGCATAGGAATAATTTGAGCAGAATAAGGTGAGAGCTATTTTTTATTTTAGAAAACTAAACTTCTACGTTTGATGACAAATGCATTGGAGAGAGCCATATATAAATTGGAGAGATCTTTTATTTTTGCATGTGTATATGTGTGGTGTACACTCATGTGCATACATTATTTTGCATTTGCATAGTGTATGTAAAAGTGCCCATTTTGGTATTGATGTAAAAAGTTGATATAATATGTCCTCCTTAATTGCCTTCCACCTTATGTACAAACACTTTTTTTTCCACTGGAGCTGGAGCTGGAACTAGCCAATCTTGGCTAGTCTAGCTAGACCATTTGTCATAGGGATGCTGTTTACACATCCTGAGAGTTGAGATTTTATGTAGCCTCCACACCTGACCAGGTTTGATGTATTTTCAGGGATTCAGGACACTTGTCCTCATGCTGGTGGGTCGAGCAGTTTTTGCACTAGCCTACTAGGGAGATCACTATGACAAATGGAATGGTGTCATAGTATAAAAGAGATTTTTCTATCACTTTGGACTATTGTATAGATAGCATATTTAAAGAAATTCAAATGAATTTTGGAGATAACCTCATAGGATTAAACTAGATTTTATATGTCTTGTGAGAGAGAAGAACAGCTCAGAGTGACTTCTGTGTTTCTCCTTTGTCACAGATGACTGCCACTCTCCTTTCCCGCTGCAAACATCTTCACATATGAAGTATAGTATAAGCAAAAACATTCTTGTTCCTCTAAACTCTGTAGGTGTCTAGATAGTATTTAAACTGAGAAAAAAAGTTTTGTCTGTAAATTAGGAATCTATAATTTTGAGAAAGCCAAATGCATTTTCACCAAGTTTTGAAAATTTCAGAGGCGGGGGTCCTGTGAATGAATTAATCAATATGAATCAAAGTACACTTGGAAATCTGTATCTGGAAAACAAACTCCTTTTTGATGTCTATTAATTAGAAAATTACAAATAGAGAAAGCATTTTAGACACTTTGACTTTGTTGCAATCAAGACCATATGATTAATTAACTCGGTTACTAAACAAAGAAGGCAATTCAGTTTCCATGGCTGGGCATGTACAGCATGAGTGATATAAGTCATATAGAGCAGACCACCAATTGAAATGTGTGATGGTCTGGAAATAAGATAAAATGATCCTTGACTGCAGATGGCTAGAGAAGCCCTGCTGTAGCTGAGAAAGCTCATTTTATGGAAAACTGGGGAAGAGCAATGGCAAAGCTGTGCAGCTATCTCCATGGAAACTAAAGCTCAAGTACAAATAATGATCTGTTTGACTGTCAGGCAGAAACAGTAGCATCATGTTCACATGTGACAAGCAGAAGCAAGAAGCCAGTGTTCTTAAGCATGAACTACAAATTAAAAAAAAATTATAGGGACATCCTTGAATTTCGGGTGTTGATATATTGGTCAGTTATTTACACACAGCTGGGTGATTGTAGACAAAAGTTTCTAGGGTGAAAGGGGCTTAAGACACTGCGAATGTTGCCAATATCTTATCATTGTGTATGAGTTTTTCTTTATTGCCTCTCTTGCATATTCATTTATGGCCATTTTCCTTAGACTCCATGGCATAATCACTGCTTTGTTGTTCTGTAGCTGGCAGCAGCGAGTGAGGCTGTTTTTATTGTTACTCTGAAAAATGTTATCAATGTCATCATTTTATTATTTGTCTTTTACTCTTTTTGAATAATTAAACAAAGGACCTCGAATGCAAAATGAAAAGGCAGGAGAAGCCATGGCAGTGGGGGGTGAAAAAAAAGGAGGAATGAACAGCAGAGCAGACCTTAATTTGCCTATTGCAGTGTGGTTGTGTTGTCTAGTTATTTTGTTAACTTGATATACGCTTGGGCCATCTGGGAAGAGAGAACTTGAATTGAGAAACTGTCTATAAACAGGTCTATGGGGGCACTTTGTAGAATTCTATTAACATGAGAAGACCCAGCCCTCTCTGTGTGGTGCCATCCCTAGGCATTTGGGTCTGAACTGTGCAAGAAATCAGGCTGAAAAAGCCATGGGTTGCACGCCAGCAAAGAACATTCCTCCACAGTCTCTGCTTCAATTCCTGTCTTCAGGTTTTTCCCTTGAATTCCTATCTTTATTTCCCTTTATGAGAAATTGTAAGTTATAAGCTGAAATAAACTTGTCATCCCTAAGTGGCTTTCAGTCATGGTGTTAATCAAATCAAAGCCTAAGTAGGACAATGGTGATGTTAAACTTCACTAGGCAGAATGACTTTGATATGTGGCTATTTGACTTACTTTTCATTCTCTTCCAAGGGTTACTCTCTTGATCACTGGAGGAGAAAAGAAATGCTTCTCTGAGATTTCCATTTCCAGTACCACAGTCCTCACTGTTCTTGGCCCATTTTAGTTAAATGGGCCCAGCTGGATGCAGCAGATGATGAGAGACACAATGAAAAAATCAAAAATTTTTAGTTACTATACCAACAGTAAGGGAGTATTTTTATCAGTTGTTAATCGATAATATTTTGTTATTTTCTTTTCCCTCAAATAAGTTAAATTCAAGTGAACTATGCATTTCATGTTCCCTTAGGGACCAACTCCATTCAGCAATAATTCCCTGTCTAATAAATGACCAAAGACCAACATTTTTTATTCTATTGGTGAACTTATTTTTTAATCAATGCAAGAGACTTGATAGCTTCCTAATTAAAGGTAGGACTTTATTTCTCTTTTATTAGATTATCAGATTGACTCCAATAGATGAGAATTTTCTTCACATCTTCATAAATGTGAAACCAGGTCAGACTTCCTGGCCATGATGGAATGCATCCTGGAATTGTGAGCCAAATTAAGCCTTTTTGTCTCTGAAGTTGATCTGTCCAAATATTTAATAACACCACAAGAATGTAATGGAGATACTTCATTCGTTTTCAAATATGGTAGAGGCCTCACTTCCCTTGTGAGCCTGTCCTGGCATGATTCTCCTTGGAATGTGAGTTAACCTAGACTTACATGCTCCAGAAATATATGAATACTTGGATATTTACATTTGTTTTGGACATATTTTGAATCCAGAGGATAATTCTTTTTGTTTGTTTGTTTTTTTGAGACAGGGTTTCTCTGTGTAGCTTTGGAGCCTATCCTGGAACTCGCTCTGGAGACCAGGCTGGCCTCAAACTCACAGAGATTTGCCTGCTTCTGCCTCCCGAGTGCTGGGATTAAAGGCGTGCACCACCAACGCCCGGCTCAAGGACTTCATTTTAAAAGATGTATTTATTTTCATTTTATATGTAAGAGTGTTTCATCTTTGTGTATGTGAGTACCTGGTGCCTCTGGAGGCCAGAAGAGGGCATCAGATCCCCCAGAATTGAAATTACTGACAGTTGTAAGCTGACATGTGGGTGCTGGGCACAGAACCCAGTTCCTGAGCCACTGGGACATCTCTCCAGCCAAAGAAATGTTTTTTTTTTTTTGTTTGTTTGTTTTGTTTTGTTTTGGTTTGGTTTGTTTTTTTTTTGATTTTTCGAGACAGGGTTTCTCTGTGTAGCTTTGGAGCCTGTCCTGTCACTTGCTCTGGAGACCAGGCTGGCCTTGAACTCACAGAGAACTGCCTGCCTCTGCCTCCCGAGTGCTGGGATTAAAGGTGTGGGCCACCAACGCCCGGATATTATTTTTTTATGACTTGTGTTCTCCTAACTTATCTATCATCAATGCCCTGCCCCCTCCAAGATTCTAAGAATTTCCAAACAATGATTAATAGTCTTTAAACAATCCAAACCATGTATAAACAAAGAGGCAGGTCTGTCTCTCAGAATGGCATCATTTGAAGAGAAGGAAGGCTTCTTTTCTAGTGGTTTTGGGTAGATGAGGTTAAGCAGAGCAGGTTATCACTAGTTGACTGTCTGTGGATAAAGGTTTTTATAAAGGACATCTTAATACTGCAAATTACTTATGTGTTAAAAGTGGTTGTTTTCACTGTTCAGTGTAAAGGAATATTAAATATATGTTAAGTGTAAACATTAATTATCCATCATACATGTAGGAAAGCACATGCATTTAAAAGATATGAAAGAGGAAAACATAGGAACAAGAAACAGAGAATTTCTTGATATGTCATGGCTAGATAGATTCCTCATAGGAAGCTGCTGTTTACTCCTTTAGCATCAGGAGCTGATTTGATATTTCACAAAAGGGATCATGGCCAATGTTATTTCCTAAGTAATAGTCCCATGACTTGAAAAATTGGATAATAAATTCAAGTTCTAGGTTGTATAATAAAACTCTATTTCATTCATTTATATTTATTTTGGGTACAGTTGTGGGGATCAAACCCAGGGTGACCAAATGCTGGGGGTTTGCTCTACCACTTACCTGCACTCCATACTTCTTCCATAAACATTCCATGGACAAGTGGTTTTATTTGACATGATGGCTTGAAGGATGCTATTGACAAGTTTTAAAGAATCACTCTAAGACTGTGGTACCCATGGTTGAGTTCACATTTGAGACTATAAGAGTAGTTGAAATTTTCTTTGTGATTTCTTTTTAGACCTTTTCAAATTCTTTCCTTAAAAGTAGATGGAAACTTTTGCAAATGTTAAAAAGTTCAGTCTTAGCTGTGGAGTGTTTAGCCCTAAACAAGATATACTTATCATATCATCCCCACTCCCAAGTCTTCATAGAAGACTGAACAAATATCCTCAATGATGCAGTATTTCTCTGGACACATCAGGACAGTTGCACACATGAAGTTTTAGTAATCGTGGAAGAATGAATACAATCTGAGCAAGCTCAAGACAAACAAAGTCACAGCACTAGTAAGGCAGGAGAACACAGATTCCTTACCACTGAGAATATGTTGGTATTTGATAGCTTATGGAACAGGAGAAGTCAGTACTCTTTAATGGTGTGACCTTTGATAGGCCAACCACACTCCCAGGCAGGTCACACAACACAAATTGAACTTGAAAGTTATTAATTTAATAGATTAATACAATGATATTAAAACAACAACAACAACAATAATAATAATAAAGAAAAACAGAACAAAATGAAGTTGGGTGAATGGGAAGGAAAAATGAAGAAAATGGATATGGTAGAAATTGGGGGTGAACATGATAAAAATACATTGGATATGCTATGCATTGTTTGAAATGCATAAAAGAGATATTTTATAAACTTGTTTTGTGAGATGGAATTAATATTGTGTTTTGAAAATTGGATTTTGAAATGTTTGGCACTTAACACTAAGTGGAGGGCTTAGCAGTGATGTTATAATTAGGATGATGCATAAAGAGGAGCATAGATTATACCACTACAGTGAACTTGATCTACAGAATATGTAGCAGTATCATCCAGAAGAGACTCAGGTAGAGTCACTTTGCATGCCTCCTTTTTTACCCACTCTTAAATGGCTAAGAAATAAGGCAATATAGAATCAATGCTTAAAGCTTAGGTTGCAAAGGCTGAAGTATTCTTTGAGATGGTGAAAGGTTTTATTGGTTTAGTACCCCTAACGATCTTCTGGGTAATATAGAAAGAACACTGCATTTCCTCTGTGATGTCATTCATGTTACCTGAATCATTCAGTTTGTTGAGTATGATTTTGCCTTTCTAGGACTAAAATGAAGACGGGGCATTAGAACACTTGTACAGGGGACTGAGAGATGTCTCAGTAGGTATGAAGGCTTCATATTCAATTAGGAAGGTCTAAGTTCAAATACCCAGTACTTATTTTAAACAAATAATATTGAGAGCCCAATAATAGAAATAAGAAAATAAGAATGTCTGGGGTCTACCTGTAAATACAACACTAAGGGAACAAACAAATGAACTTAAGAGCTTGCTGGCCAGGTAGCCTATCAGAACTGATGAGATTCCAGTTCTGGAAGAGGCCTATCTCCTAAGCCAAAATTTGGCTTAGGCAGATAGAGATAGTCAATGAACTAATTCTAGCCTGTGGATGGGTGTACCACATATTCATTTGCATGATCCACACACCTCACACTCATATACTCATGTATGCACATAGATAGAGATACACAGACATATAGACAGAGACACAGGAGTACAGACAGGCAATTGTAGTTGACAGGGCTGATTCCTAATGACTATAAGCAATTTTCCAAATATATTTTCCTCAAACCAAAGTGTTCCTTCCCCACTTAAGTCAGAATATTCTATAATTTATGGTGAATCTTCACTTTATTTGGCTGGCTTATAAAAAATATTTTAAAGGTAAATAGTAGTTTATTCCTTAGTTGATATAATATTCAATGATTGTTGTTCATTATTTATCATTCATTCTAAGTTCAAATTGGTTTGACATAGTCTTGAAAACCTGACTGGCATTATTTATTAAGCATGTCATTAAGATTTTAATTTTTATGTTTAGGCTTAAGGAAACTCCTCTCATTTACTTCCCCTGATCTACAATTTTATAAAACAGGGGTTTTCACCAAACCTGGGGCTTGCTGATTCTGGACAACTATCTAGCTGGCAAGTGTTAGGGATTCTTTTGTCTCTGCCTGTCCTGCACTGGAATTGAGACTCACAGTAACTTTTTATAGGTGGCTTGGGATGTGAGCTCAGCTCTTTTTGCTTGCATTTCAATGGACTTCACCATCTTGTCAGCCACTAATTCATGAACCTAATCTTGATGTGGATGATAGCATTCATTGAATTATTTAAATAGTAATCTTGGCTTCTAAAATTTTGTCAGAGAACAGAGGCACAGCCATCATTTTTCTTTGGATGCAAGTACAAACTATTATTTTTATTTATCAAGTAATTTCTCCTTCCATTCTATTTTACTATGAGTATTATAAATCACAGCATTTATAAGACATCTGCATCTCTTCTGCTATGACAAATGTAAAGCACAATTATAATCAGAATATAATAGCATCAATATGTTTATACAGATGTTAAAGTAAGTTCATAAATATTCCTTCCATATGTTTGCAATTTACTTTTCTATTTTCCCGCTAATGAATTTGAAAGTAGAATAATTATTTTACCAGTATCTTTATACTTCTTGGCATTCCTTTATAAGAAAATGACCTGTGCTATCATGAAACTTCATTGTCATTATATTAAAATTGTATTTTCTTTTAAATGATAAGGTTATCAAAAAGTTTAGAGTGCAGTGTAAGTAATCTTGCTTCATTATTTGTTATAGGGAATAATGATGGTTTCCAATAGTGTTTGGTACCTTTGTTCTTAATGTTTCCTTATCTATTACTGGTATTTTATTTTTGAAGGGTAACTTAAAAATCATCTGCAAATATCTTAAGGAATGGAGTATTATAGTAACTTTGACACACAATGATTATGGGCACCCTGAAAAGAGAACTGACTGTGTATTGAAGAAGTATGTTGTTTGTAGTATATATTTTAAAGCCAGCCAAGCTTTTGATGATGTATGAACTGTCACATTCACTTGAACATGGAAGAGGTTTCCAGGACAAAGATAATTCTTGTTGTTCTGTAACAATCATCTGGCATTACAATTTTGCTGAGTTGGCACAAGCTGGCCGCTTTCCCACATATTAAAATCACATGGCAACCGCTGATTCTGCTAGTGCTAGTTGTCCCTCTGTTTTGGTATACTCCAGAGAAGTCTTGGACTACTACTATCTAGCTATGATATCCATACCCACCTGTACATAGGCAGCTGAATATCACCCTTTGTATTGCACAGTCCTGGGATTTCTGTGTTCTTCAGAATTAGAGCATCCACTCCAAATGGAGCATCTTCTGCCTAGACAAAGAAGTACCATCAGAAGCCCCTGTGGGTAACAAGCAGACCAAGTCTTACATAATGACATTGTCTGGGCCACAGTGCAGGTAGAGTCACAGAATTTTCAGGGAAAATACAATTTTATGCTAGTAAATTGGTGTTAATGAATGCATCCCTGTTGAATGTCCCATGCAGTCGTCTCGCCAGCAAGAACAACACAGGACATTCGGATCCTTCTGCAGTAAAGCTTTAATGCGTCTTGAGAGGAGAGCATAAGCTTACCAGAGCGGAGACCCCGAGCCAAGAATCCCGTCCCCTAATAAAGGCTGGCAGCCGCCGCCTGGGACGTGTCACCCTATGATTGGCTGCAGCTCATCAGGCCATATAACGCCACGGAATAGGCAGAGATCAAGGAATGGAAAATTACCCAGCGCCTGCGCAATAATCTTGTTTACATTCAGTGCCTGCAGGCGCCATCATTGTAATGGAGAATGCAGGGACGGCTCCCTACATCTCCCCCTTTTTTTATTAATTAATGATAAGGCTTTATATTTTTACAAGCAAATAGGTCACCCATATGTTGAGGGATAGAGGCAGAGGTTGTACCTTCCCAATCAAACATTAAGACTGTGTACAAGAGTCGCCATCAGGCTGTTAGCTTGACCCGAAGTGCTCTCGACCTGTCCTCTGCCGTTTTTCTGGGAAAGGGAGACTAGGGCAGGCAACCCTTATGCAGGACAACATGCCTCCCAGAGAAGCCTGCATACTGGGCAACTCTCTGTGCGATGCCTTGCTCAACATCCCTCATGGGCTGCTCAAACCAGACACTCTACCCTGTGCAATGAGCCTAGGCTCCGGGTGTGCAAGAGCTGTCTGGCCGGCGGCCTATTGCTTAAGCATAGTTAGCCAAATATCAGTGGAAGCCCCTTGTTCCAAAGCTACAAGCGCTTGGGCGATAACCACCTTGTCTCTCTTAGTTTGAGCCCTGAGCCTACAGACCAGCCAGAGAAGCAACATCAATCCGCAGCAAACGGCTGCACCAAACAATCCCATCCCCACCCATTCCTTAAAATAGGAGACAGCTGAAGCGATCCATGATGACAATCCCTCCGTCAAGGACAGGAGTTAATCTGGATAATAGTGGCTCTCAACTCCCGGGGAGAGGGTGGAGTTCCGACTTTTGAAGGTCCGAAGGGGCTCTTTGGGTGAGTCTTTCCAGGATCCATAGGGGATTCTCTTCATCCTGTGGAAAAACACATATAGCTCCCCTGGATCTTATGAGAATAGGATCCGGGCCTCTCCAAAGACCAGTTAAGATATCTTTCCATTTTAGCATTTCCTTTGGCCTTTTAGGTTCTGAGGTGTGACGCTTTGCCGAAGTATGGCCCTGAGCGTCAATGTTTAGAAAATTAAGGGTAAAGAGTGCCATGGATATTGCAACTCTTGGCACCGAGGGTAAGGATGCTCCCATTCCCTCCTTTTGTTTGGTTTTCCCCTGTCAAAGACTGGGAAAGCCATCTGCAGTTTCCTCCGCTCCTCTAATGGTAAAAAGGAGTCAGTACCAAATAATGGGGGTGCTGATGGAAGTACACCCGCTGGATTAACAGGCAATGGCCTCATATTTGCTTTCACTTTTGGCAGCCGATATCTATCGGGGTGGTATCTGTCCTCTTTATATCGTGCTGCCTCCTCCTCTAGCTCTGTTTCCTTGCTAGAGTCTAAAATCTCAGAGTATGAGTTGCTCAGCTCCAAGGCCTCTAGTTTCACCGTAGGGTAGAGGCTAGGTTTTGAGTCTTTATTTCTCTTAAATTTACCGGGGTGTGACCGGTTATTCCCTATTTTCTCTCCCCCTTTTTTTGTATCCTGGGGAGGGCCTTTTTCCTTAGACATGTCCTTCCTTTTTTGAGCTCCTAATCTCTCATCTCGTTCGGTTTCTGATATATTATCCTGTACCTCTTTAAGCGTTTTTTGACTCTCTGCTACCATGGGACGGCAAGCCTCAATCTCTAGACAGTTTTTAATTAGCCGTCAATCTCTAGACAGTTTTTAATTAGGTCTCTCTGTTTTGAAGAGCCCATTATGCTGGAGGCTACCTGGGGTAAGCTTGGTCTCGAACTGGAACACCAGCCACGGTGGGCATAATATAAGACCAATGTGAACAAAAGAAGAATAAAGACTAGAATTAAGGCTTTTCCATCCCATAGTGGTGACAAATTAAAAACAAAGTCAAAAAAGAAGGTGTCAGAATAAAGCATACCTCTCCGAACTTACCACCCTGCAGTTCTGAATCCGCCCCATTAGAGGGGTCTCTGCAGTGCCGGCGATGTTTACAAGTTCCCGGGTTTCAGCACCAGATGTCCCGTGCAATCGTCTCACCAGCAAGAACGACACAGGACATTCGGATCCTTCTGCAGTAAAGCTTTAATGCGTCTTGAGAGGAGAGCATAAGCTTACCAGAGCGGAGACCCCGAGCCAAGAATCCCGTCCCCTAATAAAGGCTGGCAGCCGCCGCCTGGGACGTGTCACCCTATGATTGGCTGCAGCTCATCAGGCCATATAGCGCCAGGGAATAGGCAGAGATCAAGGAATGGAAAATTACCCAGCACCTGTGTAATAATCTTGTTTACATTCAGTGCCTGCAGGCGCCATCATTGTAATGGAGAATGCAGGGACGGCTCCCTACAGTTGAATATGTTCCTTTCCCCTTTTGTCCAGTATTCTTAGATATCATTTTTGTACATGTTATCTGGTTTTCTGTTGCTGTGCATAGTCAGAAATTTTCTAATAGAGCATGTGACATTTTCTTAGTAATTACACCTGTTGGTGTTACTCTTAGAAAATCTGAAAAGTTGATTACCATTCCTAGAGCCTTCGTCCAGTAGTTGTTTGAAGCAGAAACAGGAACCCACAACTAAGCAATGAACCATACTTCTGGAATTAACCTGTGGAGAGGGAGGAGGGATGAGCAAAGGAGCCAAGACAGTGCTGCAGAAACCTGAAGAAACAGTTGGCTAGGCTTTGTTGATTTCCCATAGGAGCCCTTACCCTTTGGGACGAGTGGATGAGGGTGGGCTAAGGGGGTGGAGGTAAAGAAGACAGGAGGAACGGTAGGGCAAGAACTCTGATTGCAATGTAAAATAAAATTAAAACAAATAAAAAATTGAATGCTACCATATATATAACTTTTAGAGCATGCTCCAGATTATCATTCGAGGTGGCTTCCTTTTCATTCTTCTTCTCTGTTCCTCTCCTTCTCAGCCTCCTATTCCTATCCTTCTTGCTAATTTTCTTGATATTATTATAATTAGTAGTTCCAAGCATATTAACAAAGCAAGAGCCATTGACAGAACTAAGAAAAATCTTTTTTCCTTTAATTCATTTGTAAGTTTAGAACATGACATGAAAAATAGAGAAAATGTCATTGTCTGGCCTAAAGAAAAAATGTTTCCCTGTATAATTAAATAAATGGTAAAATACCGTTCATGTTCTGATGTGTAAACTGACAATTTCTCTGAAGTTTTATTGTACCAATTACTTTGTAGTACAACTACAGAGAAATTTATTCAAAACTACATTATTTTATGTGTTACATTCTTATATTGGCTCATGTACTGTGAAAAAAATGGCAATCATCAAACAAAAACATTGCTTTGAAGATCCTTTGTAAAAACATTTTTATTTAAATATTTTTGTCATGTACAGGCTTTTTAAAAAACATTGAAAATGAAGAAATTTTAATTTCCTTTACTACTTTTAAAACTCCCAAGGAGACTGTCTGTCTTTCATAGACCTTCTTCTCTTATTTATTATTCTGAATGTAAAAATGTATGTAGACAATATTTGTACCCAATAGTGGCTCAGAGTTAACAAAGCTGTGTCATTTATTAACTACTAAGAGAACTTTCAAATTAATCAGATATCATTCTAAACACTTTTGAAGAGTTTTGGTTCTTTTGTTTGTTTCTTTTTGGACATCACATTTTGAGAATGTTAACTTTGCATGGAAGAATCCAAAATTGGTACCATCCTCACCTACATACTGAGAAAGATAGGTTATAGCATGGGTACAAGACTCAATCATTTGAGGAATTTATAACTAACTATTTTGAGAGGAATTCATCAGTCTGATTAAGTAAGTAATGGTAAGGAGATTTTATTCTTCACTGAGTCACTGATCCTTGCATTATACTTTATGCCATATGTGCAGTTATTTGACAAATTATTGATATCATAAAGTTATGGTAATTGTAAAGACCATCTGCTTTATAATGAAAGCATCAACTATATAATTTGTCAATATATCCAAGGAGGTCCCCCTTAGGTAGTACCTATACCCTTTATTTTATAAACTGAGAACATTTAATTATGTCTCTGGGGAGAAAAAGACATACAGATAGAGGTAGAGAGTGAGATATTAAGAAATTGGCTTGTGTGAGTACAGGACCTGGCAATGCAGGGTAGTGAACCCTGAATAGATGATATTGATTGCAGTTCCTACCCATAGGCAGCCTGGAGCCAGAACTCTCTTTTTCTCAGAGGATCTCATTGTTTAATTCTTTAAGACCTTCAACTGATTGGATGTGGCCCATTCACACAGCACAGAGCGATCTGCTTACTTCAAGTCTACTGATATAATTCCTAATCATAGATAAAATCAAATTTCATAGCAACATCTAGATTGATATTTGACCCAAGATGTAGACAGTGTAGTTTAGATAAATTTTTAGATAAAATTAACCAGCATAGAAGGAATGATAATGATACTACCCTCTCTAAACCCATGAGAATTACCTATTGTAATGATTGTTATGTAATTATCATAATGTTTGAAATGTAGTCATCTCATGTTGAACAGTAGTTAATAATGTACCATCATTTGGCATCTTCAGTAAAAACTGTGGGTTTATAGGTATTCCCATGTTTGTTTCAATATTCACAGTTATGTTTCATGTTCAGGGAGGTATTTTTGGTAAATATTAACTTTTGCCTTCACAAAAATATTATGTTATAGATCTTTATGAAATCTTAGATAAGCATGTTAAGAAATCATTGTTTTATATGTGCATGAAGTGTGATAAATTTGGGGAATCTGAAAAATATTACCAGCAATGCTGTAAAATGATGAATCTGAAACAAAAGTTTAAAGGAGAAATACATATGTTATTCTTTAAGTAATGCAGCTTCCCATGAGCATTGTCAAGAACTGATTATGGAAGGCTGTAAATGAAAAGTGCTCATGGAGAAGAAAGTTAGATATTAGGAAATTTTATCATTTTTGAAGTGATATCATTAAAATTTTAAGATGCAATTCAAATACTGTGGTAAGCAGCAAAATCCTATTACTCTATTACCAGGGTGGGTAGTGAATCTTTGTTGAAATTGTCACAGAAAATATATGATTAAAGGATACTTCCATTTAACTGAGAAACAAAATACACATCTTTAAGCAAGGCATTGTGATTACTCTAACCCTGTGATCCATAGAACAGAAATAGATTTCCATCCACATTTTGGGCATGTGACATCCCAGACAGCATGTTTTCCTTTTTTACTTACTGCCTTGAGAGTTTTATATATGTTTTGTTCATATTTGCCTCATAAACCGTCTGAGATATTACTTCCCTACCCACCAAACTTCATGTCTTCTTTTACTCCTTGGTAACCAAGTCCAAGTTTTGCTTCCTCCTTATTCCTGGATATGTGGTCTTCCACTGGAGCATTGTCAACTTACCCAGAAAGATATCCTTAGGGAAAGCTATCTCTTCCTCTCCCAAAAGCTACCTATTGTCAATACTTCCATGTCTATGTGTAGGACATCAAACCCATCTCCCCTCTCCATGATGGGATTTGAGTTTTCTCAGTTCCGGTGCATGCTGTTACAACCACTGTAAAATTCATACAGCCGACTTCCCTTTGGAATCTGTAATCACCTTCCTTGTGTTCTTAAACTGTTTCTATCACATATTCCACTATGATCCCTGAGACTGAAGAGGAGGGACTTTGAAATAGATGTCCCACTTAGGGGTGTGTACTCACAGTCTCTTATTCTCTGGATATTGAGCATTTGCCAATCTCTGTGTTAATAGCCACCTACTGCAACAAGAACCGTCTCCTGTGATGAGGAGTAAGAGGTCAAGGTAGAGGGGGGAAGATGAAATGTGTAAGTAACATTAAAAATATTTCAACAAAAATCACATGGATTCCTGGAGATTTCCCTAGTGCCAGGTCTCTCCTTCAGCCCATAATGGCTGACTCTATTAAAGTATCTCTTTCCTTGCCCTTCTTCTCTGTTCTTCCCCCAATTCCTCCTTCCTGATCCCTCATGTTCTCTTCCCTCCCTACCCTTCCCCCATGCTCCCAATTTAGTCTTGTCCATTTCCCCTTCTCAGGAGCCCATGCATGTTTCTCTTAGGGTCCTCCATGTTTCCTAGCTTCTCTGGGGTTTTGGACTGTAGGTTGGTTATCTGACCCCAACTAAGAATCTAAGCAGTAGTGGAGAAGCTGACTTAAATGCCATTCCCCTATAATGAGATTGATGACTACCTTAAATGCCATCATAAAGCCTTCAGTCAGTATCTGATAGAAGCAGAAGCAGAGATCTACAGCTGAACTCCTGGTATCCAGTTGTAGAGAGGGAGGAATGATGAGCAAAGGGGTCCAGACCATACTGTGGAAACTCACAGAACCAGCTGAGCTGAGCAACTGGGAGCTCATGGGCCCCAAACTGGCATTTGGGGATCTAACATGAGATGAAAACAGGCCTCCTGGATGTGGGTGTCAGTTGGGGGGCTTGAGTAGTTTATGGAGACTCTGGCAGTAGAACCAGTATTTATCCCTAGTGCACAAATGGGCTTTGGTTGTCCGTTCCCATGGAAGGGATAATCTCTTGGCCAAGATATAAAGGGGAGGTCCTAGGTCTTCCCTAAATGATGTGACAGGGTTTGATGATCCCCCATAGGGGCCTCCCTGAGGAGTAGATGGGGATGGAATGGGGAGGTGGTGGGGTAAATGGGAGGATGGGAGGGAGAGGGAACTGGGATTCGTACATAAAATAAGAATGTTTTTAATTTAAATAAAAATTTAATTTTAAACTGTCACATGGAAGTGTATTACTGTAGAAACTTCTCAAAACATATAAATGTGCACATGAAGAGTTCATATCAAGTAATCCTATATTGGGGCAATTATGTCTCTACTAGATAACATAGGTTATCAAATAAAAAGTCCAGTGGCAGGGAGGGTTTACACATTTTAGAGGTTTTGGTCAGTAAAGCCTCATAGACTCATAAACATTACAGGTTATTGTCATTGCCTTAGTTACCCTTCAGATTTTGATGGTTAGACCATATTGCTGTACTTGACACAATTGAGAACACAAAGAATATGGCTAGTACTTAGGTGGAAGCTTCAACCAGTAGGGCTAAATTTCATAGTGCTGGAGGATTCTGTGATCACTACTAAAGGAGAAAAGTAAACACCAGTCCTACACAGCTGTGAATCCTGTGAATTGACTACAATAATTCAACTGTCAAGACTTATTCCAATAATAGCAAGGAATGTCATGGGAGTAATCAACCATTTCTGATTATAATTAAGGCTCTCCTACAAATCAATGTACATATATGTCACCAATATTGTGGTCAAGATTCTGTAGCTAAACATTCATAGCTTCTAGAAGAGAACCTACTACTATAATTCTGCTAATTGAACATGGTATTAATCTGATACCTGATGTTTTGTCTTTATACCCATAGAGTAGTGTATAACTTGACTCTCATTATAAAAGCTTCTTTATTCAGCAGATGACAATTTACACAGAAATGCAAAACTGGTCATCATCCAGACAACTTTTAGCATCAAATAATTACTTATTATGTTTAGAATGGAATTCTAAAAGGAAAGTATATCATTGAAGTATAATTAGATATTTATAAACAGATATTATTATAACAGAGTGTTATATTTTGTTTGTCTGTTATTGTTGTTGTTTTATGCAGACCTTATTTGTTTCCAAAACTACATTGACTAAGTACTTGGCATATTTCCAGGATCTCTCAGGAAGTGGATGACCAAATGTAACTAGTCTGTCTCTCTCCTGCTTGCCAGCTTCCACATAACCACACAGAGTCTTCATTTTAATTTTGAATGTTCAACCCTTCCTCTTCCCAGAGCTCTTTCTGTCCGGAAGCCTCTGTTATACTTCCTGTCTAGTTATTGATCATTTAGCTTTTTATTAAACCAATTAGATTGACATATAATTACCCAGTGTAACCAAATACTTTGCAACAACCAAAGGTCTGTATTTATTTACCTAAAGAAGCCACTGATTCTTGACAGAAAGAAAATTGAATAATTTTGTTCAAGGTCCATCTAACTTCCATAGAGCAAGAATCTTAAATCACTTAGGGAAGTTTGATGTTTATCATTGTTATGTTTGCTCACTAATTTTCTTGGGTGTTCCTCTAGTGAAATATAGTAAAACCTCTTGAACAAAGAAAACAGAGCATTTCAAAACTGACAAAGCTGGATAGGAATATTTTATATTAATTAGATGACTAGCCATATGACCTTTCTCCCATTCTTTCTATGATTCTGGAATCAAAAAATTCTTTTTCATCCTTTCAGCCCATTGTGTAAGGAGTAAACTAATTTTTCTTCTATTCACATTGCTTCAACTGGACAAGCTACTAAATATAAAAATGCATCTATGTGCAGTATCTTCAGTAATTTTTCATTAAATGTTAGAGTGAGTTTGGTGATTCTGAACTTCATCATACTTTAGACTTCAACAACATTGATCAAATATAGATAAAAACTAAGGAGAAGTCATCTGTGTTGCTGGTGAGTAGATATCAAAGAAGGAGGAAGTCAGGAGATTACATGAGTTCTTGGTCATAATGAACACTGCTTTGAAGACTACCATGGAGAAACTTCAGGGAAATGTTTCAATTAAAAACCTTTAAATCAAGAGATGGTGAAAGAAACTGCCAGAGATGATTAAAAGTGAAATGTTAATCTTTCAAATTTGGATTTAAAGTGGCTCCTTTCTCTCTCTCTCAATTCCGTGTTACAATATCTAGGCCTAGGTATTATGTTGCATGCCTCTAATCTCAGCATCCAGGAGGCAGAGTGTGAGTTTGAGTCCAGCATCAGCTATGTAGTAATAACATGTCTCAAAACAGCAACAGTTGGTAATAAAATAGAAAAAAAATGCATGTAAGTCTTGCTTTTCTATTCCAAATTCAGTGACTGTTAGGGCACTTAGAAACATCAGCATTGTTTTGTCCTTGATTGAGATTCATGTATGTTATGTAATTCTGCTTATAATGGAGAAAAAGAAAATGAAACAAAACTGAAGACTGTTACTTTCTATATTTGTTAATATATTACTCCCAACAAATTAGTATCAAGGAAACTCATACCAAGCTAGAGCTCACTATCCTATTTGGTGTTGGCTGTTAGATATTTCCCTTTGATTACATGTTTATTTTACCTAGAAATTTCTACCCTACATATGAGAGACATATGGATTAGATAGATGGCTCAGTGGATTAAGTGTTTGCAGTTCAAGAATAAAGACATTGAGTTCAGATCATGAGCAACCATGTAAGTATGGGTGTGGCTACCAGTTGTCCCCCATTCTGGTAAGGTGGAGATAGGAAGATCCCTGAGTCTTGCTGGCCAGCCAATCAAGCCAAATAGGTGAGCTATACATTTGGTGAAAAACCAACTTTTCTCAAAAAGTTGCACATATACTTATATAACACACCTGCAAGTATGCTGGCACACATATGTGCATGCACAAGTGAAAATGTATACACATGGAAACACACAAAGAAAATTTAGGAATCTCCATAGTACAGTTTAATTGGTTAATAGTTAAATTATGAAATGAATTATGTTTATAATATCTATATTTTTATCTCATGTAAGTCTCAGAGGCAGTAGGTGTCTACATATTTACCTATAAACTCTATCTTTGCTTATATCCAGATACACATGTCATATATTGATCATCCAAAAGCATAAGCTGTCCTTGGCATTGTAACAATAGCCAAATGCATATGTAATATTCAAGGTAAAAATCTATAAAGCAGAATCCCTTCCCAGAAGAAGCTGCAGAGTAGCAAGTGAGGAACATAAATAAGTTGGGCAGCAAGCTGTAGCCGTAAGTCACCTGACATGCTATAAGAGTTATGAGCTGCAAAAGAGTAAGACCAGCTTATGTCACACTTACTGCATTTTTATTAAAGTGATGATGCAAGAGAAACACACACAGAGAAAGAGAGAAACACACAAACACAAATACATAAATGTTGATTAAAAAATAAATCACTGCATACTACCAACCAGAGTAAGCTCCGTAATAAAAAAGTATTTCAATGTTCAGAGCTTCTATGAACCAATCCATTCCTTTAAAAGTTTAAGCTGTCTACTTTTAATCCTTACTACCTCTACATGGGAGAGACTCTTATTACGTACATTTCAAATGTGGAAACACCGAGTTAAAAAAGTATAACTTCGTTTAAAATTTATAACTAGTAGTGGTTAAAGGCTAGATAAGAGATGGATATATGGCTTGCTTGTTGCGCGCTCTTGTTCTTACAAATCATGCAAGTTCCTCACCCACTTGGTTGCTTACAACTGTCTATACCTTCAGTTTCAGGTGATCAAATGGCCTCTTGTGACTTCCTTGCATACGAGGCATGCATGAAGTGTACGTACAAACACACACACACACACACACATATATCTATATATAGATATATAGATATAGATAGATAGAGAGAGAGAGAGAGAGAGAGAGAAGAGAGAGGGGTGAGAGAGAAATTAAAATAAATTAATTAAAAATAAAAGCTGGATTCAAACCCAAAGGACAGCTATCAAAGCTGACCTAGATATCCATAATACAGAACACAGATGGATGCAAGCAAAGAATTAAACTAGAGGGAGAGATGACAGAATGAGCAAAGCATATAGGTAGTTGTGGGATAGACAGTCTCTCCATCCACTCAATGGGGCCTCAGTTTATAGGCTGGAAGGATCCCAGATTCAGTATCTGTGCCAGTGACTTTTTGAAAAAGTTCTCACTATTAAATTCACCAGTCATTATTTAATAGCCATTTCATTTTTGTTCATGACTTCAGTATCTTTTAATTCAAATTTTAGGGGCTGGAGGGATGGTTTAGCAGTTAAGAGTAACACACTCTTACAGAGGACCTTAACTAACAATTATATGTAAATACAGCTCTATGGGATCCAAAGTCATCTTTGGGACATCATAGACACCTATGCACATGTCCTATTCATTCATGAGGACACAGACATAACACAAATAAAAATAAAATAAATTTTCACTTCAAATAACTGAATCTGAAGCTTCTTCCAAAGTTTTCTCCAGTGGCTGAGAGCAATAGAGCTTGAAGTGTCAGCTTTGTTATGGTGACACTTGGACCTCAAAGTGCTTATACCATTTTGTATACAGTCTGCTTCTGAATCTGTTTACCTTGACTGTATGCTTCTTAGGAACAACCCTATAGTGAAGGACTACTTTCTTATGAACAAGAAAAGACAAGTTTTGGGAATTCACTGTTTTGGGGTAATGATCATTTCTAGCATAGGAGAGTCAGTCACTACCACTCACAGGTGTCCATCACGGCCATGTGCTGCCTCTCCTTCCTGGACTGTGAACTTCAATTTTATGTTTTTGTATAAAGAGGAATGATTCCTCTGAATCAAAAGAGAAGCAAGCCTTTTGCTTTTTGAGCAAGATAGTGACCATGGACATCTTAATGTACAATAGCTTCATACAGTTCCCTCCTGGTAATCGCAGGTGAAATCATATACAAGCAAATTAAAATTAAATCAAAAGTTGTCTTCTGCAAAAGGGACAGAGAAGGGACAGGTAGATCTCAATGCCCAGATCTGCCTTGAACCTCTCCTCTAATCATTTTGGGTAGCTAGTTTTCTGTGTCAAGATAAGAATTGTACAAGCATGACATGGGTACAGTGATTCTGGAAATCATATGATCGTCTCTATCTTTGTCATATGTCTCTCATCAAAAGTACACAGGAGTTGTATAAAAATCAGGTATTATGATTATCCAAGAATTCCTCATCTTCAAGCACCAAGTCACATCTTTGAATATAGTCTATCTGCTCATGACTGCTGAGAAATTGGCTATGTGTAATATTCAATGAAAGTATACATCCAGTCACTATGAAATACCTTCTATGGATGGTCAAGTTTCTATTCTTTGAATGAAAAAAATAAAATAAAAACAAAACAAAACAACTGATGGCCAGATGAGAAGTAGGAGTTAGTCATGTAACAGGTAAATTATGAGCAGGGTAATAACTGAATAATTATCACAATTGACCCTTGATCTTAGGATACAAGGACCTTATAGCTCAAAGAATGATCACAAAGCTTTTAAGTATGAACATTAGAGAAGATTTTTAGAAATGCTGTAACCATAATCAGAATGTGCAGGTGATTGCCTAGCTTCCAGGTTGTTTTTGGGAACATGCTAAGTGTGACAAGCTCCTTAGAGTTCTTCATTTACTTTGCATATTTTGGATTCACCTTGAAGATTTCTAGAAAATCTGATATGTGTGTTACCTCCAGCTCATTACATTAGTATCCATGAGAGTGAGTCTGATATTCATGCTGCCAACTCAGTGCCCCTTCCCTTGGTTGTATTGCATGTTGTATAGCATATATTTGAAAATAATTTTGCTTATTGTCTTAGGGTTTCTATTGTGGTGCAGAGAATCTATGACCAACTCTTATGAGAAAAACATTTTATTTGGGTGGCTTGATTATGGTTTTAGAGGTTCAGTCCATTATCATCATAGTGGGTAGCATGAGGCATGCAGGTAAATAGCACTTAAAGAATTCAACTGCTTTTCTAGTCAACTGCCCCAAAGTCCACATTCCTTCAAACAAAAACACAGTCAGACCTACCACACTATACCCCTGTCCCAGGTATTTCTGTCTTTCACTGCCTATGAACTTATGGGGGCCAATTATA
This sequence comes from Cricetulus griseus, assembly GCF_003668045.3. Taxonomy (NCBI): domain Eukaryota; kingdom Metazoa; phylum Chordata; class Mammalia; order Rodentia; family Cricetidae; genus Cricetulus; species Cricetulus griseus. The sequence continues at coordinate 34,425,612 of NC_048601.1, read as the reverse complement.
TTCAAACTACAATACTTATCTTGCAGTATCTGATGTCTCTGTATGAAGATAAATTTCCTAGGAGTTAGAGGTTTAATGGTGGGATTTTCACTCACCCTCTGATCCAATTGAAAAACTCTTCATGGTACATTTCTCTCCTCGTTCTCTTGCTCCTTCCTCTCTTCCTATTTAGTCTCTCTGCCTACCAGCCTCTCCTATCCTTTCTCCTGCCTCACTATTGGCCTTTCAGCTCTTTATTAGACCATCAGGTATTATAGACAGGCAAAGAATCCCAGCTTCACAGAATTAAATAAATGTAGCATAAACAAAATCAGCACATTTTACATCATTAAAAAAGTCCCAGTATATAAACAAATGTAACACACATTAAAATAATAGTCTACAACAATTATGCTTTAAAGGGATGGATGCAGAAGTGTATGTCAATCATAGCAATAGGTTTGGTGTGTAAGATACCAGGCATATGGTGAGAATTTAAAAAGTGTTGCTAAAGAAAAGAGTGACTAAATTTAGTAGTTATTACTGTATTTACATTTGCAGCTTTGTTTCTGAAACAACTTATGCTCATTAATTATTTAGTACATGTAATATGTAATTTAAATATAAACAATATATTTTAAAATATTTATTGTATTTTATATATTAGAAGAACAGTGAGGAACACTAACTCAGAATACAGCTTGCTTTCTCACTGACAGACACTGATTTTTTTTAAGTAGAATAATTACTTGGTGTCAAAGAAACCTTGCTTAGTGTTAAGGTGTACAAATAGGGACTCTTACCTAAGAGTATAACTCCAGCCTATGTGTTTGCTTGATGGAATCACAGTTAAAATGGCCTCCCATAAATGCTAGTTCTGTGAGACATTCAAATCCACACTTTCTAAACTTTGCAGGGCATTGTGATTTCCTAATGCTCTTTAGATACTCAGGTAGTCTGATGTAACTGGAATGGACTCTGGCCAGAGCACTAAATAGGACACATCTTTTTGGTAACTATAATCTGGAAGAAAGTTTGAGAATAGAGACTGTAAGAAGGCAAAGAAGGTGGGGCTATTAGAAAAGATCTTAAGCAGGCCCCTACCTCCTCCTTGGAGTCTTTTGGACCTCAGGAGTTTAAGGCATTGAAAGCATGGAAGAGGAGGATTCTTCAAGTAGATCTGAAATCCAGGAGTACTTTCAATATTTTTCACCAAGATACAGATGTTGTCCATAAAGGAGACGACTGTCACTGAATGAATTCTGCCTTCTCTTCTTCATTGAAATTTAAGGGTTCCCCCCATTTGAAGATGTTTACTTGAAATGTTGAAGAGGTCAGACACCTGTGTTCACTCTCAAATCATTTGAATTTCTCTGTCAAGGTAGTGTTCAAGTCTATATTGCTGATATTTTATTGTTATATTTATTTAACTATGAATCTGAATTCATCTGAGATTGGGGTTGGTGTCAGTATAATACAAAGTATAGTAACCTGAGGAATGAAGTAAAATAGGAGAAGAAATATTCAGCTCAATGTTCTCATTTTCTCCCATTTGGCTGAGATGGTCCAGTTGTTGTCGTTGAAATTTTCCTGATCACTGATTGTTTGTCAGTGAATCCAAATTCTGCTTCTATATTATCCATGGCACGTGATTCTCGTAAAACTGAGTTATAAGGATGGAAAACTGGCTCTCAGTAGGGAAAACAGAAGCACTGCTTATTTTTTATATAACTTAAGAATATAGTCATTTAAAAGTATAAAACAATGGAAAATGAACAAAAATATTCTTGGTTCATTGGCCAATGACTACAGACTGCATATGACTTATGTACTGGTAGCTTGTTGTCTGATGTATGGACAGAATAATGTCCACGAACAAAACAAGGGTGGCAATGTGCACAGCTCCTTGTGTTAGTCTAGTGTATAATCCTGTTTTATAAATTAGAATAGTATAAGGCTGCTTGTCTCATAAGATTCATCTGCAGATAAGATGGCTTGGAGGAAAGAAAATTACCCAAGGTATTCTAAGGTGCACATAGTGAAGGGTATGCTACCATCAAAAGTCTGTTACTGTGGTTTAAATCAGGAGAAACTTACAGGATAGAACCAGATTGAACTCTTGGCTTAGATGGAGAATTGGTCATGGAAAGATTAATTAAAGCAGTGTCGACAATGATCAAATTATTTAAAGCTATTTCTTTTGTTCAGAAAAAAATATATTTTTCTTAGGAAACAAGAGAATAGGTTTTTAAGATGAGTTGAAGTTAAAAATCTAAAGAAAATTGAGGTAGCCTATTAACACATAACAATCAATTGCTTAGATCTCTTTTACTATCATCTGGAACAAATCTGAAGACATACACAATATTTCAGAATGTATTTAGATGTCCCAAAAACTTCTAGAGGAACACATTTCAGAAAATAAAGATGTAAACAAAAATAGGTCTATGGTGAAATACCACAGGGCTCTGACTTCAGTGTAATTGTTGTCAATGTTTATTTGAAATTCACAGTAGGTCTCAATAGATGTATTAGGAATGGAATATTGCCTCTGCAAAGCACTTTCCTAAAAAGTCAGAAACATCCTTGCATCTGCACTAAAATTTTGTGTGATTAAAAGCACTGAAGTAGTCAAATATTTCTATATATCTCTTCTGTAACTTCTTGTCAATGGTAAATGTTATAAGGGCAAAGAAAACTTAAGATGTGTCTCCGTTTGAATTTGTAGAAATTCTGATTGCAGTTTCCCAAAATCATGTAGGTATGTCTGAAAAGAACATTTGGGATCAAAAACCATTATGCCTAGAGAGTCCCAGAGAAGGGAATTGTGTCACAAAATGACATAATGGTGTCAGAAAACTAAGCATTGGGATATCCAAGGCACTAATACTGCTCATTACTGGTTCTGGAATACATATTGAATGAACAGGTATTGAAATGCTTGATAACAAATTTGAATTAAATACAAGAAAGATTTATTTCTGTTTTATCACCAATCATTGCTTTCCAGTGAAGACGTGTATGTGTGTGTGTGTGTGTGTGTGTGTGTGTGTGTGTGTGTGTGTGTGTGTGTGTGTGTAAATATATGTTGCTATGGTTGATATAATAAACGAGCTAACTGGCCAGTAGCTGAACAGGATAAAGTTAGGTGGGAAAAGCAAAATGAGAATGATGGGTGAGGAAGAGCAGAGTCATCGGAGATGCTAGCCAGACACTGAGGAAGCAGGACATGTAGAAAATGAGGGGACAAGCCATGATCCACTTGGCAAAACATAGGTAAGAAATATGGATTAATTTAAATGTAAGAATTAGGTAACAAGCCTGAGGTATTAGCATTTATAATTAGTATTAAGTCTCTGAGACAGTTATTTGGAATATGACTGCTTATTATTTGGGAGCAGGTAGTTGGGACAGGAAACTCTGTCTATACCTATCTCCCAAACTAATACCTTAGTGTTACCTGAAAACTCAGGTCATACATTTTGGTCTTGAGAGTATTGTGATTATGTGGTTACATAAACATGATAACTAACTTGCCTTTTTTTAAAAGCCAAATCTTGGTGAAATGAAAAGAAAAATCTAAAAGGAAACCTTTATGCCATTTGAGTCATTAGCAGCATAACAAACAGTCATTCTTTGTCTCATAAGCAAACTAAAAAGTACATCTGGACTCAAAGGAAATTTTAGATGATGATTGTTAATAAAGATGCATTTTACCAACTCAATTTTTTTCATATTTGAAATCCTGTGCTAACACTGGAGATATAAAAGCAATTTTTTCTACAGTGACAACTACAAAAATATCATAAATGCCAAATAAATTCTCCTAAAAATACTTTGAGTAGCTGGAATTCTTTTATATTATAAAAATCCATTAGAGACTCAATAGATGACTTTAAAAAGTGTCTTTCATTATAAAAATTCGTAAATAATTCATAGAAAATTTTTAACCTCATTTTTGCTTACATTCTCATTAAATTCAATTAAAATCAATTTATTTTGTCACTGGTAGCTTATTTCTTTCAATCAATACTTTCAAATATTTTCCAATCATAGTCTAAACTCTGTTGGCTATAAAGATCTACACAGAGGCATCTATAAAGTTGGTTACTGATTATTTAATTTTTGATGATAGAACATAACAAAGTGGTGAATTTTTTCTGAGCCGATGCATAATTTTTTTTATGAAGAATGGACATGTGTTAATGGTTCTGTCAGTAATTCTATAGTTAAGCCTTCTAAGTAGACTGAATTTCCTTGCATTCCTGAGGAATCTTATTTTACATTTGCTTTCTTTTTACAATGGTTTTGAAAAAACTTGGTTGTTAGTAGCTCCCTAAAGCAAGCTAAGGCACTGAGTAGAACAGTTTGACAAATATGTATTAGTAAATGCTATACTCTTAAAATTTACTTGACTGAAACTGTCCCATTGATTGTCATTAATTATCATGTTTATTCACAAACAAATCTATGTTCACTTGTCACTTCAACAATTTAGATATTGCTTGGATCCATTTGGATGTGTAATATCCAAACTGAGACTCTCTTGAAAACTCATCAAAAGGTACAAAGATTATACTGGCAGTACAGAGAACAGAGCAAAACATTGACTTGTTTAAGTAGTTAATCATTTATGAAGAAGAAAATGGGAGTTTCTAAAAGGAAGAGACTAGAAGAATCAAAGACTGTTGTTGATGACATTCAATAGCTTTTCAAAGTAAATTCACCTAAAACCAGTAAGAATATAAAATATACTGATACACAGAGGACCAAAGGCATGGAGCATAAGCATTATACAGTAACCTGTAAAAATTAACTTCCACCAAGGCACTAAGCCTAATCAAATAGCTGTTCTCATTATAGTAGCACATGGAACAAACATTAAATAAAAGACATCAAACTCATTTAACCAATCCCAGGCTCGGTCTGTAGTTAGAATTTGGGTAAGATAATTCTATTATTTTATAATTTATGAGTTTTGACTTAAAAATCATTAATGCCAATTATATTTTAGAAGGTTATGGCTTTCATGTGTCTCTACTATTTAAACAATATAAACATACATTACCATTGTTGAGTACATTTACAATGGTGACAACTAATTATGAATTTTAATTTTATTGAGCATTTCATGAGCCTGGTACAGTGTCAGTGTTTAAGAAAATAATTAGATGTATGAAGCTTCAGTGTCCAAGTGGGAGACAGAAGAAGCAGCAGGAGTCTGGAAAACATGTGATCTAATTATTTAGTGCAATCAATGTTTTCCAAAATGTAAAACCTTAGCAAACATTTTCCAAAGCATATTATCTGGATAGCTAGGTCATATGTATCTTATTATTGATACAATATATTGCCTAGCATGGCCACTGGAATGCAATAAATTATCAGGATATAATGTCTATTCTTTAGATCCTAGTCACATATTCCTTTTGAACTTGTTTTTCTGACACTAAAACTGGTAAAGGTATGACTAAAAGTAGCCCATACACTTGGATTCATTACTAAAATTTTTACTACCTGGAATATTGTTCCTCAATCAACTTGTCTTCTTTGACTTCTGTCTTAATAATCTTTTACTTAGTTATTAACAGTGTCTATCTACTGTATCTAATCTACTACCAACTACAGATTTGTGACCCAGTATAAATGATTGCACATAGGAATTCAGTGGAAAAATAAATGCCTATTGAACTCAGCCATGTGCTTTGTGATGTAGGTGATTTATCTCTTCCCTTGAGCTTCTTGACAGAGACAACTAACAAGTGATTGGTAGAATTGCACTTAAAGTCATATTGATCTGTAAACAATACTGAATAATTATCAGGAGCATTTGACAGTAGCTTGATATCAGGAGGGTAAGATGCTTTCAGATTTCTGTCTTGCAAAGTTCTTCCTCAGCAATGAGAATATATAGACCATGCTGCCATGTGATATTATTTTGCCATAGATCGTAGAATACAAATAATCCAGAATTTATTACTGGAAATTTCATGTACTGTGCTGTGTAGCCTCAAGATTAGTTCTACACTTATGTGACAGTCCCGTTGTGAGTCACCTCTGACTCAGATATATGTGGATTATGTTATTCTAGCTTCTTAAAGAAAGACTATTTCAATACATCATTTGTAGTCTTTTTGTTTGTTCATTCATAGAATTATGTTCAAACAAAAGAAGTCAGGGAAATGGAGAATGGTTACAGATCTGAGAGCCATCAATAAAGTCATTCAACCTATGGGCTCTCTACAGCCCGGAATGCTTCTGCCTCATTCAATAAATTCTACCAGCATGTGCCATCACAACCAGCTTCTGGTCTCCAAATGGAGGCGTGGATTCATACCCCACTTCTGGTACCAGATATTATGGTGTATAACTAATGCATAGCACATAAGGTCAGAATAGCTTTTAATAGGTAAGTGCCTACCAACAGAAAGACAGAGTATACCAAAGAAGCAAGGAAAGAGAGCCTCCATGTGCCTTGTATATCCCTTTAAACCTCTCACACATCACCCTGACCACACCCGTAGCCATCCCTTAGGAGGCATGGTTATGGTGACTCCCTACACAAATGTAGATATTGTCACCCATATTCATAGGAGTCTTCCGTCTTTAGCCAAACCTCTGAGAAACATCCGTAGATACACCCAGAGACATGGCTCCTAGGTTATAGTACAAATTCACTCAAGTTGACAATGAATACTGATGTTCTACTGGTCACAAATATCCTTGTCTTCTAAACTCATATTTAATTATAAAAAGTCGTTTAATATCCATTGAGTTTACTTCTTTTCCATTTTTATTTTTCTCTGACATAAGGGATTCAGCCACCTTTAAAATTATAATATATATATATATATATATATATATATATATATATATATGTATGTATGTATATATTCATATTCAACAATCTTGCATGTATCATTTTTCTTTTATTCAAAAATTAAGAAAGAGCTAAACCTAAGGAACAATATTTTTCATTTAACAACAAGAATATTAACAAAAATCGGTGATCATTTTAATTGACTTCTTGGACCCTGTATTTTCTCATTAAGTTTATCTTGATAGCCCCAACAATGTTACCATGTAAATTTTATCACCTTTATTTATATATGAGAAAACCAAGTGTTTGTCATTCAAAACCCTGATTAGGTGAAGTGCTCAAGTAAAGCAAAACTCAAAGCAGATTTTTCTAATAATATATTTTGAATGTTCATGTCAGTCTTTCTTAAACATTAGCATATAGTATCTTCTAGTTTTGTCCGATGAGTGAATAAGGCATGTATTTCCTTGGCTATCTGCAGAAACACAACCTTGTTTCATCTATTCTGGATCATCACATGGGTATTTACTTCAGCATCTGTAACTTTGAAGTGTAGTTGTCTAGATGAATCTATGATGGCAAAATGTCATAATGCAGATGTTTCCTGTGGACTGCTGTTGGCGAGTCTTGAGTCTCTTCATTCATCATTCATTAGCACATGGAAATAAAGGTCTCTTCAATCCAATGAGCCTTTATTTAATAATATACTTTATTTTTATTTACTAGCATAATTGGAACACAAACAACATGTTATGTTCACATATTTTTTTCAGTATACCTGGATGGTTTCAGAGACACAAAGCTCTTAGGGATTATACATTTCATGTAAAGTATTTAGCTATTTACAAATAATTGCTGGCCTCGGGTGGTTTGGAAATTTCAGGCATAAGTCTGCCTTCTAGTATACTCAGGGCTTGGCTATATTCCTTTCAATTCCAAACCTTGATGCCACATAGAAGACTTATAATATTAGCAATAATGCCAAGCCTGCTGAGAATTTACTTTCAAATTTCCTACTTGGCTACCTCAGCTGTTTCAAACTGCATTTATCTAAGCTGTAGGAAACATATCATCCTAAATTTTCTAGCAATTTTTTTTCTTTTTCTTTTTTAAACATTTCCAACCTTTATGTGCTATAAAAGTTAAACAGAAACAAAAAGAAAGGGAAACATAAAAGATTCCATCTCTGATTGTGACCATTATTGGGTTTTATTCTAAGTAAAGGGTTGTGCAAAGCATTCTTAGTATTTGCTTTCCTCCTAAAAGTGTCACAATGTCTAATTTTTATACACTATTAACTGACTTTTAGGGAGAGAGAGCTGATCTGAGGGAAGTTGAATAAATTCCCAGTGAGTATACTATAACTTTATTTTACTCCATCTTTATAACAGTATCATTTGAGACTATTTAGACACCTGCTAATGGCTCAGTATGACTTCTTTTACTACTGTGAGGAATTGGCATTCCTGTTTTCAGCATTTAAGAATTGTAGTTTTTCAAGATGAAGTGACTGCTGAAGATCACCAGAGATATGAAAGATTGGAACCTGTCTTAGTTAGGCTTTCTATTGCTGTGAAGAGATACCATGCCCATGGCAACTCTTATAAAAGAAAACATTTAATTGTAATGGTGGATTACAGTTCAGAGGTTTAGTCCATTATCATCATGGCAGGAAGCATGGCAGCATGCAGGTACATATGGTGCTGGCTACATCTTGATCAGAATGTAACAGGAAATACACTGTGACACCAAGTGGTGTCTTCAGCATAGGAAACATCAAAGCCCCCCTCCCCCACAGTGATATACTTCCTGCTACAAGGCTATACCTCTTCCAACAAAGCCATACCTCCTAATAGTGCCATTCTCTGAGGTTAAGGGAGTCAATTACATGAAAACTACCAGAGGCCCTAACCCTCCTTTTGCAGGAGATATACTTTGTTTTAAATTATGTATATATGTAAGTATCTGTGTGATGGGGAGAGAGGGTGCTAGAGGTACCAGATCCTTGTGGAGCTAAACTTACAGGTGGTTGTGAATCACCTCAAATCGGTGCTTAGAACCAAACTCAGGTCCTCTGCAAGAGCAATACATATTCTTAACTGTTGAACAATTTCTTTGGCCCAACCTATTTTTAAAAAATTCTTTTGAGATTTAATGTATTTATTTAATGTTTTTAATTGGAAAAGAATGACAAGGCTTTCCTCTTAATTTTTCTTCCTCAGTTACTCCCATCTAACCTCCCTCAAATCCCTCCCATAACCCCACTCATTTTCTTTATTATTAGTATTACATAGATACTTGTACACTTCTGAATGCAGAGGTGTTTTCATGAATGTATGTCTGTGTACTAATGTGCACATACCCATGGAGGCCAGAAGAGGGCATCTGACAGCCAGGGTTTGGAGTTACAGACAACCATTAGCTGCCATTTGGGTGCTAAGAATTAAACCCTTGTTCTCTGAAAAAGCAACAAGTGTTCTTGCCTGCTGAACTATCTCTTAGCATCCTGCTGTTTTTTTCTTTAAACGCTAATTACATAATGCAGTATTTTGTTGCTTGTTACATTAGCTATAGCAGTAGTTAATCCAATATTTGAAAAGAACCAAAAGAATTAGGCAAAACACATACACCTGAACTGCAAACATATGAAAAGATACTTGTTTCAGTATTGAACCATCCTATTGAACCAATCTACGAAGTTACTGCACATATGCGGTAATTAAATGGTTCTGTGGCTAAGATGATCTAAAGTTGCTACATATTAAGCTCACTTCATTTCTGTTTTGCAAGCAATTGAGAGCCTATGCCTGAACTTGTCTTAGGAATTCAGTTAGCGTACCATGAATGCTTTAATTTGTATTTTCTAATGTTCCCATAAAGAGGTATGGACTTTGCTGGTCAAAGTGGCCCCTAGATTCAAATTGGTGTGCAAAACACATCTTATTCCTTTCCTTCTCCAGGATAACTTGAAATTTTTCTGAGGTTCAGGAATTGGGTCTCCAATTTCATAATCTACGTAATCCCTGACAAGCATGTCCAGAGCCTTGTCTCCTAGGTGATTGTAGTTCCTCTAGGGATGACATGATTAACAATCAGAATAACATATTCACACCATCCTATGCAGGAAAGAACATCAAAAGCATAGGCCCTGGAGGGTGGTCCTACTAAGTGATCATTGACTCCATGCTTGATTACAGTTAATGCAAAGAACATACCTCCTCATATCTTATGGGAAATCTGAATACTGAATACTTGCATGTTATGTGTGGAGTTGGAAACTCTTTTTCTATAGCATATACATGTTCATTCTGCTTTTATACTAATGAAGTACCATTCACCTTTCAAGTAGAAAGGGATGAATGATAATTGACAGTATATGATACATACTGAAGAGTTTCTACCTACAGGTATCCATGAAAGAATATTTGCAACATTTCTGAAGATGTTTCCTGGAAAGTTCAGTATTTACATACTATTGAGTATTTGCATTTTCTGTTCTAAATACAAAATGCCTATAATATGCTGCCAAAGGGAATTTCTTTTTGGTTTTGAAGAAATTGTCTCCCTGAGCGTTGGTGGTGCATTCCTTTAATCCCAGCTCTCGGGAGGCAGAGGCAGGTGGATCTTTGTGAGTTTGAGTCCAGCCTGGTCTAAAGTTCGAGTGCCAGGATAGGCTCCAAAGCTACACAAAGAAACCCTGTCTCGAAAAACCAAAAGAAAAAAAAGAAAGAAAGGAAGAAAGAAAGGAAGAAAAAAGGAAGAAAGAAAGGAATTGTCTCCATCAATTTTATTCCACTCTTATTGGATAATACTGAGAATTCCAAATCTTCCTTCTGCCTGTCCTAAATTCCTGACCTGGTTAACGGGAAAAATCACCATTTCTTGTGTTTTGTTCTATGTCTTGTTTCTGCCCAGGAAGCAGGGCAGAAATACAAACTCTAGGTACCATATATACAAACAAAAGTTTGTAACAGAGGCAAGATAGTAATTCTGTTAATGACCCACCCTTTACACATGTGGGCTGCCTGAAGAGCTTCATAAACATTCAGTTCTTCACATGTAAGGTAATCATGAAACCCTTGCTCATCAAACTGTGCAGCACTAATCTAATTCCATTACTTTCCATGGAACAATGGGGCTGAGTGGCTATTAATGCTGTCCATGCATGGTAATTTCTCTTGATAAATAGCTAAGTAAAGGGGACTTCTGCCCAACCTGAGAACCATAGACAAGGGCCACCACAGTCTTGATGCTGTCACAACATGGGAAGGACTATCTTACATCAATTCATCCTCATGCTTTGTGCAGCATTGAAAGGGTCCCTGGAAGAACTCTGGAAAGTCATACTTCCTTCAGAACCTCATTTATTTTTATTAAGAGCAGATGGAGGAGGAGTCCTCTGAGCACTTTATTAGCATACTTCCATTCATTGACTAGCAGCCAGTGGAGCACAGAATGGAGATTTCTGTCCATCTGTTCATTCGCTTCTCCCTACAGTCTCTCAATGCACAGTGAGCAGTTACAGCAAGAGTGTCAATGGGCATAATTAAAGGTCTGAAATATTTGGCAGATTTGTGGCTTTTCATATAGACTGGGTAACCCTATTATGAGTAGTCTGTGTGACATTCAAATAAATTATAGCATATGTATATACACCCAGTGTGTATATATCTACGTGTGTAAATGCACATGTGATTATCCTATTATGTAAAGTAATGTAATTTATATGAATTACTAGGGACCATAATATTTGTCAAAATAGTTTTTTTTCTTTTTCCTCTTAAATGTTCTTTATACATGTCAAGGAGATCCTCTCACCTCATGGACATTACATAAGCTTGATATTCTATGTTTGGTCAACTGAATAAAGTATTGGGAGTATGGAAGTTATTTTTCTTTTGGCATATTTTCTTTGTGCAATTATCAGATACATTCCTGAGACTGACCAACTATATCTGTGCATTTGTCTGAAGAGAATCTGATAGTTTAAAACTTAATTTGTTTTTTAGTGTAGAAATTCCTTATTTTCAACAATTTTAGCAGCATATAATAAAGTTGTTTATTGCCCCAAGACACAGTGTGAATAATGAGAGCTGTGTTTCTCAGCCAAGATTCAACCTCAAAAGTCTTACAAAGGAATAAGAAAAAAAATTTTTTTAATCTTATCATGTATTAGTCCAATGAGTAAAGTGTTGCCTGGTAAAAATGTGAACCTATGTCCAGTCCCCAAAGCCATACAAGTAAAAAAGCTAGGTGTGGTGTGGCATACCTGGGCAACTAGAGCTGGAAAGTAGAGACAGGCAGATCCCTGAGGCCCTCTGGCCAGCCATATTAATATACTTAATTGTGTTTCTCTGTTTGTATGAGTATGTATGAAAAACAAAGGAATAATCCCAGTACCATTCTTTGGGTACCATCCACGTTTTTTGTATGTATTTGGTGCCTACTTGATATAAGAAAACATGGAGGCCAGAGGCTAATATTGGGTGTCTTCCTCCATTGCCCACCACTTTGTTTTTCTAGATGAGGCCTTTTACTGAACATGGAGTTCACTCTAGAAAGACTAGTTGGCCATTGAGCTACAAGGATTCTCCTGTGTCATGCTCCCCAATACTGGGGTTTCAGTATCACACCTCTATGTCCAGGTTTTAAAGAGTGTTCTGTAGGTCCAAACTCAGATCAGCATGTCTTCTATGCAGGCATTTTGTTAACCAAATCATCTTCCAAGCCCACACTTTGTTTTATGAGATAGGCTCTCTAACTGCCCTGGAAGTCAGCAGTGGTTCTCAGTTCCAATTGCCTTTAACTCCCCAGGACTGAGATACAAACACTCACCTCAATGACTTGGTTTATACATTGGTTCTAGGGAATGAACTCAGGGTATCAAGAATGTCCAGCAAGCATTTTACTGAACTGACTTCCTAGCCCTAGAATGGTATTCATAATGTGTGGGTGGGTCATGACCCATTGAGGGGTTTACCTAAGATCATTGGAAACAGACAGTTACATTATGACTCATAACAGTAGCAAAATTAGAAATTAATTTTATGGTTAGGGATTACCACAACATGGGGAACTCTATTAAAGGGTTGCAGGAATGGGAAGAATGAGAACCACTGTTTTGCAGTGTTTTGTTTTGTGTTGTTAAAGGATATGTGTCTCCCTCATTCATAATGACTCTTCAAGTTTGAAATGAAAGGGCTTTCACCATGTCAATTATTTGGTTATATACTTCAAGTTATCCAGTTTAAAGGAATTCAGCAATTTGCCTTCAGTTTGTGTGATTTCAGAAATTAAAGATCAGTATTAGACTACCTCAAATAGAAGATATGAGGGCTATCAAAATTTTGTTGGAATCTGTGCTACTGTTTCTTTTGTAAGAAAAGGTGATAAAACATGAAACAGAAAAAAATCATTCCCCTCTTTAGAATCTGATTCTCTCATCACATCACTTTGAATATTAATATAATTATAATTTCAGATAGAAATGATTGTATGAACCAATGAGTTCTATAACTAATGGACTAATATTTATTGAGCACATATGGTGTTTGAGATTGTGTTCAAGATCTGTCAAGGAAGACCAAGGAAGATTTGAAATCAAACAATCTTACTCTGGAGCTTGATTCATATGTGTGTGTGTGTGTGTGTGTGTGTGTGTGTGTGTGTGTGTGTGTGTTTACATATCAACCCTCCATTCCCCCTGCCTCCCATCCTTCCATGCTCCCCACCGACAAACCCACCCCCCACCCACTCCCAAAGGATAGTAAGGCCTTCCATGGGGAATCATCAGAGTCTGTCACATCATTTGGGGGATTTGTGGTGGAGTTTGATTCTTAATGCATTGATTAGTCAAACTTATTTATTATGAAACAAATTTCATGAGGCATGCCATAATTACACTTTAATTTTTTAAAATAAATGTTGAAAAGTATAAAAAGTTTTCCATAGCCTTTTTCATAGCCTAAAAACCATACAAACTGACTCTTAATCATCACAGCAATAGAATGGAAGTGCATATAAATGTCATATCTGTGACTACAGAATTTTTACTAATGGTGAACTTTGAGAAAAATACTAGTTCAGTAAGGAATTCTATTAAAAGGGGGTCTCCTTTGGATGGATGGAAATCATTATTATCTAACATATTTTTGGACATTCTTAATGAGTATTCACCTATTATAGGCTCTATGAAGTCCTGTAAGTTTTTAAGTTCCTATATTTTATATAGTTTTCCCCATTTTACTTAAAAAGAAAACTGTTTTGAGAAAGCTAACAGTTTTAGTAACACTAAAAATGCCTTAAGCAATAGTTTGGGAGACAGGACAGAATATAGGAAATAAGCTGCCATGGGCCATTTTAGGAAACATATGTAGAACCAGTGTAATTTCACTGAGTGATTTTTTTTATCTGTGACTACAGCTGGTTAGTTTTATACTCTATAAATTTGAATCATTTTATGCCTCCCATACTTTTTGTATTTATGTTTTATGACACCAGTAATACTATTTAAACCTCTTTATGCTTCACTGACTTCATCTTAAAAATGGAAGCAATGGAGTTTTATGAATGAATTAAGTGAATTAATATGTCTGTAATGCTTAGACTCTACTTGACATGTAAATATACATTCAGTATATGCAAACACAGATATTGTTGATAAATGAAAATGTCAGGTATTATCAGTTAACCCAGGTTTGGGGTCCTTAGGAGACAAAGGCACCCCAGCAATTTTGGAGACAACAGGAATATCAAAGATAAACATGATAATGAAGCAAAGGTTTATTTGGGCTCATAATCTCAGAGGTTTTAGTCTCTAGTTTCTTGACTTTACTACTTCTAGGTTTCTGCTGGCAGAATAAATAAATCATGGTAAGATATGGGGCTGAAGATGTCCTCAGCTCTTGACAGCCAGGAACCAAAGACAGACAAGATATGGCAAATACCACCCATGACCTAACTTCCTCTCATTAGATTCCATTCCAAACTCCCAGTAATACTGTGGGCTAGGAAACATACCTACATCTGAACCTTTAAGGGAGTGTTTAAGGTCTGAACTACAATTTTTTATCTCCATTTAGTTTTGATGCTTGTTATCTGCTTAGTTACCAGCACATTATCCCTCCAAGCCATAGAGAGAGTACAACACAAGTAACAACTGGTTACGGGCACTTAGCATTACTCTTCAGCCCTCAGGTATTTACCTAGCCAGTGAATCAGCATATGGATGTAACACATACATGCACATAAACACAGCTTGGGAAAAATAAAGTAAGGCTCTGTGAGAGACAAGAAATTTCTCATTTTAGCTACAGACTGAAATGGTTAATCCCAGATTCATGCTTCCGACCTCTCGGTCTACTTAATGTCCCATAAAGCTTTATGAAGCTTTTTAAGAAATGAGGCTTGGGGTTCTCAGTGGTGTAACTGTCTGTATATTATGGCTTCGAGCAGAGCCTTTCCTTCCTATATCACTCTTGTATGCTACCACATGACATAATGGCCATCCTTCAGATCCCTCTCTGAGATAGAAGAGCCTCTGTACAGAAGAAATTATTAATACACTTCCTGGGTAAGATGTTGTGGTAGCAGGGCTCTCACAGTACATTCAAACTTTCTTGTGTCAAGATCTATTGTGATTTTATTAGTGGAACAGACAAACTGGGAAAAGTGGGGCAAGGAGATTCTTCTGGGAACTGGGGGATGTTTGTAGATTTTGAAACCTACTCTAAAGCAACTAAGGTGATTGTAAGTTTGAGCTGAGTGAGAACAGTTACCTAGAAGAAAACAAAGGCGCTGTACATATTGTGCTGCAACAAAGATGAGAGGAGATGGAGGAAATTAGCATGGAAACTTTCATGCCATATTATCGATGATGCATGGTGCAACTTGAGGTGTTCCACAGAGATTTTTTTGTGATCATGTTGGCTAAGTGCCTGCAATGTATTCCCATTCTTTCTACACTCAGGTTACTTCTTTCATGATAGTTCATAAGTGAAATTTGTCTACCCATTTGCCAGACACAGATGCTTTGGAGCTTTGCTGAATCTCCACTGGATACCATAACCCTAAATCCAACCTTTCATATCTGTTGAGTAGTTTCCTTCTCTTTATCCCCTTCACTCTAGTCTAAGTTTGCATCAGTGTTCCCCCAGAACAGGTAGCATGCTTGTCTTCCAATAGAACTTTTATGCCTTCTACATTCCTTTCAAAAGTTGCTTAAGTTCAAGTGAATGATTTAATGGCTGAAGCCTGGTTAAGACTTTCTAAACTGGTAGGATTGTAAGACTACTATTTAGTTAGAAGCTTTATGTTAAGAATCAAAGACACAATTTGTTTTAAGAATTAATCCAAAGAGTCACTATTCAAGAACCTTTAAGAAATAATATAAGATCCATCTAGATGTCTTGGTAGGCACAAGGTCTCCTCAACCATTGTGCACTCTCAAACTTGAGAGCATCTCATGCCATCTGTAATAAACTCTGCCTGTCTCCTACACTGTGCTCCTACCATTACTGGAATTCATAAAACAGTGATCACAATGACCAAGGAGCCAAAGGGGCTATTCAGAGAAGGTCCCAGAAACACATCCAGCAAGTTACAAAACATTTTTCCTACAAATTTCTGTTATGATTGACACAGAACAGGTCATCAACACTTCAGGGACTAAGATTTTGATAGAGTTCAGGACATATTCTCTCCCCAAATGACTCCTTGGGGCTTGAGAAAATAGCAAAAAGAAACCTATTCTCTGTAAGTCATCACACCTAGGAGTAGTTACCTGACCTTTCCCTAAAGAAGTTTTCCCAAATTCATGTGAGAGATGCCCTTTCTACACTCAGAAGAAATGAATGTCCTTCTTTCTGACAGACCAGGCATGCATTGAATAATTTGGAAAAACAAAACAAAAACAAAAACAAAAGCAAACAATAATAAAAAACCAACAAAGGAGAACATACTTTGCAGAATTCCCTCTGTCTACCTTTTGAGCCTACCGTTTTGGTTCAGTTTCACTATGCCACAGTCACAATTAGCCCATATTGTCATCAAAATAGCATTAAAAATACACCTCTCCATTTCTCTGGATTTTCTTTTCCAGAAGCTTCCATATTAAGTAAATCTTACACCAAATTAAACAGTATAATTTTCTATAGTGCTCATTTTGATATTGGGATCTGAGCCTTGATTCTGGAAATAAGATTGCAAATGATAAGCACCTGTCCCATATTTTTTCTCTAACTTAATTTCTGAACTATTTTATTTGACATACTCCCCATTTTTTAGTGTAACTGCACTGTCTTTGGTCTTGGTATACTGACATGTGCCTCTCTACTATATCTGTGTTACTTTATAATATTCTGACTTGTCAATGTATCTCTTTTTCTAGTTAGATCCTCCCCCCCACACACACACAACCCTATTACTTTGGTTTGAAACATGATATCAATATTTACAACTGGCTGACTTGGAAGTTACAGAGATTCACCTACTTCTGCCTTCTGAATTCTGGGATTAAAGGTGAGTATTACTAACCTTGGCACATACAATCAGATGATCAAGTTATTATTTGTTTCTCTAGAACTCATTCAAATGCTGGCATATTGTGAATATTTCCTTGATGAATAAATGCACTGAATAGAGAAAAGAAATAAATGAATAGGTATCAGAAAAATATAGAAGCTTCACCATGATGGTTTAAATGAGAAATTTGCCCATATACTCAGGCATTAGAACAATTGTTTCCCAGACAGTGACGATTTTCAGGGAGTATTAAGAGGTACTATTGTCTTGATGGAGGAAATATCTCAGTGGAGGTGGACTTTGAGCATTTAAAGATTCTTATCGTTTCCATTTGGTTTTCTCTGATTCATGGTGCCTGTGAGGATGTGAGTTCTCAGATTCTTGATCTGTTTGCCATGTCTGACACTTACTGCCAGGTTTCCCAAGTATGGTAGACATTTAACCATCCAGAACTATAAACCCAAACAAACTGCTTCTTCCACAAGTCAGTTTTGGTTCAGGTGATTTGTCATGGCAACAGAAAAGCATTTAATATACTTTAAATAGCAAGACAGTATTGCAACAATTTTAGAGTCAAGATTGCATGTCATTGCAGGTTCGGGGACTGCAGTTTCTCTATTGTTTGTTTATTTTGTTTTTTCAATTTCTAAAAGTTAAATTTCCATACATTTGTTTATTTGCTGTTTGTATATGTATGCATGTGTAAGGGCAACAATACTCATGTGGAAGTCAGAGGACAAGTTGCAAAACTTAGTTCTTTTATTCTACCATGAGAATTCCAGGGATCAATGCCAGGTAATCAGGTTGGACAGAAAGTGTCTTTACCAACTGAACAATTTTATTGGTCCTCACTGGTGTTTTTGTATGCTTACCAATTCCTAGATTTCATGCAGTGAATTAACAAAATGTGCTTATTCTTGAAATTCTAATGGAAAATTCTCAAAACACCAATTTCAAAGACTTTGAATGTCATGCAAGAAGAAGCAATGCATTTTATATTATTTAACCAAGCACCACCTATCTGTCCACATATTCTACTCAAACTCAAAAAAGTATAGCAGTTCCATAATTTATTAGTTGTTACTAGAATACAGTCTTCATCAGTTTGTCCATCACTTATAAGGGAATCATTAAATTTGAAAAAAATTCTGACTAGTTCTTGGCCTTTCCTATGGAAAGCTATCAGAGTCATAGATATATTCCAATACATAGTCTGTTCTTGATGATTTACACAAGGGTTGGAAGGAACCCATTACCAGGAGAAGACATTTGAATTAATTTGGATGTAAATAAAAGGAATAATTGAAAGACCTTTTCTGTTATGATAAATCTTTCCACCAAAAGCCGCCAAGCCCCACTGCCATGTGTGTACTTTACGCCAAATGCCTGCCCGAGTTAGGGCCCAAATGAATACACAGAAACTTGTATTAGGTTCAAATGCTGTTTGGCCAATGACTAGGATTTCTCATCTGTTAGCTCAGTCTCAACTATCATAAATTTATATATTTTATAAGGCATATCTTATCAGATGCCTTATTGGTGTCCCTCCTTGCTGGTAGATCACATTGTGCCACTGGAGAAAGAGCGGAGGGGAAAAAAGGGACACTTCCTGTTTCTCCTAGCTTAAATATGAGTCCCCTTGCTATATCACTTCCTGCCTGGATCACCATTCTCTACTACATTTCCCAGAATCCTCTTTGACTCCTAGTCCTGTCTAACTTGCTGTCTCATTGGCCAAACAGTATTTTATTCAATAATCAATAAGATGAACATACACAGTACATTCCCCATCATCTCATCTTTTTTGTCTAAATAAAAAGAACGATAACTTATCTTTTATAATAACTGAAGAAAACTATAATCATAACTATCTGTCTTCTACTCTATCAAAGACCACAGAAGGATAATATATAAATTCTAGAATTGACAGAGACATCTTGCTACCTGGTCAGGTACCCAAGTTCCTCTGTAATGTTAGGACATCCATCTTCAGCCCATTGGCCACAGTGTGTCTGGCACACTTCTCCATTTCAACAGGAAACCTTCAGTACTGTCTTGTTTTGTAATTTCAGCAGTTACTTTCTTGTGGGTCCTGCATGTCCAGTTTATACAGCAACAAACAGTCCAGACAAGAGAAGTTTCTTGCCCAAATGGATAATCTTGCCATGTTGAAAGCAAACTCCATAACAAGTTTCTTCAATGCCAATCCTCCTTTCTGATGTAATTGGTGTGCCAGAAGCAGTTGTGTCTCACTGCCAAGATAAACCTTAAACCATTTAAATGCCATATTTCTGTAGGTCTTTGAAAGGTTTGAAGAGTACCTAACCATCTCAAATACATCTCTATATCTAGAAAACCTAACTAACCTAATTATAAGTTTTTACTATTATAGGTAACTATATAACCTGTATTTAATTATGTATATCATTTTAAAAGATCTGTATAAACACAATACCTAAATGAGAGGAGACATACATATCACAAAATTGACATTAAAGTTGTATCAATAAATGAAAATCCATACCAATGAAAAGTATTCATTCCTATATCCTATTCCCCTTTTCTTTCTTTAAAAAGAGATTGACTATGTTCATTATCATTTATAACCAACCCCATTTAAATGAAAACAAACATTTATAAACAATATTTGGGAATTTGGACATCATTCCTTCCAAACTGCTTCCTGATGATTTTGGGGTGGGGGGGATGTATATACCATTGGAATCGTGATAAAACATAGAAATCTGACCAAGTCCTTGTTTTTGTAGTCTGAAAGTTTGTATTGTCTCAGATTTTTTGGATGTAGGATCAGTTGGGTCACTGCTTCAGGGGGTCTTGCTTGATCAAACCATATTAGTCTAGAAAGAATCCATAGCTTTTATTTTCTGTGGAAACACAAACAGAAATTCTTTTTCCAAGTAGCCTGTCCTTAAACTTAAATTTTGAAGTCAAAGGATTTTTAAAATGTATAAGTTGGATTAATTTAGCAGCATTTATAATCAAAGTATTTTAGCAGCAGTATTTTCTCGGCTATCAAACAATTTAAAGACAACAATATGGCATATTGTATCCAGATTCTCTGTGTATTTTCCATCTTTATGTGGCTTTTTTATTACTTTATTTTTACTTTCTTTGGTTTCTTTTTTCCTTTGACAGGGTTTTTCTGTCGAAATCCGCCTGCCTCTGCTTCCTTCAGCAAATCCTACCGGTGTGTGTCACCATTTCCTTCTGCTATTTTTTCTGTCACAGGCCTCCATATATTTTGAAATGCAGTGTAAACCTTTATAGGTTTTTCTTTCTCTGGATCTGTCTTTATCATCTCGGGAGTGCCAAGTCCAAACCCCAAGAGCTCTAGGACAGTGCGAGCATATGGAAGCTGCTCGCAGGGCAGCTGTGGTGCAGGTTTCCCTCTGTCTCTCTGGGAACCTTGGGGCATGGGGTTATTCTGCTTACTGACACCATTCTGTTATGATAAATCTTTCTGCCAAAAGCCGCTGAGTCCCACCACCATGTATGTACTTTACACGAGCCGCCCGCCCAAGTTAGGGCCCAAATGAATACACAGAAACTTGTATTAGGTTCAAATGCTACTTGGCCAATGACTAGGATTTCTCATCTGTTAGCTCAGTCTTAATTATCATAAATCTATATATTTTATAAGACTTATCTTATAGAGGATGCCTTCCATTGGCACCCTCTCTTGCTGGTGGCTCACATGGCGTGCTGGAGCAGGGAAAGGGGAAAGGGGACACTTCCTGTTTCTCCTTTCTTAAATATGAGTCTCCTTGAAATGTCACTTCCTGCCTGGAACAACACTTCTCTACTACATTTCCCAGAATCCTGTTTGACTCCTAGTCCTGCCTACCTTGCTGCCTCATTGGCCAAACAGTATTTTATTTATCATCCAGTAAGACAAACACACAGAAGCACTTCCCCCATCACTTTTCCAGCAAGGATTACCTATTGACATGTAGAAAAGGCTGATGATTCAGTTCCTTACAAGTCTGGGATTGTGTTTTCTATGAAGAATCTTAAATGAGAAAATCTGAGGCCATTACAATTCCAATGCCTTTATGGTCATGTAAAATGTAGAGAATTCATTGGCAATTGATTAACTGAATTGTACTGTCAAAAAGTGGCAATCTTGAAGATTCTTTATATTAAAAGTGTTACTTTCAGAGGTATAATTGGAAAGATTTTTATAAATTGAGATCCACCATACTTGAGAAGTTTTATTCTTCTGTGAGGAAATAGAACTCAGTATTTCTTTTATAAATAATTACAAATTGCTATAGACGCCTGATTTTTTTCGTTTTAATTTCAAGTTCAATCATAGTGTGACATTATGTTATATTTGACAGTGACCTCTTTAAAGGTTAGCTACTTAGGTGGTTTAGATAGTAGGAGGCATGAAAGTTACTGCCAATGAACCTCTCCTAATCGGTATAACCTTTTCAAGGCTTTGCTTCCTGGGTAAAAGAGTGGGATTCTAGTCTTGTCTCTTATCCTGAGGTGTTGACACAGTATTCTAAACTATTCCAAAAATCCTAAATTTATTATCATCTAGGTGCAGGGTTTCTGGTAAAGAACAAAGACACATTATTATCCTCTCCCATAAGAGTTCAGGGAAATTCTAATCAAACCACCTCTGAGATACCATCTTTCAACTGTAGGAATATTTCAGATTAAAAATACAGAGGACAGCTTATTTTGGAGAGGATATGGAGTCAGGAGAAAACTCTTCTACTGCTAGTGGGAGTTCAAACTTGTTTAGCCATTTGGGAAATCAGTATGGCTGTTTCTCACAACATTGGGAATCAATGTACCTCAAGACACAGTGATAGCACTCTTGGCTATATACCCAAAGGATACTCAATCATACCACAAGGACACTTGCACAACAATATTCATACTAACATTATTAGGAATAGCCAGGGCCTGGAAACAACCTAGTGACCCCTCAAGTGAAAAATGGTAAAGAAAATGTGGTACATTTACACAACAGAGTATTACTCACCTGCAAAAAAGCAAAGGCATCATGAAATTTGCAGGCAAATGGATGGAACTAGAAATACAAAATATCCTGAATGTGGTAAACTAGACTCAGACAGCTAAACATGGTGTGTATTCACACATTAGTAGATATTTAAAGTAAAGCAAAAGATAGACTATAATTCTAAGTTCCAAAGAAGCTAGGTAGCAAGGAAATCCCTAAGAGGGACACATGGATCAGCCTGGGAAGGGGAATTAGATGAGATCTCCTGGGGACTAGGGATTCAGTAAAGGGGAGGGGATCGGGGGATGAGAACATGAGGGAACAAGAAGGCGCAGAGGGACAGGGACAGAAAGGGAGAACAAGGTAAGAGATATCTTGATAGAGAGAGCCATAATGGGGTCAAGTAGAAACCTGGTGCTAGGGAAATTGCCAAGAATCTATAAGAATGATCCCAGGTAAGACTCCTAGCAATAGTAGAGAGGGTGCCTGAACTGGCCTTCTCCTTTTAACAGATTGGTGATTACTGCATCTATCACCATAGAACCTTCATCCAGCAATTGATGGAACCAGATGCACCAATCCACAATGAAGACCAGACTGAGCTCCAGCAATCCAATCAAAGAGAGGGAAGAGAGAATATATGAGCAAGGCAGGTCAAGATCATGAAAGGGAAATCTACAGAGACAGATGAAACAAGCTTGTGGAATTTGTGAACTCTAAACCAACAGCTGTATAGCTTCCATGAGACTTAACTTCAATATGTGGGAGACAGTTGTGAAGCTTGGGCTATTTGAGGGTCCCTAGCAGTGGGACAAGCATCTATCCCTAGAGTATGAGCTAGCTTGTTGGAGTCCATTCCCTGTGATGAGATGCCATGTTCAGGCTAAATGTAAGGGGAAGGAGCTTTGTTCTGCCCCAAATTAATGTGCCTGACTTTGTTGACCCCCATGGGAACCCTTACTTGTTGGGAGGAATGGATGGAGGATGGGCTGGGTGGGAGACAGGGAGGGGATAGGAAGAGGGGTAAGAGGAAGAAATTTGGTTGTAATACAAAATGAAATTAAAAATAAATTTAATAAAAATGTGTTTGTCTAAATAAGCTCATGGATCATCTGGCCTGGAAAGTATGCTTTGGAAAATTATCTGTTCCATAGTCTTTAGGGAAATTTTTTAAAACCTATATTAAAATGTTGGTTGACACATGGTCTCATTGGCTATTTCATCTAGTAAGAGTTTTCTCATCTAGTAAGAGTATATTCCTTCACAGTTGCCCTTTCCTTCTCACCTCAAGAGTCCCAAGAGAGTGTTCTCCCTGCAACTGTTTCTTTGGTCATTGACCACTATCACCCTTGAGAGGGTTTCATCTATTTGTGCAATAACCTCTGCCTATCTTCTGCACAACACAATTTCTTGTTTATCATTTGATGCAGATCACCAGAATTGGGATGCAAGCCTACACAAAGCCACATCAAGATGCCAACATCTAAAGGTCCATTGTGTACCATTAGCATATGTTTAAATTGTAATTTACCTCACAAATGAAATATCCAACAGCATAACTTCAGCTTTCATGAGTATGCATTTCTTCTTAAGGTTCGATAGCTCTGCACTGCCTTTACTTGATCAGAAATCTGCTTTCTTTCTAAATCTGTTCTCTGCCTTGACCTTTGTTGAATTGCTCCTAGGAAGCCTCTTTAGATGTACATCCCAACCTAGGAAAACATGCAACAATGCCAAGAAGTTCATCCCGATTGGATTAATTTTGATGCTATAACCACCTTATCACATCACTATAATTGTGAGGGTGGAATAATCTTATGGACCATACTAAGAATATATAACCAAAGATTATGATTAGACCCATCCAAGTCTCATAAATTGATAGAGAAATGCAATTCAATGGAAGAATACTAAGTAAAGGAAACTGTGGTGTATATATCATCATAACCATAGACATATTGTATATTTATATGTAACTAAATATATCTTAATGTCTAACCACATGTCTCTGTGTGTCCTTATGTATGTACCATGCTTATGTCTGGTAATATAATATACATTTCCCAAACTCATTTTATAAATCACCTCTTAGTACCAAGCTTACTTAAGTGAGATGAATTATTTCAAAGGATCCTCATTTCTTTTTTTTTATAGTCTTTGGTCTAATACTTTAGGTTGGATATGGTGAAAGATTGAAAGGCACTTTGACTGCAATATGTGTAATATGAATGACCTTAAAAAGAAACATGAAAAAGAGAGAATTATGCTGCAACTCAGGGAAACATAATTCTGCCCAGGCTCTCCAAGGTTACAGCTGTAACTTCCTGCTTTGCCCTAATTAAATGTGAGTTCCTCTCCCTCTGAACTCCTTTGGCATTTTGATTGAAAATTTCATGCATCACTTACTACACCCATCTTGAATTATAAATATTTGTGTATTTACACTAGTGTCCTGAGACACGATGTACTACTTGAAGATGGGAAGAGAAATTTTGTATCAATTCTATGAATTCTCTTTTTTGTGTTTGATACTTAGCTTTATGTACCAGTAGTCATCAGAATTTTATGTGAACCATAAATTCTCTTTCTCCATTCTAGTTGTCAAAAGACAAAATAAAATTAGTTGTAAATCAAATGGGCTTTTATTTTCAATTCATGAGTAAGGGCAGCCCTGAGTCTAAAATCTACAAAACAGAAAGAGAGTTCTCAGTAGACAGCAACAGAATAGTGTGGTTTATAAAGTGGTAATGAGGAAACAGAATAGCTGATTACAAGCTAATTGATTGACATTGAGTTATTATTTTAAAGTACATAGTATTCCCTTATTATGGTGACTCTGTTTCCTGTTTATTTCTTTTCTGTTTTGGGGGGATTTGTTTTCTCAACACTTTAGATTGATTATATGGTGTTTAGCATAAGTGACTCCATTTTAGTTTAGTATGAGTTATTGTAGCTTATTGTACTATCCTGGCCTAGAACAAGAACTTCGTAGTTTTGTTTTGTGTTTTTTTTAATATGATGGATTGCTACGTAAATGCAGAACAAATTTCTTTGATGTCAGAAGACATAATGAAAAATTAGATTGCAAATGAATATACATTGTGTGCAGATGTATATATGAGATGTATGTTTTCCTCATCCACTGTATACCTTGAACTGTAATTTCCCCATGGTATTCTGGCTAGCATATGAATCCAACTTTTAATGACTTTTATTGGAGAGTTTAACAGTTAAACAAGGCTTCCAAGCCACTCTTTAGGACCATTGTTCTTAACCAGACACAGTTGTTCCCTCATTGGGCATTTGACAGTTTGAACATATTTTTCATTGTTATGACTGTGGAAGAATGTGATTGATATCCCTCAGATAGAGGACAGAAATGTTTGCAATTATCCTGCAGTGCATTAGATGGCTCCTCAGAACCCAGAGGTCACCTGGCTATATGTGTCTACAGGGCTATGTCTTGGAATGATTCTATATTCCCTTAAATTGATATTAAGGACAACTTGTAAGGCATATATTTTAACCATTTTTTATGATTTCTTGTTGTTGAAGATGCCCATTAGTTACATGCTAATTTAGACCAAAACATCTACATATAATTTGGAAAAGGTACTTAGGATGCCACAGAGTTAATTGCTCAGTGGCATACCACCAACTTGATCTGGTTATGTGCTGTTTAATTTTAATTTGTTATAAAACAGTTAGTTTATTTTAAATTCAAAACAATGATTAATGGAAAAGTTTTACACTACAAGTCTGAGTTTTATCTCTGGTCTTAAAACCAAAAAGATCAAGAAAGAAAAAAAATCTGCTTTTTCTGTTTTTTTTTTAATTTCTCATGTTCTATCTATTGGGGAAGAGGTTTATTAAAACCAGACAATAGTATTGTATCAACATTTCAATTAGATTTCCTGAAAGTTTTATGAAACCAAGAATTGAATGTTAAAATAATCATTACTTATCATTCCAAAGGAACCATTTCTCACTTTTCCAATTATACTACATCATACATCATCTTGAATATTTTCATAAATACAGGGAAAGAAATATAACAGACATGATCTATGTATTAAGTAACCCAAACATTTGGGAACACCCATCTGAGTCATAAATTCAAAGGAAGGAACAACCTGCACCCCCTTTGGATATGTCTTTTCGCACATTAATCATAAGCTCAAAGAACCTAAACATTCAGATCTATGAAGTTCAAAGAAAAGTTTTATAAAAGCAGTAATCTATATAACTGAGCTCATGACAAGTAGAAACAAGACATATGAAAACACTTGCAAAGTACTGTCAATATTAATATGATGCTAGTATCATTGTTATATAGTTTCATACTTACTTACTTAGGGTAACAAATTTGGACTGTGGAGATGGCTCAGTAGTGCTGATTCCTCTTCCAGAGAACTTGGCTTTGATTCCCAGAAGGCACATGGTGTCTCATAGCCTCTGTAACTCCAGTTCCTGTGTGCCTCTATGTGCAACAGGCACCAACACATTGATCATAGACATATGTCTAGGCAAAAAACATGGATGTATAAAATAAATGTTTTTCAAGTAGTAACAAACTACAAAAGTAATATAATTTTTCTGTTTCCCAAAAATACTCAAAATTTACCAGGGCTTCTTCACCAGAATCCCTGCCCAGTATCACTTTAGAAAATTAATGTAATTATTTCATAGACAAAACTAATTTTATTTAATTGTTTATCATCCATATTTGATATAAGTAAAGGTAGATATTCTCCCTTCCCAAAAGAAAAACAAAATCCATCACTGTAAAGGAAATGTTTGAGGAAAAGATGAATATTCCTAATAATGTCTGTGATACTAGGGTATACACTATGAGAAAGCATCCTGAGAAAATTCTTGGGATTCACCAGGAAAGTCAGTATTGATTTTCTTGTAGTTGCTTGTTTTGCTAAGTTGAAAAAAGTCTTGAACAATGAAGATGCTTCTTCACTAACAATAATCCAACTTAAAATAATAAGCAATCAGTGGAAACTATTTTGAATTTTGATTTTTCTCCTAGCCTAGCAATATACTTGATGAGCTTTCTGAAAAGCTGTGGCAGCCAGCTCTTCTCAGCTCCTGGTGAACCATCTAGACAAACATTTGCTCCTTCACTGTCCTGTGTTATCACATCATGATGATTAGCAGGATATTTGTATTTAATGTAGTTTGCAGTACAGTATTTTCCACAGAAAATGGTTTTGTTACAACAAAACCCTACAGTAAGTTGAACATCAGTATGTATCCTTCTAGAACTACCAAATCCTTGTAGTTCTAGAACCAAACTGGCTTGGTTTGACCATGGTGTATTTTCCTATAGCTAGCTTCCCTCTGATCTGGAGGCTGTGGTATCACAGAACCACTCACATTTCTGTTCACCTCTGTGTCCTGAATTATATATAGTGATGCAGTTTACATACCATATGTGAAATATAAATGCATGCTTTTATTTGAAGCCCTCAAATATGGAGAGAAAATTTAACTTACATGTATTTACATGCAAAGGTAGTAAAGTTGATGGTTTTAAAGTATGAACTAAAGAACATGATGCTAAGTAAAATTAGATTGACAGAGGGAGACATATTGAATGCATGCTCTCATGTGTAGAATCTATATTATGAAGTGTGTTAATACACATAACTCTGTGTGTGTGTGTGTGTGTGTGTGTGTGTGTGTGTGTGTGTGTGTGTGTGTGTGATAATGGAACATTTATTTGTATGCTAATTTAAATTAATAACACAAAAAACATTTAAAGATCTGGGCATGGTCACATACAACTGTTAAAGTGCCCCAGTATTTGGGAATATGTGTCTGGAAGGCCATTCATTTAAGGTCACTATGGTCTATATAGTGAGATCAGGTCTAAAAAATCAAAATATAAATAAGCAATTTGTAAGTGGGGCAAGCATAAGAGCTCATGCAACTTTTGAACATAATTCAATTTTAACTTCTAAAACAAAGTATCTTATAATATCTTATAATAAATTGACTGTTAAATACTTTATGTCTTGAGATAATTTTATCCTTTGAATAATGTGAGGTTACCTGCTTAGAGGAAATACAAGAATATATTTTGAATTGTAAGAAAATAATTAAGAGAAAAGAAAGAAAGATTTACAGCAGTGCTCAATGGTAGAAAAACTGAAGCTTGAGCAGATTAGCTCAGTTTTCAGGTTCTTTAGTAAATTATGAATATTACTGAGAGTATCCCTGTGAACTGTCTCTTTTTCCCATAGAATTTTAGCCCCACAAATGTTCTGCATTTCATCAATTATCCAAATTCATTGTAGACTTATTTATTATTTAAAAATGAAGAATTATTATTTGAAATTCCTTCCTTTAGAATATAAGTTGGCCCTTTTGTTTATCTGGATAATTTGTTCAATTGTAGCAGAGATATATTGGGCACCATTTTTCCCTTCAGCTTATATGTGCTGACTGCATTATTCAGAGTTCTCTAGAGATACAGAACTTTATGTCACTGACTGGTGATTCTGAGAGCTCTCCAGTTTGAATTATGAAACAAGCTGGCATGCTGAAAACACACAGAGACAGAGATGAAATTGAGCAGAATTATTTGTGAGGGGCATCTAATGGCAATTTTTGAAGGAAGGTTTAAACTCTCATGTTTGCTTTGGTGATTTGTATACACATTAGCTATATTATTTTTAACTGTACATTCTGAAACAAAACAATGTTTTTCATGGATTAAATGCACTTAATTCTTAATACTTTAATAGTATGGTGAATTTTTTAAAAAAGTTTACAAGTGGCAAGCAAGATTATTCAGTTGGTACTTGCTTCACAAGCCTACTTTAAATCTCTGCAATTTATGGAAAGGCAGGAGAGAGGGGAATCAAAAAATTTGTTCTCTCACCACCATACATGAGCTTTGGCACAAACATATGCCACATACACTGATATTAATATTTAAAAATAATTGTAGTCATCATTATAAACAGTATGTAGGCTATTATTATTATTCAACAGTGAGTAGCTTGTAGCCTGCACTTTTTGTAGCATACTTCTCTTTGTATATTGTGTCTGAAATGAAATTTCCTGAAAACCTTTTGGATTTTTACCTGATAACGATCTTGAAAGAAGGTCATGTAGAAACATGGTAATAGGTAACATACTAATCTGGGCGAGCCTTGAATAGGAACATTTATAAATCAGTCTCTGGGGATTGATGACCAGTTAGTTATGTGATAGTCAATAAGAGGTGAGGAGAGAGTTGGGAAGAGAAACAATTAGCACCCTAATCCAAGCAGAAGCATGCATGCTATCCCTGAAACCTATGTCACTTTATGTTTTAGAAAACTGATTAAATGTGCACCTTTTGTGGTGAAATACCGCCTACTCCCACTTTAATTGTTCCTCCAAATATAAACTGTTGGAAACCTAAACTCCAATTTCTTACCTTAATGGTATTTGGCCATTTGGTGTTTGGAGGTTAAATGAGACTAAATGAAGTCATGAATGTTGAAGAAATGGTAATAGTTTTTACATGAGAAGACAAGAACAGCGTAATCTAGGACACTAATTCTGTCTCTCCATTTTCTGCCCTTTATCATGTTAAGTTGGAGGGAAAGGCCTTCAACAGATGCTGCCACCATGATCTTACACCTACAAGCCCACAGAATCACAGTTTTCCTTAAAAATTATCTGGCCAGGGGTAATCAGGATAAAGTTAAGCTACATTTTTTTTTTAATTTTCCTCCACATATTTCTTAGTTCTTAAAGAATATTGGCTCGCCCATATTCAGGGGGTCTATATCAGTACCATACTAATGTTCCTTAATGAATAACTTATCCCTGTGATTCTTTGTGACTTAAAATTATCAGCCTGAAGTGAGGTCTTGTACATAATTTATAAGATAAAATTAAACTTATAATGAAAGAATAAATATAAAGAAAGCAAGCTAGTTTGGTAAATGATGGTCATGGATTTAAAGTGATCTGTGAATTAATTTAGCATGTATATTTCCTAAGGGCTAGCTAGGTCTCTGTTAGATATATTTTCCGACACTCTTCTTGTTGCCATGACAAAACACCTGACACATGAAGGGAAGGAAGGAAGGGTCTATCCTTATTCACAGTTCCAAGGCATACAGTTCCTCATAGCAGGAAATCTGTAGCAGCACAGGCTGCTAGTCACATGTGCCCACACTCAGGAAGCAGGGAGCAATGAATATCTGTGTTCCCCTCTCATGGCTTTCTCATCTCCCTTCAATACAGTATCCAAGACCATGTACTAGTACCACCTACACTTAAAATGGTCTTCCCATGTCATTTATGCTAAATGAGATAATCTTTCACACAGAAACCCATGGTTTTATTTCAATGGCAATCCTAAGTCCCATTCCGTTGAACATCAAGATGAACTATCTCAACCAGAATTTACTTTTCAGCAGCAAGGATGCCTGTAGTATGGGTGGTAGGGAAGCCATAATATTTGAATTTGGGATACCTAGTTCTAATCAAAATTCAGTGGGTATTCATTTCAGACTTGGTAGGTATTTAATCACTGTATCATCAGCTGGAGATAATAGATCAAAGGACATTTCTTTAATACATGGTTTTAAAAGTCATTGTGGTAAATAAATAATGTTTTAGAGATTATATTTCAAATCATCAGTATACTTAAATCTTTGGATTTGAATAAAAGGAAAATATTTCTATCATTGCCTTTCCACAATTCAGTAATTATGTCATGTTCTGTTTTCGTTAAACAAACAGTTTAACATTTAATTTAACACATGTAATGGCAAGTTCATTCATTGGTTTTTGAAGGGCTTCTTCTGATACAAGCAGTTCAGAAAGCAAAAATGAGCCACTATTTCCTGTACAAATATGAATTTTTCCCTCTTCAGTGACTGGAATTAGATTTTAGTTATGATTACTATGACCTTTTTAGTCAATTATATTTGAAAATAATGTATTGAGGAGAGAACTAGAAACTTTATCTTCATTATCTGAATTAAATTTGGGACCAATGAGGAGTAATTGAAGAGCAAACAATATAACAAAGAAGTTAATATTTCAGATCAGCAGTGTTACATGGAAAGCCAATATAATGTACAGATATTAATTTTCAGAGTCTGTGTCAAGTTTCAAAGAGTAATTTCTTTAGTATTTGATTGCAAGAGGGCCTATTAGAGGTCATTGGGTGTAATTTATTATTATTATTTTTCATTTTATATATATTTTATTAGAAAGGAAATTATTTTGCATGTCAATTCCAGGACCCTCTCCATCCCTTCCTCCCCTGCTCTGCCCCCGGCCTCCATCTAATGCCCTATCCATCCCATACCCTTTCTGCTCCCCAGGTAAGGTGAGGCCTTCCATAGGGGGTTTTCAAATTCTGTCAGTCTTTGGGATAGGGCCTAGGCCAACCCCCTTGTGTCTAGGCTCAGGGAGTATCCCTCCATGTGGGATGGGCTCCTAAAGTCCATTCCTATGGTGGCTATAAGAACTGATCCACTACAAGAGGCCCATAGATTTTCAAGGCCTCCTCACTGACACCCATATTCAGGGGGGTCTGGATCAGTCCCATGCTGGTTTCCCAGCTATCAGTCTGGGGACAAAGAGATTTCCCTCGTTCAGGTCAGCTGTTTCTGTGGGTTTCACCAGCCTGGTATGGGCCCCTTTGCTCATCAGTCTTCCTTCTCTGTACCTGGATTTCAGTTCAGTTTAAGGTTTAGCTGTTGGTGTCTGCTTCTACTTCCACCAAATGCTGGATGAAGGCTATATGATGGCATATGAATTAGTCATCAATCTCATTATCAGGAGAGGGCATTTAGCCTCTCCTCTGTGCTTAGATTGTTAGATGGTGTCATCTTTGTAGCTCTCCTGACATTTTCCAAGTGCCTGATTTCTCTTTGACCTTATGTCTCCCTCTATTATAGTATCTCTTATCTTGCTCTCATCTCTTCTTCCCCCAACTCAATCTCAGTGTCCCATCATGTCTTCTCCTCCCTCCTCTTCTCCCCTTCTGATTCTCCAATTCCCTCTCCCCTCCCCCCATGCTCCCAATTTGCTCATGAGATCTTGTCCCTGTCCCCTTCTTCAGGGGACCATGTGTGTCTCTCTTAGGATCCTGCTTGTTTACCAGTCTCTACAGCAGCCTGGGCTGCAGGCTGACAATCCTTTACTCTATGTCTAAAATCCACATATGAGTGAGTACATATAATGCCTGTCCTTTTGTGACTGGGTTACCTTGCTCAGAATGGTTTCTTCTATCTAGTTCCATCCGTTTGCCTGCAAATTTCAAGATTCCATTGACTTTTTTCCCCCTGAGTAAGACTCCATTGTGTAAATGTACCACATTTTTTTCTATCCATTATTAAGTTAAGGGACATCTAGGTTGTTTCCAGGTTCTGGCTATTACAAATAATGCTGCGATGAACATAGTTGAACAGATGTCCTTGTTGTAGGAATGTGCTTCTTTTGGGTATATGCCTAAGAGTGGAATTGCTGGATCTTGTGGTAGACTGATTCCCGTTTTCCTGAGGAATCTCGATGCAGATTTCCAAAGTGGCTGTACGAGTTGGCACTCCCACCCACAGTGGAGGTGTGTTCCCCTTTCTCCACAACCTCTCCAGCATAAACTGTAATTGGTGTTTTTGATTTTAACCATTCTGACAGGTGTAAAATGGTATCTCAGAGTTGTTTTGATTTGCATTTCCCTGATGGCTAAGGATGTTGAACACTTTCTTATGTGTCTTTCAGACATTTTATATTCCTCTATTGAGAATTGTCTATTTAGCTCTGTAACCCACACTTTAATTGGATTATTTGGTGTTTTAGAGACTAGCTTCTTGAGTTCTTGGTAAACTTTGGAGATCAACCTTCTGTCAGATGTGGGGCTGGTGAATATCTTTTCCAAATCCATGGGCTGTTGTTTTGTCTTGTTGACTGTATATTGTTACTGTATATTGTGTTTTTTTTATTATATTCAGGTATGTTCCTGTTATTCCTGATCTCTCCAGCACCTTTATCATGAAAGGATGTTGGATTTTGTCAAATACTTTTTCAGCATCTAGTGAGATGATCATGTGTTTTTTCTTCTTCAGTTGGTTTATATGGTGGATTACATTGACAGATTTTCAAATATTGAACGAACCCTGCATCCCAGAGATGAAGCCTACTTGATCATGGTGGATGATTTTTCTGATATGTTCTTGGATTTTGTTTACCAGTATTTTATTGAGTATTTTTGCATCTGTGTTCATGAGGAATATTGGTCTGTAATTCTCTTTCTTAGTTGTGTCTTTGTGCAGCTTGGTTACCAATGTAATTTTAGCCTCATAAAGAGTTTGGCAATGAACCTTCTGCTTCTATTGTGTGAAACAATTTGAAGAGTATTGGTATTAGATCTTGTTTGAATTTCTGGTAGAATTCTGCACTGAAGCCATCTGGCCCTGTGTTTTTATTTGTTGGGAGACTTTTGATGAGTGCTTCTATTTCCTTAGAGTTTATAGGTCTGTTTAAGTAGCTTATCTCTTTTTGATTCAATTTGGGTAAGTGTTATCTGTCCAGAAAATTATCTATTTCCTTGAAATTTTCCACTTTTGTGGAGTATGGGTTTTCAAAGTATGACCTGAAGATTCTCTGGATATCCTTAGTGTCCATTTTTATCTTTAAATTTTCAATTCTGATTTTGTTAATTTGCATGTTCTCTCTCTATCTTTTGGTTAGTTTGGGAAAATGTTTGTGTAGGTTGTTGATTTTCTCAAAGAACCAACTCTTTGTTACACTGATTCTTTGAATTGTTTTCTTGGTTTCGACTTTATTGATTTCTGCCCTCAGTTTGATTATTTCTCCTCAGGGGTAAATTTGCTTCCATTTGTTCTAGAGCTTCCAGCTGTGATATCAACTCTCTGGTGTGACTATTCTCTAATTTCTTCATGTGAGCACGTAGAGCTATGAACTTTCATCTTAGTACTGCTTTCAATGTGTCCCATAAGTTTGGGTATGTTGTGTCAACACTTTCATTGATTTCTAGGAAGTCTTTAATTTCTTTCTTTATTTCTTCCTTGACCCAGGAATGGTGCAATTGTGTGTTGTTCAATTTCCATTAGTTGGTAGGTTTTCTGCAATTTGTGTTGTTTCTGAATTCTAAATTTAAAGCTTGGTGGTCTGATAAGACACAGGGGATTATTCCAATTTTTTTGTACCTTTTGAGTTTTGCTATGTTGCTGAGTATGTGGTCAATTTTTGAGAATGTTCCATGTTATGGAGAAAAGAAGGTATATTCTTTTGGTTTTGGATGGAAAATTCTATAGATGTCTGTTAATCCCAATTGGGTCATAGCTTCTGTTAGTTCCTTTGTCTCTTTGTTAAGTTTCTGTCTGGTGGTCCTGTCCAGTGGTGAGAGTGGGGTGTTAAAGTCTCCCAATATAATGTGTGAGGTCTTATTTGTGATTTGAGTTTTAATAATGTTTCTTTTATGAATGTTGGTTCCTCTGTATTTGGGGCATAATGTTTAGAATTGAGACTTCTTCCTGATGGAGTTTTCCTGTGATGAATATGAAATGACCTTCTTCATCTCTTTTGATTGATTTTAGTTTGAAGTCTAACTTTTTAGGATAGCTACCCCAGCTTGTTTCTTGGGTCCATTTGATTGGAATATCTTATCCCAACCCTTTACTCTGAGGTAATGTTTGTCTTTGAATTTGTGGTGTGTTTCTTATATGCAGCAGAAGGATGGATTCTGTCTTTGTATCCAATCTGTTAGCCTGTGTCTTTTTATAGGCAAGTTAAGACCATTAATATTGAGCGAAATTAAGGTCCAGTGAGGGTTTATTCTTGTTTGTTTATGATTTGTTGTTGGTAGTGCTATTGTATGTGGATTTGCCCTGCTTTTTCTTTAGGGTTTTGTAAAGTGGGATTATCTATTGCCTATTTATTATTATTTAAAAGTCAAATAATATCTGAAGAATGAAAACCATTGCCTTAAATTAAATACTGTATTATTGGCAGACATATTTCCAGAACCTATCTTAACTTAAAAATATTTGTAATTATTATCTATATGTGTATGTGGGAATGTGCCATGGTGCATGCACACATGTCAGAGGACAACTTTTTGAGTTGGTTAAATCCTTCCACTTTGAGGTGGATTCTGGAAATTGAACTCAAGTAGGTGGTCATCTGACCTGCATGGGCAAAGAACACTTAAAACATAGATCATCTCTATTCATTAGTAGTTCATACTTTGCTATTTTTGTAGAACAAATTTCTAAATGTACTTTACACAAATATTCAGTTTGATCACCTTTTTTTGCTACATATTTGGTATCACATGTCAATTTCACAGTCTTTTCTGTTTTGCTGTTATCTTAAAATCCAATGAACCATTACTCTTATTGCTTTCTATTGCTGTGATAATTGTATAACCAGATGCAATTTGTGGAGTAAAGTACTTATTTTATCTTACATTTACAGATCATAGTCCATCACTGGGTGACTCGGCACAAAAGCAGAAACCATGGAGGAAGGCTGCTTATGAGTTTGTTCTTTGGCTCTCTCTCTCTGAACTTTCTTACATATTGCAGGTCCATTTGTTTAGGGTTGTACCCAAGTGTAGTGGACTGTGCCCTACAAAATCAATCAATAATCACAACCATTTTCAATAGACACAGTCACTGGAAAAACTGATTTGGGCAATTCCTCCATTGAGTTTCCTTCTTCTCAGCTGACTCTTGTTAATATGAGGTTGACAATACAAACTAACAAGGGTAGCTGGCTTCACTGCCTAATACAGGAAAAAAAGGCTGGACCTCCATATTCCAAAATTGTTAGCTACTTAAATGATATAAATTCTTGTCTCCTGCAATGCCAACTTAAAGATTAAAATAATCAAATTTTACAGAACTTAGCATAAGTTCTGCAGGATTTCTTGTCTGAAGTCTTTGATTTGGAAGTTTTTTACTCATGGGATTCTTTTGTCCCATTAAAAGTCATTGAGTGACAACTCTATTGGTTTGCAAACATTTGATTAGTCTGTAACTTTAAAAGTTTCCTTTATATATAATAGAATGAGATAAATGTAAATTATCAAATTTTAGGGAAATTTCATATGTGACATAACAGTAATTTTAAGAATATTTTTATGATTTCAAAAAACATTCAGCAGGGCATGGTATTTTGTGTCTTTAATTATCTCACTTAAGCACAGAGACAAGTGGATCTCTCTAAGTTTGATGACAGTATGCAGTTTGTTCTTTTGAGACTCTGAATCAAAAATAAATAAATAAATATTGCAGAAACAAACAAATAAAACAATCGATGCCCTTTTAACTATTTATTTAGACCCCCAACACATTTTATTATGAATTATATTTGTAATTTTTCTTCAACTTTACCAGGTATTTTTCTTCCATTTTCTTTTGTTCTACTCTTCCTCCCTTACTACATTCCTTTTTAAATCGATCAAGTATTTTCTATCTTCAATTGAATTTCAATAATTTTGCTAACTATATTTAATAGTATCTGATACCTTAGTTGACTGCTTCAGATTATTCAGGTTTAAATTTAGTTATTAAGGGAAATGATATTTCTGAATTTTGAGGTAATGTTATTGCTGTATAGATGATTCAGAAGTTAAGAGCATTGGCTACACTACCAGAAGACAAAGGTTCAATTCCCAGCACCCACATAAAGGGTTACAACCAACTGTAACTCCAAGCCCAGGGTGTTTCCTCTTCTGGCTTCCATGGGCACCAGGCACACAGGAGATACACAGACATATATGTAAGCAAAACACCCATACACATAAACTCTTTTTTCAAATAAAAAATTTAGTAACCCAAACAATTTGAATGATTATGTTTAACCACTTTGTCATCATCATTTCCTTACGACAAGATAGTTTTCATCCTATGATAGCTATCCTACATCGTTATTATCAAATACAGTTTTGGAGATAGACACAGGATTTTTGGCTAACAACTTTTCCTTTTCCCATTAGAACTCTCAATGCATTATCACATTGTTGTCAAGCATCAATTGACTCTTAATTTGACTTTCTATCCTTTTGGTCTGAATTGTTAGTACAATATTTTATTGGCTTTTTATCTACTATTGCACACTCCTACAGACTTTCATGTGTGAGTTCCAATAATTTTTCTATCTCCAGCATTGCTCTTTCATTTTGGAAAGAGTAATATTGTCTTACTCTATTAATATTCTCTATTTTGGAAAACAGTGACTTCATATTTCACATTACATTTTGTCAAGAAAACACAACTTACTTGATTATGGTTTTGCCTACATGTGTGTCTGTGTACCGTGTGTATACACTGTCTCAGACAGCCAAGAGAGAGAGTTGGATACACTGGAGTTGAAATGAGAATGGATTGGGAGGCACTGTGGGTGGTGGGAACTGAACCAATGTCCTTTGGGAGACAAAATTGACATTAACTGTTCAACCACTTCTCCGACCCTGTTTGATTTTTTTTTTAAAAAAACAAGGACTGCATTCCTTGTATCCACTGGTGTCTTCTTCTTTGCTTTTTTGTCATAAACTCCACAGCTTTTGAGAGTGCCCCTATCTTTGAACTTCTCCCTAATGTTTCTAATTAAATCAGTTCAATTAGGAAGAGACAGGGAGTTATTTATTTTAATGTGTTCCCATTTCCATTCCTGCTCCCCTACACCGGGGAAGACCATTTGTACAGAAGTTGAGGGAGCAGATAGCACCAAGCTTCTCTCTGATGGATGCTCCAAAGAAGAGCTGAATGGTGAACTTGGAAGCAGTGGGCGATGGGGGTGGGGACAAAGGGCCTGGAGAAGTATGGTGTTTTCTTCACTGGCCTGAATTAGAATACCCTGCCTCAGGTTCCAGGAGTGGGAGTGGGATAGAAGTAGTTCCCCACTTCTAAGAAGGATCCTCAGCAGTGAGGTGAGAGGATGTGGGGAGTTCCTCTGCTTGAGAAGCTTAGTCCTCTGAGCACCATTGTGTGGGGCTCTAGGTGAGAGAGAAGAGAGAGCTCAACAGTGGTGGATGCAGGTCTCCAGAGTGGAGATTCCTCCTACCCTGACTGGAGTTGTAGTGGGACGTGGGAGGGAACACCCTTGATTCAGATACCATAAAAATGCTGATATTTGTATACTGAATCTTGTACTCTTTGTCCTTAGACAATTCTTAAAGATGCTTTTGCTTCTGTAATTTAAATATAATTTCCACCATTTTCACAGGGAAGTACAAAGAAGAAAATATTTAAATTTTCATGAAAAAGCAAACATCTTGCCTTGAAGGTAAATAGAATAGCAGGAATGCACAAATATATATTCCTTTAGCTATTAAATTGGTGATGTTGTCATCTATGTTTTCTCTCTTAGCTTAATGGTCAACTATCTACTCCTAGGATAATTGGAATAAAAAGTAATGATAGCATCTCACTACAATTACATAAATAACTGTTAAGTTTTAAAAATCCCTGGTTGCTGGAAATCTGTCACTTTTGATGTAAGAAGCCAATCAAACCAAATTAATAAGTGCAGGTTTACTCCGAGCAAAGCATTTCCGGGTGGCCCCAGGGGTAATAGCAGACCAGGAGGTAAATTTAGAGGTGAGAGCTTTTAAAGCATTCAGGGATGGAGCCACAAATGGGGCACTTCTTAGAGGCAGTGTCTGGATAGATATAGAAGCCACCAATAGGGTTTCCACTTAAATAATGACCATTATTGTCAAGCCCTGCAAAGTGTATTAGGAACTCTCAAGAAGCTGGACCATAGTGTCTAAACACCTGGCCTTGATGTTTTTCTGTGAAAATGAAACACAGTTTAAATAACTCAGGATCTTCTTGGTGAACCTTGAGAGCTTGGCCACCTGATTCTATTTTCAGAGCATTCTAAAAGCTTATGTTGGTACCTAATCGTACCTAATCTGAATATTAATTCATTTTATTAATATGGTATTGATATAAGCATAGAAAGTGTAACAGACTATTTTAGGAGGGCATCACAGAAATAAATTTATATGAAAATATAGATATAAAAGTAAGGTCCCTGAAATGATTCAGCAGGTAAAAGTGTTTGCTGTACAAGCCTGATGACCTCATTTAAGCCCTAGAACCAATGCAAAGGTGACATAATTAAAGGAAAATGTCCCCTAAATTCTACAAGTATGCCATCACACACATACACACACACACACACACACACACACACACACACACACACACACCTCTACAGACTCCTTACAGACTCCTCACACATACAA
This sequence comes from Cricetulus griseus, assembly GCF_003668045.3. NCBI lineage: Eukaryota > Metazoa > Chordata > Mammalia > Rodentia > Cricetidae > Cricetulus > Cricetulus griseus. The sequence continues at coordinate 34,386,048 of NC_048601.1, read as the reverse complement.
CCTGACAAATGAATTTTTTTCATTCCACATTATTTTTCTCTTCTTCCTCTTAAAATAAATTAAAATATGTACCTTTAAATGAATTAAATTCTGATAAAATAACAATGAACACACACTTGTTTCAAGAATGTGGTTGCACACAATATAAAAATATTTCAGTTCCACCTTGACCACATGCCACATGCAATTGGGACATTGGAGGGTCATCTTACAACTATTTTAATGGAGCTAGAATATGCAGATCATCTAGTGACATTGTAGTTGTAATATTATAGCACAAGACATCACTCTTTTGTGATGATGTCATACAGACCTATCACAGCTCTGACATATATAATATAGAATTATTCATAATATGTAATGATTATGAATAATGAAATAGATTCTCATTTACACTTCATCATATTATGTATTTTTCATTGCATAGTATCTTACTACTTGCTTAAATCAAATTTACATAAAACTTATGAGCAACTGCTTTCTGATAGCAGCATCATACATTTCTCGAGTACCATAGCTCTCAATTATAGCTATCATGCGACTCTTGACCATATACTAGTCACCAGAGGTAGGGCATAGACAGCAAAGCAAAGTATTCCTCTCAAGACAAGCTTGATAAGCCAGTGAGTTGCAATGGGGATTCCTTACAGGAGCATGGGTGGTTGAGTTATCTGCATCAAAAAAAGTAATCATTCTAGGAGAAGTGATGACTCATGGAAACTTTGCCACTACAGTTCCTTATACCATTTACTGGCAGACTGGCCAAAGAGTGTAGATGGAATTTGCTTTGGGCTTCCAACCAGTTCCCAAGTAATGACATGGATACTTGTTATTAATTATCAATGATCAACCTTAGATTATGCTTGTCCCACTAGCTCTTTTAACTTAATTTAACCTTCTTTTCTATTCATTTGGTTTTTGCCTTGGTGCTTTTAAGCTTTCTTTCATTCTGTATGTCCTACTTTCCTACTTACTCAGTTTCCAGTTGGCTGCCCCCTGGCTTCTCCCTGGCATTTCTTTTCCTTCCTTCTCTGAGCCTAAATTTCTTCTCCTACCTACACTCCCTGCCCCAAAAGTCCTGACTATACCTCCTCACTATTGACCATTCAGCATTTTATTAGACAAATCAGATGCTTTGGGCAGGCAAGGTAAAACTGCAATACATCTTTACATAGTTAAACAAATGCAGCACAACTCTACATAGTTAAACAAACACTCTTCAACAAAAGAGTCTCCTTTATGCAGCTATCATTTATTGTTCATGTAACTGTAATGTGTGGACTTGTGAAGCTTCTGCATTTTATGAGTACCATTAGTGACTCTTGCAAGTTTACATTTCTTTTTTGTTTGTTTGTTTTGATTTTGTTTTTTTTTTTCCTTTGGCTTTTCAAGATAGGGTTTCTCTGTAGCTTTGGAGGCTGTCCTGAAACTAGCTCATTTAGACCAGGCTGCTGTAAGTTTACATATTTCTACATGAAGAATAATTTCAATTCAGAGAAAATAACTAGAAATAACCATCATTTTTCTTTGTGCTTGATTTACTCTCATGTTGTTTTGTTCATCTTATCCATAACAATAGTAGTCTAGGCCAAATGCATAAATATGGTCTTGGGAGAGTAGATGGTAGAGTGCATCTTGTATTTGGGCAAATACATTGTGATGTTAGCACAGTGACGATAGTGCTTAGCAAAAGTTGTCTATCATTTATTTGACTATATTGATAACTATCTTTATCATATGTATGACTAATTAAATATGTTTACACAAGTACCTAGGCACAAGGAAGATGTTTGTGTGTTTATGTAATTTCACTTTCACAATCTGGTGCTTACGAATTACAAAAAATATATTATTTGATAATAACAGATCAAATGAATCACTAAATCAGTCATTTATTGGCATACTAATAGGAACAAAATTGAATTTGAACTTAATGGCATGTTTAATAACCTTGACATTCAAAAATGAAAATCAATCCTGGAAACCTACTTTAATTTTCAACGAAGACATAGAAGAATTACTTATGTTGAGAAACTAGGGCAAAAGGACATTTGGATATGGAATTTATGTTTGATGAATTGAATCAAGCCACTGGCCTTAGCATTCATTTGTATTCAGAACCTGAGTTCTACCAAGGAGAAACAGCTCTCCAAGCCAGTATATATTATTTAATGGCCAAATAATTTGGATCTGCAAAAACTTTACAAATGATAATTTAGCGACTTGGGGGACCATGATGTTAAAAAAGAATGCCAATTTATGGATCAGGAGAAAGAATCAGTGAGAGAGAAAACTGAATGAACTGAGAGACCACTAATTAAGATTACAAAATATTCTAAGAATTGGTAGAAACAAGAGACACCAATTATGCTTTTTACTTCCTAGAATGCAGTTACCAAGGATTTTATTACTAGAGTTAAAAAGCATTAGACCACACTTAATAGTCTGGGAAAGGTAATGTTTTCTGATAAGATACATATAAATAATTATGCACTAAAGTAGAAATTGCTACTCAGCCAGGCAGAGCCTCCAGAATTTCTTGAAAGGAAAACCTGGGGTATTGCAGGTGTAGGAATATATATATATATATATATATATATTATTAAATAATATTAAATGTAGATTCAGTGTCAGATAATCTAAGTGTGTGAGGCAGTATTGTTTTGACAGTGTGATCTCTAGTTGACTTATAGTTATTGTTTCATTACTCTGAGGATGCACCATGACCAAGGCATGTATTTAAAGGAAAGTATTTATTTGGGTCTTCTTACAGCTTCATTGTGTCAATCCATGATCATCATTGTGGAGAAGAATGAAAACAGGCATACACAGCACTGGAGCAGTAGCTGAGCATATACATGATCTGAAAGTTACAAGCAGAGAGACAGAGAGAGAAAGAGGAGAATGATTTAGGACTGAAAGGCCAAATGCAGTGGCTATCTCATCCAATAATGTCTCATCTATTCCTCCTAATCCATCTCAGACAATTACACTAATTGAGTAACAAGCATTCAAACATATTCTATCCTCTACATTAGTATTTTCTTATCGCTGTCTGTATTGGATGAAAAGATGATGACATAAGTGTTCTAAGTGATGGTTGAGGAGAAGGTTTATTGTAGTTATGAGGGACAGCAGCCAGTGGCATCTAGAACAATCCATAGTTAACTGAGCCATAAGAGGAGAAAGAAGAGGGGAGAAAGCAAGGGCAAAGAAGAGAGAGGAGAGATGGGTGCTAAGAGGCTACAGGTGCGCCAGCAGATCAAGAGACCAGGAAATTATGTAAACAAAATGACTGTGGTTATATAGTGATCAGAAAAGCTGGGGAACTGGAAGTGGAGTCTAGTGGCTGAAGAGGTTGATGGTAGGGGGCAGAGTATGACAATACTGATGACTCTGAAACAGGTACTTGTGACTAGGGACTAAGGGAGGTTTGTGACCAGAGTCCACTTTAATATGTTAAATAGTCATTTGTCTCCCAATTCTTTGGGACCTCATGTGTTTGTATGTATGTGTATGTGTGTGTTTACACATACATACGTATATGCTGTGGTTCTTAATAAAATACAACAAATTTGGATCATTGACCCAGAGAATGGAGTGATCTGGAGAAAAAAAAAAGACATGCAAAACTGAAGAGTCAAATGCTTGTAAGACTTTTATTTGGCATATCAAATAATTTTGGTTATGACTTTGATGTCAGGTATGAGGTCAGTGATGTTTCAGTTCATTAAACTTTCTACACTCCCTTTTCCTCAGAAACACAGTGGCTTTATAAAATAATTATGTAGAAAGATAAATTTTCCATACATCTTAGCATAGCTCTGTGACTATAACATGTTTATGGAAATAAAGCAATACAGTATTTGCCATGTTTAAATTAAATTATTTTGGGGATTTTCATTAAAGATTATAGGTAAATACATATAAAATAATCACATTCTTGCTCACTAAAACCTTTACAATATATAGAATTTAAGTAGTAATTAGATTTTATAAAAAGATGATCTGTTGATGAACTTTAGTTTTTTGGTTTTCCTAGATGTAACTAGCTCTTTAGACCAAGTTGGCCTCAAACTCAGATATCCTACAGCAACCAGCTCTTGAGTGTTGGGATTAAACACCACCACCACCATCTACTTGGGCTCCTTTTCAAATAATATTTTATTTGTCCTTTTGAGAATTTAATAAATATATTTTGATCATATTTTTTCTCCTACTTTAAATGCTCCCATAATCTCCCCTGTTTCCATCCCCTCCCAATTTCATAGTGATTCTTTGTCCCCACTTTTACTCCTCTGTCTCAGGATTTTGTCTGCCTTGAGCTTTTGCAAATGTTATGTGCACTGTCAAAGTCTCTGGCAGTTCACATATGTATCCAACCTATTGTGTCTTAAAGCACTAATTTCTCAAAGTCATTCAGCACCAATGGCTGTTAATAATCTTTCTGCCTCCTCTTCTACACAGATCCCTGAGCCTTGAGGAAAAGGGGGTGCAATATAGACAGGAGTCTTAATAAATATGGGACAGTGTCTTCTTTTAAGTGGCATATGAAGAATTCCATGAGATTCTTTATAATCCTTAGAAATCATGTCGTTCTTTTTTCCATTTATAGGAAAGGGGAAAGAAATCAGACACATTGAAACTACATTTGCAAAATGTATTGATTCCTCACCTGGGCATGCTAGTTACTAAAAGCAAGAATAAGCCCTGACATCTCTTCCTTCCCTTTTGTCTTACAGTGGCTGAAGTCACAGAGATCAGTAATTGCCCTTTCCTCTTGAGTCAACTTGAATTTCAGGAAGAATAAAACCAATAGAGCAGATACCACATGCCTCCCATCCTCACATCCAAATGAGGACAATTATCCATGAATGGGATGCTACCCTTTTACTGATTAGTAGATGAATACCAACTAATTGGATCACCTTGTCATCTGAAATCATTTTGCAGGACTGGAGCTGCAATAATAATGGGTCAATGATGGGAGGAATATATCTTGACCTGGACTGATTAATTTATGCATACTTCTTCCCCTCTATCTAAACTTTGTGCCCATAATACAAAAGTTAGCTATATGTGCAGTATACTTCTTTGTTCTATCTACTGTGATCTCATTAAATAAATCTCTCCTTGCTTTTCAACCTTACTTTTGTCTCTAGTTGGTACACTATGGGTAGTCAAGCATAGCCTTTTACTATTACTGGGGGCTGTGCTCTATGTCTTAAACCCCCTACAACAGTATATTAAGCATAGGTATTTTGGGACCTATAGTGGGAGAGAGAATTAAAGAGTCTGGTGATGGGCAGAGTTGGTGTTCTGTATCTTCTGACCTTTCATTTGTTCATTTGTGTATTTATTCATTCATTCCTCCCTTTCTTCAGAAAAATGTAAGCAGCAGGGAAGCTGAAATTGTGACAAATGTCAACTAAACTTTTCTCATTCACAGAGATGATCTTTAAGAAGTAGTAGAGAATTCTCTGAGGACGCAGGCAAAGTAGTGACTTACTTTCGCCAGTGAAAGAATCTATTCCTGGACTGTAATATAGCACAGAGAACATCTTAGCTGTCATTTGAGAAATGTAGAAAATTTTACACAGTGTGGAATGAAAAGCTCCCTCAATGGGAAGAAGACAGAATGAGGAATGGTCATGGAAATAAAGCACATGCATTTTCCAGGGAATGCAAACTTCATGTAGAGTCTCTTGACTCTAAAACAGATTGTGTGCATCAGGCAATCATCAGTCACAGCCTACCCGGCTCCCTGGGAACATCTTATCTTCCAATTTCGGCATTCAGCCAAATTCTACACCGCTCAAGCAACATGCTTGCCTATTACTTTTGAATGTGTCATTTGAGCTCTCTTGACTATTGCTTCTTTGTAATATCTTTCTTACAACTCTTTCTGCTTTAAAGATTGCTGGGCTTAGATGGCAAAAAAAAAAAGAGAGAGAAAGAAATCAAAGACTAAAGAAGAGTAATTTTTCTTCAGGTTCTAGAAACTTCTTGAATATCTGCCAAATTTTGACATTATTTTTCTTGGTAAAATGTATACTCGCTTTTTGTTTTTGTCAGATATGATCAAAATGTATGTCAAAAGTTTAGGTGTAGACTTTGTATCCAAAGTGTGTTTTTTCTTTGGAGGTCTGTGTCATTCCCACAAAAAAATGTGTTTCTTAGACCATTCTGGTCATGTTTATTCTGATAGTAAGTACATTTTAAGAGTCAGTGCAGGATACTGCTTCTTTAGTAACTCTGAAACACTCGAATCCTAGGTTCGAATCCTGACTCATAAGTTTTTGGAGCGGTGTGAGAAATCACCTAAAATCATGTACATTATTTATTTACTTGTAAAATGGGGATGTAATGATCATTCTCACACAGATTTTAGAGCGTATTAGGGAAGATAATGCATGTAAAGGAGGTTCAGCAGTTCCTGCTAAATGCTGAATAAATATTAGTTCTTACAGTTTAGTATGATTATATAAAGAGGAAAAATGATACTTTTTCTTAACATCAGAACAAAAGCCTCTTGAATTTTGCCTATTTGCCTTTGATGATAAATGCTAAATCTGGATCTACTGAGGAATAGAAACACCTTGTGTTCAACTGACCAAGTTAGGGTATTTTATCTGATTCTCTATGTGGCCAATGGAAAACTTGGGAAATAAGTAGACTTTGCTCAATGTCTGTTTTATATTTTAAATATGTTCTAATTTAATAATCCTGCTAAATCTCATAGCTATGAAGTTCACTTTAAACAACTTGTTTTTACCATGAGGACTCAGATATTTGAAAATTATGACCCCAAGTTCAGGATGAAATTGCTTACTTTACTGATGAGGCATGCTACTGGTGGACAGATAAATTGGTCATTTACTGTTCCTGATTATACTACAAGAGAAAAGGAAAACCTTCAACAATTATTTTGCACTCTGTGGTTTATTTAATGCATTGAATACCACTATTATTGCTCTATAAACTACAATGACTTCACTCAGGTTAATTTTTCTAAGCCATTTATTTGGTACAGTATTTAAACTTATCCCTAGCTTAGTATTCTTCAAATTCATTGTAAGAAATGGGAGAAGGTGATCAAGTAGGGGAAAATGAAAAACATGAAACTACATGGTGTCACCTGTAAAGGCAATAATAATGGTTGTTTATATGAAAATCACTGACATATTGATTCCTTGGAAGATACTATCTTGGATGACAGCTCATTAAGTAAAAATATGTTAGAATACTTATGTTAAGAAAGTAATATATTTATCTCTCTGATTGAAGAATTCTTTGGGGGAATGGATTGAAAAGATTTCAGCTTCAGAAGCATTTGACTGTGTGTGGTTATCTGTGTCAAAATTCGAGCCTATTGTCATGTACAGAGGCAAACATGTCTAATCACCTGCGCCTATCAACATGATGAATAGTATTTATGCTACCTCAGCAGTTCCTGAGCTACTGGGACTTAAGAATGGAAGCCATATATGTCTTATCTAATGTTCTGTGAAGAAGACACCACAACCACAGCAACTCTTTTAGAGGAAAGCACTGAATTGGTGACAGGTTACAAATTCAGCCATTTATCCCATTTTTGTCATGGTGAGAGTCATGACAGCAGGTAGACAGATATGGCATGGCAGCAGGAAGAAAGAGACACTGGGTCTGGCTTGAGTATTTGAAATCCAAAAGGACACCCAACAATGGCATACTTCTTCCATCAAGACCATACTCTTTAATGCCTGTCAAGTGGTGCCACCCACTAATGACCAGGCATTCAAATATATGAATGTCATTCCTATTCAAACCACTACAATATCCATAGGACATACAGTTCTTCTCCTTCTGTGCTGAACTTATTACTATACCAACCTTCCCTGCAGTAAAAGTAGTAAAATGCTCACTTCCAAACATCTTGATCCTAATGGCAACTTTGCTAAATGAAAAGCTGGAAGAAGATATTTAGCAAGTATGGTGTTTTGGGCTTGGGTATATCCTGTTATCTCCTAAACTTCAGGGATTGCCAATGGGGTCATGTTAAGAGGTAAGGTCTTTCCAAAATGATTAGCCCACCAGCATTTCTTTCTTGAGACTGGGCTGAAGTCCCTCAAAGAAGGAGCTCCACACTGAACTTATCTTCTGTCTCCTGCCCTTGTGGATGCAATCAGAAGGGTTTCTTTACACACCAAATGCCAACACCTTACCTTTAGACATCCCCAAATCTAGAACTATTCAAATAATTTCTGTTCTTTATAAATCAACCTGGTTCAGATATTCTATTAAAGTGACACAGAAAATTCCCAGATACTAATGTACAGATAGTATAGCTGACTCACTGGAAGTTCTTCCCAAAGATATCCAATATACATGTGGCTCTTCTTTCTGTCTCCTTTCCAAGGCTAAAAATACATCTAGAACGTAATCATCATTTATTTCTGTGCTTTGTGATTTCTAAAATGACTGTGTTTCAGGGTTAGTCTGAACTAACCCTGATGTTTCTAAACAGTTAGTCTCTCAGGTAGACCAGAAAAAAACTAATGAACAAGATAATAAAGCTAAACCAGAATCCGTCTAGGAGAAATATCATAGAGAACGAATGAGAATGATTACTTGGCTGACACATATTAAGATATCCCTTCTGTTAGCTTTATCATCAGGTTCAGTTCTCTTAATATCACCCATTTGAAAGTTACCCCCTAGATTCTTTCATTGTTTATCACAGAGAAGATTGGATTTAAGAAAAAAAATAAAACAGCAGTAACTTCTCTTTCAGTCAAATGCAGTTTATAGCAATATCACTAGGAAAAGTAAGATTTATTGCATATGTACTATGCCTGATATGTTACTCTGCCTTTTAATGAGCTATTTCATTGAATTGTCATTGTACTGTTCTCTTAGCCTTGATTAGGGAAGCTTCTGTGTACATTGTATTGCAGTTAATGCTGAGATGCATAGCTGGCTAAAATGATGAGAATAAATAGCTGTGAGTGCACAGCCCTACACAGGACATCTATATTTACCCCTCTAAGGGTAAGTAAACCATGGCAGAGAAGGGAGAAAGATTATAAGAGCCAGAGGATAGAGAGGTGTGCTGTGAAAAGACATCTGGACATAGAATGGCTGTTGTACCAGTAAGGAACTAACGGCAGTAATGATTACAAGACCATCCTAAAGTCAACCATTCACCATTGCATTATTAATGGAGGATAGCCCCATGACTATCCACCCTTTCAATAGGATCTATTTAGAGTTAATAAATGTTAGAAGGGGGGTAGTTTTCTTCTGTAACATTGTCATTGGTTAACTTGCCCGTGTTCTCTTGCCAATTGCTAATGACACTTTTTATATACCTTGTGATTCATAAGCATCTTAGCCAAACATTATTTTACTTAAATTATTTCGTGTAGCATATGTAAGAGATTCTTTTTGTTTGAGTTTTCTTCAATTTACATTTTAATTTGCTTATAACCTTTTCCTTGGTCATTGAATTGATCTAATTTGTCTTCTCTCTGTCAAAGCCTTTTCCATGGTCTTCACCCATTAATGTGTGCCTGGATATGTGTACTCTGTGAGTGTTAGAATCTCATTTTAGAGCAAAAAACTAAACATGGACATATTGAGCAGCGATTCATCATATCCCACATTGAAGGCAATGAGGCCAGCTGGAAAATCGGAGCCTGGACTGCCTTATTGCTATGGGTCATTTCACAGCCTGACAAGTAAATCCTACAGTAATCTATCTTATGATGACAGGAGATGTGGCATCTTATATTTCAACAATATCCTAAGAAGCTGCAACAATACAGCTCAGTGAAAGAGAAAATTTTAAATTGCCCCCCATTAACCAAGAGCATTCATTCACATTGCATATTGTTGCCCCCCAATGAATAATGGATTATTTCATAATTAAGTTTTGGATTGTTACATTCATCAACAATGAAAAATATGTAGGAGATTTTGTGTTAAGCACCATACTTGATTGATACAGAAAATGCTCTTCTGAGAGAGGAAACACACACACACACACACACACACACACACACACACACACACACACACACAAAACAGAGAGAACATCTGTTTCTGTGCAACTTACACTTCAAAATTTTTCATGTATTTAAATTTTTGAAGATTGTCATATATATCAGAATACTTAAAGTCCTAAGACTTTAAGAGTACCTTATCACTGTGTTTTACTTCCTGTTCATTACTGTGTTACCACAATGAAAGCTATGAACTAAGATGTGCTTTAGAACATGGGTTAAAGTGCCATGAGTACCTTCATTCCTTAATATATTTCAAAAGTTACATAGGTTCATATTTTAAATTTGCACTTTATGGAGGTTCCTCACAAATAACATTTTTAAAATTATTATTTGACGTCTGCATAATTCTGACAGTGATACAGGGACATCCAGTAGAAAACCACTAAATATTACTCCATACGAATTGTGATGAACAAATTCTTACGAGTATTTTAGACAACTAAGTCTGAAAATTGCTCAAACAGTTCAGATAGTACTTATTATTAAATGGTATACATCCTGGTGATACAACATTTTGAATTACAAATGAATAGTGCAATCAATTTTGAAATGTTTGCCCATAAAAATAATGCAAATATAGTCATACAAATAAATCTAGGAGAAACTTTAACAAAACAACACAAATTCAAGATGAGAATTTTCAGTAGGACTTGGGATATAGCTCAGTGATAAAGGACTGACTAGAATGTGTAAGGAACTGGGCTCTGTACCAAGAATGTTAGAAAAATTAAAACTCAGGCAGGAATGATGGCATGCATCAGTGAATCCCATCATTTTGCAGGTGAAGAAGTATGTATGATGAGGAACTTGAACTATGAGATTCTCTAAATCTATATCTATATCTATATCTATATATATGATACATATGCATATACACATGTATGTATGCATAGTTCTCTTAAAATTAAGGGTAATAGGTACCTTCTTTAATAGACATGAAATTTTAAAATTGCTAATATTATAATTACTTTTAAATCTTTTAGTTGTTCAAATTTATGTGTGTGTATCCAGTATGATAACTTAATGCATCACTCATTGGAAATAGTCTTCTTTTTGTCATTGCTCGTGTATCCCATAGAAAGATATCTGTTTGTGTAAATCTCCAGGAAATGTGTTGCAAATAATATTGGACAAAAAAAATTAAAAAGTACATGATCTGTTCTTCTGTCACCATTCTTCCAGTTCTTTTCCCTATTTGTTTCATGGCACTGGGTGTCATCCGTAAATATTTACTTCAGAGATTTGGTAGCTAGCATGAAAATGTGAGAGGGTGATTTAACACATCTGTCTTTGGCTGTCCTGTCTGTGTTTGTGTTCTGACCAAAAGGGAAATAATGAATGGATTCAGTATACACATCTGTGATAGAGATAAAATCAAAAGCCACTTTCAGATCTCATTGGCATTCCTATAAAATTGTCAGTTAACCATTTGATGGTTGTTAACAACATACCATACCATGTAGGAAACCAAGGATATTCTGAGATCTCCATGATAAATAAAGCAGGAAGGCAAAACTCTGAATTGGGAAAGCCTGATTAGGCTAATATGCAAACACTAGCCTTACTAAGTATTCCTTTCCCTTTTGAGATCTGCATGGCCATTCATTAGACAGTGTGCATCTCTAACAGATCTTCCCCTTACATAATGCTAGTATGATGTTTCTGTACTTTAAACAGATATTATAAAGTCTTGTATGCAACTCTGAAGAATTAGAATATTTTAGCAGAGAGCAGTAACCTGCACTTAATGCTTTTTTTCTTGTTTGTTTTGATTTGGGTTTTTTGGAAGCAATAGCCAAGGGGGAATATAGGCAAACAGTTTCAGTATTGCTGCACATCAATCATGGGTTATTTTCTTTGTTTTTTTTGAATTAGAAACAAGATTGTTTTATATGTCAATCCCAGTTCCATCTCCCCTCCTTCCTCCCCTACCAACTTCCCCCAACTAAAACCCTACCTATCACATGTCCTTTCTGCTCCCCATGGAGGGTGAGACCTTCCATAGGGGGTCATCAGAGTCTATCATATCCTTTGGGATATGGCCTAGAGCCACCCCTATGTGTCTTGGTTCATTGAGTATCCCTGTATGTGGATTGGGCTCCCAAAGTCCACACCTCTGCTAGGGATAAGTGAGTACTGAACTACTAGATCATGGGTTTTAAATCTGAGTTCTATAAAAAGGCTGAAAAGATTCTACCCACACACCAAAGTTTAGCAAAATTATATATAAACATGTCTGACTTTTTATCAGCCAAAAGAGTATCTGTATGTCTTTCATCAAATCCTCAATGGATTATTCCAGAAACAAAACAAAAGGGAAGACATATTAGTGTTCTAAGAATGCATTTACTCTATCCTTTTCCTATAGACGAAAAGAGCTCTCCACTGTCTTCCATCCTAAAAAGGAAAACTTTATATTGGAAGCAGTGACAACATGAAAAGTTGAACTGAGGAAGAAAGACAGAAAACAGGCATGTTATCTAGGTAGCTTTTGATGAATGGTGCATTCTGAAAAATGCCCCAGCTTTCCTGTCTGGTGTCTGAAAAGTTTACCCAAGAACTCTTTGCCATCCCTTTTAATGGGAAGAATCAATATTTATTTGCAAAAGAGTCTCCTCTGTCCAGTAAATCTTGTCAAAATGTAGCCACCTAGGCAGCAGAGAGCTATTTTCCCTTTCTGTTCCCAAGTCTAGGAATGAGAAAAGGAAAAGGAAAAAAGAGGAAAATAGAGCAAACAACATTCTTAGCTTCAGTCATTTGGGATGAACTCATCTGAGGACTCTATAACATCCATCAATATCCTCTGGGGTCCTCAATGCTAATCCAACATCCTGCAATTTAGAATCAGTAGAACAAAATGTCCTTTAGAGATATTATCACTTAGAACATCAACAAATATTGGCAGCTTTCCAGAAAAGGAAAGAAAAGCAGTGGGTAATTTGCTGTGTGGTTTGGGTACATATGTTTCCCTTTAGTTCCCTGACAAATTTATAAGATGGTTATGAGATAGGTCTCATGCAAAATTAGTGGTAATCTTTGGCTGATAAATACACAGGGATTTCATGAGCTCAACAGAGCTGTTCTCTGAACAAGGGCACTCTAATTTGATTCACACAGCTTTTAACCAGTTAACTGAAGATTTGCTGTCCTATGAAGACATTCTGGATATTTTACAGGGTGGACTGAGAGACACTGAGATAAGTAGGAAATATGAAAAAAAATGGGTTAGGGAGCTAGATGAATCAGCCTAGTGCTTACTGAGTAGGCCTAAACACCTGCATTCAGCTATCCAGAGGTATGTAAAAATCCAGGTGTGGCCGAAAGCACTTGTAACCATATGTTCAAGTGGGGATTTGGGAGCTACAGTGAGTTTGTGAATATAGTGGTCCTGTCATGTACAGAAGAGACTCTTGCTCCAGTACAAGTGTACACTTAACCTCTGGCTCTTAAAATCTTTCTACTGTATCCACTGCCTGAAATAATGTGGTATATCTTTCTTGCACAAATAAAGCCTGTCTGCAGGGGGGAGGGTTCAGAGAATGGAGCTTGCCACTAGCTAACCATAGAAGTCTAGAGGTCTATACAGACAGACAGGAAATGACATAGCTGGTCAGAAACATGATATAAGCAGGGAGAAACAGGAAATTGCTCTCTTCTCTGGTAAGGCTTACTCCTCCTCTCTGATCTCTCTGCATTTCTCTCCATATCTGCCTCTGGCTTTTTATTTTGACCAGTTAACAACTCCTTTTACAAAACAGTTTACTTTGCCTCACAATTCTAGTCCATGACTGTGGAGAAGTCAGGTATGAGGAACCTGAAGTAACTAGTCTCATTACATCCACTCTCTAGAGCAGAGAGAAATGGAATGATGCATGCATTCTTGCATATTACATACACTCTTATACAAATAAGGATCTTCTACCAAGTGAATGGTTCTTCTACCCACAGTAGGGGAGCTTTCCCATTAATGTAGTCAATCAACCCCTTAAGGACATGTCCATAAGCCAGCCTGATCTAGATATTCTCATTGAGACTTTCTCCCTAGATTGTTTTGGGGGTGTGTCAAAATGACAATTAAAGTTTACTATCATATTGTGTAACACGTCCAACTCAGTGAATATCTGTTAGGTAAAACACATATGGGCACTCACCATGGGTATGGAAAGAATGGTACTAAAAGCACAAATAATTATTTTGGAATATTATTTCCAGTTCTAGAAATCAAAGCCAGGAACTCATACACGATACACAAGCATCCTACCCTGTTCTAAATCCCCATACCATATAAGGTGCACTTTAGTAACTATACACTTAGGTTTTTCATTGAAATTTCTACCCATTTATAATTTTGTTTGTGAGTCTAGCCTTTAACGACTGAGCCATCTCTCCTGTCCTCTATTCATTTACAAGATGTTACATTTAGAGGATTATTTTCCTTCATATGTGTTTCCTTTTCTTGTCCATTTCACTAGTGCATTATCGATTATCAATCATAATTTTTTATCAAAATATTTTTGTCTTAATTTTTATTATTGTTATTTTATTTTATAAATTTCAATTTGTGCTTCTATTATTTTCTTCCTTATATGTCATAAAATTTAATGGCTAATATTTTTATACTTTTTTATGTAAAATTTGAAATAATTGGTTTTTTATCTTTTGTGCATAAATATCTTCCAATGAGAACTGCTTCTGTGTCTAATGTGCCATATATTTATTAAAACTCAAAGCAAAGATTTTCTGACTTCTATTTCCAAATATTTCTGGTTATATTCATTACACACAAATGAACCATTTCTAAGATGCAGGGACCTTATTCTCACCCTGCTTTCATGTTCTCTTAACATGTTCTTCTGCTTCCCATCTTCATATTATAATAATATATAGGACAGAAATGATAGATATAATCTAATTCACCTCTAGGAAGCAATAGGACTTTCAGAGCTTTTATAGTTTTGGGGAATCATTTTGTGATCCTCAAAAGTCTAATTATTTTAAAGATAGTTCCAGTTGAAAAGAAACTCACCCTTCATTATTGAGCAGTATATGGTCTTTGGATGACTTTATTGATTTTTTTATTTATAGACTCTACTGATTTTTTCCTCTTATTTGTTGTAAACATGTGGATTAAAGTGATTGTTGATGTCTTTATTTTTCCTTTTAGTTACTATTTTTAACGATAGGATACATTCTTAAATATCTCAATATATTTGTGATAAGCAGAATTCTCAGGTGGTTCTCATGACCTTAAACCAAGTGTTAATAAAATCAGATATCATCCTTTTCTTCCTGAGGTAGGACTAATGACTTGATTTTAACTAATGGAATATACAAGAAGTGATGGCAGGCCAATTGTTACTGGCATTGTGTTACATTAAAACAATCAAATAAACAAAACTAACAACAAAAAACCATGTTTTATCAGGTGAAAGGAGAGGGGAGGATAGAACAAGGAAAAGAGGGGCTGATTCTACAGCCCAGAGTTTCCCACTGTAAACAGCCTAATGAACAGGGCTACAAGGCACAAAGGAACTTGTAACCTCTAGACCCAAGGAATTTATAACTACTCCTGCTCCTCCGTGCTGGGATTTTGTCTGGTTTGAAGTTGAGTCTCTAGTCATTGGTCATAGCCTTTTTTCATACAGCCATAAAGTAACTCTGTCATCATCTGGGTGTATATATTCTTGATCGAAGGTAGTGGAATGGAACCTTGAAATAAAATAAAGTATCTTTTAGTTTTTAAAAATTATTTAATTTACATTGAAAGAAACTTATTTTACATACCACTCCCGGTTTCCCTTTCCCTTCTGTCATCTTACTGCCCCCACCGTCTTCCCATTGCACCCCTAGTTCACTCCCCAGAGAGGATAAGACCTCTCATGGGGAATCATCAAAGTCTGTCACATCATTTGGGCAGGACCAAGCACCCACCCTCCCCAAACACATACAAGCTGCACAAGGTATCCCTCCATAGGGAATGGGCTCCAAAAAGCCAGTTCATGCACTAGGGATAAATACTGGTTCCACTGCCAGCAGCCCCATAGACTGCCCAAATCCCCCAAATGACACCCACACTCAGAGGGCCTAGTTCGGTTTAATTCAGGTTCCCCAGTTGTCATTCTGGAGTCCATGAGCTCCCACTTACTCAGGTCAGCTGTTTCTGTGTTTTTCCCCAACATGGTCTTGACCCCTTTGCTCATCAATATTCCCTCTCTACAACTGGACACAAGGATTTCAACTCAGTGCTATTTTTTTCTTTTATTTTTTTTTATTAATTTTACATACCAACCACATTTCCCCCTCTCTACAACCCACTCTCAACTGCTCCTCTGAAAGGGTAAGGCCTCCCATGGGGAGTCAATAAGCCTGGCACATTCAGTTGAGGCAGGACCAAGTCCCACTCACCCCTCACCCCCCCAACCCCCACCACCAATCCATCATCAAGGCTGAATAAAGTGTCCCCACCATATTTAATGGGCTTCAAAAAGCCTGTTCATGTAGTAGGGTAGATCCTGGTCCCACTTTCAGGGTTCCCACAAACAGAAGTTCTTTTAAACCAAAAAAATTATATTTAAGGATATCACATATCCAGAACAAAGCTATAACATCATTCATTTGTTCTTTTCATCAATGCGCTCAGGGTATAATACAACTAAGATCTGTTGGAAGCCTGGTGGGACTTAAGAGCCCACTAACTAACTAGGAAGTATCTAGACCCAACCTCCATAGAAACTGTAAGGAAAACATGTTCATGGTTTTAATGCCAACATTTATGATCAGTTGTTACACAGTTAACAGGATGTGACATCTTGATCAACAATGGCCTTAATATGCTATTTTATCACTAGTAATGTTTTTAATGATGTTTAATAATGTTATATTGATGTTCATATACATGATCTTAGCCTTTTCTCTCTGTTCTTGGAACTTATATCCTGGAACTCTGTCATCTTACACATTATTTTGATTTCTACATACTTTATATTTAATAGTATTTTTTATCTTACATATTATTTTCCTACAGTTTATACGAAAGTATATTTTTTTCAAGAAGAAGAATTTGTCTCCAAGACTGTTTTGTTGCTCATGTTCTATCAAATAAGAACACTTCATTGTCAGTTGGGGGGATTTATTACATTGTATACTCATTATCTACTTTTAGACTTTCTAGTCTTTTGTAGTTTCACAATGCAGGTTGTGCCTTATTTTTCTGTTTTTTCTTTATTCTTTTGTTAATGATACATTTGATTACTTTTCCATTGGTAATTATCCTTTTCATGTATTTTTTGGTATTTGGTCTTTTTAAAAATACTTTTTTAAAACTTTTATTTCTTCATTCTCCCTTCTCCCTCCAATCTCTACCATGTACTCATTTTTGTTCTCTTTTCAAAATCCATAACCTAGTTTTCTTTAATTGTTGTTGTTGCTGTGTGTGTGTTTGTCTGTGAACTCCTAGATAAATACAACCTACTCAGGCAATATAATGTTACATAAATGATATTAGATAACCAATTGGTTTGTCCTTCTCAGGGAGAGACAAATTCTCATTCTCAGGATTCCTTAGTTAACTGTAGTTCTTTGTCCATGTCTGTTTATGTCAAGCCCAGTCCCTGCTGACACATCTACAACATAAAACCTTCAACTTAGGATCAGTATTACTGTGGAAAAGGTGGTGGAATTACTGTATGAATCAGAAGAGCAGGCTGTTTGCTGTAAGACAGTGCCTTGTAGAAATGTCAGAAGCTATACCCATAAAGTCTCCTCAACATGGATAACTAAATATGGTCTAAGCATGGTCACTTCTCTTAAGCTTCTCATTTTTATCGGTACCTTCTGTCTCCTTGTCTCTGAGATCATAAAAATATTCTTTTAAAATGTCTGCGATTTTTTTTACACTTTGGGAATTTCATAATACATATATATTATATTAATATATTATAATATATAATAAATATTATATACGATTTATAATATATATATATATATTAATCATTTTACCTCCCTATCACTATCTCTCATCTCACTTCCACTCCCCCAGAACCTATTATTTTTTACAAAATATTCCCTGGGGTTGGGGATGCTGCTGAATAATTACTTTTAAATTAGGGTTGTTTAGTGAACTGTGGCTTTTCTTTCTTCTCTTGTATACATGTCATGTCTACATGCACTATAAACAAATAGCATATTATTAGCATTGGGGGAATTAATTTGTACTACCCTCTACCTAATTATTTTTCAGTAACTATTCTCTTCCTCCATTTATAGTTTCTGCATTGAATAATTTTTATTTGTTAAAGATACTTTTTATGTGGGAACAATAAAAGTCAGAGAGCTGCCTTGGTTTTCTTTGCTTGGATATTTTATTCACTAAATAGAGGTTTATGATCGACAGGTGCTTTCTTTCAAATAAGGTAAAATTTCATTGTCTTGTGGCTTCCAATTTCTATTGTGTTAATGTCAGCTCTCAATCTTAATATTTTCCTTCTTAAAAACAATTTTTTTGTTAATTTGTCTCTATTAAATATGTTTTTTTAAATCTCTAATGAGTGTGGCAATATTGATAGTACATGTCTCTTTCTTATTTTGTTTCTGTTTTGTTTCCCAAAGATTGTAAATTGTAAATTTGCAGCAGATGTGTAATATTCATAGACACTGTATGTATAAACATCCTATTATTCTTTCTCTTTTGTGTCCTCTGAGAGTCAAATTCACATAAGTTAAAGTCATTTACCACATCTCCCAATCTCTTACATCCATTGACTCATTTTAGCTCTTTTTCTCATTTTCTTAAGTCTGGATATTAGATAGTTTCCTATGGCTTACCTTTCAGTTCACTTATTCCCTTTTCAACTTTCTCATACTAAACTAATTTTATTAATTCTTAATTACATATGTCTTGGATTTCCATTTGGGGGTTGTCTATTATATTTTCATTCTTGTTTGTTTTATTTACTTTGGATATGTGTGTGTGTGTGTGTGTGCGTGCGTGCGTGAGTGTGTGTGTGTGTGTGTGTGTGTGTGTGTGTGTGTGTGTGTGTGTAAACACAGAAACCAGGGAAGTGAAAAGCAACCACAGGTAGGAGCATAGTAGATAAAAGCAGAATATAGGTGACATGAATGAAAAAATGTGAAAAATTGGATAGGGAGACTTTGATTGTGGATCATAGAGGGAGATAATACAGGAAGAGAGGAAGGAAGGAGAGAACAATTAGACTAAGGATGTTTCATAAAACCTGAAGGAAACATAATATTTAAAATGCACTTGAATTATATATAGTACTTATAAATTATATGCATACATCTATTCTATGTCTACGATGTGCATATACCTTATGTGAAGTTCTGGTTCTTGGGCTGACAGTGATCCTCTCATGATGACTGTCTAGTAAAACCTGAATTGTAGTATGGTACATGACAGCTCTCCACTCCAGTTATTGGTCAGAATAATCCAAGTGATACCCCCAAAGAACTGACTATTGTTACCATTGGTTACTTCTCAGAAGCTGAAGGTATGACCTTACTCTTGAAGACACCACACATATTTGACACAGGTCTTAGAAGATTTGATCTAGATCTAACCCGTCAACCTCATCCTAAAATGTATCTTTTATGTAACCAAAAGGTGCTAGGAAAATTACCAAAGAAGATAAGCAATCAATGGCCTTATTCAGCTGTAATTCCTATGAATTAAAACAATACCAAGCATGCTTAGATATCCCCAATTTTCAATAGTCTTACTCATACCTTGGTGGTCATCAAAAGCTGTCTAATTGGACTTAAGGAGGGAAATCCTGCTTATACTAGAGAACTATCCAAATACCTGAGCCTAGTAAAGTTATGACTCTTTGATGGGAACTTGTAACAATCACTTTACTAAACTAGAATATATCCTAAATGCATTTTAAATGTATTCTTGTTTTTATTTTATGGATCTAGCTCCATATCTCAGGTTTACCCTGAACTCACTATGTTGTCTATGCTGCTGATCCACAACTTCTGCCTCACACTTTCAAGTATATTACTATAGGTATGTACCATCATACTCATGTGTAGAGTGATTTTCTTTAAAGTGAGTTTTGTAACATGATAAATAAAAGACACAGACACAGATATTGAGGTTCAAACTTCAAGCTAAAGATCAGAAAAGCAAAGCAGCCTACCACCAGCTCTTACTTCTATCTCAGATTGAAAGGCAATTCTGGATCCACCAAACCTCAGACTGTAATCCCAGACTTCTATGCTCTCCTCAATATAACTGGAGACTCATGAGACTAACTATTGAAGGCCCTGCTCCTATCTTTTATACCTCTTTGATGTTGGGAATAAAGGTGTGAGCTCTGTTGCTCATTTATACTGATTCAATCTTGTGTATCCCTCGTTGGCCTTGAACAAACAACTATCTATTTACTTCTTAATCCTGAGTCCTACAATTAAAGGTGTGTGCCACGACAGCATTATTTTCATAGATAACTAGTATGGCTGGTTTTTCAAACTGATCTCCAGTGGTTTTATTAGATTATAAACAATGTATAACCACAAAGTTTATATGTGCTTGATATGTAACACCTTTTTTTCTGTTTCTATTCATCTCTTTCCCACTACTTATAAACACATTAATTAGTGAAGGACATACTATATGTAATTCATGCATTTATATATGCATCTAACATACAGTTAGCAAGACAGACATCAGGCATAAACATTGGAGGTAGTATGTCTGAATGGCAAGGTTGCTTTCCTTTAGACTCCTCTGAAGGATTCACTCTGTTCTCTGAGATGCAAGAAAAGAAGAGTGGATTGTCATGTCTAGTCAGGAACTGAGAAGTTTCTCAATCAACTGTTCAGACACATTTTTAAGACTGCTTTTTATTTCAAGGTTGGCATCCTCCAGGTACTCTAAATGTAAATGTACAATACTCCTCCTGGTATATAGCAATTATAGCAGAGTGCATGTTCCAATTAATATAGGACTCTAAAATACCTACTCTAGTCTTGGATCACCTATCAGAATGGCAAAGGTCAAAAACACTGATTAAAGCTTGTGCTGGAGAGGAGGCAGAAGAAGGGGAATACTTCTCTACTGCTGATTGGAGTGCAAACTTGTGCAGCCACTTTGGAAATCAGTATGGTGGCTTCCCAGAAAATTGGGAATCAATATACCTCAAAACCCAGCAATATCACTCTTGAGTATATACCCAAAAGGTGCATAATTATATCACAAAGACATTTGCCCAACAATGTTCATAGCAGCATTGTTTGTAATAACCAGAAGCTAGAAACAACCTAGATGCCCTTCAACCAAAGCATGAATGAAGAAAGGTGATACATTTACACAATGGAGTATTACTCAGTGTGTGTGGGAGGGGAAACATGATATCTTGAAATTTGCAAACAAATGAATGAAAATAGAAGAAACCATCCTGATTGAAGTAACCCAGACCCTGCAAGACAAAAATGATATGTTCTCCCTCATAAGTGGATAGTTGATATAAAGCAAAGGATGACCAGGCTACAATCTACAACCCCTGAGAAGCTAGGCAAAAAGGGGACCATAACAGGGACACACATGGAAGGTGTCAGGAAAGGAAAATAGTTAAGATTTCCTAAATAAACTGGGAGCAGAATGGAGAATGGGGACATGGGAGATCAAGAAGACCAAGTAGGGGAGGAGGACAGAGAGGTAGAGCAATAGAAGAGATATCTTGATAGAGGGAGCCATTATGGGGTTAGAGCTAAATCTGGTGCTAGAGAAATTCTCAGGAATCCACAAGGGTGACCCCTGCTAAGTCTCCTAGCAACAGTGGAGAGGTTGTGGGAATAAGCCTTCCCTTTAATTGAATTAGTGACTACAAATTGTCATCATAGAACCTATATCCCATGACTGATGAAAGCAGATGCAGTGACCCACAGCCAAGCATTAGACTGAGCTCCTGGAGTTCAGTTGAAGATGGGGAAGAGGGGTCACATGAACAAGGCAGGTCAAGACC
Source organism: Cricetulus griseus (assembly GCF_003668045.3). NCBI lineage: Eukaryota > Metazoa > Chordata > Mammalia > Rodentia > Cricetidae > Cricetulus > Cricetulus griseus. Next base: position 34,364,015 of record NC_048601.1, on the reverse strand, counting down.
TGGATGGAGAAAGTCATGGAAACAACTGACCCAAGCTAGAAGGAGCTCAAGGAAGACTAAGGATTGACATCTGGGGAACTGCATGGCTCCTAACTAGACTCTGTGGATGTGGTGACAGTTATGAGACTTGATCTGTTGAGATGGATTGCTAGCAGGGGCACCAGGACTTATCATAGATGCATGAACTATATTTTTGGAGCCCACCCCCAATGGTGGGATACCTTGCTCAGCCTTACTATGGGGGGTGGCTAGTTTCTGCTTCAACTTGATATGCTAGACTTTGTTGATGCACAAGGCCTGACTCCCTCTGAAGAGTTGATGGAGCATGTGGGAAAGGTGGCATGGGGGTTGGTAAAAAGGAGAGGAAACTCGGGTTGGTGTGTAAAATGAAAACATTTTTAAATAAAAAGAAAAGAAACTCTTACAATTTTTCCAACTTCTCAAGCAAGAACCTTTTTTCCCCCAATGAATTAAGAATGTTAATATTTTGCATCTGACTGGAGTTCCTAGTATTTCTTTCCATAATTTCTTCTGTAGCCTTCACATACTTTCCTCTCACTTTACTGACTACAAAGTAAATCTTTCCCAGAAAGTTTACTCCCTCTTTGCCTCTTCTTTAAACGGCCAGCTAGAAAAAGCTTCTTTGGATGGAGGTTAAAAGATTTCCCCTAGAAAATGACAGTAAAATATAAGACAGTCTGTGGGCAATTCTCTTGAGTAGTATTCTGAGATGTTTGCCTCGGTTTATAGATGCTGATATTGTGGGAAATCCATCTTGACTATCCATTGCACTGAGATATGTTTTCCCTCCTTTGCATAAAATTCTCCACTGTTCTTCTTTAAAGTTGTATTGCTTAATCAAATTCAATTTGATCTGACACATTTTACATTTTATGGTTATCTGTGATGTCATGAATCTATCATTTTCAACATCTGGATATACAATGGGAAGAAGAATGTACTGCACATCTCCAGCTGTGGCTTTTAAACAAAACACTATACATTTAATAAACCACATCTTAACAGGTTGACATATAGTTTTAAAAACTTATGTTGAAAGTTTTACATTGCAGTTTCACCAGGATGTTTTAATGATTAAATCTCCCAAAAACTCAAATAGGAATTGATCATGAATTTTATCATTAAACTAGTTGTTGGGCTTCCATTCCTTGGACTCTTTGCAGACACACATATAAAATAGGTTTGCTATAGCAAGTTACTTCTTCATTTTACTTAATGCATTGCAGAGCTCTTCTTGTGCATTCCATCTTATCTATACAGTGTTGAGTATATTTACTTTGTACAAAATGTTAACTTGCATCCTTCTTTTATGGCATAATTTTCCTTTTCTGCTGACTTTATATTCACTCAATTTTCATTCCTGATCTAATTAAGTGAGTTACACATAATTGACTTTATGTTCAATGAAAATTTGGAAACTTAAAAAGAAAGTTTGTAAAATAACTGAGCCTGCCTTGAAGGGTTTTATGAGCTGAGAGAGTATCATGACAAAAGTATTGATACTTTGTGAAGACATAGGTGACAGACCTCTTCTTATTTTCATTCTGGTATTTATATCCTTTACAATGAGGCTATTGCACGTGTGTTAGGTTTATAAGATTCATCAAGGTGATTAAAAATAATTTACCAAAATAAACCAATGCTCCACTTCTCAACTCTCTTGTAGCAACGATGAGATGGTAGTCTAGAAACTGTGTAGAAAAACCAGGGCCTAAAACCAAAAGTGCTGGCTGAGACGCATCATGATGATTTCAATAGATTTGAGGTTGTATGTCCCACTGTGTAGCACATAGTAGGAACTTCTCAGATGACTCAGAATGCCAGTATATATATAGGAAGTTCTACCAGGAAGGCTGTGAAGGTATGAAATCAGAATTCCTTAATACACTAGTTCTTCATGTGTAGTTCATTTTTAAATCCTCTTGTGGGACTTGTCTCTCTATGTAGGTTATATTCACATTTTTAAATAGTCTCTGGACATTATCCGAGAAACCAGTTGGCTGCACTTCATAGTTAGATTGTGTTAAATGAATGAGACCTATTTTGCCTCTGTGGCAAAATACATCAGAGAGTTGTAAAACTAGGGGTTATAATGGGGGCTTTGATTCCTGTAATTGCAGGGTTAGCTCAATAATGCAAGTGGACCTTATGCTTTGGTGTCCCTGAAAGCCACAGGACTGGTTTTCAAGAGTAGGAAGAGGGATGAAAGATACGATGATTAAAGATAAACTTGGATCCCATTCCAAGAAAGGTTGGATTTTGTGTCTATCTCAAGCCTCCATCTTTAAAAATCTGGGTAACTTGTAAGATACATGAATTTTCTGTTTCAAGAGGCTAAGTAAATTCTGATTTGGAGGATGGTTGTGTTTGAGTTACAAAGACATAGCAGGCAGTGCTTCAGGATGGCCTAATGACTCATCAGCCTTACTCTGGTTCAGGATTTGAAGACCACCAGGAAGCAGATACAGCACAATGCTAAGGTTTGGTTTACATGACTCCAAGCCAACAAGAGGTACTACAGACCAGAGGCAATTTACATGGACTACAATCTGCTCGTCTTTCTGCTCTGGCTTTCAGAAGAGGAAGTTTATGTCTGAATCTTTCTTCCACTCTCTACCTTCTATCCTAATTGTCAGTGTCCAGAACTGTGCAGAGAACTGAATTCTGGAAAACACGACTCTGGTTTATTTTACATACTATTAACTAATGCTTTCATTTATGACATGTTCCAGTATAGCTATGCTAGAAGCTTGATACTTTCTTGTATTTCAAAGTCTAGCCTGAGTCTCCTCATACCTGGCAATAAATCAACATGGATAAAAGTATGAGCTTCAGCATAAGCCTGGATTTTGCCTGACAGTCTCCTTCACCCAGATGACCATATCTGTATCTCTTCTTGGAGTCTATGTTTCATGTTGATTAAAATATATTTAGCACTGCCATAGCCCATGGGGCTATTGTGAGGATTAAGTGGGATATTGCTATAAAGTACTGAGTGGTATTTCTGTTGCAGGTGCTTCTTGTAGCTTAGTTCAGGTATTAGGAAAAAATTCTTTTTCAGCAGAGAGCCTTTCCTCTAAAGTGAGCCAACATTACACTAGTTCCATTCTACTAAAAATGTGCCTTAACACTTTAAGATGCCCACAATTACATGTTATGCTTTATTTCTTAAAGCCAGTCTTTGCTACCCAACTCTAGCTTCTCCACCTTTTTATTTCCTATGTGCCAATTCTTCACTTATTAAAATATCCCAAAAGGAAGTGACATTAGTCAATGAAAGCCATGTACTCCCAGATAGAGGATCAATTCATTATTCCAGGGCAATATAGTCAAAAGCCACTTATAGTTATTTTTCCTTCTTACCTGCTTCTTCTTGAATATTACTTAGCTAAGGGAGTTTTGAATATTACCTTAGCAACCTGTAATCAGTCTCAGTGGGTTCCCATCTTGATGATAGAGAAATATAAGTAAACATTGCCAATATGTAAAATAGTGGAACCATATATCAAAATAAGTTATCTTTTTTGTAAGTTTCCTAGGTCACTGTTTCTTAACAGTGATGAACAAGTAACTAATATACCCATGGTGGCAGGAAAGGCATAGTGTCAATAACAACAAGGTATGGGATCATGTCTCAGCTAAGACTCATAAAATAGAGAGAGTGAACTGGAAGTAGGTGAGACTAGAAAGCCCAGCCCAGCTATATACTATCCATATCCTGAAAGTCCGAGAGCCTCCCAAACAACACCATGATCTGAGAACAGATATTTCAATTCATGAACCATGGAGACATTTCTCATTCAATATATAGCAGCTCATGCCTCCATTTGTTAGGGTGAAATATGTGCCATTAACCCTTTGTTCTCAAATTAACAAGCACGCCTCATGTTGGGGCTAGGTAGATGGATGAGCAGTTAAGAGCACTTACTGCTCTTCTAGAGGACTTCAATTCAGTTGTTAGCATCCACGCAGTGACTCACAGCTGCCCATGACTTCAATTCAGTGGGATATGATGTCCTATTCTGTCTTTTGCAGTGCATAGTCAAAACAAACAAGCAAAAATATTTATAAAAATAAAAAATACAAAATAAATAAATCTTAAAAAAATACCTTAGGACAGGTGTGTAGGGAGTCACCCTAGCCCCGCCCAATAGTCCTGGGGGTACCAGGTGGACCCGGGGACTCGCCCATAAGGGCGTGGTGAAGGAAAGCCGGGATGACATAAGGGAGCTTCTTAAGGGGCTGCACGTGGGGACGTGGGCTCTCTTTTGTTCTGGTCGCGCTGGCTGGGTTCTATAACCTAGCTCTGGCCTGTGTTTCACCCTGCTGTCTTCTGAAATAAAGAGACCTTAATCCAATACAGGTGGTGGCACATCTTTAATCTCAGCTATCCAGAGGCAGAAGCAGGTGTATTGCTGGGAGGCCAGTCTGTCCTACAGAATGAGTTTCACGACATCCAGGGCTATCTAGAGAAACCCTGTTTCAACACTCTCAAGTACTCATGGGTTTTTAAAACTTATCAAAGCATCTTTAGTTGTCTTCCATAATTCCTTAGCATTAGGTCCTCAAACAGTGAATTGTGTTTGCTTTTGCTTTTTTGTCAAATTTTTTCCACTAGTTGAAATTTCCTTAAATACTTTCCTACTCTCATATTTTCTCTTTAGTATCTTCCCTGTATCTACTAGATCATTCCCATCAGATTACAAAATGTATTTTATCTCTCTTGTCTAAAATTTATAAGAAATAATAAGTCATTAACAAAATAAAATGTATCCCCCATTGAAAGTACTTTTCACTTGTTCATTTATTTCTTTTCTTTTTTTAATTTTATGAATGTAAGTATGCTTGGCTCCTGTATTTTTGTGCATCATGCCCATACCTTTAATTTGAAGAGGCAAAAAATGATATATAGTTATAGACAGTTGTGAGTTGCCTTTTAGATGCTAAGAATTTAATTCCATTCTCGGGAGGAACAGACAATATTCTTAATTACTGAGGCATCTCTTCAGCTCCCTGAATTGATATCTTAACCATCATCTGTAAATGAACTGCCAAGTCTAGCATGGAGGCACAAGCCTTTAATCTCAGATCTTGGGAGACAGAGGCAAATAGATCCTTATTAGTCTATAGCCAGCCTGGTCTTAGTGAGTTCCACACCAGCCAGGGTACATGGTAAGAAATGGTCTCAAAAATAAAATAAAACAAATAAATGAGCTTACAGAAATAATTTTCTTTATATAATGCCTCCAATTATCAATTTCCTCATCCTATTAAAGATTGGCTTTTGTCTTATATTCCATTAACTTTGTGCTGTTCCAAACAAAATGGTCTTCATGTGTTTGGCTTAATATGTACTCAATTCTTGTCTTGTTGACTTAGACTATGCCACTTATTACATCCTTTTCTTGTTGATTCCGGGACATTTTTGAATTCTTGGGTTTTACTGCTAGTCCTTTAGGACCTTGAGTTTGATAGCTGTTATTGTCATTGTGTTTCTAATAACGTTGAAGCTTAACAGGCATGCTATGTACCTAAATCAATGTTCCATTACAAAACCCAGATATAATAGACAAGGAAATGGAATGTATAGTGCAAAGGAGCTAAGTTTGGCCATTCAGATGTCCCTAGATTGGTGGTAGAATGGAAGTGTTCATCAGAGCACCAATATCTCAGGAAATGGTCCTTTTACACCTTAGAGATATAAGCAAAAGGAAGAAGAAATTATGAAGTTCTGTAGTCAGGATTTAGAGGTACTCTTGTGCCCATTCTCCCCGCAAGCTGGCTTCCCATCCTCTGTGACTCACTAAATAGATTGAAAACATTTCTGAGTTCCTTATGTAATAAAAGCCTCAAAGAAAAATGTTCAATCTCTCAGCCATGATGTTGGCAGCCATTCATTTTTTTCTTTTCTTCTAAGTCTTACTGTTTAAAAAGCTGCATTGATTGTGTAGCATGGTCTCCTTTTATTTGGTACAATTATTCTATTTCCTCATTAATCTCTGCTCTCTTGCTACTAAGTTTAACGATACAAACTTACTTTGTTGTGAACTGTTTTGTTTTTCAGACAGTGTGTACTGAAAGCAGCCAACGAAGGAAAAAAATTTGCAGAATTATTGCTTGAGTTTTGACAAATAAATCTTTGGTACCCCTAAGTCTCTCATTTTCTCTTTATCCCTCTTTTATCCCATAAAATTATTTGATTTATTACTTCTGTACAGATGATAAATCACTTTCCTGGTGTACCTTTAAATCAAAACTAAACAAGATAAACTAGTTTAATAATATTTTATTTTAGACTTTCTTCTATCTCCATAACCCTTGGCTTAGCCCTGTCAGGAATGGTATATCAATGCTATATATTTTTGAGCAGTGTTAATTCCTTATTACTTTGCAACACCACCTTTTTACTGAAAACAGCCACTTAACCTTCCTTTGATTTAATTATCCAGTTGTGCTTTGATTCATTCTCTTTAATTTACATCACTGGTACCTGTAATATAAAATCATATTGTCTGTGCTGATGTTCAAGGCTTTATAAAATGTGAATCCATCAATTAACCAGATTGCATTTCTATGCTATCCACTTTTTCTCTTCACAGTAGTGAGAACATGGAGAATTGCCTCTGGAAATTAATGTTCTTCACCTTTCAGCCCATGAGGTACTCAAATTCCTGGGCAGCTTTATCATCAGCTTCTGTTTATGTGTGGGACAGGCCTGTGCCTTCAGAATATCCCGTGGTCTCAATGTTTACTATAGAAACTAGTAAAACATGAAATCAGAACATGTCTAAAAATTGTGATACTTTCAAAAGATTGTTTTCTCTCTGAACCTGCGAGGTAAGCCTGGGGTTTTGGTTGCCTGCTTGCCATCATGATAGGAAAAATAAAGCTGACCTGGGATAAGTAGAGAGAAGACTAGTTTACAGAGTAAGGCAAAAATGGAGCTAGGCTTCTATCATAATTATTAAATGCTAACATCAAGCCATTCTGGGATGTGTAAACATCCGGGGTTTTAATTTACAAGAATTAAAATCTCTCTCTCTCTGTCTCCTCTTGAATCCAGCCCATATACACCTTCTCTGACTATCTCTGATGCTCTTACCCTCAGCTTTTCTTTCTCTGTTCCCTTTCACATTTCCATTTGTACCAAATTTCTCATTTTTGCTTTTGAAAGCATTCAACAATATCTGTATGTCAATTCATAACTGAGTAACTCCATGGAGTGCTCATCTCTAGAGAAAAAGCAAGATTACTTAAACACATAATTGGTTCTCTTATTCCATTATCTTGCCAACATGTAACAATAGATTTTATTTTTACTCTCAACTATTTATTTTGTTTTGAGATCACTATTTGTTTTTTTCATTCTTTTTTCCTCAAGTAACAAACCAGTAAATTTTAGTAACAATACCTTTATTTTCCATAGTCCTTGTGACACCTTCCTAATATAGTTTTAAACTATGATGGAGTGTGTACCTTTTTTAAGGAGTGTGTACTTTTCTCCAATACTCTGAGAAATGCTAGATAACTACTGTGTCTTATATGGTGTTCCATCACCTCACTTGTAGCTATGGCAGTCTTGCCTAATGAACTCAGCCAATATCCATTATTTAGTTAAAGAATATCTTGGAAATGTGTTCATTTGTAGGAGTTTCTAACTGAGAAACGCTAAACTGAAGCATTTGCAGGGACCAGATCTGTAACATAAAATAATAAAATCAATAGAAAAATCATAAGATTAAATTAACTTGTACTATGTTCAACTTTAACAATGGCTTAATGTTCTTTCCCTTTCCAACCTGCATATCTCTTAACCACAGTGGTCAAACTAAACATAATAACTGTCTATTCTATTCCTTGAGCTAATAATAAATGAGTTTTTGAAGGAACACCACTATATGTTATATTTGAAATGAATTTTGTTTGTATTGTACAGCTTATTATGTAGCCCTAAACCTAATTTTGCTTTACATCAAAATTACATTCTAAAAGTATGGACATACACCAGCATGGCTAGCCCTAGATTTAAGTTGCTAATTAGGCATGTTTAATACTAATTTCCACACATAAAAAATGATTACAATATATGGTGAACAGTATGTTGTCTGATTCAGTAAGTTTCACTAGAGGATCTGTAGGTATGTACTTCTTACTCCCTGAATACAGGCTTGCATCACAATCTGAGTATCCATCCTACTAGAAATGAGTAATATCATCTGTAAATATTAATGACTGACCATAATTTAAAAGTTTTTTAGAATTGATTATTATGTTGGATCATTTAACTTCTAAATAATCCATAGTGGATTTCTTATATGCAAACAAAATGACATGTATCATGGTGGTACATATCTCTACTTCATCTCTCTTAGGGCAGAAGGAGGAAGTTTGCAATTTTGAGCCCAGCCTAGGCTACATAACAAATTCAATGAAATGCTATAAATGGTGTCCACCAAGTCAAAGCAAAAGAGATCAACAAGCAACCCCTCATATACTAACAACAAATTCTAAACATGTATTGATTATCATTCTTTACATAAAAGTTATATTAGTCAATTTATAAACTTTTACCCATACCTCTTCCTTCATAATGATACAGAATATTCAGGTTGGAAATTTGCCATGCTGATAAGTGATCCAATCACTGTTAGACTTATTTATACAACTGTCAGGAAGCACTATCCTTAAATTAAATGCTCTGTGTGTTTCTAGGTGTTTTGAGAGTACCCAAACATTCATTAAATTCTAAGCTCTAATTTAATGTTTAGAGCTATTGTTGTTTCTAGCCAGTGTATTTTGGGTCCCTCTCTGCCAGAGTCCATGTTGAATAAAAAGAGATTTAATGTAAATAGCCTCAGGCACCAAAAAAGTAATAGTTGTACTTGGAGAAAAATAGAGAGAGTTGTATTCATCTACTATCCCACATTCTCACTTTTGAACTTAGATGGAGCCTTGAAAAGTTGCTACCAAGGAAAGGCAGCCCTTTCCAATCTGGCTAAGGCTTAGGTTTGGATTTTATGTGTGGCCAGTCTTGCAGTGTAGGTGACCTCTCACCATTTACAGCTCACTCCTGTCATCATTTATTGAATTTTGTGAGTAAAATGAGGTGCTTTGGGGCATTATTGAATGTGATGATTGCAAAGGTCTCGGGATTTATCCATCAAAAATGTCAGTGGCTTTCCCTGCAGTATTTGATGAGTACTTTGAAGGCTTTAAGGAGGTTTTTTTTTTTTTTAACTTGTAAAGATTTATATGGTGTTATAAAGTATGAATGTTTTTCTATGAAAAGTGAGAAGAGCCCAGTTCCCAATCCATTTATCATCTACATTCTGTTTATTTTTGTCTAAATCTCAGTAAGTTTCCCTTAAGATTTTAGATACTTTGTTTGTTTCAGCTTGGAGGAATGATTTTCAAAATTCTGTAACAAATAACTTACAAAGCTATCAAACCTGGTTTCACTGTATATTTGTAGCAAGGTCTGTGTCCAATCTTTCCTAGTCCCTTTTCCTCAGTTCCTGCCTTTCCTCCCCCTCTCTCCCTCCTCCTACTCCCTCCTCTTCTTCCTCTTTCTTGAATGTGTGCTTATTTAATGTATAAGCAAAGTTACTAATTAGGCAAGGAGCAGATGAGGGGCAGAATCCGAGGAAATAGGCTTTCTTAAGAAATTTAAAGTTTTCCAGGCGCTGGTGACACATGCCTTTCATCCTAGCACTTGGGAGCCAAGAGGCAGGAGGATCTCTGTGAGTTGAAGGCCAGTCTGGTCTACAGAGCAAGTTCAAGTACAGCCAGGGCTGTTACAAAGAGAAACCCTGTCTCAAAAAAAGAAAGAAAGAAAGAAAGAAAGAAAGAAAGAAAGAAAAAATTAAAGTTAAAATTTATCACTTTTGTGTGTATCAGTTAAAATCTAGTTGTATGTTATAGACTATGTAATGAGTAAGAATTTGTGTTTAGAGTTCACCATCTTGAATTGGACAATCTATCAGCTGCTCATCTCTGGAGAAGACTGATTGTCCCTTAGTAAATAGCCATGACTACCTATAACTCTTTATTTGGTGTATCACTTTTTGATATTTTCCACATCCATGTTGAATGTCAAATTTTGTTTCATTGTGAAGGTCTTATTTAGACCATTCTGTTAAGATTTAATGTGTATAACCCCATATATATATATATATATATATATATATATATATATATATATATGACTCTATTCTTTGAAATTTCCTGGTCCTATGGCTTTTACAATTTCTGGCAGATTTTCTGCAATGTCTCCTGACCATTATGCATAAGGACTATATTGCAGATATATCAATTTGAGACAGGCACCTTGCATTCAATTATCCTCTATATTTTGACCAGTTGTAAATTTCTGTAATGAGCTCTGTCTACTTCAAAAACAGTTCCTTTGATGATGGGTAGGAAAACACTCATCTGTGGAAATATAGGCATGTATTTTGAATGCAATTTGGAATTTTGCTAGTTTATGAGCACAGTAGTAGAACATTCTGCTCTCTATTTGTCCATGACCCTAACAGCTAGATTATATAGGCATACTTACTAAATAATGGACAAACATACCTGTTCACACAGCCACATTGCTGCTTCTTTTTCCTATAAGGAGCAAACAGACATACTTCCCTTATTCTTTCAGGCATTTTGTTGTCACACCTGCTATCAAGCCTTCAGGTTCAAGAGTAAACACACCTGAGCCCAAGTCTGTTGTTATTTAGACAAGACATCCACTACCAAGGCCTAAAACATCCTGCCTAGCCAAGTGTTTAGACCTTAAGGTCTTTAGACATAACAAGGACAGTTTTGAACTCTATGATCTTGAGGCAAGATGAAGTGAACCCTTCTAATGGACCCTAACAACTGTCCATTGTGTGGCAAAGTGCCAGAGAGATGTGTACAGACTCATTGGTCATTTCCTCAAAGATGTTCATTCTGGTTTACTTCCTTCAAGATCCTGAATTCTGACACAGTAATTTCTACATATTTTCTGCAACAAACTGCTCAGGTAAATAAATGATTATAATTATTTGATTCATATTTCAGCTAAATTGACCTTTAATGATGTTTTGAACATTCAGAGTTCAGTCCAGTGTAACCAAACCAACAAGAAATATTTGTCAGGCAAAATTCATTAAATATAAACTATTCCATTGAAAAATATGTACACTTAGTATCTTGAATTGTGTGCATTTTTTCTGTCTCCTAAAATGTTTTAAATGATTATTTTGTACATCATTTTTACAGTAACTAGTTTATCCCAAGCATAAATGTAATAGGGATTTTTTTTCTTCTTAGTCCATGATTTTCTGCCAAAACAAGTTGTCTCTTTATTTATAATGAGAAAAAAGTTTGTTTGTTATTACCTGTACATAGCAAATAATAACTCCAGTGTCATTCATACAGATTGGCTCAGGACCAGATGTGAACTCAAGGTGATAGGACAAGCATACAAACTCATAGATTCCTATAGAAAAGAAAGTTTTTTGAGATATTGTCAGATTGCATAGATGTTGTTTATGCATAAGGGAATGCTCATGTTACTTAAATATCATTCAACAAGTGAAATCTGAGACTTGTAAAATTAAACTGTAAAGAAAGGACAACATTGTTTACTATAATTCTGCACTGCTGAATTAAAATCAGGTCAGATACATTCTTTCAGAAAGCATGGAGAGTGGTAAATAAACACAGTCCTCATTTATGAAGTCCAGAACTGATCTTCATGATTGCAATGATTAACAGCCACAGCAAGAAACCTTGTCTACCAATGTTTGAACTGAAGGAAGTGAGTACTGAACACTTAATATGCACAGTTACTATTCTAAATCCACAAATTCAAAGATATGCCTGAACAATAGATACGCATAAAACAATAGAAATTAATTGTATTTGGAAGAAGCCAATGTCCAAAGCTCAGCTGAGCATATATGTCCCTATATTCATAAAGACACCTTGTTCAATCTGTCTAATATTATTTATATATATGCTTTCAGAGATGACCACTTGCTATTGGAATTTTTATTGCCATATCCATTTTACTTAAATCTCTGTAATATATTTCCTAACTTACTGGATGTTCCAGTGTATACCTAGAGGCATAGTTAACCATTTCCTTATTTGTGATTATTTAATTTATTACATTTGAGTTGCTCTTACACAGAGTTTATATCATATAGCAATACCTGTATCAGTGTTTAAATGATCTTTAAATGTTATGGTAATTGAACAAATTAAAATATAGTCAACACTCACTCTGTGAGACACAAATAAATCAAATAGAATCAGTGGCCAGTTATCACAAAGTACTCCCAGGAACAAATAAAATGGGAAAATGTGCTTTGACTGAATCTATATGTACTCATTTCCCCAGACTATTAGAAGGATCTAACAAATAACAAGTTTTCAAACTGGCATACTTAATTTGCAAATACAAAACAAGAGTCATTGTATGCTTTATCATTTAAAATTGAGTGTTTTATCTTGACCTTGGTAATTGGCAATGGACTTTATTAAGAAATTACATGCATGAGTGATGTAATTATCCAAAATTTTTATTACTTTGAATGTGAACAAAATTCAGGTTTAACTGATGAACTTACCTCTATCCATCTCTGTCTCTGCCTCCTTTTCTCTAATTTCCTTAAAATTAAAGATAGTGTCAGTTTCTTACCTTACCATGTGTCAGCTACAAACTTAATTTTAGGTAGTTTTTTGTGGTCTCAACCTGATATGAAGTCAGGAATGAACCTTTCTATATTTCAATCAACTCATTTTTTATTTTATTCTTATTTTAAAATAATCTTATTTTATATAACAATTGCAGTCCCTCCTGTCCTCCCACTACTCCCACCCTCTTCCCATCCCACCCACCATCCCACTCCTCAGAGAGGGTGAAGCCTCCCATGGGGAATCATCAAAGTCTGTCACATCATTTTGGGCAGGACCAAGGTTCCCTGCCCCCCTGCATCTAGGCTTAGCAAGGTATCCCTCAATAGGGAATGGGCTCCAGAAAGCCAGTTCATGCGCTAGCGATTATTACTGGTTTCACTACCAGAGGCCCCATAGACTGCCCAAGCCCTGAAAGACCCGCTCGGAATGCTTCTGCATGCCCCCTGCCCGCTGCCCCTCTGTCTTCCCTGCCTGTGCCGGTGCTGGGTGTTCTCTCTGGAGCAGGCAGGATGGGCTGGGAAGGATGGGGGCGGGAGGAGCAGTTGACCGAGGGCAGCGTGGTGGGGACTGAGCAGGGCAGGGCCAGGGTGCGGCCAGGGGCTGGAGAGTGCAGCGCGGGCAGCACCTGGAAGGGGAACTTGAGCTGGGAGAGCAGTGGTGCTGCTTGTCCAGGAGCTGCGAGCGGGGAGCCGCCTCCAAGGCCAAGGACACGGGGGCCGCGGAGCTGCCGGGGCCTCCCAAGCCTTCACCCCGGCGGGGATAGCGCCCCCGGCCCGATGGGAACACTCCGTCCCAAGGTCAGCCATCTGGACGAGGAGGGAGGAACTGCCAGTCTGTTGTGCCCAAGATGAGATAGAGCCAAGGCCCTTCGCCTAATTATCAAACCTTGAGAAAATGCTCTGTACCTCATTAAATTGTCCAATAGAATCCCTGTAACTATGCTTTTCACTTCTGCACTGTGCTTTTTGCTATATAAGGACCTCTCTCCCTTGGCTCAGGGGCTTGGCCTAAGAGAAGCTAAGTTCCTAGGTACCCGAGCCACTAATAAAGCCTCTTGTGGTTTGGCATCCAAGTTCGTGGTTTTGCTGATTCCTGGGTGCGGGTCTCCTTCTACGAAAGTACCTCTTCTCGGGTCTTTCAGCCCCATCCCCAAATGTCACAGTGCTTGGATGCTTACTTTGGTCTAATGTAGGTTTCCAAGTTGCCAGTCTGGAGTCAGTGAGTTCCCTCTTGCTCATCTCAACTGTTTCTGTATGCTTCTCCATCATGGTCTTGATGCCATTGCTCATATTATCACTCCTCCCTCTCTACAACTGGACACCAGTTCAGTCCAGTGCTTAGCTGTAGATCTCTACTTCTCTTCCATGAGTTACTGGATGAGGGCTCTATAATGCTAATTGAGGTACTCATCAATCTGATTGTTCGGGGAAAGGCATTTAAGGTACCTTGTCTACTATTGCTTAGATTCTTAGTTGGGGTCATCCTTGTGGATTCTTGGGAATTTCCATAGTGCCAGGTTTCTTGTTAAGCCCATAACAGCTCTCTCTATCAAGGTATCTCTTTATTTGCTTTTTATCTCTGCTCTTTCCCCAAATTGACCATCCAGATCCCTCATATTCTTCTCCCCTCTCTCCTTTCCCCCTCCCCACATTCCTACCTTCCTCCCCCCTTTCCTCATGCTCCCAGTTTACTCAGGAGATCTTGTCTATTTTCCAATCAACAATTAAAAAATGAGACCTCATGAAACTGAGAAGCTTCTGTGAGGCAAAAGGCACAGTCAAGAAGACAAAATGGTATCCTACAGAATGAGAAAAGATCTTCACCAACCCCAAATCTGACAGAGGACTGATCTCCAATATATACAAAGAACACAAGAATCTGGTCACCAAAAGGCAAAATAATTCAATTTAAAAGTGTGGTACAAATCTAAATGGAGAATTCTCAACAGAGAAATCCCAAATGGCCAAAGGGCACTTAAGGGATTGTTCAACACCCTTAGCCATTAGGGAAATGCAAATCAAAACAACTTAGAGATACCATCTTACACCTGTCAAAATGAATAAAACCACTAATGAAAGCTTATGCTGGAGAGGATGTGGAATAAGGAGAACACTCCTCTATTGCTAGTGGGAATGCAAAGTTGTACAGCTGCTTTGGAAATCAGTATGGCAGTTTGTTTGTTTGTTTGTTTTTTGAAAGTTGGAATCAATCTACCTTAAGAACCAGAAATACCACTCTTGGGAATATACCCAAGGGATGTATACTCACACCACAATGATATTTGTTCAACTATGTTCATAGCAGCATTATTTGTAATAGCGAGAACCTGGAAGCAACCTAGATGCCCCTCAACCAAAGAATGGTAGGAGGACCCTAAGAGAGACACACATTGTCATGACCCAGCATGTCTCAGCTTTAACCCACAACATCCATGAGGTTCTACCTGAATGGGGGTGTGTGACCTGGAAACTCCTAGAAACCCAGCGGCGATGAAAATCAAACACAGGCATGTTGTAGTCTTCAGAGAGCTCTCAATTCCATGTTGTAGAACTAGAGTCATTTCTTTATTAGCCATCTTTTCTGCTATTTCTTAACCATCCTGCCAATACCATGAGAGAACAATTTCTCTCTCTTTTCTTTCTGTTCTCCTCTGGTAGCAGGCCCCTGGGCCGAGGTGAGAGGTGCAGGCCTATTCAGATGCTTAGGCCCACAGAGATGCAAATAGGAGGCATATTACCCTGAGGCCATGGTAAACAATAGTAGTCTTACTGGCATTAACAATACAATAGTGGGCCAGGCCAGAAAGCTTTCCAGTGTGGTGTTCCTGTTTAGTGAAACCAAAGGCTGGATCTCAAAAATATTCCATAGCGGAAATATTTTGGTCCCCCACAATACATGGTACCCCAGAGAAGGGGAAAAGGACAAGATCTCCTGAGTAAATTAAGAGCATGGGGGGAGGGGAGAGGGAGTTAGGAGAAAGAGAAGAGAAGAGGAGGGGAAAGGAGGACATGTGGGAGCAGTAAGGTTGAATCAGGGGAAGGATAGAGGAGAGCAGGATGAGAGATACCATAATAGAGGAAACCATTATAGGTTTGAGGAGATATCTGGCACTAGTGAGGTTTCCAGAGATCTACAAGGATGACACCAACTGGCAATCTAAGAAATAGTATAGAAGTTAACTTAAATCCTCTTCCCCAATAATGAGATTGATGACTATCTTATATGCCATCCTAGAGCTTTCATCCAGTGGCTGATGGAAGCAGACAGACAACCACAGCCAAACAATAAACTGAACTTCTGGAACCCAGTTGCAGAGAGGTGAGGAATGATGAGCAAAGGGGTCAAGACCAGGCTGGTGAAACCCAAAGAAACCGATTACCTGAACAAGAGGGAGCTCATGGACCCATACTGATGACTGAGAGGTCAGCATGTGACTGATCCAGACCCTCTGAACCTTGCATCAGTGAGGAGGCCACAGCAATCTATGGGAGCTCTGGTAGTATATCAGTATTTATCCTTGTCATACAAATGGACTTTGGGAGCCCATTCCACATGGAGTGATCCTCTCAGTCTGGACACATGGAGGAGGGCCTGAGCCCTGCCCTGAATGATATGATAGACTTTGGAGACCCCCATGGAGGACCTCACCCTCCCTGGGGAGCAGAGGCAGGGGAAGGGGATGGAGCTGGGATTTACATGTGAAGCTGGGATTTACATGTGAAGCAATATTTTTTTTTTAAATTAAATTTTTAAAAAGGAAAAAAAAAAGAGAAATATATCAAGAGTTCTATAAAAGCTAGTGGCCAGGTAACTGTGAGAATTCTGAACTCACAAAGAAAACCAAATTAAATAAATACATGAGATTATTTCCATATGTCTATTCTACATTATTTACTCTATATACCACCTCCTTTTCTGCTTGTTTTCCTTTGAAAACTGACTTCACGTCTGAAGAATTAAGGTGAATTGATGGTACTGTCTTCAGTTAACACTAGATTATTTTTTCTTAGACTCATGTACTGATAAGCAGAGATGAAAATTTTGTTGATTTACAGAGCCATAGTAGCTATATTTGCAAACAGAGGACTAGAAATATTTTATATTATATATAGTTATGCATGTATTATATGTATAAACATACACACACATGTATACATAAAATAAAAAATCCCTCTATATATTTTCAGCATAAATCAAAACAGAATAGCTGGATTCTTAACTCCACTATCTGTGTTTTCAGTGAGAATTCTCACTGTTGATGCTATCTGTAGTCTTCTCTACACTTACCTAGCAGGCCATCAATTTCATTTACTGGTTTGAAATCTTCTCAGAAACTGATGTTTATAAATAGGGATGAAAAGAATGAATTGGTAATACCAAAGTTGTAAAACGACTGTGCCTTAGACAGAGACTTGAGGTGTGTTTGTGTGTGTGACCATGGTGTTTGAACCTGGTGATCTTGCACATATTAGATAAGTGCTCTCTCATTAACAGAGAGAGAGAGAGAGAGAGAGAGAGAGAGAGAGAGAGAGAGAGAGAGGTTGTCCTCTGGACTTTTAGCAATGCTAAGAAGACTAATGTATTTCTCCCATCCAAGTACTAACCAGGCCCGACCCTGCTTAGCTTCCGAGATCAAACAAGATCGGGCGCGTTCAGGGCAATCTGACAGTCCGGGCAGTGGAGGAGAGGATGGCCTAGAAGCCCTTCCCCTAGAATGAGAGTGATGACTACTCTCTATGCTATCCTAGAGTCCTCATCCAGTGGCTGATGGAAGCAGAGACAGACATCCACAGAAATACACTGAGCTGAAATCTGGAACCTAGTTGAAGAGAGGGAGGAATGAAGAACGAAGGGGTCTGTACCAGGTTGGAGAAACCCACAGAAACAGTTGGCCTGAAAAAAGGGAAAGCATGTCGACCACAGATGCTCTTTGGGAGGCCAGTACGGGACTAATCCAGCCCCCTGATCATAGATGCCATCGGGGAGGCCCCTGCACTCCTGGGAGCCTCCGGAGGTGGACTGGCTTTTTGCCCTGGTGTATGTGGGGGACTTCGAGATCCCATCCCACTTGAAGGGATGCACTCTGTCTCTGAACACATGGGGAGGGTCCCAGGCCCAGCACAGGAAGATTTGGTGGACTTGGTGGAGCCCCGGTTGGGGGCCCTACCCTGCCTGGGGAGTGGTGGGTGGATGGGGTGGGGGGTAGGTTGGAGGTGGGGGAGAAGGAATGGGGGTAAGGGGAGGGAGAGAGAGAGGGAGAGGGGAATTACATGTAAAACAAGCCTGTTCCCTAACTTGAATTAATAATAAAAAAAATAGTTTTTCAAAAAAAAAAAAAAAGAAGAAGAAGACTAATGTATTTCTGAATGAATTCCTCAGGGCTATTGACAGCAAGAAACACTGTTATAATGTAATTCAATTCCTTTTCATCCATTGTCAACTTTAAGTCCAATCTAATGGCTATTCTACCATTCCTTTACCTATGAAAAGGAAGAATCAAAGGACGATCAAAAAAGAGTGTTCAGTGTTCTAAAGAAAGTTTCTCTTGGTCTACATCCCAAGGGATGTTCATAAAGAATTTTTATTGTTTTTTGCCATTGCTTACCTTTGGTTGTCTGACAAAGTCCACCAATGAATGAGTTCAAAACACTCCCCAACTTGAAAGTCATACCTGTGTGCAGTTTGGGGTGCATACACATACATACAGCATTGTGCCCTGGGGCATAAATGTAAAACATAATTCATTGTGGGCAGAAACAGAGGCAGGAAAAACTGAAGTTCTCCTGAGGCCTTATTATCCTGTGAACACCCTGGATGTGATTGAACCAGATTTAGCACAGACTGAAGGGGTCCCAGGAGAGAGATTCCACCCCTGAGGCTCACCTAATTTAAAAAGCAAGGTGCATCTATTTAACTGTAATAATAGAAATTCCTTGTAAAGCCAGTAACCTCATTAATACAAAGCCATCTCTGGAACTTCAAGGTTACTTCACTCCCATCTGTTTGTTCTTCAGGCTCAGAGAAGCTGAGCCTGCTTGTCCACTGAAATGGGGTGGAGGGTAGAGCTTCCTTGTCACCCTCTTGTGCCTTGATGACTCTCTGGCATATCCATTTGCTCTAAGAAAGCTCTAATTTATCACATGTCTTGGTAGACAAAGCAAGCTGGGCATAGCAGCCTTGTTTTGGAAGCCTACTGTGTACTGGCTCCTTCACAGCTAGTAGACATCCCAGGTGGTAGTGAAAAGCTACCCTGTACAATTTGGAAGCCTACCCCTTGAAAGCCCATTGTGTATGTCACAGTGATGCATCACCTTATCCAAGACATGGAGCTCTGCCAGGGTGGCTAGTTGCTGAAAGGCAGAGCTCATCCTTTTGAAGGGATGGGTGAAGGCAAATTTAATTTCTTCCTGGAGAAAATGTCACCACCACCATCAGTGTACACAAAGGAGGCACACTGAGATTTTGCTGTGCTCTTGGAAGAGAGAGAGAGAGATGGTTTATGGCCAAAGAAACAGTATTTTCCCTCGGGGAATTTATTTCATTTGTGAAGAGAAAGAGGAAAGATATTTAAACAAGAGATTTACTAGTTTAGTTGATGATCAGCAAACCTCTCCTGCCATTTTGGCTGTAATAAAAAAAAAAGTAAACTGTCCTTTAAAATCATTTTTTGATTTCTGTACCAGAAGATAAACAATAGAAAGAACATTTCCCAAAACAAGAACTATTCATGAGACTTCCTCTCCACAATGATAAATACTCAGTTGCAGAAAACCCATTTTATCTCATGTTTCTTAATGAACATTGAGTTTTAGATAAATTCATAAAATTGCATAAAATTAGAGCTATTAAATACATGCCCTCCAGTCAAGGAAATATATTCCAATTTTGTTTTATTTTGGAATAACAAGTACTTTATTTTATTGGGGCATAGTTAATATGCTACATGTAGCTTGACTTTAGCAAATTCATTAAATCAAATCGAAAATAAATGAAATATCTTTTGTGGTTTTTACTAATAACAATCAATTACAGTATTTATGAAGATGGTTTGGATATGTATGTTTCTAATTTGATACATAATCATAGAAGCTTGCCTTTTGTCTAGGAAAATTGTGTGTGTGTGTGTGTGTGTGTGTGTGTGTGTGGTCATGGGCATGCATGCACAAGTGGGCATATGTATATGAAAGATAAAGTTCCACATTTGATGTGATTTCCTGAGTGTTATCCACCTCTACATTTTAAAAGATATTTTTATTTATTATTTTGTTTATGTATGTATGAACATATATGTGCAGCTGCCCACAGAGGCCAGAAAGAGTCAAGTTCCCTGTAGCTAGAGTTATAGGGTGCTGTGAGCCATCTAACAAAGTTTCTGAGTGCCAAATTCTAGTTTTCTACAAGAATAGTAAGTGTTCCTAGCTCTTGACCCAGCTCTTGAGCCTCAGTCCCTTGCTCTTTGATACAGGTTCTCTCATTACCTGAATAGAGGTGACCTTGAACAGGCTGGTGGGCAAATAAGATTCAAGCATTTACTTGGCTGTTTTCAGTCAATGCTATGATAACAAGTACATGGGTTTTGTTAATCAAATTCAGGACCCTCCTCGTGTATAAAGAACTTACTGACTCCTCTAAACTCACTACCCAGCCTCCAAGAGAGTGTCTCCCTTTGCCTTTAATTTGTTTGCTAATTATGTTAGATCTGCTTTTACCCAGGGAGTGTTACCCTCATGGCAGTTCCTATGGTCTGCACTTGAGAGAACACATAGGAGCTACAGAAGGTTGAACCCCTTCTCTGTCACTGTCTTGTCACTAGAAGTTCCTCATTCTATTACATCTCTATTCTTCAGGTGCGATGTGTTGCTGTTTTAAAATTTCCTGTTTTCTGAGGTTATCTTAAGTTGTACCTTCTTTTCTTCCCTTAATTAAATGCCATAGTTGGATTTTTTATTCATCCAAGGCAACAACTTTTGTTTCCTTTTTTGGTATTCATTCCTGCAACCTGTTCATGTTGTTTTGCTGTTTGGTAAGGCCTGCTTAAGAATGTTGTTGAGCAAAATAAACCTTAAGATTAAACTCTGCTTATCATCCTTATTAACCATCTTAATTTTAAATCAACATAACCATGGAACTGTTCAAGAATAAGCTCCAAACATCTTCTCTAGAAAAAGGTGTTTTTCTGAGTTTGGTATATGGAGGAATAGCATATTCATGGACAACTTTGAAATTTTCCTGTTTCTTCTCCAAAAAAAAAAAAAAAAAAAAAAGGAGCTGGAACACACAGAGAACATGGAAAATAAAAAGAGATTGGAGAGAATGAAACTGACCTTAAGGGACAGCACAGGGGTGAGTGAGAAAGATGGGAGATGAAGGAGAACCACTAAGATGCACTTAATTTGAAACTGTCATATAATGATATCCAACTCCTGATATTTTAAAAAATATTAAAATAAACTAAGAAATATAGATGGCCCATACACACCAGCAGATTTTTTCCCAACTGGGAGGAAAAGTTGATAAATTTATATTGTCTATACAAACAGACAATGTCAAATATATATATAATCTTTATTTTACCTCCCCACATAATTGAATTATTTCCTTACAATAGTCTAAGCTCAACTAACATTAAATGGTATTTCAGGTTTAGTTTTCATTTTTTAGATCATATAAAGCTTACATTAAATTTTATGTATACTTTCCCTCATATCTTTCTTATGTCTTATTTAATTGCTATGTTTACTCAACCCCCAGAACGAGTAAAAGTAAACTTTGCCTCCCGTATACTTTAATATATAAATTTCACAATTTATCATGACATTCATTTGCCTAGCTATGCTAATTCTTCTGGAACATATAGAACTTCATCATATGGATAAGAAAACTATGAGGGGTCTTAGATTTAATTATCCCAAGACTGATGCACTTTAATGTATCACTTTTGTAATTTTAACAGAAACATGTAGGAGAATGAGGGTCTGGGAGGGAGACATCTGTTCACAGTGTGGATGATCAAAACAAGAACCAGCATCATGAGGTAGCCCATCCATCATCCATAGCTATCTTCTCTGGATTGCTGGAACATGTGTTGGGAATAAATCTACAAATCCAAAGCTACATTCAATATCTCTATGACACAGAGAAACAATAGGATATCCAATAGGAGTTCCATTGAGGGCCCAGTATTGAGAGTGGTGTGACAGAAGCCAGAGGCCTGGAACCAGATCAATGACTCTTGCAATGAACACTTACAGGTGAAGGTGTATGGACTAAAGGATATACTGTGTGACTCACTGGGCCACACTACAGTTTCCATGCTAGAGTTTTTGGGGGTGGGGGTTGTTTCTTTGTATAATTAGATGTTTTTGTTTTGACTTTTAAATTTTGTGTTGGGAGGAAGTTGCAAAGACAGATGGCAGAACCATGGGGATGGGGAGAGAAGTGGGATTGGGATGCATGATTTAGATCCACAAAGAATTAATAAAAATGTTTTTAAAACAAATCAACCATCTAAAAATAATTAATGAAATTAAGTTCTGTCTAACCCCCCCTGCCCCCCTCCCCACACAGTTAAACACATAGTGATATAGGTGTGCTGACTGACTTCTGTGGATAGAAACTTCACAGGTGAAGTTCCTCCGTGAAGTAGCAGAACTCTAGTCTTCACAGTTTTGAGGTACATTTTTGGATTTCAGTCTGTCTGCTATGCTTGTTGTGGCAAAGCTGGTGCCAAGTGGGTTTGGCTATATGACTTATATTAGTATTCTGTCAATAACTCATCCATTTGTTATCCAATACACGTTGAGAACAAGGATCTTCGAAGGCCTGGCTGTGTTTTCTTGACTCCCCGATCTCTCTGACTTATATTTGTGTGTTTAGAAAGCAGTGGATCTAACCCTTTTGTGGACAGATTGAATTCTTGCTTTGAAATCTCACTGAGTCGAGTCTGGTTTCTTTCAATCAAGAAGATATGGTTTGTGCTATTCAGATTAGTACACTCAAGCCATAGCCTTAATAGAAACAGAAGATGGGACATAGATAAATTTAGACATGATGGGCTCAATTATATTTTGTCCAGGTCATAAGTGGCCTGGTAGAAATAAGACAAAACCTATCACTTCATTATTTGATTAGAGTGTTCTAATTTTATCCAGTTGATCAGTTAAGTCCCTGTTAAGTCTCAAAACACATTTAGAAAATCAAACGAGGTGCAGAAAATAGATACCGAGCAACAATTTCCTGCCATCTACAGACATTGCTAATTGACCTTTTCTCCTGTTGCTTTCAAGGCAATTAGGAAAGATAATTGTAGCTTAAGAAACAGAGAAAGAAGAGTAACAGAACAGATGGGTCCAGAAATATATTTTGACTTGAAAAATAAGTTGCATCATTTGTGAATATGCTTCCGTGATGTTTGGAGTGGTAAGAAGCCTCAAATACCATCCAATCAATGAGATAAATATGTCTTAGGAATTTCAGATCCTCTTTAGTTTCTGAGAAGTCTTTTCTTATGAATTTAGGTGGATACTATGACTTCCGTTCATTTCAGAATGAAGTTCAGTGTATTCCTCATAGAGTATTTCTATGGGTCAAAGTATGAATTCTTCTAAGTGGATGCCATTTATAATCCTTACATTGCTAAGGAAAAGTGATGGAGTTGCCCGAAAAAACTGAAGCATTTACCTCATGCAGCTCAGTCAGATAGGTCCTTTAATATTAATCTATGCAACACCCAGATTTAGAACATAGCAGGCTGAGACACAGTTTAACATTTCTCCTTCAGAGTGAGGTGAGCTATCTACATTAATCTGTTTTGCTGCTGTAAGAGAATACCACACACTTGATGGCTTGCAAACTACAGAAATGGATTCCCTGTAGTTCTCAGGTTGAGAAGTCCTACCATCAAAATATTTGGCATCTGGGGAGGTATTCCTGATTGCTTTTGCTCTGTTCTCATGCTCCTGGGGCATTTTGTCAGGTCCTTTGTCCTAAGAGAATCATCTTACACTCTAGAATTTAATATATAAGTTTAGGGGAAATACAAGGTTCCAATTATAGCACCCAGTCTCTCTTGTTCTTCCAAAATTGATATCACCCTCACATGTGAATAAATGCATTCATTCCCAGAAATCTGCAGGGTTTTCCACTTGCACCATTGACAACTCCTAAAAGCTAAAACCTGGGGCCTTATATAATTACATTCTGTATTAGACACGGAGAAGGCAATTCAAGGTCCAGTTAATTCTAAATCAGTTTGTTCTTCAGATGTGAAACTATAAAATTAAAAAAGTTATGTGCTGCCAAAATACAATGGAGAAGGTATAAGATAAATATTGTCACTGGAAAAGACAAATAGGAATAAAGGATATTGTTATACATATCAAACAAGTGCTGAATCCAACAGGGTAGACAACATTGAGCTTTTATGATGGGGAATAATTCTATTTGTCTCTGATGGATACCAGGGTTAGGGTTTCATTCTGGGCACATTGAAACTCTGACCTATTAGAATTTTGTCAAAAAAGGATTGAGAATTAAGTCTCTGTATGCCCTCATGCCTAGAACTCAGCCTGGTACACATGACAACTCACTGCCTGATTCTAGTTCCAAGGTAGTCTTCAGTGAAAACCCAGCTTCCCATTATCTCTGTAGCTTGATGATGCCCACATGGTTCTCCCAGGATTAAATCACATGTACATGGTTCTTTCCATATGTGGCTGTGAGAATATCCCTGTCTCTGAAGTCCCACTAGACATTGTTCTGTTGGGAGTTCTAAAATTCTTCCTAGGAGTTAGGAAAATGAGAAGGGGACAAGAGGAGGGATGCAGGGGACATGAGGGAACAGAAAGATTGAGTAGAGGGAAGAAGAGAAGAAAACAAGATAGGAGATTATCATAAAAGAGGGAGATATTTTAGGTTTAAAGAGAAATCAGGCACTCGGGAAATGTCTGGAGATCTACAAAGATGACATCAACTAACAATCTAAGCAACAGAGGAGAGGCTACCTTAAATTCCCTCACCTGATAATGAGATTGATGACTGACTTCTATGCCATCCTATAGCCTTCATCTAGCAGCTGGTGGAAGTAGAAGCAGATACCCATAACTAATCACTGAACTGAACTGGAATCCAGTTTCAGAGAAGGAGGAGAGATGAGCAAAAGGGTCTAGACCAGGTTGGTGAAACCCACAGAAACAGCTGACCAAACAAAGGGGTGCTCTTGGTCCCCAGACTGATAGCTGGGAAACCAGCATGGGACTGATCCAGACCCCAGCAACATGGGTGTCAGTGAAGAGACCTTGGAAATCTATGGGGTCTCCTGTAGTAGATCATTACTTATCCCTAGTATAGGTGTGGACTTTGGGAGCCCATTCCACATAGAGAAGCCAAGACACATGGGGGTGGGCCTAGGCCCTATCCCAAAGTATATGATAGACTCTGATGACCCCCCTACTGAAGGCCTCAGCCTCCCTGGGAAGCAGAAAGGATATGTGATAGGTAGGGTTTAGTCGGGTGGGGTGGTATTGGAGGAGGGAAGGGAGAAGGAACTGGATTGACATGTAAAACAATCTTGTTTTTAATTCAAATAAAAAAATCTGCAAAAAATAAAAATGTCCTTTGACCACAATTTTATGTTCTTCCTTGAAAAGGCTGTAAAGTGAATCACAATTAATGTGGATCCCAATGGAATCAGTGCAAGTTTAATGAGGAGATATATGGTTTATTAAGAAAGTACTTGACAGAGCCAGTGCTCTAAAACTAGGCAGGTCAGGGTACAGAGAGAGCCGCATGAATGTGACCCTTATATTTGAAGTCTTGCTACATCACTCTGACCACGCCCAAGTGTGCATGGTCTGTGTCACCTGTGCCAACCCCCAAAAGGGCATGGCCAGCATTTCCCCCTACAATTCCACTTTTTAGTCTAAAAGAGGATTAAAACTTAACAGTGTAAATTATCTATTATTAACAATCAAAAGGGTGAATTACAAGAAGTTATAATAATCTGTCACATCTACACTATATCTATTCCAAATAAACCTTAAAGTCATCTGAAAGAGATGTCTAAGCTTGACATCTCCTTCCAAACCCAACCTTAAACAATAGGAAAGTAGGCCTAACTAGGTGTCAACAGTGGGGAAAGGGGTTGTAGTATTCTCCATGCTACTGTCTGCTAAACTGGAACGACAGTTTAGACTTGTGGAGTCCTGTGGGGGGGAAATGCTAGTGTAGTGAAAGTCCTGAATGGGTTATATCCAGTCTGTGTCTGGTGGGGGATGTTTGATTGAAGGTCCAGGTTGAAATCCTCATCTTGATTGACGTTGTTGTGTTGATTCAGGTCAGTACCCAAAGTTCTGGCCAGGGTTTAAGTTGAAAGGAAGCAACATGGATCCAGTATACTCGAGGAGGTGTGGCCCATTTTCTTTACAGAGCGTCCAGGGATTGCTATCAGGCAGGTCTTCATTGGCTATCTGGGACTCCAAACATAAATGTTAGCAGAAAAATGTTTGCTTGTATATGTATGCATACCAGGAAAGGCAACAATGGGAAAAATAACAATTATGAGGGAATGTATACTTTAAGAGAAAGAGCCAAGAATAGATACACACACACACACACACACACACACACACACACACACACACACACAGAGAGAGAGAGAGAGAGAGAGAGAGAGAGAGAGAGAGAGAGAGAGAAAGATACACACACATAAAAAAGAGCTGGGTGGTGAGGGTGCACACATTTAATCCCAGCACTCAGGAGGCACAGGCAGGAGGTTCTCTGTGAGTTTGATGCCAGCCTGGTCTACAGAATGAGCTCCAGTGGAGCCAGGGCTACACAGAAAAACACTGTCCCCAAACAAACAAACAAATAAACAAAATCAAACAACAAAAGCACAGCCCTGAAATTTAAGAAAAAATCAGTTTTTAAAGGGGAAAATTCAAGGTGAGTTTTATATTTGTTTGTAAAACTGGTATTGTTTAAAAAGAAAAATCTCATGGTATCAAGTCATCTGGTAACTCTGATGTAAAATGTAGAATGAGTCATGTAATATCTCTCAAAAATAGTTTCCTGACAAACTAATATAACTACTTCACAGAGGTGTCAATGAGGGATGTGTGAAAGTAGTCTTCCCAGTTTTTGACAGTTAGTAAGGACTAATGTGTTCTTTTGAATGGTCTCAGCCTAGAACTATGAATGAAATATAGTACTCTTGTAAACAGAAGCTAAACAGAAACAAAGAACTACATATGAAGCCATATGTACAGGAATCAAAATCATTATGATCATTTGTAACAAAATGATATTGTCATGTACAGTTGTATGAAACAAAATATGGGATTTCCTGTATGTCTCTCTCACACATAAAACCTGCTTAAAACATGAACTCTTCCTCTTCCTAAGGACCACTGTTTTATATTCTCCTCAGTGAGATGATGCTGAAGTTGTTGGCTTTGAATTTTGGCATTATGAGAGGATAAATGAAGGTATGAGCTGACTTAAAGGCCAGAGGCCTGAATGGGAGGCAGTTTCTGGCTATAGATTGCAAATGGCTTACCACCTTCATGAACTCATTGTGAATAAGTCACACATGAGCACGGAATTTCCTTGCCAATATAAGGAGAGAATCAGTAGAAGAAAACACATTTTCCAGTAAAGATGCTCAAAGGAATATTTTCCTTTTAGTTTTTGGTGCTTAGAACTAGATAGAGAGAGTGTGAGTGGAGTAGCCCAAATGTATTTTATTTGGCTAGAGGGTTGCTGCTCAGTGGTTAAAGTGCTTGCTGTGCACATATGAAAACCAGAATTGAGATCACTAGAAACTCACACAAATTCTACATGGACATGGCACTTTATCTTCAGTTTCAACTTCAGCAGAGACATGGGCTGCACAGATAAGGACGCCAGGAAAGCTAGACATTTAATAAGCAGTGGGCTTGATGAAGAGTCACTCTCTCAATGAATCAGATGGTAGAACAACTGAGGATGGTCCCTAACATCAACTTTCTGCCTCTGCATGAATGCCAGCACACTAAGTAAGGGAAATTTTTCTGAATCATGGCTTTATCCAGAGGAAAAGAGAAGCTATCAGAAATATTGGGTAATTGCTAAGTGCTATTGTTTATGAAAAAATAGAAGTAAATCTCCTATTACCTGGCCTACATTTTTTTCTTTTTACACCTTAATGCTGAGAGCATTAGATAATGTATCCCTTCCAACAATCAAGGAACATTGCAGAAGATGGGGTGGAAAGAATATAAAATCCAGAAAATAGGATAAAAAGCTGTAGAATATTTCTTTCTTCTTCCTTCCTTCCTTTCATCCTTTCTTTATTCCTTCCTTTATTTCTTTCTTTAGTTCATTCTTTCTCTCTTTCTGTAAGATACAGTTGTAACCATGAATTCATATCAACTGTGGTTGCCAACAACAGCAATAACTGAACTGCCAATAGTCAAGCAGGTAGATGGAGGTAGAAGGAGGGATTCAGGAGACCTTCCCCTCTCTTCTAAAGTATTGATTGTGGGTAGATTATAAGAGGCAGGAGGTATTACATTCAGTTGTTAACTTTCTGTTGAGGCCACCAAATTCCAGTGAATAACTCCAAACAAATGGTTCTGATTAATCTTACTGAATCACAAAACAAAGTAAAGAACATGAATAAAAGAGGAGAATAATATTGAGGAAGGGGAGTTAATATGAATAGAAATAAGGTAAAAGAAAGTAAGAGTCAACAGAATGCATTGCATACATCCATGGAATTGTCAGCAGACATAATTAATAAACAATAAGTAAATATATGAATAAAATATATAGTGCTTTAGTTTGTTGCTTGCACATTTGAAGCAATATTGACTGAAATAATCCTCATTCAGAAATTCAGAGCCTTCTCTAAGGTTTCATTTTAGGAAAGTCATTTAAAGAGATGCAACTTCTAACACAGAATGGCTTGTAAGAGGAAGAGGAGCCGCACCAGCTTCCTGCACTAGCAGAACTAGTTGTCTCTTTTTTTCTATGTGGATGGATATCATCTCTTTCCTTCACTGATTTATCCTTCTGGTGAAGACATTGGCCCCACAATACTCTGCAAGAGCCCTGACTGATTTCATTGTTCATGTTGTATTGGTCAGACATCTGGGAGCACACTTACCATTTCTTTAAAATGGTACCCAAGCCACACAAAGACACAATTAAGAAAAAGAACTGCAGACCAGTGTCCCTCATGAACATAGATGCAAAAATACTCAATAAAATACTGGCCAACCAAATCATATCAGAACATATCAGAAAAATCATCCACCATGATCAAAATTGGCATGAATTTCTGAGGGCTACTCTCTTACCAACCAAGAGACGAAGGAAAGAGCTAACTGCAGATGGCAAAATCATGTTAAGTCCTTACTTACTCCAGAGGCCATTTGAAAAAAACACAGTCAGTTCCAGAAAATAGTAACAGTGCTTCCTGGTTTCTGTGTTTTATAGTATGTTTGGATGATCTAAATATGCCACATATGTTGTGGATTATCTTACTTATGAAATGCAGTTTAGGAGTTGCAATCCATTTGTACTGAGTATCACCAAGGTACATCCTGACCCTCTGTGCATCCTAAAAGTTTCATGAACAACACTAAATACATGTCCAAGTGGAAGGTGACGGTACTCTACTCTGGTTATGATGACTCATTTTTTTTCTGAATAATTGTCCCATAGATCTTTCTAGAAGCTTTTTAGCCCAAAGTTGAAATCTGTTGTTTGTTAACAGTCTGAGAACTTATGCTGCATTTTTTGTTAATAACACAGAGGCAGTCAAATCAATGTCTCTGAGAAAAGGAGTTAGGATTCAACAGACTTGGTTATATAATATTATATGTAATAGGGATCCATGATTTAAATGTTGTCAAGTATTCTTTAAAACACCATATCCTTGTAGGAAACCAGATATATATGAATATGTGTGTTTGTATACATATATATATGCATATATGAACATAGAAAACCATGATTTACATGTTGTCAAGTATTCTTTAAAACATCATATCCTTGTGTTCTGCAATACTTGTTAGAAAGTAGGTTATTAAAGATGCATGTTAAATTTATCTACATTTTTATTTATTCAATTATTTGAAACTTCCTAGTAAATGTCTGCTATATTATAAAATATTCTTTGTAATAATTTAATAGTATAACTTGTATATATGTACATATATATGTATGCACATATATATATATATCATAATATATATTATGTATACCCATACACTATAATACTGATAATGGCCCTACCTCATATCACTGTAATTTATTAGAGATGAGGATAAAAATGAATGAGGACAGACCAACAAATAAATAAAAATACTTTTATAATTTTATGTATTAGAAAATATAAATTTAATGGGAAAATGTATGTATGAATGAGTGATTTAAATTTCACTGAATGCAGTTCTAATATACTTAGCTTCCTTGAGGTTGGTTTAAAAAGCAAAACAAAAATCAGAGCTTTATTACAGTCATTAATGTATTTTATTTTCTCTGTTCTTCATAGTATTTTGGACAATGCTAAGGCTACATATAGGAAATGGAAAGGTAACCACTAAACGGGGTTACCAAATGAAGTTACATAATGCTGCATCATGGAGTTGTTTAAAAATAGGTAGCACACTTGGGACTTGCGTGGTGGAGGCGGAGTGAAAGGCAGTGGAACCTCAGGACACCTTCACCTGTAGCTGCTAAAATATTGAAACCTGACCATGCCAAAAGCAGCATATTTTCCCAGAGATGAAGCTTTCCTAAGCATCTGCATATGAAATACTTTGATGCTGGTACATGAAAAAGAGGTACCTTTGATTCCTTGCTCACACTATAATTTCAGTTCAGATAGGAACTATTCCCTTCTCTCTGATAGATATTATACTATATTCTGTAGATTAGAGCGAAGGTCTAGTCAGGTGGGTAGGAGGGACAAGACTCCAAACTGTTACTCTCTTGTTTTACCAACATTGATATTACAGTCCAAAGTCAATGGAAACTTGGCATTTTCTCTGAGAAAGGTGTGGTGGCCTTCTCTATGACACAGGGCACAGGTTTATACAATATTCCCAAAACAGTGATAATGAATCCTGATCATATCTACCAGAAATATTGGGCTAGTGTAGAACAGTGTCCATCTGTTCAGATGCTTGATGAAATCTGGTTCTAATTTAAATCATGGTAAGTCCAAGGTTGTCTGCTACTAGTTGTTAGAAAAAAGAATATAGAAATTCTTTGAGGCTGCTTTGTCCAGAGTTAACTGTGGGTCACAGAAACTTTGCAGTAGCATAGTTTTTGGTGTGCACATAGGACCCATGGGTATTGATTATCCCTCCATGAGAATGATGGGCTGGATGCCCTAGGTACCAGTCTTACAGGACCTCTAGAGAGGACTTTGCTGCTTTGATGCACTGCTTGAAGAAAAGTCAAAAGCAGCAAAAATAAAATCCTTGTGACTTCGAAACCTAGGAAAACTAGTCCTTTCTCTTCTTGCTGACTCTCTGAGATACCAATAACAAGGCTTCCAGGACTTGCTCTGTTTGTTTGCTTTGGGTTATTTTTTTGAGTTTGTGTTTTGTGTTTTTTTATTTCTCTGTCTCCCCTCTCTCTCTTTCTCCCTCCCTACTCTCCCTCCCCTTTCCATTCTCCCCCCTCTCCCTTTCTATCCTCCACATTCCAAGTTCCTGCGTTTGAAAGCACTTACTAGCACAATTATTTTTACAGTTTTTCTAAAAGACTGCAACAGATTTTAAGTGGTTTCTGTTTTCTAATCCTTAGCCTTCTAGCTTGCAATAAGAAAGGGGAAACCAATACAAGTTCATCTTTCAATAAACTCTTTTTACACGGAAGACTGTGTTAGGAAAGGAGAAAAAGGAAGTAGGAATGAGTCAGGCAGGTTCTAGGACTAGGATTTTGTAAATTTTCTCCCTGATATATGTTTGTGCATGTGTATTTATGTGTATGTGAACACCCATGTGTCACAGTGGATGTGGGAAAGTCAGAGAACAACTGGTGAGAGTTCATTCTCTCCTTCTACTATGTGGGTAGCAAGGATCAAACTGAGATGGTAAGACTTGGTTGCAAGTTCCTGCTTTCACTGAACCATCTCACCTGCCCTACAAAAATATTTTAAAAACAAGTTATTCATTCACATTTGTTTTCTTGACCATTTTCAACTACAAAGACTCACATTTGATTTGTCTACACATTTCCATCCATACCATGAGGTATTATGGGATAGAAAAAACCACAATGACATTTTTTATCAAAATAATTCATCACCGAAAATAAATTATTGGCAGTTGCATGAGCATCTCCTATGTGCTGCAAAATGACCATGTTTCTATTAAGTCACTCTCAGTCACTATAGAGTGGTTCAATTCTCCAATATTCTACAGCAGTATATTGGGACAGACCATGATGGTTTGGCTGCTGAGAATAATTCATGGCCAAGAACCCATCTGTCAGTAACAGAAATAGCCAGGAAAGATGTGGTGGTGGCCAGGATTATGAGCTTTATGAACACCATCTGTACCTCAGAAAAGGACTGACCACAGAGAGTTAGTGCGAGAGTAACACAGCTGCCACTGCTCAAGTGTTTGTGGTAGTCACCCAGGTTTGTTCAGAATCCAGGGTGTGTGCCACAGATTCCACTCATCACATAAAACCTAAGAATGACCCCGACCATATCAATGCAGAAATTAAGAGATTTATAAAAGTGAGAGATGAAGAAATATATTGAGTTTTGGTAGCCAAGAGTATACTGATCATGGTAGTATGGAAGAAGGGAACGGATAAGGCAAAAAGTTTTCAATCTGTTTATGTCCTTCAGGTTACAACAGGGTCAAAGGTTCAAATGTAGACAGCCAAGTTTAAATCAAGGTGATAATAGGATGCATTCCTGGATTTCATCTTCTTTTAGGTGAGATTAATATAATTCACAATTCCAAAGATCACAGCAAACAACCCAACAGATATCTGAAGTCTCTACCATGGCTCTGTGCAGAATTCATCTATTAAAATGTGAGGGCTCTACCTTAAAGGTCCCCTATAGTTTTTCTTGATCAGATAAAGATTCTGAAGAATACAGCAAAGAGTGCAATATAACCTCAAATGGTTAACCCTGTCTAGAACAGATTTCATTACACATTTTCATTTTAATGAATATTTAAGAAGTGAATATTTTCAAGATGTGTTGACCACATATATGAGCTCTTCCTGCACGTGTGTATTTTATGACAGGGTTTCATGTAGCCCAGGCAGACCTTCAAACAGCCATGTATAGCTAGAGAAGACTTAGACATCTGTTTCTTCTATCTTTAAATCCTTGCTGGGGTCGCATGCATGTGTCACCATAACTAGCTTATGAAGTGAGAGAGATGTTTCCCAGACAACTGGGCAAGCACTTTGCCAACTGAGCTATATCCTCAGACTCTAATGTATGTTCTTCATTGTTTTGTTTACAAGGCAAATGCACAATCATGTGGTGATATATTGTTTATAATCTAATAATGCCACTGGAGATCAGTTTGCAAAGCCAGCCACACTGCTTAGCTATAGAAACTATACTGTAAGACTTTGATGATTCCCTCATGGGAGACCTCAAGCTTTCTGAGTATTGGATGGGGGGTAGGATGGGGAGATGGTGAGTGGAGTAGAAGGAGAGGAGGGAGCGGGAACTGGCATTGATATGCAAAATAAGTGTTTTTAATTATAATTATCATAATAATAATCATAATAATAATAAACTAGACAGTGGTGGCTCACATATTTAATCCCAGGATTTGGGAGAAAGGCAGATGGATCTCTGAGTCCAACACCACCCTGGGCTACTGGAGAGTGAATCATAGGTCTTGCCTTTAATCCCAGGTTTGTATAAAAGGTAGAGGCATTCAGTCTGAGAGTTAGTCTATAGCCACATTGAGGAGAGCATAGCAGTCTGTGTGAATCTGAGGAGCAGTGAAATTGGGAGAAGTCTGAGCATCACCTCTTTGGTCTGGGCTGATGTAGAGGTAAGAGCTAGTGGCAAGCTGCTTTGCTTTTGTGATCTTCAGCTTAAAGCTTGAACCCCAATATCAGTCTCTACGTCTTTTATTTTTCATGCTACACATAGTTTCATATATATATAAATGAATATATGAATATATATATATATATATATATATATATATATATATATATATTCCTAGCCTTTAACTAGAGTTTGCTAGTTCTGAATGCAGAACCTGTAAAATGCAAACTGTATATGGCTGAGAACATATGGAAAACCAATACTCAGTGAAGAATGACTGATGTAGGTTATCCTTCTATATGCTGTGAAAACGTGTTGTTTTTATTGGTTGAAGAATAATGCTGTTTTAGCCAATAGCCAGACAGAATATAGTCATGTGGAAAATCCAAACAGAGTTATGGAAATAAAAGAAGGCAGAGTCAGGGAGACACCATGTAACGTTCCAGGAAGCAAGATGTGAAGTAACAATCTACAAGACTCATGGTAAAATATAGAATAATAGAGATGGGCTAATTGTGAGAGCTAGTTAGTAATATATCTAAGCCATTGACCAAACAATTATAATTGATTTTAAGCCTCTTGACTATTGCTTACATTGTTAGTTGGGGTCAACCTTGTAGATCTCTGGACCTTTCCTTAGTGCCAGAATTCTCTTTAAATCTATAATGGCTCCCTCTATTACCAGAAGCTGCCTTCAAATAGAAATGATAACCTGTACTTGCTGTGAGAAGATTTACAGGAAAACATGTGTGTACAAACAAATAATTAGATCAAACTGAAGCACACTGTAAACAATGCCAGGCCAGCTTCAATATCTCCACAGAGAATTTTTGTTTTTGTTTGACGATCTGTAAATTTTATTGTTTAAAAACTATTTTCCAATTCCTCCATTCATGGATAAACTAAATATTAGGAAAAATACTTTTCATTTCCTCTCTAGTTTAACAAGCTTTGGCTCTGCAAATAGTATGGTATCTCTCATTTCTGAGTAATTGAACTAGACATCTAACTACTACATAAACAGTGGAGAAATAGTTTCCTCCTGTGCTACGTTTTACTGAAACCATAACCTTGTGCCCAATATCTTGTGTTCACCTTGACTTTGTATTTTTGTAAGTTTCTCTACAAAAAACTAATTTGTATGAGCTATTTATACATAATAGACTTATCTGAAATTTTAAACAGTTTGTGCTGATGTGAAACATGAAGTTCTTTCAATACTCAGAGGAAACACTAGTTCAATTAAAGTTTGGGTTTACAGAATAAAATCCAGGGACCTATTGAATCAGTGACTACATCAAAGCAATGAGAGAGTGACTCATAATCCATCACCATGAATCTGCACAAGAGAAATTGGAGTCAGGGTCACAGGTTTGTGTTTGTGTTTGTGTTTGTGTTTGTGTTTGTGTTTGTGTTTGTGTTAGGACATAATTGTTTTGGTCCTATAAGTGATTATTGACAGTATTGCTGGAGTACATAATAACTACTCACTTGTCTATTAAATTCACATAAGGTAGCAATAGAAAAATTGTACTGATTTCAGGAATATTACAGGGTTTGACAATTTTGTAAGCTATTTTTTATTTTATTTTATAATTGCTGTATTTCTGGTGGCAATTCTTGGTGATGATTTCAAATAAGTGTCTTCTGAACATCTGATGAACACATTGATGCAGAAACCTTGGATGTGATGTTTCAAGCAAGTTGTGATAATGTTCACGAACTGTAGATTGGTGGGAATGAAACAGTTATAATTCTGTGTTTTCCATACATGTGGATATTTATGTGCACTTAGAACATTCCTACTGATAAATTACTTAACTTTTCTGTTGGGGATACTCTATCAATATTCCTATATTTGCCCCAAGAGTATGGGAAATTCACCCAATTCCCATAAATTATTAAAAACTCAAGTGATATAGATGTCAAGAAAATGATTTCCTTCCATTACATTTATGGAGCATTTCAATATTGTGAAATAGTCTGGTACATTTCCACAATATCAAGGAAACAAAATAAATGACACTATCTTTGCAGAATTTAACAGGATCACTAAAAGGCAGTTATATAAAAATTTAAATGACTAGGAATTAGGGGGAAAGCTCAGTCATTAAGCTTTCCATGTCAGCATGAGGACCTCATTTTAATGCCCAGAATCCACTTTTAAAAGCCAGGACACAAAGACTTATCATCCATGCACTGGGGAAGCAGAGATTGGTGGTTGATTCCTGTGAATCAAAGCAGGGAGAACACAAACAATTATGGAATTGTTTCCTTTTATATTTTGTAATGCACTACATTTATTTATTCACTTACCTTTGTGCACATACATGTAAACATGCCAGCATGTGCATTCCATGGCATATATATATATATATATATATATATATATATATATATATTCAAGACTCAGTTCTTTCCTTCTATTCTGAAGACCAACCTCAGAACCCTGAAGCTGTCAGGCTTAGAAGCATGCTCCTTTAGCCCCTGGGCCATCTCATCTGCCTGACATCCTTGCTTTTCTTCATGTTTTTTTGTTTTTTCCTTGCCTATGAAAAAAGGTATTAAAAAGTATAAAGGACTTAGGAAAAAAGAGTGAATATCTATCCATCTCTACCTTGATCCACCTCCAGCTGATATCTACCAAGATATATTTCCCAGTGACTGGTAGAATACTAGAGTTGAATTGATGATGATGATGAGAATGAGAATGATGATGATGATGATGATGATGATGATGATGATGATGATATTAAGTGTCAATAAAACTGGATATAGAGAAAGTTGAAGTGTTGGGGACCCATGCTATATAAAGATAACTGTGAATTCTTTCCCAGTGAGCTGCACCTTTATTATGAGTGAT
This sequence comes from Cricetulus griseus, assembly GCF_003668045.3. Taxonomy (NCBI): domain Eukaryota; kingdom Metazoa; phylum Chordata; class Mammalia; order Rodentia; family Cricetidae; genus Cricetulus; species Cricetulus griseus. Next base: position 34,327,419 of record NC_048601.1, on the reverse strand, counting down.
ATATTTTAAAAATGGTGTGTTGAGAAGGTCTTCATCTTTACAATGAAATTTGTGAGACCAAAAGCTTGAAATATTTTCTTTTATGATCTTGGGGTGGGATTGAAACAGCTGCATAAGTCAGAAAAAGCATAGTAGAATAAGTCTGCTCATATCAGGTAGACACGAAGCAAATAGAGATTAAAAGGAGGTATCTGAGGACGACATTTTTTCAAAGGCAACCTACAGTGAACTGCCTCTTCAAAGAACACCCAGCTTCTGCAGTTCCTGCCACCTTCTGGTAGTTTATTCAGTTGTGAATCCATCCACAGAGGATCCAGAAAACTCACAATTTCCTCACCTTCCAGTACCACCATCAATAGAGCTCTGTGCCTTTAACACAAGAAACTTTGGAAAAGACTTTTATAACCTCAAGCTAGTGGCATTCTCAAAAAGACCATGTGTTTTATTCTGCTTCATAGATGTTACAGGTACCTCACTCTCATTCTGCTTCAATTAATATATATTGCTGCAGCTAGCTAGAACTGGTTCTTATTGTTTGTGGTTATGATGTAGAAAGGAAAGGTTTAATCCCAACAGGAAGCCAGGAAATATCTTATGGATATGTTATACAGCATGGAAATATAGCAAAATAAATCTTAAAGAAGGGGCTTGATGGGCAGTTCACCATCAGAGAAGGTGGTAGTAACTGCTGCTGCTGGTTGGTGCTTTCCATCTCTACTGGTCTGTTAAGAATCAGGTGACCAGAGTCACCTGATCACACTGTACCCCAGACTCAGGAAGATTTCAGAAGCCCCTTCAGAGAATTTAATGTAAAATTTTTTAATGCTTCATGCATATGTCTTTACTTTTATTATCCACAAGAAAACTAGTGAGTCTTTCACTTGCTCAAATCCCTCAAGAATTCAGGGAAATGAAACGATCTTAAGAATTTTGTTTCACAGTCATGCCTCTTCTCTCGGTAAAAGAGATTACTATGACATAAAGCATGATCTCTATGAGTTCACATAGTACCACACATAGAAAATTAAGTTGGGATCATTACTTTCTTAAATATATGGTGATGTACTTTTAGCCTATGTTTCATTTGTCTGAGATTATGGCATTAATATCCATTTTTATCTATCTCCCACACCATATTTCTTATGGAATAAAGCTTCATCATGCCTTTCCCTTTTAAGGAATCTGATGAACAGTGAAGGTGAATAGATGCTTCCTTTGCCCCATCACCTCAGCTCTGGTTATGCAGCTCTATAATCAGTTCACACAATGTTCCATGGGGTATTGATCATTTTATATCCTGGTCCTTATTTCCTCTATTGAAACCAGAGTAGTCAATACATATCTCTAGTTAATTTGAGCTTTTTTTTGTGGTCAGTGTATATTTTCCTTGGAAGTCAAATGCCTTAACTAGCTTGGCTCCATTTGTGTGTGTGTGTGTGTGTGTGTGTGTGTGTGTGTGTGTGTGTGTGTGTGTGTGTGTGTGTGTGTCCTTCAGGAAAGTAAGAGTCTGGTATGTGTCAGGCATAATTGGAATTAAAAGCAGAGAGCAAATCATAATACCTGTGAATGACAAATGACAGATGGTGGTAGGCAGTAAAACTGAACTTTTCTGTCATCCCTTAGAATCCATTAAACACTGAAGAAAAGACTTTAGGTATCAGCTTGCTGCTGGTGAATAACAGCTGGAGATACTCAAGTATTAGAGGAGTAGCTGCTTTAAGCCACACTGGGTGGCATTAAGAAAGAAAACAAATATGATATTCTTAAGTCAAAAACCTTCACCTCAAGGCCCGTGATTGGTTGTGTTGATAGACTCCTTTGATGCTAACATTTAGAGACCACAGAGAGCTAAGAAACAAATGGACAGCTGACCGTAGCCTGCCAAGTCAGCACATTACTTAAGATATCTTCTTTCCAAGCTTCTGGCAGAAATGTTAAGGTACTAAATGGGACAAAATAAGACATGGAATATTGAATTAGGGATAGCCAGAAAGGTTTGAATGTTTTAAATAGTTATGAATGCCATAAATCTCTAAACTTCCTATGTGAAAAATTTTTGAAGATGATTCATTCTTAACACTAGAAAAATTATCAACAGGTGTTTTTATTTGTTTAAGCATAATTCATCAAATTATTTACAAAGAAAGTTGCCTATTACAAATAAATATGTAATTTCTCTCCAAATTTCAGCATGTTTTGGCTTTCATTCTTCTTCAACTCTGGTAGGCTCACTAAATAACTCTAGATTTGACTTTGATATTTATTAATTTGGCATAAATCAATTTTTGAGTGAGTCATTATTTATTAATATCACCGTAATTTTCCCCTCCTATTGGGATTCCAATTTGAAATGAAAATAAATACTTAGTTATTGTCTTAAACTGTCTAAACATTTGGATCTTTTAATAGATGTATATGTACTAGGAGCATAGATTTTGAAACAAATGCAAACAAAACAAGGATTCAGCCCCCTAAAAAAGCTGTTTGAAAAGAACTTTCTAGTTTGTCAGCTGCATAGTTGGAAAATTATTACCTTAAGTTGATATAAATCATATTATTTTAAATATTATTAGAAAATATATTATATTTATATTTCATAAAATATTATAAAATTGGCCAATTTTCACAAATTTTGATCATAAAGTTTCTGTGCTGCATAGTAAAGGTCAAGTTATCTCAAGCTAGAGTTATTTACAAATTAGGACTCTCAATTGAGAAAATTCTTCCAAAATATTTGTGTTCAGGCTAGCCTGTGGGACAATTTCTTGATTAAATATTGATATGATAAAGCCCATCTCACTGGGGGCTGAAAATTCCCTGGGCAGGAGGTCCTGGCTGGTATAAGAAAGAAGGCTTAGCAAGTCTCCAGGGAAAAGCCATGTTGTTTTATCAGAGTCACAGTGTTTTATCACAGCAATAGAAAGATAACTATAGGACATTTGGGTCATAAAATCCCAGTGGAAATAAGCATTCCTCAGAGGCATTGTCTTGTTGATTGACTATTGTTCCTTCAATAGCCAATGGTATTGACTTAGACTGAATATTTTACACAAACTGAAGTATATTTGGGAAAGATTGTTCATTGCAAGATGTTAAAGTGAAATAATGTTGGCTTTTTTGAATGTCTACCAAGTAGGAAGTCATTTCATAGATATAAACAAACATGATGCAATTCTTATTTCCAGGGAATGAACATACACCATTGTGAAGAAGATATCACAACCCAATTTCTAATAACATATTACCTGACATTTCATAAGTTAGGTGGAGTATATAGGAGTGAATCTGAGGTCTAATTTTCATCAAATTGAAATAATCAGTTTTGGCTTCTTAAAAGCAATTTCATTTGAAACCTTTCCCAGAGTAATTTTAGAGAAAAATTTCTCTTCTATTGGCAGAGATAGAAGGTGGGCAATTGAGCAAGAAAAGGCCAAACTTCCATTTTAATATCCATGACCCCCCCACACACAATATAAGTAGAAGGTAGAACTCAAAGCATATGTTTATGCTCCCAGGTCAGTTCTTCCTACCACCTGCCCTCACCTGTGTAAGTGAGGCAGAAGTATTTCACATTACCCTCTAATTTTAATTTTTTATTATTTTTAATTACTCATATTTACATTTTACACACCAAAATTTCAGATACCTTACATTTGACAAGTAAGAACTAGTTGATTTTTCCCCTTTTGCCATAAACCAATTCTCAGCAACCTGAAGACACAAAATGGAGAATTTTGTTGGCAAAAGGAAAATAACTCATTTGGATTACAGTATGTAGAATACTTTAAAATTTATTTGAAGGAAAGCTAGAATTTTGTTTGGGCAGAGCACATTTGAGTCTGCCAGGCAAAGGAATTTGCTATATCCCTGGAAATTAAGAAACAGAATCCTGTGAAAATTTGTGAGTTAACAAAACTCATTTCTTACTACAAGGCAGGGTCTAGCAGAAAGGGATGATAAGGTAGGTCATTAATATTTGATGTGGCTCAAATTAGAGAATACCAAAACATTAAACATCCAGGCTTAACAGTACAGACTTAATTTTACAAACCATATTATACTTTATGAGGATATTTTCCATCTACTTCCATAGTATGTTAAGGAGACTGAGAGGACAAATAGTTTGCTTTTGTCTCATACAATAATACTATTGTGGAGATGATAATAAAAATGAATAACTGTTATTGAGCTCTTTAAAGGAAGAGGTCAGGGTTAAGTGGTATATCTAAGAATTGGGTCTCTTGTTTGCTTCTCAGATGGCATGCAAACATTGCTCTCATGTCTTTGATAATCACTGCCATCCCTCATTCTTTTTACTGATTCAAAGTGGTTTTGTGGCAAATTACTTAGAATGATAAAAGAGATAATATATGTGTATTCCATGCTGTTAAAATAAGGAACATAGATTGTGATAAAGAAATATCTCCTCTTCTTTTGTTCACTAGTGACATAATTTACCTGACTCAATTCATGTTCGTGGTATTGTGCAGTAATATTCTATATCTTTTCTGAATATTTATTTCTTTACATTTATTTTATACACAGTGACACAAAGAATCTTGTACTTATTCTTCTTAGCAGTCTTGGAAAGGCATGTGTAAAGGCTCAAGGTTTCAACTGTCTGCATAGTTTGCCATTGTATAGCTACAGCATGATCTTGGTAACTAATTCTCTAAGACCCCTAAAATGGGCTGAATGAGAAAGGCCCTTATAGGCTCATATAATTGAATACTTGTTTCTCAATTGGTGGAACTGCTTGGGAAGGATTTGGAGGTGTTGTCTTGTAGGAGGATCTATGTTACTTTGTGCTGCTTTGAATTCTATCTATTCTCAATATTCCTCTCTCTTTCTCCTCCTTGTGGATCAAGTTATAAATTTTCAGCTTTTTCTGCCTCTATGCCTTTCCTATGCCATTATAAACTAACCCTCTGAAACTGTAAGCCAAATTTAATGTTTTCTTTCATAAGTTGCCTTGGTCACAGTGTTTTGTCACTGCAATAGAAAAATAAGACAACCATATTTAGAGTTTCAACAGCTTTGTGCTAAGAGAAACAAAATGAATATTTATCCACACATGTTTTATTGCATAGAAACAAATCTATCTGCAGGTGAGAAATATTTTAAAGTGCAATTCATACAGTTCCTCCAATTGACGTGTTTGTTTAAAACATATGTAAGTGTTTCATTTTTAGGTTTAGGCTGTGTTTTGGTAGGAAAAAATGTGTTCAGTGAGATTGTTCACTCAAAATTTCTATTTTATTCTGTATGTGTAGTAATCTAGCAATGCTATTTATTCAGTTTTGTGGTTAGGCTGAGAGTAGCCATCATATTAGATATCTTGGTAAGCCTTGTCTGTTTCCCTGAGGAAGTAAAGAGTGTTATTTCATGTTCTTCACACTTTAATAGAAGGGTTATCTAGAGGTCTTTGTAAAATGCAAATTCTGAATTTATGGTCTGGTATGGGACCTGAGAGTCTATTTTCAATAAGCTACATGGTAATGTCAACCCAGCTGATTGACAGTGCATTGAGCACTGTGAACAGGGTAGAAGGGCAGAGCTGATCAGAGGAATTAATAGAAAACTCAATGGGACAGAAACAAACAAGCTTGTCTTTAAATTACTCATGTTATTATCTAGATTTCCATAACTAGCTACCAAAGTATGTTTATACATGAATGAAGTCAATATGGCAAGTTTAGCTTGCCTTACATGAGAATGTTGATTCTGACTTTTCAACACTACATGTGAACTTCATTTATCATGTGGAAGACTGAATTCCTATAATACCAAGCAATGACTCTACCATCTTTATATGCAAGAAATCTTCAGTATGATTGCATAATTCTTGCATACATGCAAATATATGTGTGTTAGTGTACATGTACAGGCATGTGTAATTAAATGTGTGAGGAGTCTAAAGAATAACCTTAGGTACAATCCTAACAAACACATTGCATTTCTTTGGAAATAGCATCACTTGTTGTGAAAATGCTCGCTGATTAGGCTAGACTGACTAACCAGTAACTCTTTTTCTCTGCCTCTATAGCATTAGGATTACATGCACACACCACTATCCCTAGCAGTGCTATATGGATTCTGGGTGTTGGAATCATGTCCTCTTGTTTGAGAAAGAAAGATCTTTGATGACTGAGCCATCTCTTCATCCTTAATTTTGTGTTAAAGTGGTATTTCTGCCTAACAGATAGAAAGCAGTTTGGCATATACATAAGGTCTAATTTTCCTTGTTTCAGATGCTCTGACAACCATCATCTTCATCTCCCGTGAGTTCCTTGTTTGCCTCCTACCACTCCTTTGCTTATTCTTCTTTCCAGATGCAGTGGCATAGGTTCTTTTATTTAAAAATAAGACATTAATTCATTACTTTAAAGAGAATAGGAAGGGGTACATGAGACTTTGGAGAGTTGAAGGGATAATTGTTGTAATTAAATTATAATTAAAAAAGAAAAAAAAACAAAACTTGCTAGGTTCTTTTGCATCTGCAATTCCTTAATTATGTAGTCCAAGTGCTGAAAAATTCTAGCCCTAAACAGGCCTAATGCAAAACTGTGTTTGTAGATGGTCTCTCATGAAGACTTCAATGGCCTTTCCTTTCAAAAACAGTGAGTCATCTCTATTGTTATTCCTAATTTTTCTTAATGATTTAGGACTAAGCATCACTACATTAAAATTTCATCTATTTGTTCAGTGGGAACTTCCTTGGGGAAGAAAAAATCATCACCTGAAGAATTGTTATAGAAAAGGTAGATTATGGTGCTCCTTATGTACTAAGGATTCATGTTAGTTTAGGACACAATCTTGATTGTATACATGTATGTGCCTTTGCTACTGTCCCTAGATAGTTCAACCATGTCAAGCTTCCAAACTAACTGAGAACTCAACATTCTCATTTAAGTAAGGCAAGTTAATAATGGGAGTAGATGATGAAGAAGGGAATATTGTTAACCTGTACATTCCATCTCAAAAATATAATGCAAAGAAAGAAAACTGGTGGAGAGAGAGTAGAATGTGAAAACCACTTTCATCTTATTCTGATTCTATCAGCCTGGTCTATAGAGCTAGTTCCAAGACAGCCAAGGCTACATAAAGACACCCCGTCTCAAAACAATCAAACAGGCAAAAAATAAAATATGTGACTTGACATAAACATCCAACTTTGGTATTTATTTGAGACATCAAAAGAATTCTTTCCTTTAAAAAGTTATAGTAATTGAGACTATTATATGGAAACGAAGATGTTTTGTTTATTGGCTCTGATGCTTCTGAAATGTTTTGGAATGGAAATAATTTCTTCTAAACCTTACGGTTTACAGAGTCTGCACTCTGTTGAAATATTAATATCTAAAGAGCTCTATAAATGATTTTTAGATGGTGATTTTATTATTTATGGGTCTTAAAGTGAAGTTACCAGAGGAAAGATTTCTATGACTATATTTGACTCTGTAGTTTGGAGTAAGATAATAGGAAAGGAAAAACTAACAAAAAAGAAGGTATGGGAAAACAAAAGAAAAAAAGAAACAAAAGAATCATTTTTCCCAAGAAAAGTCTTCAAGCAACAGGGACTGCCTTTGTATTCCTCCAAACTCTTCTTCAGTAAGTGTAACTGATTTTCATTGAATAAATGAGCGTACCAGATGTTTTGAAAGAATAATATTTTATTAATTCTTTGAAACTTTTACATAATGTATTTTTTACTTTTACTTCCTTCCCTGAATCTTCTCATATTTATTCTGCCCAACATCTCCTCCCTATTCAACTAACTTTTAGTTTGCTTTTTTATTCCTTCCATCTACTCCAGCTTTTGTTGCCCTACTAGTCTTGCAAGCAGGATATGTCCTAAAATGTGCTTAACCTACCATTAGAATGATGAATGATGAACAATTGTTTCAAGTGCACTTAAGATCTACAAAACTACCTTTATCAGGTGGTTTTCATGAGTTGATTTTCACCAGACCCTACTGAGAAATAGGTCATTAATAGTTCTAAAGAATTGCATATATATTAATGTAAAAAATACACCAGTGCTTTGTTTAAATGCGTTTTAGTCAGTTCTGCATATTTTAAACCAAATTATATCAGGCATAAATAAAGCTGGGTTGTCTACAATTACTCACCATGAGTATGATTGACATAGAGTGATATTTTACTTTTTTTTTAACTTCAGGAATGTTGCGTGTACTTTAAAATAGTTTGGGAGCCCAATCCACATAAAGGGATACCCTCTCAGTCTAGACAAAAAGAAGAGGGACTAGGCCTTGTTCCAAATGATATGACAGACCATGAAGATTCCCCACGGAAGGACTCACCCTCCCTGGGGAGCAAAAAGAGGATGAGATGGGGGTCAGTTGGAGGCAGGGGATGAAGGTAGGGAGAGGGAACTGGGATTGAAATGTAAAGAAGATTGTTTCTAATTTAAATGAAAAAGAAGAAAACAACAAAAAGATATTTTTAAAAATAGGATGAAATCTAGGTTTTTTCTTTAAAATATACTTAAATAGTCATTTTAAATTGTTAGGAACTCCAAGGTACAAAATTAAAGCTTACCTGTAATGAGACCTGCTTACTTCCATTGTCTATTTTCTTCTTCCTCTAAGATTCCTGCTCTGGACCCATGAGCTGTTACTCAGTCAATATATTTATTAAAAATAAACTTCCAGGAAATACAAGAAATGTTAAAAAAAACAAGGGATAGGCCATAAACAGTTCCAAATATACATATATTAAGAAATAATGGTCTTGGTCTATCCAGAATTCAATACATTAAAATAAAACAGTGAATATTTTCCACAAGATAGTAAAGACCCAAGGGACACAAATCCAATACATCAAGTTTATAATTGCTTTAAATAAAATGGTTAAATTTGAATGTAGACTGCATAATAACTGGTGCAGAATGTTATTGTCATTTCCATATATTAATGGAATGGTAGTTATGGAGTAGAATAACTTTATTATGTATAATACATATTTATCATAAACAGCTTAGGGATGATGGACCATGATGCCTACAATTTATATATAATTAACTCTCTTAAAAGTATGTAAAAAAGCACTTTTTATAAACATGGTATATCACAAAGTCTGGAAAGACAAAATGTGAGAAACTATTATGTTTAATTTGTAGACTTTTATGTTGGTCATACATTAATTTTCTGCATGACAAAGTTTACTTTTAATGATTTATATAAGACAAGTAAGTAACTGCAGCTTCCTTGCCAAAGCAGGGGACTTTCTTTGTAAGGCAGTCTATAGAGATGTTTTCCGAAACATTAATTTTTTCTTTCAAAACCTTGCTTCCATATTCTGCCTACAGGGTTGGATTTCTGCTTTCAGCTTTAAGTAATACAACAAAATTTCAACCTGCTTTATGTTTTGAGAATTTGCTTTTGAGGTTATTTGAATAATGTCTTCTCCTAAACTTGAAAAAGCTGTACTACTCCAGGGATCATTTCTTAAATTTAACTCGAGTTTCTTTATTAGATTTCTGAGGAAGGAGCCATAGGTTTGCACAACTAGATAGTTCGCCTAAAACTGATATTTACAATATTCAATTAAGGTCCTTACTATAGGTGTTGGCAAAGGTTCAGGCAGTAAATACTATAAAGTGAGGCTGACTGTGGTCTGTACCAAAGCTCTTCAACTCTTCCCTATTTAGTGGGTAAATTAGCCATGGAATCTTTACAAACAGGTACGGTTATGGTCTAATGAAACTCTATTTACACACATAATTGAAGAACCTGACTGAAGAAAGCAATAAGATCATAGGTCCCTGTCAGTTACATAAGAGTATGGAGGGCTTAGGGATGAAACATCATGAGGCCTCTTGAGGACTATTCTCAAGTTTCTTTCTCACTTTAGCTCTCATGTTCAATTCCTTTGTTGTTTTAAATTTCTCCCTGTATTCGTCACACACCCAGGAAACTCATATTCAATTGATTATTTCCAGAGACATATGATTTATTTCTATTGTCATATTATGTGATTTGATGATTTTTCCTAAGTTTATTAATAATGATCACATAGAAAATAAGTAGTAAGTGTATAATCAGTTTATTATTGTGGTTCTGTTAGGTAATTGGCTTATTTAACTAAACTTTATAAAATTAACTTCATTATATAAAAAAGCTTCGCAAATAAATACATTGCACATCAAAATTGATCAGATTGGAAATTTTATACAATTTAGTGAACAAACACACATTTAGAAACAGTATTTGAAAGGGAAACTCTGAAACTTCACATTAAGGTTTGCATTTTATGTTTTGAATATAGTTTTTGCATTCATCCATCACTGAAATAAAAAACTCCATGACAGAGTTAGAACTGAAAAAACACCTTTACACCCTCTTTCAAATCGTATGTCTTTTACCAGCATTCAGTTCTTTGTCATGTGCTCAGACTCAGCCTTCCTTGTTCTCTTTTCTTATTAGCCTTCATACTTTTTAATTGTTTTATCCCCAGCATATCAAGTACTCAGCAATGGCTTCAATTACTTGTTGTACAGTTTAGTTGACTACTGCTATGGGTTAAATGCTCTTCTTCATAAAGGGAGAAGTTGAAAAGACAGCACATCAAAATGACAAACTTTTATGGAAGGAGAGGTAACTTTTGGAAATCTCTGAATTAGTCTTTTAAATGCCAAGAAAGATATGATATAGGAAGTACTGGATTAAAAATGATGTTTGCATCCTAATTTTTTTCTGGCCATTCTTAGAGATCTTTTAATCTCTTGTCACATTTGAATTTATTTATTTTTTTATATTTTGAGTAATGAAGTGACTTGAGTCACCTATGTCCATTATGGGGAACTATTTATTTCCTTTGTTGTTTAAGTCAGAGTCCAAATTGTAGATGATGCCTCATAAATCTCACTGAAATATGTTTATAATCTTTATTAATTACTGGATCTGTCCCTATACATCACCCATTTTCTGCTTTTGTCAACTTGGTTTGTTTTCTTTGGGGATCTCAACTTTGAATGTCTTACTGCTATGTGGCTTTCTGAAATTAGAAAATGTAAGGGAATTTATTGCTTTAATTACCTTGAATTTTTCTAAGCTAATTCAGCTATCCATTTTTGTTACTATTTCCAAAAAAACATGAATTAATTCCAGAAAACATCTCATTGTTAAATTATATTCCAATCTCTCATGTAATATATTATACACTCAAGACTTAATGACAATATTGAGATACTGAGATGCCTTATCAGGGAGACTGGATGATTAAAAAAAGTTTTCAGTAGCTTTCATCAACCATATATATGACACACACGTCTTACCAACTCAATTCATCCAACAACTGAAATCATAATTCAGCAAAATTGAGCCTTTGCTATTCTACTTAAGTTGCATTAAACTATCTGTCTGCTGATTTTTATATTTTTAATTAAAGTTAACTAAGATTTAATGCTGATAACTTGAAGACATAAACCATCTGTGAAGATGAAAATGTAGAGCCATTTATCTGCCCAATATTTGGTATCTATTGTATGAGAGGTGATTAAGACCTTTCCTGAAAAGAACTAAATGTGTGTTTGTGTATTTAAAATCAAGACAATATCAAAGGGAATGAAAAAGGTCAGCCTCATTAACTGAGCTCAATCCAAATAAGCTAAATATCATGTTCAACCATGCTCATTCTTCTCTAATGGGGAGAAAAAAATGAAAATGTGTTTCTTGTTGCATCCTAATGGAGCATGAAGAAATAAAGGGAAAGGAGCCTTAGAACACTTTGCTTTATTTATCTATTTGCCTGGTGTGATCCATCTCTGGCTTTGCTACATTCTTTACTGATCCAGGCAAGAGGGAGATAAATATCATTTTTAAGTTATGCTAAGGCAATTTAAATTTTATTGAACTCTGCTTTCAAATACCTGCTTGATCCCGTCAACTATGATTCTGTATCTAAAGAGAGATTAAGGTATAAATTTGAAATATTTTCAACATTTAAGACAAGAAACCATCTAGCACAAACATAATAGTCTTAAGGAAAGCAATAAGTCTATAACCTTTGTAATAAATATGCACTTGAAGGATGAGTGTGTGTGTATGTGTAAATTCACTAACTTAAGCTTATATATTATCTTGTTACTTTTACTCTAGTCCCATCTTTTAAAAGGAACACCACTCTTAATTACCTAAGGCAATGATAAATAAATACTCAAGGTTGAAAGTATACTTCCAGTTCATGGTGATAAAAGTAACCTAATAAGGTTTCAGTATATCAGTTGAAAAAGAGAGGTAGCCTACCCTAGATATTTGGTGTCAGACTACATCGGAATAAATATAGGTGCCTGTATGTAGACGTTACTTTATAGGGAGTTGTGAATTATTAAGGGGCTTGGGAAAGCCAGTGGTGTCATAGAAGTGTTCCTTGAGCTTATTTTACCTGGTGATGGCCCAAAGAACTAAAAAGTGGGGAAACTAGTATACATATAGATGTAAAAGCATGTGAGCTGTTGATGTGATATTTCTGCCCAAATCTGTGACTGAATTAACTGATATTTAGCATGAGATCTTGGTAAATAAATGTAAGAGTGAAGAAGTCTAAAAATAAAACAGAACCAATACATTTAAATTATTAGGTGATAGTTAGCTGACAAGTTAACAAAATATACTCATTCAATAAAAGCAAGCTGATAACAGGGGAATGTATACCTCAACAATCAGTGTCTCTCTGGCCCCATGTTTCTCTACCTGTAGACATCATAACCCTTAATTTACCCCCAAATTCCATATATTGTTAGTAGTTTGCTTTGCCCAATGAAACAGTTCTTTTCCCCCATAGTTTACTCACTAAAAGATATTGGCTATTTAGAATAAACTGTTGTCATGTTTTCTATAATATTCTGATAAAGTTTACCTTCCTAGGTTTCATGTAGATAGGCCTAGCTTGCATTATTTCCTTTCCTGAAATGACCTCTGGCCTTTATTCTAAAAAGTAAATCTTTGCAAGTGTAATGTTTGTGTTAGTTAAAAAAAAAAACATAGTAGATACTATACACTGAATTGCTTCACAACAGATATTTATTTTCTAGTACTTACAGAGGTTAGAAGAGTAAGATCAAGGTGGTATATAGTTAGTATTATCTGAAGTCCCTTCTGCATTTGCAGCTGCCTATCCATTTTCTGCCTCTTTCCATAGCCCCCTCCCTATGTACATGTACCTCTGATCTCTTGCATCTTAACTTTCTCTTCTTTTTATGATTAAATTATTGTTCTCCTCTCTTCAACTATTTGCCTATGTGCATAAGTTCATAGTTCTCAAGTAAGCCAGAAGTGGATGCCATATCACCTAGAACTAGAATTATAGAAGGTTTCAAGCCACCCTGTGAGCTATGAACTGAACCTGGTTCCTGTGACAGAGAAGCTCTTGACTGTTGAACCATATCTCCAGTCCACCAAATTCCTCTTTTTATGAGGACATTATTTGCTTCATTACCACTTTGGGGGACCTGTCTCTGAATACCATCACACCTTGACACTTTGGGATTATAACTTTCAACATATGAATTTTGAGACACGTTTCCACACTTGTATGATATCACTGGCTCCATGGAGTTTATAACTTAATGTGTAAACACTGTTTGCTGAGAGAGACTACTGATAAAATACATAAAAATTTGGGGGATTTTTTGAATTGGGCACCATTATTTTAAAGATTTTTTTCTACTATTGCTATCATTTTATGACATATGTCCCAGCACAAAAATTATGATGATAGGCTTAGAGAATATAACGGAAGAGAAGAAGGAAATAATGTAAGAGCTGGAGGATAGTGAGAAATGCAGTGAAATACAAAATTCAGAACATGACATGGCTATCACACTTATAAGTTTACAGAAGCTATGGCTATTTGCACAAGACTTACAGAAACACAATCCAGCTAAAATTCCAGTATAGATGTGGAAGGAATTCTCTAGACCCCTAAGCTTACTACTGAGGAGCTGTTGACATGTGATAGCTACAGGGGGAAATAGAGTCGATCTGTTTGTGAGTATGTGGCTACTGGGAGATTTTTCATTCTCTAGAGGATGGTGCTACGTGTATACATATGTGAAGTACTAATTGGACTTCATGGGTTATAAAACATTGAAGATATGAGTTTTGTAGGGAGCCATATTTGGGGGAATTGGGAAGAGCTGAAATGGTGAAATAGGAGATGGATATATTTTGGAGTGAGCCAGGCCTTTAATGACTAAGCCATCTCTCAATCATGTTCCATTGTACACATGCATGCCATTCTCAATGAAAAAGTTAATGTAAACTCAAATAAATTAATTTCTACAAATTATTTAAGAAAAAGCTTAAAACAAATTGTGTTGCTGTGAGGGTTGATCTTGATTGTCAGGCTAATTGAATTGAAAAGCTTCTAGGAGATCAAAACAAGCATAGCTCTTGGTATGTCTTTGAGGGGATTCCCAGAAATGATTGCTTAATTAATGCTTTGACATTATGAACTTAATTTAATAGTGGATTCAATATCTGAATAGGATATTTGGAGTGGCAAGCATGCAAAAACTTTGTTTACTTAGAGTTAGTGGGTTACTGGGGACGGAAGTTGAAAGCTATGTCTTGGCCCTTGCCCATGTCTTTTACTACTTTACTTCCTGGCTGCCATAAAATTAGCCATAAAATTTCTTCCTCTATGAACTTCTTCCATGCTATTCCTCCCTAATCATGGACCTGAATGCAACTGAGTCAACTGTTCATGCATTAAAATCATGAGAAACAATGCATCTTTCCCCCCTTTAAATGTCTTCTTTTGTATCAGTCATGGTCACTAAAAGTAACACAACTGTATGTAAATAGTACTATGTTTTTTATTTTGTTTTGCACTTTTGCAATAGTGAGAATGTTTCACAATATCTCTCTTATGGTTTGAGAACTGCCGATCTATAATCTGTCTTTGCTTTATAGTTTACCTGTATTATGCATTCATGACTTTCTGGTATCCTTGCCGACTATTCTTGTAGTCTGTCATGAAGCTTTAGAGTTCAAGCCAAGTCCAGGCTGCTTTATTAAGACTTCCTTCTATGATATTTTGCCAACCATCTGGAGTTTTCAGATCTCTTCCATTCCTAATGGGAATCCCTTTGAAACTAACAGACATAGCTGTTGTGCCAGTTTTCAAATTCTTCCTACCCTTTCATTCTCCTTCCATCACTTTCTCAAACATTTTTTCTGGGGTTTATGCCCAACCCGATGTTTCCCATATGATGTCCTTCTTAAAAACCATGTGGTTTATGATATTAAACAACAAGAAAAATAACATTACTTAATGGAAGCTACATGAGCAAGCATCTTAAATTCATGATACCATTCTTTGTTTTTGCATTGCTAATTGTTGAATTATCATAGGATAAGAAGCAACACCCAATATTGCTACATAACCCTGAAAGCCTTGGAAAAGAGACTGTGTTTCTTTCCTTCCACATCATCATGGGGCACTGAAGGAAAAGGGTTCAACTAAAGCAAATCAGTTTTTTACATTAAACAAAATGAAACTTATTTCAAAGAAAAGTGAAGACATTTTCATCCATTAACATTTGGCATATACTTAGAAGTTATTTTATTTAATCTTCACTATGCTTTGTCATTTTTAATACATACCAGTACTACAAATGTTTATTTTATGTAAAATACTAGATACCATACATAAATCTCAATTAAAATATTAATATATGTAGCATTATAAAATGTTTACACATATTAATACTAGGTAATATGGATTAAAAGAAAATAAAATATTTTGAAGGGATATTCTCTTTTGTGATAGAGTATATATGGAATTAAATGAGTAACCTTAAAAATTTAATCTCTCAAAAATCAAATTATCACTTTGATTTGGTTGACTACCCTATATATAGTGTGGTTTTACTTTTGTCTTTATATTTTTAAAATTATTTTATTTTAATTAGAAAGAAGATTATTTTACATGTCAATCGCAGATCCATCTTGCTCCCCTTCTCCTCTGCTCCCCCAACTAACACCCTACCTATCCCATACTCTTTCTGCTCAGTGTGAGGATTTCCATAGGGGCTCTTCAGAGTCTGTCATATCCTTTGGGATAGGGTCTAGGCCTATCCCCTTGTGTCTAGGCTCAGGAAGTATCCCTCCATGTGGGATGGGCTCCCAAAGTCCATTCCTATGCTAGGGATAAGTACTAATCCACTACAAGGGGCCCAATAGATTTCTGAGGTCTCCTCACTGACACCCACATTCAGGGGCTCTGGATCACTCCCAAGAAGGTTTCCCAGCTATCATGTCTGGGGATCAAGAACTCTCCCTTGTTCAGGTCAGCTGTTTCTGTGGGTTTCAACAGCCTGGTCTTCATCACTCATCAGTCCTCCTTTACTGCAACTGGATTTCAGTTCAGTTCAAGGTTTAGCTGTGTGTGTCTGCTTTTACTTCCACCAGATGCTGGATGAAAGCTATAGGATGGCATATAATTTAGTCATTAATCTCATAATCAGGAGAGGGCATTTAAGGTAGCCTCTCCTCTGTTGCTTAGATTGTTAGATGTAGCTCTCCAGACATTTCCCTAGTGCCTGATTTCTCTTTGAATTTATATTGTCTCCCTCTATTATATTATCTCTTATCTTGCTCTCTTCTGTTCTTCCCCAAACTCAACCTCCCTGCCCCATCATGCCCTCCTCACCTCTCCTTTTCTCCCCTTCTCATTCTCCTAGCTCCCTCTCCCCTCCCCCCTGCTCCCAGTTTGCTCAGGAGATCTTGTCCCTTTCCCCTTCTCCAGAAAACCATGTATGTCTCTCTTAGGGTCTTGCTTGTTTACTAGTTTATCTGGGAGTGTGGTTGTAGGCTGGTAATCCTTTACTCAATGTCTAAAATCAACATATGAATGAGAACATACCATGTTAGTCTTTTTGGTGACTGGGTTACCTAGCTCAGAATGGTTTCTTCTACTTCCATCATTTGCCTGCAATTTCAAGATTCCATTGTTTTTTTGTTAATTTTTTTTTCCTCTGAGTGGTACTTCATTGTGTAAATGTACCACCTTTTCTCTAGCCATTCTTCAGTTGAGGGGCATCTAGGTTGCTTCCAGGTTCTTGCTATTACAAATAATGCTGCTATGAACATTGGTGCACAGATGTCCTTGTTGCATGAATGTGCTTCTTTTGTGTATATGCCTAAGAGTGGAATTGCTGGATCTTATGGTAGACTGATTCCCATTTTCCTGAGGCATTGCCAAACTGATTTGCAAAGTGGCTGTACAAGTTGTCACTCTCACCAGGAGTGGAGAAATGCTCCCCTTTCTCCAATGCTCTCCAGCATAAACTGTCATTGGTGTTAATTGATTTTAGCCATTCTGACAGGAGTAAGATGGTATCATAGAGTTGTTTTGTTTTGCATTTCCCTGATGGCTAAGGATGTTGAACACTTTCTTCTGTGTCTTTCAGCCATTTTAGATTCCTCTGTTGAGAATTGTGTATTTAGTTCTGTATCCCACTTTTTAATTGGATTATTTGGTGTTTTGGAGACTAGCTTCTTAAGTTCTTTGTAAATTTGGAGATCAGCCACCAAAAGTTCCTTTATTGTACAGGGTTGTTTTGGCTATCCTGGGTCTTTTGTTTTTCCATATAAAGTTGAGAATTATTTTTTCAAGGTCTGTGAAGAGTTGTGCTGGGATTTTGATTGGGATTGTATTGAATCTGTAGATTGCTTTTTGGCAAGATTGCCATTTTTTACTATGTTGTTTCTGCCTATCCAAGAACATGGGACATCCTTCCATTTTCTGGTATCTTCTTTAATTTCTTTCTTTAAAGACTCAAAGTTCCTACTCTACAGGTCTTTCACTTTTTTGGTTAGGGTTACCCAAATGTATTTTATGTTGTTTGTGGCAATTGTAAAGGGTGATGCTTCTCTGATTTCTTTCTCAGCACATTTATCTTCCATATCTAGTAGGGCTACTGATGTTTTTGAGTTAATCATGTATCCTGCCACATTGCTGAAGGTGTTTATCGGGTGTGGCCGTTCCTTGGTAGAGTTTGTCTGGTCACTTATTTAGACTATTATATCTTCTGCAAACAGAGAAAACTTGAGTTCTTCCTTTCTAATTTTATCCCCTTGATCTCCTTTTGTTTTCTTATTTCTCTAGCTAGATCTTCAAGGACAATTTTGAAGAGGTATGGAGAGAGTGGACAGCCTTGTCTTGTTCCTGATTTTAGAGGAATAGCTTTGAGTTTCTCTCCATTTAGTTTGATTTTGGCTGTTGGTTTACTGTATATAGCTTTTATTATGTTCTGGTATGTTCCTGTTATCCCTGATCTCTCCAGGACCTTTATCATGAAGGGGTGATGAATTTTGTCAAAGGCTTTTACGGCATCTAATGAGATGATCATGTGGTGATGAGACAAAAAATGATACATGTTTTGTTGGCATAGTTTAGGAAGAGAAGGCAAGCACATAGGCTGAAAGGAAATGGTGTTGAGACAGGAATCAAATACCAATTCTTCCTTTTGTATTTGTCCACTGATGTTATTTTTGAAAATTCCTATAAGCTGTTTTTTAGATGTCACTAAAATTTAAACTGTTACTGGATATGGCCCTTAGAATAAATGGCTTTTCAGAAAACCTACAGTACAGTAGGTTTGTCTTAGTTTGATCAAAAAAGTTATTTAAAACTTTGGCTAAAAAAAAAAAAAAGACTTCTCAACTGAGGATTCTTATTATAAGTCCTTTAATTTCTTATTTTTTATTAGTTCAAATTAGGAACGAGTTTGCTTCGCATGTCAATCCCTTCTCCCTCTCACTCCCCCCTGACTTTCACCTTCAACCTCCTACCTGCTCCCCACCACATACCCTCTCCACTCCCCAGGGAGGAAAGGGCCCTCGCTGGGGGCTTGCCAAAGTCCATTACATCATCCTGGGCCAGGACTAGACCCTCCCCCATGTGTCTAGGCCTAGAGAGCATCCCTTCACATGGGATGGGCTCTCAAAGTTCCTTCTTACACCAGGGAAAACTACTAATACACTACCAGGGGCCCCCTTAAGTGCGGAGGCCTCCTCATTGACATCCATGTTCAGGGGTCTGGATCAGCCCCATGCTGGCCTCCCAGATAGCAGTCTGGGGTTGATGTGCTCACCCTTGTTCAGGCCAGCTGTTTCTTTAGGTTTCCCCAGCCTAGTCCTGACCACTTTGATCTTCTTTCCTTCCTCTCTGCAGCTGGGTTCCAGAGTTCAGTTCAGTGTGTATCTGTGGTTGTCTGCCTCTCTTTCCATCAGCCATTGGATGAGGGCTCTAGGATGGCATATACAGTAGTCATCAGTCTCATCATAGGAGAAAGGCATTTAAGATATCCTCTCCACTATTGCCTGGATTGTCAGTTCATGTCATCTTTGTAGATCTCTGTAGAGATCTGTAGTGCCAGATCTCTCCTTGTACCCATAATGGCTCGCTTTGTTATGGTATCTCTCATACTGCTCTATTCTTGCCCCCACTCAACATATCTGCTCCTCCATTTCCTCTTCTCAACTCCTCTTCTCCTCCTATCATTCTGCCAGCTCCCTCTCCCCTACCTTAATGCTCCCAGTTAGGTCAGGAGATCTTGGCCTGTCCCATTCTCTGTTATCCAAGCATTTTTCCCTTAGAGTCCTTCTTGTTTCCTAGTTTCTTTAGTGAAGAGAATTATAGACTGGTAATCCTTTGCTCTAAGTTTAAAATTCATATATGAGTGTACATGCCATGTTTATATTTTTGTGACTGGGTTACCTCACTCAGGATGGTTTCTTCTAGTTCCATCCATTTGCTTTCGAATTTCAAGATTCCGTTGCTTTTTTTCTGCTGAGTAGTGCTCCATTGTATAAATGTACCACATTTTTTCTTTCCATTCTTCAGTTGAGGGGCATCTAGGTTGCTTCCAGGTTCTGGCTATTTCAAACATTGCTACTATGAACATGGTTGAACATATGTCCTTGTTGTATGAACATGCATTATTTGGGTATAAGCCCAAGAGAGGAATTGCTGGATCATGAGCTAGGTTGATTCCCATTTTCCTGAGAAACTGCCATCCTGATTTCCAAAGTGGTTGTACAAGTTTGCATTCCCACCAGCAATGGAAGAGTGTTTTTTTTTCTCCACATCCTTGCCAGCATAGATTGTCTTTTTTTTTTTTTTTTCCATTCTGGCCAGTGTAAGATGGTATCTCAGAGTTATTTTGAGTTGCATTTCTCTGATGGCCAAGAATTTTGAGCACTTTTTTAAGTGTCTTTCAGCCATTTCATATTCCTCTGTTGAGAATTCTCTATTAACTTCTGCACCCCACTTTTTAATTTCATTGTTTGGTGTTTTGGTGGCTAACTTCTTGAGTTCATTGTATATTTTGGAAATCAGCCCTTTGTCAGATGTGGGGTTGGTGAAGATCTTTTCCCATTCTGTGGGTGGTCTTGTCTTCCTGACTGTGTCCTTTGACTTACAGAAGCTTCTCAGTTTCAGGAGGTTCCATTTATTAATTGTAGATCTCAATGTCTGTGCTACTGGTGTAATGTTCAGGAAGCAGTCTCCTGTACCAATTTGTTCAAGGGTGTCTCCTATATTTTTATCTAGAAGATTCAGTGTGGCTGGATTTATGTTGAGATCTTTGAACCATTTGGAGTTAAGTTTTGTGCATGGTGACAAATATGGATCTATCTGCAATCTTCTGCATGTCCGAATCCACTTATACCAGCACCATTTGTTGAAGATGCTTTCTTTTTTCCATTGTATAGATTTAGCTTCTTTGTCAAAGATCAGGTGTTCATACATGTGTGGGTTAATATCAGGGTTTTCAATTTGATTCCATTGGTCTATCTGTCTATTTTTGTGCCAATACCAAGCTGTTTTCAGAACTATGGCTCTATAATAGAGCTTGAAGTCGGGGATGCTGATGTCTCCAGAAGATCCTTTATTGTAAAGAGTTGTTTTGGCCAGCTTGGGTGTTTTGTTTTTCCATATAACGTTGAGTATTGTTCTCTCAAGGTCTGTGAAGAACCATGATGGGATTTTGATAGGGATTACATTGAATCTGCAGATTGCTTTTGGCAAGATTGCCATTTTTACTATGTTGATTCTACCTATCCAAGAACAGGGGATATCTTTCCATTTTCTCATATCTTCTTTAATTTCTTTCCTTAAAGACCCAAAGTTCTTATTGTACAGATCTTTCACTTTTTTGCTTAGCATTACCCCAAGGTAACAGAGGCTCAGAGATATCCAGGGCAAAGGGGATGTTGAGCTGGAGTAGGGGAGGAGCACAGTGTACACTCACCTCGGTTTTGGACCGGGCCAGTGGAGGAGCCATTTCTTATTTTTAAAAGTCACTCAGAAATATTATTTATTATAATATTTTACTGTCAAGTTTTATTAAAATTATGCTTTGGTATATGTTATAATCTTGTAGCTTAGTTATATTATTTTCATTTCTCTATAGAAACTTAGCAAATATATGGATATGTGTATATTTCCATGTACATATCTCTAAACATTTATTATTAGAAATTGGCTTGCACAGTTGTGAATTTTAACAGAACTAAAATCTATATGATGTACTGAAAGGTTGGCAGCTCAGAATTTACAGAAATTACAGAATGGCTGTAATTTCAATGAAAATGGTCTCTTGGACAATTCTTATTCAGAGAGAATGCTATTCAGTTTTTCAAGTAATTGATGAGGACTACCCAGCTTTTGGGAGGCAGACCTGTTATACTCAATGTAAGCAATCTAAATAATGTGTGACCTAATATCTGGTCAGCTATAGATCAGATAAGTTAAACACTTTAAGTGGCTTTTGTTTTGTAGGTATTTCTGTGATTTATTTAACTGCAATATTTAAAGTTTATTGCATATGTGACGATGGATATTTTTGTCTGTGTGCAAGCAAGAACATGTGAGTGCAGGCACCTTTAAGAATGGAGGTATCAGGCAGTTGTTAGCTGCCCCAAATCCCAGACCTGGGTACTCAGAACCAAATTTGAGTCTTCTGAAGAAAAATATCCATTCTTAACTACTGATCCTGTGCTCCAGTCTCCTTATCTGTTTCAAAACTTGTAATTCACAGGGGTAGTTTCTAAAGACACAAAACCATGTTTTTAAAAGTAGTCTTTAGTTAGAAAGAATAAATTATATTTCAAGACACTGTGATGACAGATGTATCAGCATGGCATGTCATGGTTTACAAAGCACTTGATGTCTGTTAGCACTTTTGACAGATCAATGCTGATATCTTCCAGGTTGGGTGTGAACGTTGACATCAAAGTTGCTCAGTGAGCAAACGGAAGTCAAGGTCAAATAATTATGCCATGAATCAAAACAAATTTTAAACTAGTGTGATAGTGTAAATCACGATGCCACTATTAATTGAAATTCCTTCCATCTTGATATGTAGACAAAACCCTTAACTTGATTCTACCATTTTTCAAAAGAGAACATGGCAGATGCTTGTTATTCGGTTTTGATGCACTAAACCCTGAGTTGCCACTGAACTGCAGCACTTAAATGAAAGTTTAAAGGAAGTTTAGAATCAATGCTCCAAATTTACTGGTTCTCGTGTTTTTCTTTCCTCTCTTTTAGTAAATTCTAAACCTAAAATATTTTATTTGTATGTGTGCACTTATGTGTTCACTTGTTACTAAATTGCCAAGTCTTGCTCCTTCTGCAGTCACTTGTTTTGGTGTTTTCTAAACTTTTACCAAAGTGAAATTGACTGAATTGTTTTAGAAGGACTCATGATTTCTTAGTGCTTTATGAAGTGACTTCTTTTTACTCTCTCTTATCAATGTGCATTTTCCTATGTAGGCCACCACCTCTGTCTCCTTATAGAGTATGTCAAAAATTCTGAGTTCAAATCTCTACCATTAAAAATAATAGAATCTGGAAGCATGAAATTTGAAGCATAAAGATGTCATTTTCTTTTGTTGTTGTTGTTTTATTTTTTCCAGTTTTTAAATATAAATTATTTAATTTCTACTCATATTTACATATCCATCCCCCCAATTCCCTCACGCTCCCATTCTCCCATATTCCCCCCGACTCCCCCAAACCATCCCCCGACTCCTCCCCAGGGACACTGAGTCCCTCCACCAGGGGCCATCCAAGTCTGTCATATAATTTGGGGAAGAGCCTTGGCCCTATTTGCCATATCTGGGCTGCAGTAGTATCCCTCCATAGGGAATGGGCTCCCAAAGTCCATTTGTGCTCTAGGGTTAAAGACTGGCTCCACTGTTAGAGGTCCCATAGACTGTCTTGGCCTCCTAGCAGGCACCCACATTCAGAGGGCTTGATTTGGTCCAATGCTGTTTCCCCAGCTTTATGACTAGGGTTTCCATGCTCTCAGTAGGTCAGGTCAACTGTTTCTGTAAGTTTCTGTAGCCCCTTCTTGGCTCCTTTGCTCATCCCTCCTCCTTCTCCACAACTGGATTCTAGTAATATGGTTCAGTGCTTAGCTGTGGGTGCCTGTTTCTATTTTGCACAGCTACTGGATGAAGGCTATAGGAATGGTGACTATGATAGACACCAATCTCATTATAGGGTAGGGCATCAATGGCATTTTCTACACTGCTTGGATTCTTAGTTGGGGTCATCCCTGTGGATTCCCTAACATTTCCCCTGTGCCAGTCCTCTCTTCATACCTGTACTGTCTCCCTCTATCAAGGCATCTCCTTTCTTGCCCTCCTCTATTCCTCAGCTGTCTCAATCCTCTTGTTCTCCTCTCCCATTTCCTTCTTCCCTTCCTACCACCCCCCTTGCTCCCACTCTGTTCAGGGGATCTTGCCCCCCTACACTTCTTCCAGGGACTATGCAATCTTTCTTGGGGTCCTCCTTGTTTCCCAGCTCCTCTGGCAATGTGGATTGTAGACTGGTAATCCTTTGCTCTATGTCTAAAAATCATATATGAATGACTATATGCCATGTTTATCTTTTTGTGACTGGGTTACCTCACCCAGGATGGTTACTTCTAGTTCCATCCATTTGCCTGCAAATTTCAAGATTCCATTGTATTTTTCTGCTGAGTAGTACTCCATTGTACTACTCAGTACAATGATAGAGTAAATATACCACATTTTCTCTATCCATTCTTCAGTTGAGGGGCATCTAGGTTGTTTCCAGGTTCTGGCTATTACAAATAATGCTGCTATGAACATAGTTGAACATATGTCCTCATTGTATGAATGTGCATTCTTTGGGTATATGCCCAAGAGAGGAATTTCTGGATCTTGAGGTAGACTGATTCCCATTTTCCTGAGAGACCACCATACTGATTTCCAAAGTGGTTGTACAAATTTGCACTCCCACCAGCATCCTCTCCACATCTTCTCCAGCATAGACTATCTTGGTGTTATTGATTTTAGCCATTCTGATAGGAGCAAGATGGTATCTCAGAGTGGTTTTGAGCTGCATTTCCCTAATGGCTAAGGATGTTGAGCAGTTTCTTAAGTGTCTTTCAGCCATTTTAGATTCCTCTGTTGAGAATTCTCTATTTAGTTCTGCACTCCACTTGTTAATTACATTGTTTGGTGTTTTGGTGGCTAGCCTTTTGAGTTCATTGTATATTTTAGTGATCATCCCTCTGTCAGATATGGGGTTGTTGAATAAATTTTCCCATTCTGTGGGCTGGCATTTTGTCCTACTGACTGTGTACTTTGCCTTACAGAAGCTTCTCAGTTTCAGGAGGACCCATTTGTTAATTGTTGATCTCAATGTTTGTGCTACTGGTGTTATGTTCAGAAAGTGGTCTCCTGTACCAATTTGTTTGAGGGTACCACATACCTTCTGTTCTAGGAGTTGCAGTGTGGCTGAATTTATGTTGAGGTCTTTGTTTCATTTCCTCTTAAGTTTTGTGCATGGTGATTTTTTTTTTTTTTTTTTTTTTTTTTTTTTTTTTTTTTTTTTTGGTTTTTTGAGACAGGGTTTCTCTGTGGCTTTGGAGGCTGTCCTGGAAGTAGCTCTTGTAGACCAGGCTGCTCCTTTTCTATGGCATTTCCCTTTTTTATTGAAGTTTCAGCTCTAACTCCATTAACAGTAATTCAGGGGATTTTCTTTCATTCCTTTCTGAGCAAGAGTTCCATTTATACTTCCATATCTACTGTCTCTCTGATCTTCTTCTCTGTGTCATGTCATTGGTCTTGATTTATTTCCTAGTACTTAAATAATCATAGCATGCTGCCAATCTTGAGTACCAGTCAAAGAAATCTGTGAGTTCCTGAATTCTTGGAACTGGGATCCTTATGTTTAATATTACATTTTTTTTTTCTGGAGTAGATTTATTATCGCTACCCCAAATTCCAGGGCGATACAAGGAGCACGGAGTTAAAACGCCGCTGGTATAGCCCGTCGTTTTACAATATTGGTTTATTCCACGAGTTTAAGGCAAACATGTAACGCATCTGCTTTTCTTCCGAGATCATATAAAGCTCCCAGAAACTGACCCCAAACTTTACGTTCATTAGTTGAAAGTAAGTCTCATTAAGAAGTTTTACACGGATACATGAAAAAACGCAGGGCACAAGATGCTTTAAAAAAAAAAAAAAGAAAAGAAAAGAAAAGAAAAGAAAAGAAAAGAAAAAAAAATCCAGAAAGGCAACCTTTATCTTATGTGAACAATAGACTCTGAGAGTGTTAAAACTGGACAAGTGATTCATAGGTAAATAAGGCCGGCAGCCATAAGATCCCTACGCGGGAAACAAACACAGTTAAGACAGGGTACTTAAAGAAAAGAGAGTTGAACTTTGGGCTTCTTGGAAGGTCAAGTGTGTGGTGGCAGACCGCTGCCCCTAGCAGTGAGCCACCCCCCGCAGCTCCATTGTCTCTCAGAAGAAGAGCAGATGCACCGCACCATGCCAGCTGTTTCTGTTGTTCCCAGTGAGCTTAGATGCTGGAGGTCATCAAAGAAAACAGCCCTTGAAGGGAAGGACTTCCGTTGAAGGCAGCCCTTTTCAATGGAAGGCGGAGTGTGGCCTAGGTGTCTCCCTTTAAAACAGCAAGGAAGTTCTGCAGCAGCTGGAGGTTGCCCTTTGCATGCTTTAGTTCTAGTTCTGCAATCTTTTTCTGAATGCAGCCACTCTTCTCGTCTTAAAATCTATCAGTTCTTGTTTTGCAGATTCAGATATTTTTTCAAACTTTTGACAGTACAACTGTTGGGAAGTTTCAGCCTGTAGAACATCTTTGTTTTTTGCTCTTTCCTTGTTCAGTGCTTTATTGGCGTTCTCGTAGTCCACCAGTGACCTCGACCTTCTATCAGGCTATATACATCAGAAAAAATTCAACTCACCTACATTTTGAGGGGTATAATAATATTAGGGAAAAGTAAATACGATTACTTGTATGTTATATGACAATTCTCATATTTAAGAATATGTATACTTCTGTTTACACTTTCCATGTACACTTCCATGGGTTCTTTAATGAAAATTAATCTTAAATGATCTTATTGACATTTTCATTATATAACACATGAGGAGATTATTTAGTGGGTAGTCTGCTCACTGAAGAACAGTGAGAACTTGATAATACATCACCAGCACTCATGTAAAAACAGATACAGTGGAATGTGCCTTTACTCCCAGCACTCCAATGAGAAATAAGAGACAGAAACTGGAGAATTCCCAGAAGCTTGTAAACCAGCTAGCCTGGAAAACACAAACAAACAAGAAAAAAATTAACCTTTCTCTAACAAGGGACAGTGTTAGTACCAACTCCTGAGTTTGTCCTCTGATCTGATCTGCCAACACTATCATATACGTATATATACAAATACAGAGAGAGACAGAGACAGAGACTGAAACAGAGAAAAAGATGGAGAAATTAGTGAGAAGTTATTTTTGAGCAAAAAATGGCTTATACTGGAATTAATGATAATTCAAACTATTATCACTTCTCAATGATTTTTTTAAAATATATTCTCTACATCTCAATGTAACTAGACATGAAATGCTATCTGGCTGGGGGAAGTTATGCACTGTTCAGTTTATATAGTCATTCAAATGAACACTTTTTTATAACCTGAAATTTATTCTGATCACTAAATAATTTCCCCATTATCTATAGATAAATATTCTAAGAAGCCACTTGTTTCCATTGTCTGTAAAGATCCCTTATGTTAACTAGATGAAAAGCCAAGAGGGATTGAGTACCTTGTGTCTTTTGGTTTATGAGATAATGGAAGTTCAAGAACAGTAATAGTTATTGCCTTGCCCTGAACTATCTGCTGTAGATTCTATAAAGAAGTAGAATACTTTCTCAGCTTCCATGGGACCATTCTTTCCCCAAATTTAACTCTTTGTAATTCAACAATATGACAGACTCATTACTTGTATTCAGCAAATTAATCGGCTTATTATTTTTTGCTGATTATACCAGTGATTGTAAAAAAGACAAATATGAGGTCAGTGCAGAAACTATAATATGCATTGTAGTCAAAAGAGAAAAGTTTTCCAAAGAAAACCCAGTATTTTTCCAAGTTTATTACTGTATTTAATCACATTTATGAAAATAACTGCCATTATACAAGGAAGATGGTTACAGCATAATGTAAAGAATTCTTTCCATATACCATATGACAACTTTATTTCCACTACAAACTGGCATTATGGGACATATAAGTTACCCGTGGCAGGATGCCACTAGTGGATTATGTTCCCATATGTTATTTGTTATAAAAAAGCAGAACAATGTTGCAGAATATTTATTGAAATATCCTGAGACAACTGGAGGAAATGACTCCTCTATTATGCCAGCCATATTTCCTATATTCCTCTTGACCATTACTTCTTCATACTAGATTTCTTGGAAGATTATTCTCCCACAGACAGACTTTCAGAACTGCAATTAGGAAGAATAACAAGATAGCTAGTGACAACATTTTAATATTTAAATTATAGGATATCAAATATGCTGTCTGGTTTTACATGGTAAATTTTAAATTCCTCCAAGAAAAGGTTTTCAGGGCCTTGAATGACTTTGTGTTTCCTGATCTGTTGGAATCATTAGCAGTAGCCTGTTAAGCTTCAAAATACAAACCTCACAAATGATGATAGAGAATTTTGCTGAGTTTTATTGCATATATATGCAAATACATTGTGAATTTTAGTAATTGCCAAGGCTTAGCCACAGCCCTAGTCAATGGAGTCAGAACATAATATATCTGAATTCACAGGTCACCATGGAGGCACTAGACTTCTTATGGACTAGACAAAATATTACAGTTATGCTCTCTGTAAGGCTGTCAGATATCACTAGGCTTGAAAACTTGTTGTGCTGTAGGTTTTGATCCTTGACTGAAAGGGCTTAAAAGACATATCTGCCCAGGTAACAAGGAAAGAAAGTCACCAGTAAAACAGATGATCAGTGGTATGTCTGGCTAAATATAGTCAACAACATATTGTCAACAATTTCTCCCAGGAATGGCATTCATAAGGACCTTCCTATATGATCAAAGTTATGGAAACTAGTACAGAACTAACCTACATTTCTGATTAAATTAGAAGCAGTATATGTGTATATATACATCTGTGTGAGAATTTCTATGTTTAGGCAGATACTCATTCGTGTGTGTGTGTGTGTGTGTGTGTGTGTGTGTGTGTGTGTGTGTATGTGTGTAGTATTGGGGTTAACTTTGGATATTATTTTAAAGATGCCATCTACCTTGGTTGTTGTTGTTGTTGTTTTATAACAGTATATCTCATTGGCCTGAAACTCACTGATGGGTGTAGACTGTCTCTCCAGCAAATCCAAGGAAGCTACCTGCCTCTCTACCTTGCTAATTCTAGGATTACAAGTGTATGCCACATTTTACAACATGCCAGACTTTTTAACAAGGGGTCTGCAGTTCAAACACAAGCTCTTAACAAGGTCTTTACCAAGGGAGTTATAATCCCAGTACTAATAAACTAATTTCAGGTTTAGATTTGATGTTCAATAGTGTCATCATTATAGGCCAGTTTAATCTGTGAACATTCCTGATCTAGTTTGAACCTCCTGGTTCTCTGCCTCCTTTTCTATATTCATGCTATTTATTTTCTGAAACACTTCATCCAACTTTTGTTTAAAAAATACTATTATATACTCTTAAGGATTCCTGATGATAAAAACAATGCAGAACACACTATGTGCATCTGTGAAAAAAGTCTAAGAAAAGTCCATATATGTGTTTTAAGCAAAAAAAGGTACCATTTGAATTTTTAAACAGTAGGTGTCATGAAGACACTGACTAAGATATTCGGTGATTTTGGAAAAGGCGGGAAGAAATGAGGACACACAGAAATACAGCTGAACCCAGAGAAAAGAAGAAATGTATACCAGAAAATAGATATTCTATTTCATTTTGATGAAATGTTTTCAAAGTCCAAGGGAGACTTTTTCTTCTAACCTGCTATGTTATATTTATCCCCTGTGCTTCTGAGGAAGAGAGAGCAGACAGATATATTTTCTTTTCTCCTTGAAGTCTGTTTCTTGGTACAAAGAAAATGTAGCACAATGGCCAAAAGGATCATCATTTTTTAGGGCAGTGAATTTTAAAAGAAAAGATACATAGTTTCTTTCCCAGGCTAGTTTCATTTCATCACTTGCAAAGGAAGTTTCTAACAGGACGCAATAAATTAGTAAATCAGAGGCTGGAGAAGTTGCTCAGGCCTTAGGAGGGAGTACTGCTCTTCCACTGTGGGGCGGGGGCATCTCTGAGACAATGGCCAGTGGAGCAACCATCTCGGAGAATGTTGAAGACAGTTTGGTTCAACAAGACTCAGTAGCCTGTGTTGGTTCTAACTACAAGAGTCTAACATTGGGAGGTTTATTTTAGGCATATTTAAGCATAGCAAAATTTGGGTAATAGTTTCCTGATGATAATTAGCTGAATTCCTTGTGCACAAGAATGCTTAAGCATGACAATGTCAAAACTCTTGCAAAGTACAAGTGACATCTTCCAAAATGCTGTACTCCATAGATTAACCAAGGAAATATTTTCACAGTAAACAAGCTCAAAATAAGGGTCTAGAGGATAATATGGTGTGGCCACACTATAAGGGCCAAGGTCACCAGGCTATTAACCATGTTAGTTCCTAGTATTCTGAGAGAAAACAGATTATGCATCTCTCCTTTTGAAGAGACAGACATGTTGGTTTGACATTTCTTGTTTCTCTAGTGTTCTCCATGAGTACAAGGATCTGCATGCCTCCTTCATCCCAGAAGACCCAAGTTCAGTTTCTAGTAATTACATCAAGTGGTTCAAAATATCCTATAACATCAGTTCCAGGTGATCTGATGCTCCTTTCTGGACTGTGTGGGTACTTACACATGGATGTTCTTATATACATACACACACATACACAACACACACACACACACACACACACACACACACACACACACACACACACACAAAGTAAATCTGAATGGACAAATTATTAAAACATTGCATAGGTGTTTTTAAGAATGTGTGCCTGGCACTGTTATAGATTGACACTTAAGGTATTCAAAAATATTCTTTTTTATTCCTTATTTTCTCTGGGAATTGATATTTTTTTAAGAGGAAGACATGGTTTATTTCAGGTTATACTTTTAGTATCACAATCCATTACTCAGGAAAACTTAGACAGGAACATCAAGTGAGAACTTGAAGCAGACATAGAATTGAGCTGCTTGCTAGTGCACTTCCAGATTTGTGATTAGCTTGACTTCTTTTTTTTTGCAGTGTTTTCTTTTTTTAGAATATTATTTTTTAATTCTTTAATTACTACCCATATTTACAGATCCACCCTCCCCATTCCCTTTTCTTCCCATCCTCCCAGGGTGACCCCAACTAAGAAGTCAGGCAGTGGTGGAGAGGATGCCATTGATCCCCTTCCCCTATAATTAGATTGATGCCACCTTGGTTACCATTGCTAGATCCTTCATCCAGTAGCTATTCAAAGCATAAACAGGCAGCCACAGCTAAGTACTGAACCATACTCCTGGAATCCAGTTGTGGAGAGGGAGGAGGGATGAGCAAAAGAGCCAAGACTGTGCTGCAGAAACTGGCAGAAACCATGGACCTGACCTACTGAGAGCATGGAGAACCTAGTCATAAAGCTGGGGAAACAGCATTGGACCAAACCAAGCCCTCTAAATGTGGGTGCCAGTTGGGAGGCCAAGACAGTCTATGGGACCTCTAACAGTAGAGCCAGTCTTTATCCCTAGAGCACAAATGGACTTTGGGAGCCTATTCCCAATGGAGGAATACTATTGCAGCTCAGATACAGCAAGGAAGGCCTAGGCCCTCCCCCAAATGATATGACAGACTTTGAAGGTCCCCCGTGGAGGGCCTCACTATCCCTGGGGAGGAGTTGGGGGGTGGGTTGAGGGAAACTGACATTTTAAAATAAGGGTTTTAATACATAAATAAATGTATTTCACTTTATATAATAATAATTAAAAACAAAACTCATTTAATGATCATGGTTTTGCAGCAATACATGTGCCACCAAAAATTAGTTATTAACATACTACTGTAGTTTTTGACCATCACACACTTACCTTTTATTCACATGTATATTCACTAATAATTTTGTAACCCTTTAACTAGGAACCTAATGTTTGGCCTGGAGTATAGTACCAGGAATATAATGAATTACTTATGTTTTTTTCCATTTATGAAACCATTTAAGAAGTATTAAGAAATAGAAAGATTTTGCCTCTCATATGCCAGGAATCATATATCAATGGAGAGTGACTCCCTTTTACATAGTCATTTACTTATTTTTTATTTGTGTGTCTCTCTGTGTGTGTACACCATTCCACACACAGGCAATCATATGCTTACGTGTGTAAATGTGCTGTGATATACTTGTGAAGGTCAGAAGAGAAATTTGTCAGTTTTTTCCTTCTATCTTTAAGATGTATTCCAAAAAAACAAGCTCAGGTTATTAATGTTTGTATGGAAAGTTGTTTTGCCAGATGAGGCACACTACAGACCTGTGATCCCTTATTTTGACCATTAAATCTACACACAACCCAATCTTTTACAAGTACCTTCTTCTCAGATTGTTCTCCAACAGTATGATTTGATGATGTTCTTAGACAATAGTAACAAACAAATAAATAAGCACATATCACTCTCACTGATTCCCACTACCCATATATCTACCTCAACATTTACATCCGTCTGTCCAGAAGTTGTTAAAATGAAATTAAATGGCTAATAAGTCAGATTTCTAGTATTAATTACTAAAGTTACAGTTTCCCCAATATTTGTAATATATTACAAATTGGGAGGCTGGTAGTTTTAAATAAGAAAGTTTGAAAATTATTTTTTATAAAAGTTTGGCAATTAATTTCTATAAAAAGGTTATAAGCAGACAAAAATATACCTTAAGAAATTAAGCCTGATGGATAAAATATCCTTATCAGTTTTGAATTCTCTGTATTCAAATAAAGTCCCACAAATCTTTGAAATATTAATAAATATAACCTAGCAAGTTAAGAGAAACCCTTGGTTTATGAACCTAAAACATAATGTATTTTAATTGAGTGTGTTCTCTCAACTTCATTTTGGTTCTTTCATTCATCTAAAATTTTTAAAGTTTTTAAAGTTATTTAAACATCTGCTTTTGTGCAAATATATGCTTTCCTTCTCTGGATATAATACACATAAGATATCCCATCTGGGCTAAATGCCAACAAGGAACTATGCTTAAGTAATAAGCCCAATTATCTTGCTAATAAACAGCAACTAGAAATTGAACTCCTGTTGGCAGATATATAGGATACTTACACACTAAGTGGGATTAATTAAACTCTAAAAGGAGTCACATTACAAACAAATATAATAATAAATCATCACACAAGTATTAAGGATAGCAATTATCTCATTTTCTCCTTTTTCAGCTAATGAAGCTTACTGTTTTGAATTATCAGGAGAAAAGAGTTTTCAACTCAGAGGCAAGCATAACTCTATGGATAATCTGAGGTATAAATGTCAGCTTCCAAACTGATAAAAGATGACTTTTGATAAATATTTCAGTCCTAAGACCAAGAGATATGAATGCCAAGTTTCAAACCTGGAAAGGATATTAGTTAGTTAAATATTTTTACTGTGCTACTTCCAGCAAGGTTGTGACTGATGGTAAGGGCAGTTAAGATGGTTCATGTTACAGATGTAAGAAAGGTTTTATCTTTAGTGTAATGCATTGACTTATAAAAGCATGACTGATTTTGTGAAATATATTTTATGATTACTTTTCAGAAAGAATCATGAAAGTAAAAGCATCTCCATATAAGGTAAAATTAGCTTTCCTTATGAATTACTTCTTATTTCATTTGAGGTGATTCTGAAATTTTGCCTGGAATTAATGCATTCAAATGAAAGGAAATTTGTAACAAATAGTATATAGGATGTACATCTCGATTCCTGTATCCTTGATACATATAATGTTATAGAACTATTAATCATTTCTCAACCACCTAAAATACACAAAAGAGTATCCAAATACAAAGGTAGATGATAGCAAGGATACATGTGAACTACAATCATGATAGTTAGTGTTGATAGTCAATTTGGCAAAAATCTAGAATTATCTAGATGATAAACTATGAGGGAAGTTCTAGATTAGGTTAGCTTCTGGATGTGACTGTGAGGTATTATTGTGATTGGTTAGTTGAAGTACAAAGGCATAACCTAACTGAGGGATTCTTCTCTTCTTGGGCTTGGGTCTTAGATTCCATTTAATGGAGAACTCTACATGAGTACCAACATACATGTTCACTCATATCTTGATGTGAACATTTACTTGAAGCTTTTACCACCTTGACATTTCCATCATTGTGCTTGTACTCTCAAATTGTGAGGCAGTTTATTTGTTAATTTGGTTTTGCCAGGGCCTTGTCAAAAAAGCAACAAGAGAAGTAAATAAGACACAGACATTTCTTCATAGATTTTAGGAGTGATAATTAAAGAAAATTTAGTATAATATACAGTATTTAATACTAACATTAAAGACTTTTGTAAACTGTAATAATATTAAATCCCAAGAAAAGTAGACATCATTTCCCTCATTTTAATTAATGGGCTATAGGAAGAGAAGTCTGAAGTGTGGATACCTAATGTCAATATTCTTGTCTATTTTCATATACCCATTGCTCAGAGACTGTTTGAAATGTAATAGGAAAAATCCTCTCCATGCCAAAAAGAAAACCTCTTGAGATTTTGATCAAATAAATTATTTAATTCAAAAGTAAGTTTGAGGAAAGACTGAATTCCCAAGATAAAATAAGTACTTAGAATTATGGTGTATCTTGTAAATCATTTATTTGTTTTATACTGTATGACTGTCTTGTAATTAATTTAATTCTGTGATTTTTTTATTTTTCCATTTATTATTTGAATTAGAAACAAGATTGTTTTACATGTCAATCCCAGTTCCCTTTCCCTCCCTCTGCCCCTAACACCCCCCAAACTAAAATCCTACCTATCACGTAACCATTTTGCTCCCATGGGAGGGTGAGGCCTTCCATAGGGGGGGTCTTGAGGTTCTGTCATATCCTTTAGGATAGGCCTAGGTCCACCCCTGTGTGTCTTGGCTCAGGGAATATCCCTCTATGTGGAATGGGCTCCCAAAGTCCACACATATGCTAGGGATAAGTACTGAACTACTACAGAAGGTCCTAGTAGATTTCCGAAGTTTCCTCACAGAAACCTATGTTCCTGGGGTCTGGATCAGTCCCATGGAGCTATTACAGCAATCAGTATGGGCGCAGGAGTTCCTAGGTGTTCAGGTTAGCTGCCAGCCTGGTCTGGACCCCTTTGCTCATCACTCATCCTTCTCTACAGCTGGATTCCAGTTCAGTTCAGTGATTAGCTGTGGGTGTCTGCTTCTATTTCCACCAGCTGCTGGATGAAGACTATAGGATGGCATATGAGTCAGTCATCAATCTCATTATTAGTAGAGGGCATTTAAGGTATTCTCCTCTGTTGCTTAGATTGTTAGTTGGTGTCATCTTTGTAGATTTCCAGACATTTCCCTAGTGCCTGATTTTGCTTTAAGCCCAAAATGTCTGCCTCTATGATGGTATCTCTTATCTTGTTTTCTTCAATTTTTCCCCTGACTCAACCTTTCTTCTCCATCATGTCCTCCTCACCCCTTCTCTTCTCCCCTTCTAATTCTCCTAGCTCTCTCTGCCCTCCCCCCATGCTCGAAATTGGCTCAAGAGAGCTTGTCCCTTTCCCCTTCTCCATGAGACCTTGTATGTCCCTCTTAGATTCCTCCTTGTTACCTAGCTTCTCTGTCGGTATGGATTGTGGGCTGGTAATCTTTTGTTCTATGTCTAAAATCCATATATGAGTAAGTACTTACCCTGTGTGTCTTTTTATGATTAGGTTACCTCACTCAGAATGGTTTCTTCTAGTTCCATCCATTTGCCTCAAAATTTCAAGATTCCATTGTTCTTTTCTGCTGATTAGTATTCCATTGTGTAAATGTACCATGTTTTCTTTATCCATTCTTCAGTTGAGGGGCATCTAGGATGCTTCCAGGATCAATAGAACTGAATAGACAATTCTCACTAGAGGAATCCCAAATGGCTGAAAGACACATTAAAAAAAGTCTTCAACACCCTTAGCCATCAGGGAAATGCAAATCAAAACAACTCTGAGATACCATCCTATTCCTGACAGGATGCCTAAAATAAAAAAAAACACCAATGACAGTTTATGCTAGAAAGGATGTGGAGAAAGGTGAATACTCATTCACTGCTGGTAAGAGTGCCGACTTGTGCAGCCAGTTTGGAAATCAGTATGGCGACCCCCCTGGGAAAATGGGAATCAGTCTACCACAAGATCCAGCAATTCGACTCTTAGGCATATACCCAAAAGAAGCACACTCATACAACATGGACATATGTTCAAGGATGTTCATAGCAGCATTTATAATATCCAGATCCTGGAAGCATCCTAATTCTGTGAATTTTGAAGTTCTGTTTTTCATTTAAGTATAGTTTGCTGTGGAAGTAATCTTTACATTGTTTTGACTTCATAGGAAAGATTCAGTTCTCATAAATGGCTTTAAAACTCCTAGTTTACTACATGCTATTCAACTATTATCATGGGTTAGTGTGTATAATGTAAATACGCTACATGGTTATGTTCAGTTTTTCACTTGCTGGATATATCAGAATAATTTTGTTTAAAATAGTACTGTCCTGTTTTTACAACTCAGTACTTAATGCCTTTGCAGTGGAAATGATACATTATAGCAGTTTTTGCATGGATTCTTTTAATTACAAACTCTTTTATAGTGTATTTAGTCAAATCAGTAACAGAGTCTGAATTTTATGAATGAGTCTAGCATTTTCAAAAAGAAAGCACTCAATGTCCTTCTAACATCCATTTGTTAATATTATGGATTATATGGACTTTCTAACATTGATTTTTCCTTGTGTTCCTATAAGAACTTTTTTTCCATGGTATATTAATGTTCAATATAATGTCTAGTTTATTTATTCTGGTTATATATGGCTTTCATTTACCTTCCTAGTACTATAAATTTAAATTTATTACTTTATCATATTCTTTCAGATTTTATTCTATTTTCTATCTTAGAATATCATTTAAGATTTTCTCTATTTTTAATGTATATTTAACTGCTGTATTACTTCACTATATATAATAGCAAGACTTCAAACTTTTAGACAGTATAAAATAAGGGGTCTAGAGAGATGGTTCAGTAGTTAAGGATAATTTATATCACAGAGAAAATGTATTTGGTTTCCAGCACAGACACAGTGGCTCCCAACTGTCTATAATTCAAGTTCTAGAGGATACAACATGCTATTTTAACTTCTTCAGATAGAAACAAGACACGATTTGCACAGACCCATTAATAGACAAATTACCCACACACATAAAATATAAATTAAAATTCAAAACAAAGAAAAGGGAGGGAAAATGGAGAAGGGCACTGAGGAGGTATGAATAAAAGAAAATTTAAATGTGCATATCAAAATAAAATCCATTAAAATGCTAATCAAAAATTTAATTAAAATTAGCACAGTGACGAACCCCTATGTTGATGCTTGTTGACTGAACACTACAGGAAACATAATTAGTAAAATTTCCTAAATTATACTAAAATAAAAATAATGTAACATTTTGAGCAGACCATTAACTTTGTATAATTGTGAGCAATAGCATGAATACTTACATATGAATAAATGTAATTGATACCCCTATTATTATTAAAAATGGCAGAAAAGATAGTATAAATAAAGCCTATACTACTGAAGAAGTGGTATAATATCAGCCAAAGTGGACTCATATTATTATTCTAAATACATCCAACATGATCTTGACGACCCTTACTCATTAAATCCTTTCTCCCTATCTTTGACTGGGTGCTTGGATGTAAATCTCTGCATCTGCTGCCATCAGTTATGGGATAAAGTTTCTGTGAGGATAGTTAGGGTAGCCACCAATCTCATTAGAGTGGAAGGCCACTTAGGCACCCTCTCCACTATTGCTAGGGGTCTTAGCTGGGGATATCCCTGTGTATTCTTGTGAATTTCCCTAGAAGACCAGTATTTCTTATGGGGATATATGCAAAAATCCTTATTCAATCTAAATATCAATGGTGACAGATACATGTCACATCGAAATGCTACTTGTATAGATATGCAAGACTAGCTCAATCTTCAGAAATCAGGTAAGTTGGAATCTTCATTCTTCATACTAAAGACAAGAGATGCATAGAGAACATTTGACATAACAGGACATTATTCATTATATACTGAGAAGAGATCCAAAAGGAAAGAAAGAATGCCTAGCAAGCTAGAGATGGAGGGAAACTACCTCACCCTTATAAAAGAATACTTTGGAAGTATTATTTTCCAATTACTAAGAGTATTTAATAATGGGAAATTATATTCCTTTCTCCAAGAGTTATGAGCATGACAAAGATAACCAGTTGCATTACTTCTACTTGTAATCATCTTGCAAATCCTAAGAAAGAAATCCTAGAGAAAATAGGTAAAACAACATTACAAGATACAGGGTAAATATACAGGGTAAATATACAGAAGTCTTCTGTGCCATTGCATAGCAACAAGATGACTGCAATTTGATAATGAGATTGAACAGTGGTCAAGAACACTTTCTGATTTTTAAAGAAGCAGCATTTCCACTACACTAAGTGGGAAACTACTTCCTGTAACTCCAGTCCAAAAGAGTATCCATTGCTCTCTACTGGCCTTCACAGGCATTATACATGTAAACGCAATACACAAATTAATTAATAAGTAAGTAAAACAAAGTAAATACAGTACTGGGACTTAAGAGGTAAAGGGCATTGACTGTATTTAAAAGGACACAATCTTGGTTTCTAGCACCCACATAGCTCACAACTGTCCATAACTTCAGTTGCAAAGGACCTAATGCACTTTTCTAGCCTTTGTTTTTACCAACGATATACATAAATTGACATACATGCAGGCAAAAATGTTCATACACATAAAACAAAATGAATTAATACAAACATTATTTATATTTAGTTTGCAAAGTGGTGAAACTCTCATGAAATGAATCCTCATCAATCTAAGTGAAGATGAAATGCCACTTTCCTTGAAACACTCAATACAGTACTAATCTTTTCAAATAGAACCATACCTTCCATGCCATACTAATTAAAACTCACCGGGTTCTGTCTAACATGAACAGAAAAATTCTGACTTTTGGAAAGCCCCAATATTTCAAGCCTGCAGAACAGTACTGAAGAGAAGGTAGTAATCAGAGGACTTGCACTGTTAATGTTCAGAGTGTACATTAAACAACAATAAGTAACAATGAAGAGTCAGCAAGTAGATGGATGAATAAAGTAGGAAGTTCCTAGAGTCCCACACTTCTATGGCCAACTGATTAATGACAACTGGGAAAAGTTTCTTCAGTGGAAAAGGGTAGCCAGGTGTCATGGAGAAACTTGACATTCTGATTTTTAAAAAGAGTACTTTTATTTTCTGTGTACGAGTGTTTTCCCTGCATATATTTCTGTGCACATGCCTGGTCCCTGTACAGGTCAGAGGAAAGAATTGGATTCTCTAGAACTGAGGTTACAAATGGTTGTGACCTGCCACGTGAATGTTTGGAAATGAACCCTGACCCTCTGGAAAAGCAGCCGGCACTTTTAACCATTGTGCCATCTCTCAAGCTGAACAACTGAATAATCTTATGAAAAGGAAAATTAGAAATACAAAAAACTCTTTCACAAAATTGACCTTAAATGGACCATAAACTCCAACAGAAACTTGGAATAGCAAACATCCTAGGAGACACCACAAGAAACTACATATATACTTCGATTTGGAAAACATTTGAAACAATACCAAAATATAGTCCTTAGTAGAAAAAAATAGTACATTATAATTAATTAAAATAGAAAATATCAGTTTTTCGAAAGACAATAGCATGGTAGCACACATTTAATCCAGGCATTCAGGAGTCAAAACCAGAAAGATTTCTGTAAGTTTAAGCCCAACCTAGTCCACATGGGGAATTCTAAGAAAACCAGAAACACATTGTGAGACCTTGTATGCATTCCCCCCAAAAGCACAAAATGATGGGCTGGAGGAATGGCTAAGTAGGTAAAAGTGTTCAATGTTCAAGTGTGAGGACATGTTCTTGAACCTCCAGAATCCATGTGGAGCTATACACAGTAGTATAGCTCTATAAGCCTAGAATTTCAGTGGGCAGAGGGGCAATAGAAATAGAATACACAGAAGGCTATTGGCCCTACCACTTGGAGTATGTGGTATGGAAAAGGCAGTAGACCTCATCTCAATAACAGTGAGGTGAGGGCTGACACCTAGCATTTCCACATGTGTTCCCTGATAAGAGTGCACCCACACTCATTACATGTACATGCCACCCAGCACTAACACATATGAAAATTAAACAGCAGCAATAACAAATATATGAAAAGACAACCTAGAGAAAACAAGAAAGAATCTCTAAAACTATACAAAGAACTTTTGTTTTAAGATTGTTTTCTGTGTTTTGTGTATGTTTTGCCTGCATGTGTGTATGTACACCAGTTATGTCCTATGCCTGCAGAGACAAAAAGAGGGCATCTAATAAAATAGATTTTGTTACTTATAGTTATAAGCTGCTATGCAGGTGCTGGGAACTGAATCCAGGCCCTCTGCAAGAGCATCCAGTACTTTTAAACTGCTAAACCAGCTCAACAGCACCAAGAATTCTATCCCTGGTTCATGGGCTAGCTTGTTGAAGCCCATTCCCTATAAGGGGATGCCATGGCCAGCCTTAACCCAAGAGGAGGGGGGCTTGGTCCTGCCCAACTTAATGTGCCAAACTATCTACTCCCCATGGGAGCCCTTACCTGTTGGGAGGAGTGGCTGGGGATGGCCTGGGGAAGAAGGGTGGGAGGAGGAACTTTGGTTGGAATGTAAAATAAAATTAATATTAGCATATGTATTATATTTAGAGCATGCTCCAGGCTTAGCAAGCTTGGAGGAGAGTAAATGGAAGGTCAAGATTCCTTAGTTATTTTGTAAATCTTAATATATTTTAAAATGAATTCATTAACTTTAATTAAAGGTGCCCATTGTCATACAACATATACATGCAAGACACATGATTAACTCAATGCCCAAAACTTTTATTAGAAATCTTACATCTTTTCCTAATGAACAACAACAAAAGAAGTTCTCATAAAATGATCAGGAGGTGTAATTAGGATACCTTACATATGTGTGTAAAATTGTTAAATAAAATTTTAATTAATAATAATGATTCTGTGCTTGAAATACACAGGCCTAAACACTATGTTTCCCCAAACTTGTAGTTTCTGCTTCAGGAAATTCCTTGCTGTTTTCTGTGGCTGTTTTGACTGCTCACTGATAATCTGGATCCTGTGGACAGGCAGTGAGCTGGCACAAAATATTAGAATGTTGCTCACTGGAACTGTGAGGGTTCTTCCTCCGACAGGATGAAACTTAGTACCTGCAAATATAAAATACAATTTTTAGAAACATGTTGATTTAATATTGGGTAAAGAGAGGCATTAGTATAAAGGCATATTTTTTTTCTGCCAAAGATAAACCTAGTTTCCCTTCATTTAGTAAAATTATCATCATTTCCCCACTGGAACACCATTATGTATTGTCAAATACTGCTTAGCCGTGTATATAGGCACATTTTTGGCCTGTTTATTCATTTGCTATTTATGTCATTATGCTACTATCACCCTACCTTGATTATTTTTGTTCTATATCTTGGTATCAGATAATACAAGTGATCAAAATATACTTTTTTGTTTCAAGGTTGTTCCTTTTACTTTTTGTTTTGCTTTTGAATTTTCATATAATTTAAGAATCAGTTTAATGTATTTCATCAAAAACCTGGCAGCTTGTTAAACAGAATTGTAATCAATTTTATAGTATTAGTTTGGGGCTGTGGTTCTGGCTCAGAGTTCAATATTGGCCAAGCACTCACATGCACAAGGTCCTCTATCCCGTTCCAGTAAAGGTAAGGTGACTGATATATTATTGTACTGTTGAATTCATCTGAACTTTGCATTATTGAACAGTGGCAGTAAATATTGAAGTATTTATCTCATTCTATCTTTTAAGTGCAAAAAGTATGTCATGAACAACAAAAACAGTTTTGCACTATATTCTACTTCAGATACCCTTCATCATATTGAGGAAGATATTTGCCTAGTTTTTTAAAGATTATAGTTTAAAACATTATAATTAGATATTGATTCAATTGCAGTATTATTTCTGTGCGTTAACTGATTAAGTATACAGATTTTCTTCACTTTTAATATTGATTTACACTTACTTTTCATGTTATTTTGCCTGTATTTCCTACTGAACCATGCTTCAAAATCACATACTTTTTTTAACAAAGTTACATTTAATTTGTCACTACTATGTTAAATAATTATTTTCCAACATTAATGATAATTTAGATCTGTCTTTTTTCTTGCAATATCATTTTTAAGGTTGCTATTAGAACGAAGAAGATCTTATAATATGGATTCCAAAATATTCATTCCTCCAGTCTCTAAAAATGACCACCTAAATTCTCTGTAATTTTCCACAAAGCATTCATGGAATTCAATAGAATAAAATTCAAATCAGGGTTAATGTTTTTTCCCTTGAGTTACTCACATGAGTACTTGAAAATTCTTACACTAGTATCTTCTTTAATTTCTTTCTTTAAAGACTCAAAATTCTTACAGTACAGGTCTTTCACTTTTTTGGTTAGTGTTACCTCAAGGTATTTTATGTTGTTTGTGGCAATTGTAAAGGGTGATGTTTCTCTGATTTATATCTATTTTTAAACGAGACTTAATTTATGAATGTAACAATAGAAACGTTCAATTGAAGTAAAAACTTAAGTTCTACAAGAACATAGAGAGAGAAAGAGAGAAACAGAAAGATAGCCAAGAAACAGAAAGAAAAACTGAATAAAAAAACCACCTTAAATTAAGATCATAGGACAACCCTTTAATTTCAGATGAGTCCCACAGCTCATCAACACTTCATAAGACATCTACATAGACAGCCCCTGGCAATTACAGAAGAATGGCACCATATTGAGAATTTCTCAGTGCTTTAGGAAGATATAAACTCACTTCATGTTGATGAATCCTTGGTAACCCCAATAAAATGCATAAAATATAAATGAAGACTAATCTAACCAAGTGTCAACAGCAATATAGAACAGACAGTTCCATTCAAGCTGGAGAGATGGTTGAGTACTAACTGTCCCTTACAGAAGACCCAAGTTCAGTTATCAGCACCTTCATGGACCCTCACATTTGCCTGTACCTCCAGTACCAGCAAATACTGTCCCATCTTCTGGT
Organism: Cricetulus griseus; assembly: GCF_003668045.3. Taxonomy (NCBI): domain Eukaryota; kingdom Metazoa; phylum Chordata; class Mammalia; order Rodentia; family Cricetidae; genus Cricetulus; species Cricetulus griseus. The sequence goes on along the minus strand of NC_048601.1, from coordinate 34,284,559 downwards.
TTCAGTAGATGTCACACACACAAATGGTGCAAAAATGGTGCAGAGTTCACATGTACATGACACAGCATATGAAAAGCCAATAAAAATTACAAGATATTAAAGGGCTCCTTTGTAAACTTACTTATCTTGCTTTCCTAGTAAATAGCCTTTTATGAGATAGGCACTCATCATCAGTATGGAGGAAATGCATAGAATTTGAATTCTGAATGTGAGAATTTCATTTTATTGACTTTAATCTGGCCCCTTTTATTTATAATTCTGGTCATGACATGAAGTCAACAAGCTAAAATGAACATTTGTGTATAGAAGTAGCACTACTGTGTTTTTTCTATGAGAAATGCTTCTGATATTGTAGCAGACAGGCACGACTCTGCTTTTAGAAACCAGTCTGACTCAGTGTCTGGAATACTCCTCAGCTCAAGAGGAGCATGAAACTATGCACATTACTAAGTTGTAGCCGGAACAGAGGAATGAGCAGTAACAGAATAACTGTTCTCTGTGCCAATCAATGGCCAAGCTGGGGAGTTCAGATGTGACAATGTGCAAAAGATCATCCCAGGAGGGCTTGTGGGTCTACAGAGATACAGATGAATTCCAAATATAACCAGCAAGGAGCAAGGAATGTTTTCTAGATTTCTGACATTGTTGTTGAGAATGACTTTTTGTTTGTTTTTTATTTTAGAATGATCTAGTAGTGGATATTAACCAAACACTGCATTTTAGACATATACCATGAGATACCAGTGAAATGATTAATATGAAAGAGATTTTCAGAGGTGAGAATAATTATGTGTCTTTGATTCTAGGTGTAATAGTCTAAATATTATCTTGCATGGGAACAGTTACATTATGAAGTTACATACTTGTCTTATGCTAAAGAAATCTGGATGTGATACTGTTTGCCGTTTAGAGATGATGGCATTTTGCTTAAAACTTTTTATTTGTTTCTCCTTAAACTATTCTTTTACTTTTGGTCAGAAAGAAGTCTTTGGCCTTATTGTAAGAATATGGCCTATGAGTTGTTGTTTGTTTTACTTTGGCAATACTATAGCTTCAGAAAACATTATCAGTTTTCACCCTTGTCACAATGGTATGATAACAAAATTCACAGGAAGTACTATTTAATCACCTTGTGGCCCCTCAATGCATAATGCTCTGTCTCTTACCAGTTTCAATGGTTCTCTGAAAGTTGCTGCATATTCATTAATGAATATCTGATGGCATGAGTGTATTCTAAGTGCTCATTAAATATTCATATGGTATGATTTCACCCTGTGACAAATGCAATATAGGTGTACAGTGAAATCAATGCAACTTGCAACTGAAACAAACCATCAGCAGGTCTCACACAGAAGCATTGGTTTTATGGATTACCAATTTGAGAGGAAAAGTGTCAGACTTCTTTTAGATTCATGATTTTCATAAAATTTACTAGAAGAACTATCCAAGTACATCACCTGTGGCGTTAATGGGCTGCTTTCTCCTGGGCTTCAATAGGTTTAACCCCTGCAGCCCCAGGTTTGAGTGTTCCCTGCAGTGAGGCTTTATGGACCTAGTAAGTATATCTCACATTCTTGATGTGGATAGCCTTATCACGCTAAGTCTCTTCTTCTGATTCAACAAGAGCCACTTTTTTGAAGAAAGGTGTTGAGGCACAGGGCACTATAGAGGCAAAAGGGTAGAAGAGCACCGGGAATGAAGTTCATTGGGGCTTGTTTGCTCTTGTTAGCCTGTCCTTTCATCCTTTTGTTTCAAAACCACAAGTCCATCATTCATTTATGGTTAGTCTATGATTGGCAACCCCTAGCTGCTCCCAATCTTTGTCTTCCTGGCTAGATGCATGCACAATCTTTGCTAAATAGAACCCATGATGATTAAACAAAGGGTGTTAAATCCAAGCAAAAACAGCTATATGCTACAGAATAGCTTTTTGTTTGCTGGGATTACTGGGGGAATTTAATCAACCTTTTTCCTGAAATCTGGAGCTGTAAGCATCCTGTTTACTATTGGAAATATTGCAAGACAGAATCGGAAAGAAGGAAAATTGCACTAGGAAAACTGATTTGAGACACAGAGTCTGTGACACAGCTGGAACCCCTAAATCTGAAGTGTCTGAAATGGGTAATGTGTCTCCACTCCAATCATTTCCACTGATGGGGTGAGTGACTTTGAGTTTTTACTGCAGCATGCTGTGGGCTGAACCCTACCCAGATGTGTTCTGCCTCTGCTATTTGAAGCACATTGGAAAGAGAACAGCAGCTTCTCTTCAGGTGCAGATTTTTATTTTTTTGTTTTGTTTTTATTTTTCTAAATAGTTTCAAATTTATAAAAATTGCAATAACAAAAATAGGAAGAAGAAACATCATATACAGTGTGTCCAAATTGGCTTGCTAATATTTCATCATATCTACTTGAATGTCTTTTCTCTCTCATATTTTTATATGTACAAACTAATATGTATATGTTAGTTATTCTCTACACATAGACATGCAAGTAGGTGTTTGGAAGTTTTTAGGTGGAATTATAGGTGTAGTTGTTGCTCTATTATCCTAATTGCCTCAGTATAATTTCTTAATGGAGAGGCTCTAAGATTAAAATATCACATCACAATACTTCTATCAACTTTACAGGTTTATGTGAATAATATCACTGTAACCTAGAGTACAAATTACAAATTTAGTGCTTCACAGGTGTGTGCCCTTTATAGACACCACCAGCACACAGAGACATAAGCCAGCATAGAATCAGATATTGCCCTTATTTGCCATGTCTCTTTAGATTCCTGTATCCCCAAAGATTTCTATAGCCTTCTCTTATCCCATAAGTCCCCATTTTCTTTCAAAGAAGTTTTCTCCTACTTTTATATCTTTTTTCTTTTTCCCCCTCTTTATTTTTATGTGACCTATGAAATCTAGAGTTTTCTTGGATAAGCACAGGTACAGGGACACTTACTGGAGCAGCAGCAACTAATCAGTGGCTCTACTACTAAGCAAGTGACTTTCCAGAAATGGGTATTCCATGAACCTTCTCTGTATCTGTGATGATGTATAGACTGCCACAGTCTCATGCTGGTATTTTGCAGATAATCACAACTTCTGTGAGATTATGAGTGTTTTGGCATGCCATGTGTGCATCTCTTTTAAAAGTGACTATAATATTTCTGAACAATATGATACCTCTTCCTTCTTTGAAATAGAGTGCATCTTACTATTTGTTTGCTCAATAGTTTATCATGATCAGACTTAGTTTTTATATCTTTTGACAAAATACTATGTTGTGATGCAGTGTCTTTAAGGAATTATATACATGCCACTTAGAGCCATACTTACCCATCTAAGATGCATTGCTGGTAACTTCAATCACTAACTTCTCACTCTGCGGTACTCTCTAGCATGTACTTCTTTCTCTGCCTTGTTATGTTACAAGTCTTTAAGAAGATCTTAGAAGTCATGAGGATCTCATGATTCTTTCTAAAATGTTCTAGTAATATATATTTTCACAAGTGTGAGTTTTCTTCTTTTCCTGGTTATCAGTCAGGACTCATGAAAGTAGATTATTTTACCAATTGACTTCCTTAGCACAGCTGTAGATTAACACACAATTGCTAAAAGAGCTACAGGACTTGCCTGATTTGTTTTAGTAAGTTTTCCCCAATAATGAAAAAATAGCCACTTTTGTCTGTATTTACACTCTTCTTTACACTCTAAAGAAATCACTAATTGGTTCTCATTTATGTAATCTGGTATTTTCAAGCATGTCGAATTAATGGAAACATACAGCATATTCACTGTGGACACCACATTTCATTCAACCTAATTCACATGTCAAGAAATATTCTATGTCATGGATATACCATAGTTTATTTAGCCATCCCACTTTTCCATATATATCCCGTTTCCAGCTCTTTGCTATTATGAATAACTAATAGACATTAGTTATAGATTAATATATAAAGATATTTGTATCAACCCATATGTGGTAAGGTTTATGAATCTAACTGTTAGATGATATAGAATGGCATAATCCTTCTCTTAATAACCAGTGACATTTTTCAGAGTGGTCATATATTTAAGGTAGGTACTGACTGTATATCATTCATTTTATCTGCATCTTTGCCAGCATTTGATGTTTTCTTCGATTTTTTTCTTTTCTTTCCTTTTTACGTTTTTTTTTTTAAAGAATTACTTCATACAATGTATTTTGGTCATATTATTTCCCCTCCCCTAACTCCATCCAGTTACCTCCTAACTTAATTTTCTCCACTAGAAAAGAAAGACAAAAACAAAGTTGAAACAAAAAAAATAACTAAAAAACTGATTATGACAAAAAATACGTAAAACAAACAAAATCACTCTCCAGGACAGGCTAACACAAAAATGGACTACATGTTTTTGTCATCCTTATTTTAATTGCATTCATTCTTCTAGGTATATAAATACATTCTTTTTGTTTCAATTGGGATTCTTCAGCTAGCCAATGGTGTCCTGTATCCTTAATTTTCTGAGTAAGACTAGTCTTGAGAACCAAGAAATGAAAATTGTGTTGTAATTGTCAAGGGAAGTTGTTGGAGATAGAACCTATGGGCTTCAGGATACAAAGTACATACTCTACCACTAAACAATATTGTTGATTCCTAATGATTGGTATGAGAAGCAGGAATGATTGGGAAATGCATGAACTCTGTAGAATTCATAGGACTAAAAAAATGTCTGCATATTTCCTCTGCTTCAAAGTATTGAATTTTATTTAAATAAATTTCCATAATCTGTTGAGGTCATCATTTTATTAGACTGAGTGGCAGATAGGCATTTGACTTTCTTTTGTAAATTTTTAGCACTCACTTTTTGTGCAGTTATTTTGAGTGTTTTTTTTTTCTGAATATATAACTATGTCATTGTTTTGATGTTGGAATTTTTCCTCCAACTTGCTTTAGGAATTCAAGAGGAAAAGAAAGCCTACCATATTACATCATACTTTGCATAGTTTCATTTAAGTTGTTCTTTTGTCCTTCTGGGAGTGCTCAATTTTTGCATTTCACACTTTCTATTTATGAAATTTTATAGGAACTGGAGAAATGGCTCAAATATTAAGAAAACTTTCTGCTTTTGTAGATGTGTTGGTTCTCAGCTTCCATATAAGATGGGTCAAACTGTAACTTCCTCTGGAGACTCAATGCCCTTCTCTGGCCCCTATGCTCATATGCATGCAGGGGCACAGGGACCACACATAAAGACACACATCAAGAACATTTTTAAAAGTGAAATACATCTTTAGAAAAGAACTGGCTTCACCTAGTTTTTTTAGAGATGCTTCATTAATGTAAAAGTTTCATCTTTTCTTTCATTTTAAAATGACTTGCTTTATCCTTAAATCTGAAGGACATTTCCTATATTACTAGGTTATTCTTTGGATGTTTTCCAGCATTTGTTGCCCCTTTGCTATAGATACATTTATATATTACTGTTGGTCTTTCTGGGTTGCCACCTTATTGACAGGGTAAGGAAGATAAACCATGTCAATAACCACTAAAGCTTTATTCAGGCCACTAATCCACTCACTGCCTATCTCTGGGTCTTCTTGTTGTATCATGTAAATTATTCCAATATTTTATTTGTGTTTAGAAAACATGAAAGGAAAATTGAACAATTCCAATTGGCCATGAGTGGATTTCTAAAAAAAGATTAGCTTTTACTTTCTATTCAAGACTTCATTATCTGGATAGGACTGATTGCCACCATATAGAAAAGAATTCACTGACTAGACTTTGACCTTTTCTAGGTGTAATGAACTTCTCATAGAAAAAAGGATAGTTTAGTGGATGGCAGAGGTAGGCTGTCTGGAGTGTTTTGTCTGTGTGGTTAAATCCCAACAGATCAGAAGCATTTTCTTTTGTGTTTCTATTCTATTTTGCTGTGACTAGGATAGTTCTGGGCATATGATGGAAGTTCAATAAATCCTCTGAAAGTATTATTTACCTTGACAATAACGAAAAGAAGAAAAAAAATGTTTAGTTAGTTTTTGAACTTGACTCTAGCTGTCAACACTGGATTAAAATATCTCAAGCATCATTGGTAATTTGTGAACTTGAATTTTGTTAATCTGGAGCTCCTTGGTTGGATAGGTTCCATAGCTACCTTAATTGTACTTGTTTCAAATGAATGATAATTCTATAAAAATAAACATGTTCCCTTTTATTTGAGAATATATGAGGAACTTGAAGGTATTCCCCATATATAGGGATATATAAAAGCAGTTTTGTGAATATCCTTTGTTATACAGTGAAGTTAATACTTCACTGCTGATGAATTTCTGACATAAAAGATAGTGGGTGAGAAAGGAGGAGTAAATGTATATGATAAGGTATGCTGGACTGAAACCCATTTCTATTCCCAGTACCACTATTGGAGACATTTTACAGTTAGATTAGAAGCAATTGAGAAATAGCTATTGTTTCTCCTACCACTGAAGAAGGAGAGTGCTACCAGGTAAAGCAATCTCACAAAATGATCACAACAAATATGCTATTAGAAACATGCAACAGAAATAACTGAAAGTGGTGAGTGAACATATAATGTTTCATTTCTTGAAGTACAACCTATGAACAGCCATACCTTGGGGCTCATAAAAGAGATAAATGGGTTTCTCTCTATTATATTAAATCTGTAAGTCAGGGGAAAACATGCCAAAACACTAACTTCTTTGCTCACATTCTATTCATCTGCAAGAGACAGTGAAGATAACATCTTGGAAAATGCTTCCTAATAGCTTTGAAGTCCTTTAATCTATGAATTGAATCTAACAATGATTACTGTTGTCTGCTCAGACACTTTGGATCAGCTGAGCTCATCACTCCTTTCGAGACTATTACAATCAGCCTTTTCCTATCCACTTTAGTGTTTTTTAATCATTGTCCATCTTAACACCCTCCTTTACCTCTCAACAAGTTATTTGGGCACATTGGAGAAGAAAGTTGAAGGAGAAAAAGTGAAAATTTTGCATTTTTAAATTGTACTTAATAATTTAGAGCTTTTATAGCAGCTGTTGTTCTTAGAAACTACAACCAAAATCCCATATTGGTAGATTTGATTATAGACAGGAGACGATAAAAGTTCTGTGGCGATGTGTGAAAGTGCTGATGAAGAGCAATGGGATGCTGTACCAGGCAGCTTTGATTTACACATCAGCTCAGGTAGCCCATTTTTTATCTTGACCTGTGAATTATTGATATCCTTAGATCAATGAAATGGCTTCCTTTCAGCGCATCTCAATTTTCACTTCTATCAAAGAATGTTCCTTTCTATGACCTCCCTCAAAAGTAACGGTTCACACAAACATAAAAAATAATGTCCATTGTGCCTTCATATTTTAGGTAAACACACACACACACACACACACACACACACACACACACACACACACACACACACACACACACACACATTCATTTACTGTCTACTTCAAGGATAACCCTAGTCTTCAGTGTGGTGGCTATGCCTTACCAGTGTCAGATTTTTGATACGTTCTGCTTGTTTCACAGCACCTTACAGAAATAACTCATGTGTGGAAAAGAGTATTTTATACAAATCCAGGCAAGTAAGTCTAGAATAAATGTTCAAAGTTCCTCATAATTTGGTCTCTGAGAATATTCCCTACATCATCACACTCTTCATTAAGACGCAGGTGAGAGAAGACAAACTCTCACCTGATCTGAGTGTGGTTTCCTTTCCTGGTCTTTCTTATTTAACTCAAAAGATCTTCTTTTGCCTGGATGAGAGTGCCATGAATGTGCAGAACTTCCAGAAACCTCTCCATTCACAGGGTAATCTTCTGTCAAGTGCTCACACATAGAAGTCCTTTAGCTTTTAATGCTGGATATGTAGGTCCTTGAATTTCAGCAAGTATAAGCTGCCTTAATTTGTATCAGGCATATGTGAAACCTCCAATACTGCCCATTTTTGATTGTTTTGCCTTTTGCTTTTCTTAATGTTTTCATGTGATCAACTTCACACAATTAAAAATGTGTACCTGAACTGTGAATGCAATAAGTTTGTTACTGATTAACATTAATATTTATTAGGAAAAGTGTTAAAAATTTTCACAAACCAAGTAGTGATTGATTATTGATTGATCTTAGATACAACATTAGTTTTTATAGATTCAGAGTCTATTCCAGATACCAATAAACCTACAGTGTAAATGAATTTCTTTTTGTTTTTTTCTGTTAAATTTTAAATTATATTGAATTCCTGTAAATTTATGTAATTGCACATCACTGCAATCCAATTTTAGATCATTTTCAACACACTGAAGTTCTCTTCCCCATTTGCAAGTAATTACCCCACTAGTTCCCAGTCCTATGTAAATAATGTGATTTCATTTTCCAGAATTTTATATTCTCTAGAATTTTGGAGAAAATTTGAGTTATTCATTATATATTCAGATTTTTAAAAAGTATCTTTGATGTAAGTCTATGTTAGGAAATACAAATTAATTTCAGTGAAGTAACATCACACACATCACAGAGTGATCACAGTCAAGAAAACTAATATTATCAGATGCTGGGAAAATGTGGAGAGACAGGTGGAAATGTATGTAAGGACAGCCACTTTGGAGAAAGAATATGAACTCTTCTGAGTAAGTTAAACACAGTGTGAGGCAACAAGTGATCTGAGATCTCTTTTCCTGTGCATCCATTCAAGAGAAAGACATTTTCCCCCACAAGTTCTTGTACATGATGCATGTCATATCACCACTCATAATAATTAAACTGTGCAAACTTCACAAATGTCAATAAATTGGTAAGTGAATTTCAAATGCGATTTTTTGTTCCATCTCTTTTGACTAGTAGCAGTAACTAAATGGTTATGAAAGATTCCACATCTTAAAATTATTTATTTATTAATATATATTTATGTATTTATCTATGGAAAAACTTGCATTCACTGCCTCTGTTCATAGAAGTTCCCATACATCACAGATCTTGTAATATTAGATTAAAAATGATGCTTAAAATATACTAACTATACTACCTGACACATGACAATTTTATATAAATTAATCCTAACTACAGGCTAATCATGACAGTTGTACTGGCTGGTTTTATTTCCAACACTATACAAGATAGAATTATCTAGGAAAAGTGACTTCAACTGAGAAAATGCCTCCATCAGATTGCCTAGAGTAGTATCTGTCTGTAGTGTACTTTGTTGTATTGATGGGGGAGGGCATATCACATAAAAGGAAGCGTGATCCCCTATAAGGTAGTACTGAGTCATATAGGAAAGCAGATCTGAGCAGGCTATGGAAATCCAGCCAGTAAGCATCATTCCTTCATGATCTCAGCTTCAGTTCTTGCCTCAACTTTCCCTCTTTAGGTTGCTAACATGACATCACTCAGTGATGGAATGTGACCTGAGTGTTGTAAGATGAAATAACCCCTTTTCCTCCCTAAGTTGTGTAACCATAAATCTTTCCACCATACTGCCCAAGTTCTGCCCAAGTTCCACCTGCCACATGGGTTACAAAATAATACACAGAGAGACTTATATTAGGTACAATGCTGTTGGCCAATGATTATGATTTCTTATCTGCTAGCTCAGTCCTAATGATCAGCCATAATCATAAGACTTATCTTATGGAGGATGCCAGCAGAATGTGTCCTGTCTTCCTGGGATCACATGGCATCTCCAGAGCAGAGAGCAGGAGGAAGAGGAAAAGCAAGAGGATAATTTCCTTCTTGCCCCTGGCTTATATTAAGAGTCTGCCTGCTATGTCACTTCCTGCCTGGATCTCTTTACTGCATTTCCCAGAATCCTTTTGACTCCTAGTCCCACCTATCTTGCTTTCCTATTGGCCAACAGTGCTTTATTTATCAACCAATAAGATAAACATATACACAGAAGGACCTCCTCCATCATCTCCTTTTTTCTGTCTAAATAAAAAGAAGGGTTTCATTACCATTTATAACCAACCCCATTTAAATGAAAACAAACATTTACAAACAATACTTAGGAATTTGGACATTGTTCATTCCAAACTGCTTCCTGCTGGTTGTGGGTGATGTCCATACCATGGGGATCATGATGAAACACAGAAATCCTGGCTGTAGTGGTCTATGACTGCATCATCTCAGTTCTTTTGGATGTAGGTTCAGCTGGACCACTGCTTCAGGGGGTCTTGCTTGATCAAAACATATTAGTCTGGAAGATATCCATAACTTTTCATTTTCTGTGGAAATACAAGCAAAAACTCTTTTCCCAAGTAGCCTGTCCTTAGACTTAAATTTTGAAGTCAAAGCATTTTTAAAATGTATAAATTGGATTAATTTAGCAGCATTGATAATCAAATGTCTGTTAGCAGTTGTCACTCCTTCCTCAGCAATCAAACAATTGAAAGACAACAATATAGCATATAGTATCCAGACTATGTGTGTATTTTTCATCTTTACAAGGCTTTTTCATTACTCTATTTCTTTTGCTTCTAATTTTTTCTTTTATGAGACAGGGTTTCTCTGTGTAACTTTGGCTGCCCTTGAATTCACTCTCCAAATAGTAGTGCTGTCACTTCCAATGGAACTATGGGGACAATTTTTATTCAAACAATAGTGATGATGGTAATGAACATAATTGTGAAGACAGTGATGTACATTTATGAAATTATTAATTCTGGTGCTAGAAAGGCAATGTTGAAGTTTTGCACAACTGATCACCATTATAACATGAAATGCAATGTGCATTTGCTCACTGATCTCTTGAGTGAGGGATGTTGTGCCATTCTGAAGACTGAAACACCTTTATTCTTTTACAGTGCAGAGACAGCTTTTTTTTTGGAAATTTTGGAAGGAATTAATTTTCATTAAATTTACAAGGAGATATTACATAAGTTATGGATGATTTTAGAAATGATACATCCATGCAAATATATGTAAATAATAGGTTATATAAATATTTGTTTTTTTCTCCCCACTTGCTTGTCACATTTTGTATGGTATTACAGGTCCTGACATTCTCTTTTGCTAAACAACTAAAAGCTAGTTTTAGAGGTATTGCAAGGCATTTTTCAATCTTCTATTGTTTTCTAATGTCTGAAAAGGTGATCCCCAGTGTCCAGGCTGAACACTGGGGTTTGTAAATGTGCACCATGAAGAGGTGATGAGATGTTGAAGCAATGGAGATCTTTGGAAAGCAGAAACTACTGGCTTCCCATCTCAACATATATTCTTAGGTATAAAAAGGGCTTGAAAACAGTATGTCTAACACATGGCTGGGTGCTGAGACTTTCAGCTATGTCAAGGCAAACTGCAACAGGAAATCTTTCCCCAGCAAAGACCCAAATTAGTATAGAAACTAGAAAAAGTATACCCTCAATGTGGGCACAGATTCTCATATCTCACCAGCTTAATGCTTTTTGAAGCTGACACTTGCATTAGTTTGACCAAATGTAAATAGAATCATTGAAAATTATTGCACACTTGATAAAACTAGATTAATGGAGCTTACCACACAGATACACAGTGCCTCTGTCAGCCAACTTGGTACATGCCAAACAGAGATGTGTACCACTCACCATCCATGAGACTTTAATATTCAACTGACTGATCTCCAAGACCCATCATATAAGGCTGTTTTAGAAAAGATCTGATTGGCTTCTTTTTTTTTTTTCCTGATCTTTACTCTAAGACAAACCTTGAAAAGTCTGGAGGCATAAACAATATGAACCCCACTGAGAATAATACAAACCAAACAAGCACTGAGTAAATAAATGCAAAGCCTTCTGAAAGAATGAGTGATTTGTGCTCAAAATCCCAAGCCCAGCTATGAATGGTGCAACAGCAAATATAGTTCTTCCAGTTGCCACAGGCTCCCTAGTGGAGCATAACCTGCACTTTGTTGCAGTAATGAAGGTAAAAATGTTCTTTGTTAATGGGAGAAGAAGACCAGAGGTGTTTCATGACCTCATCCAGGGGTAAAATCACTGATGATAAAAATCATCTCTTCATCCTCAGGGCAATCTAGTGCATCTGCATAAACTTAAAGTCACCCTAGAGAAACAAGCTCTTTGTCGATTTCATTAAGCCTTCCCCATGATGCACAGACTTTGTTTTCAGGAGTATTCTGAGGGGACAGTTTTTGTCACTTACCAACATCTGAGCCAATATTCATACGATTAAATGTAACATTCATGCAACACAGGCTGAGAAGCAATCCATCCACTGCTTAATGAGTAACATTTGCATGCTCTTAAAAACACTAATAACAAGTTTAATTACTGCTCAAATTAGTATTGATGGCAGCAATCCAAAACCTAACTTCTTACTAAATTCCTTTAGGTAAAAGCAAAGATGAACAAATAAATAAATAAATAAATAAATAAATAAATACAATTACAAATTACTTCCAGAAATTATTCTATTGTTTTGTTAACATGATATGAAATCAGAAACAAAACACCTTTTCTTGAAGTCTTTTTCACCACAGTATAGATTTCTTTTAAGTATCTCTTCCATTCCTGCTCTTTGAGTACTTTTTTGTTTTCTTTTAAAACCGGTATTATTAGGGTTAGGGTGATGCCTCAGTGAGTACATGGAAATTTGTGAGGACCTGAGTTTAGATCCACAGACCCCTCTGGTAGCCAGACATAGCAGCACATATCTGGAATCTCAATGTCCATATTGTGATACCTGAGACAGAGAAAAGTGAATCCCTAGATGCGTACAGGCCAGCTGGCCTGGAGTATAGTAGTAAACCATAAGAGAGCCTGTCTCATACGAGGTGTAAGACAAGGTTCCATACCCAAGGTCATTATCCAGTCGTGACTCCTAAACCATAGTGCAAACATGCCCACATTCACAAGTATGAATATGTGTGTTCTATTTTCACATACATTACACAAGCATTCACACACACACAGACATCTTTAAAATGTTAGTGATGGCATTTCTTCTATAGAATTATAACCCTAAAGGAGAAAAAAATCTAAAAAACTTTACCAAGATTTTGTATACTTAAAAATTATTAAAAATAAATCATGGATAGAACACCTGCTTAGCCTGTATAGGAGCTGAACTCATACAGTGCTATAGATTTTGTAGTTTATTAAAATCTTAGAAGACTTAATAGTCTAATATAAAGTATAATTAGTGAAAATTTGATTATTTCAGAATTGTTTGTTGCTGGAATCTGGTTAAGAAGCACATCCTTTAATATCTATATTTCTTTGATGTTTATAATAAGAATTTGTCATAATGTGAGTGTGCATTTTGGTATTGGGCATGCTTACACATGTGTGGGTACAAGTTTGCATGCATATGGAAGCCTGGAGTCATCCTCTGGTGCCATTCCTCAAGATCTCTCTACCCTGTCTTATGATACAAGGTCTATTACTGGGATGTGAGACTTGCCACTTAGACTAGGCTGGTTGACCAGAAAGAATCCAGGATCTGCTTTCTCCACCTCTCCAGGACTGGGTTTACAAGTGTATGCTACCATGGCCTTGTTTTACTAGGCTAAAATAATACCAATGGATAATCAAGTGCTTATCTTGCAAAGGAAGTGCTTTACCAAATGAGTTGTTTTACCACCACTTGCAATGCAAGACTTTCAACAGCTTTCTACAGAGATTCCCCACCTACTAACTCCATGAATTCTGAGATGTTCCTACATATTTTCTTTCCTGTAACAGAATGCTATATGCCACCTCAAAATATAACAATAGCAATTCAGAACAGTCCAACTAAAAAATATCTTCTTTGGGCAGGAAATAAAGATGACGTGGAGTGATCATTTTAAGTACCTGTAGGCACACATGTTTGACAACAGAATAGGTGATGCTTGTGAATGGGAAATTCATATCCACAAAAGGAATGTCCTAGCTCCTACTCCATATCATGGGTGAGATGACATCAGGACACCAGAAACACTTACTGATGGAGGAGCACCAATTCCAGTTTGAATGGCAAACCTTGCTTTGTTTTTAATACCTTTCTTTTTTATTTTTATGATTTTTTTATTTAAATTAAAACAATCTTATGTTATATATCAATCCCAGTTCCCCCTTCCTCCTATCATCCGATGCACACAACCTGCCCCCATCTCATCCCTCTTCTGCTCCATAGAGAGGGTGAGGCTTTCCATGGGGGATCATCAAAGTCTGTCATGTCATTTGGGGCAGTCTAGACCATCCTCCTTGTGTCTAGGTTGAGAGAGCATCCCTATATGAGAAATGGGCTGCCAATGTCCATTCGTACACTAGGGATAAATACTGTTCCACTACCAGAGGCACAATAGATTGCCCACATCTCCTAAGTGACACCAAAGTAGAGGTGGCCTTGTTATGTACCATGCTGGTTTCTGAGTTGTCTGTCTGGGGTCCATGAGCTCCCCGTTGTTCAGGTCAGCTTTTTCTGGGTGTCCCCAGCCTGGTCTTGACCCCTTTGGTCATTATTCCTCTCTCTCTGCAACTGGATTTAGGAATTTGTTTCAGTGCTTACCTCTGGGTCTCTGCTTCTGTTTCCATCAGCTACTAGATGAAGGCCTTAGGATGGCATATAAGGTAGTCATCAATCTCATTATAGTGAAATGGCATTTAGGGTAGCCTCTCCACTATTGCTTAGAATCTTCATTGGGGTCATACTTGTAGATCTCTGGACATTACCATTACCATAGTGCCAGATTTCTCTTTAAACCTATTATGGCTCCATCCATTAAGGAATCTCTTTTCTTGCTCCCCTGTATTCTTTCCCCAACTCAGTCTTCCTGGCCCCTCATGTCTTCCCACCACCTCTTCTCCCCTTGTCTTTCTACTATCTGCCTCTCCCCTCTCCCAATGCTTCCAATTTTCTTGGGAGATCTTGTCCCTTTCCCCTTCTCCAGGCGACCATGTATGCCAATATTAAGGTCCCCCTTGTTTCCTAGCCTCTCTGGAGGTGTGAGTTGTAGGCTGGTAATGCTTTGCTCTATGTCTACTATCCATATATGGGTGAGTATATGCAATATTTGTCTTTTTGTGACTGGTTTACTTCTTTCAGGATTGTTTCTTCTAGTTCCATTCATTTGCCTGAGAATTTCAAGATTACATTTTTTTTCCAACGAGGAATACTCCATTGTGTAAATGTACCACATTTTTCTTTATCCATTCTTCAGTTGAGGGGCATATAGGTTGCTTCCAGGTTCTGGCTATTACAAATAATGCTGCGATGAATATAGTTGAAGAGATGTTCTTGTTGTAGGAATGTGCTTCTTTTGTGTATATGCCTAAGCGTGGAATTACTGGATCTTGTGGTAGACTCATTCCAATTTTCCCGAGGAATCACCATACAGATTTCCAAAATGGCTGCATAAGTTGGCACTCCCACCAGCAGTGGAGGAGTGTTCCACTTTCTCCATATCCTCTCTTGCATAAACTGTCCTTGGTTTTTTTGAATTTAGCCATTCTGATAGGTGCAAGATGGTATCTCAAAGCTGTTTTGATTTTCATTTCCCTGATGGCTAAGGATGTTGAGCACTTCCTTTAATGTCTTTCAGCCATTTTAGATTCCTCTATTTAGTTCTGTACCCCACTTTTTAATTGGGTTGTTTTGTGTTTGGGTGACTAACTTCTTGAGTTCTTTCTATATTTTTTTTTAAATCATCCATCGGTCAGATGTGGGGTTGGTGAAAATATTTTCCATTCTGTGGGCTGCCATTTTGTCTTGTTGAAATACATACATGTAGACAAACTCATAGGTGTATGTAATGTTATTAAATATCTGTGTTATTCTCTTTTTAATCTGCCTTCTTTTATACTAGTCTTTCCCAATAAATAACTATGAAGAGCAAAGAAAAAATAATTTCTCTTCTCTTACCTGTCTTAGTTGTTTCATTTGTAAGTTATAAAGGACTATAGCTGGTTTTCTTTCTTTGCAAAGTGAGTTGATGTCTGCAAAGTGCTTGTCATCACACCTGTCACAAATGTTAGCTGTCATTATGAACACACATTGAGCTTTGAGCACAGTACTGAACATCTGACAATTATTCAGTCAATGGCAACTATTTTTATACAAATTCAGGAATTAGTATTACTAGAAACAAAGAAAATATGAGTAATGACAGGGGAGAGTCTGATAAATAAGATTGGAAGTCTTTCTGTTGCCAAAACAAACATCAGCTTAGTGATAATGGTTAGGCTGAGTAGGATTCTGTCTGTCAAGCCAGTGAGATGGAATGATGTGGCAAACAAAGATATGTTTCAGATGAGAAGTAAATGATTTTAGTAAATATGTGATATTTAACCTGGAAGCCTAACTTGATAATAATTGAGCATCTCTCTCCTATGTATGAAGTTGACTCACTGGATTGGTATAAATAGGCTGCATATATTTCTGACATAGTATTCTAGACAGTATAGATGAATGTATTCTGTACATCTGCTTGTTCCAGCAGGTATATACCTAAGCATCATAATTCTGACAAATCATTTATGCCTAATCCAATTGCATTGCCTCTACAAGCAGCAAAGTGAGTTCCTTATGAAGATATATAGATCATAAAGCAGGAAGGGCAGTGTATGTGTTAGGCTTTTCATATATGTGGAAACCAAATTGAGGATATGACAGCTAATTCTGACAGTTTGACTGACAGTTTTAGATAGTTTAACCTTAGGTCAATGGAGTGGGGGTGCTACAGTGAGATAGAGAACAATGATGGAAAGTCATAGTGGAGTGAATCTCTTCATCTTAAGACAGCCCAAACAGGAAGGGTTGGGGATGAAGTATGCCTTGTGGCAATGCAAACCAGTGAAGACTTCCCCCCAACTGTACTCCACCCCTGAAAATTTCCATCACATCTTAAAATAGTAACAGCAATAACAGATGAAGTCCTCAACACAGCAACTTCCCAGGGACAACCCTTTAAAAAATTTACCAAGTATTTTCAGACAGGTTGTTAAAACAATGAAATGGAAGCCTAGAGTTAAATAGATTTGATGACAGACATAACTCATTTGCCCACAAGCCTTTCTTTACAAAATGCACCTCATATAGAAATGAGAACAAGAGACAGAGAGAGAGAGTAGGGCATGGAAGAGAGACAGAGAAAGAGAGAGAGAGAGAGAGAGAGAGAGAGAGAGAGAGAGAGAGAGAGAGAGAGATAAACAGGGCAACACTATACATAGTATTGAGGTATTGAGAAACACCTAAAAAATTACTTTGGACCCCATTATTTCACTCAACACAATGGGACAAATCAACATGGAATCTCTTAGTGTATAGGTGCATGTCACAACTTAAAATTAAGTTGGTTATCTCACCATCCAAAAATGTAAGGAGAAAAATGGTCAGTTCCTCAAACTAGCCAAATTTAGCTAGACTGATAATGAGTTTCTTTATGCTTTAACCTTTATAAGAAAAAAAAGCAATCCCCAAAGAGAAAGATCCCTAGTTTATTGGTCATTAAGTTTTCTTCAACCCCTTTTTCTGCCCATAATGGAAGTAGATCCTGCTATATGGAATACCAGTAGAGAGGCCATACTGGATATTTTCAGATACAAACTAGTTAAGATATTTAACTTTTGTTTCAATTATGTGTTTGAACTATAAGCATAGAGAAATACACAATGCAGAGATTGTTAGCTTCATATCAAAGCTGACAGAAGCTGAAGGTCCTGCAGGAAATACTAGAGGTGTATATATAGCTAAAACTGTAGTTGGTAACCCAGGTTTCATGGCTGTATATATTATGTTCTTCATCCATCTCAATCCTAAAATGTTCCCCTCACATAGACATTAATTTTACTTTTTGAAATAAACATCTACTAGTCCTTTTAAATATTAATTTTACTTTATGTGTCTGAGTGTTCTGCCTTCAAGCATGTCTGTGCACCACGTGCATGTCTGGGCTCACAGAAGATTGAAGTTATCTTCAGAGTCCATGAAACTTGAGTTATTGATAGTTATGAGTCTCCATGTTGGTGATGAGAATTGAACACAGGATTTCTGAAAGAGTAGCAAGTGCTGTTAACAGTTGAGCCATTTCTTAAGTCCATAATAGTTCTTGTTGAACTAGATGCTGGTAAGACTAAGAAAAAAAAAGCAACTTGTTTTTCTTCCCCATTAGCATGAAAACATACTTTGGCCAAAAGATTTCTTTTGTTCAAAATGTTTCTAACTATACATGCAGTTCTAACAAGTTTCCATTTTGTTAATCAAACTTCCCACATGAAATCTGAATTTTTCAAAATTCTAGAAATTACTCAAGAAAATGTGATTTATTTATTCAACTTATACCATATGGTGATAACAATATTAGAGTTATTACTGTGTGTGGAAATGCAACTAATATCCTAATCTAGGATAGAAAAGGTCATGATACTAAGTAATTTTTGTGTTAGGACAGGGCATACAGATTTAAAGGCTTTTATTCAGGAATTAGTTGCTTCAAAGAAGATGGAAATGTCTCAACATGAATGAGGGATGTTCCATAGACATTTGTGAATTGGATGGGTTGAAAGATACAGCTCCCTGAGAAAGTAAGCTCTGAATGACAATGAAAATGTTCCAATAGCTGTGGTAAGAGGTGTTGTGTGACACTATCCCCAGAATGACAACTCACAAAATCTGGATACATTTGACCTAATGCAGAATAGAAAAGGCTATGCTTACAGTATGAGGTCTTCAGGCTGGGAAAAGGGTGGATGTTTTCTTAGGGAAAAATATCATTTACAGTGTACAAAATATTTGAAATAATTCTTTTTGCTATCTGTATATTGGCTGGAGAGTGCTCATCCTTTGACCCTGTACATTTTACCACTGTAACATAAATCTGTTTTTATACAGTTCACATCATAAGTGGATTATATCTAATCACAATTATATAATATGTAAATTTATATATAAACATATTGTATATGAGTGAACTATACATTTTCCCTGTGACTCTAAATGATTATTAGATATCTGGCTCATTTTTTTACAAGTTGGTAACTGATATTAATTAAATTGTTTCCTGTCTAGTTGTCAAGGCTTCTAAAATCTCATATATTTGTGTAAGCTGAATAAAATTTTGACACTATGTTTCATGTAACAGCAATATCCCTGGAAATATCTGGACTCTACTATGGAAGAAATGCCCTCCAAAATCCCTAAATGAAATGATGAGATTATACACAGAAGAGTACATCCTTCAGATGGAGGGGAGAATTCTCATGCTGTTTCAATCATCACTCTTCATGTTTCCTTGAGCTTTTACTAAAATTCCAGGCACTATTGTACAAAAGAATTAGTTTGTCAATAATGAGATATATCTGTGTGGTTTTAGGCAAATGCACTTGTTGCCTGTGTTCTCAGAAATGTGCCCTTTTGAGCTTCTTCCGAAAGACTGTAACTCCTTATTTTTGAGAGAAAATACACTTAAAACAATGTTCTGTAACTAACTTTCAAAAATGATTAGCTTCTGAGTCAAATTAGAGTGGCTCATGTATTTATTTACTTTTTCCTGTCACTGAGGAAGAAACAGACTTTGCTGACATGAAAATTATAAACATAGCATCCTGGACAAAAGTACATCTAAATATTTAGATAATTATGCTTCATAGTTCTGAAAGCATGTTAATCTAATTTCATCTCCAGGCCTTTTTGATCACAGGGTATCATGTAGTTATATAAGTTGTTGTGGTTTACATATTTAATTATGTGTAGTGCAAGGTTTAAATTATTCTACCATTTTATTTTCATTAATACTTAAAATTAGCCAGCACAAGTGTGCTGCTGCACCTTGTTCCAAGAGAATAAACATAACACCATTTCTCAGTAACCAACATTTATATAAAAACATTTCTGCTGCATTATTTAGAATACAAGTGATAAATTTGATAATTACAACCAGTGTATTAAAGATAATTAATAAATCTCAACACATCCTAGTTTTAATTACATTGCTTTTGTTGATATACCCCAAACCCAGAAAATACTTAATGCATATAACCCAAAGTGATTTTGATCTTCAGAGCAATGAAATGGCCCATGGTTCATTTTACTATGAGAAAATTAGACAAAAAGATATAGATGAAAAGTGTTGAAGAAATTTTTTAATATCAGCTGTTTCTTCAAGATCTGTATATGTTTAATCAGTCTAAATTAGCATATGAGACGGAGACCCAACAAAGTAAATCAAAGAGAAACCCTCAAAGTATGCACATCATCTATTGTTCCCAACTCTATTGATGGAAATTAACATTCCCTTTCATTTCCCCTGTGGCAAGTCTCAGCCACTGTACTTCCCATGCAATTCTTCCCAAGGGTTGCTTCACAAGCCTAGAGGTTAACATCTATAAAACTGAACTGTTTCATTGCATAACCTACAGACCTACTGAGTTCCTGGAGTGGAAAATATAGAAAGGCTCTTACACCAATACTTTTCAGTGGCTCTTCTCTAAGAAACTACTATGTAGATTATAAGGTTTCTCCCCTTAAATCGTTTTTTAAAGTTTTTTTGTTTTCATTTTACATTCAACCACCCTTCCCTCTTCCTCCCCTCCTTCTTTCCTTCCCTCCTTCCCCCCACCCAACTTCGCATCCACGCCTCAGAAAATGTGAAGCTTCCCCTGGAAAGTCAACCAAGTCTGGCATATCAGTTGAGGTAGGACCAAGCCCCTCTGATGATTGGAGTTTGAGCAAGGTATCCCTCCATAGGTAATGGGCTCCATACATTCAGTTCATGCACTAGGAATAAAGTCTGGTCCCATTGTCAGTGGCCCCACACACTGTACAAGACACAGAACTGTCAGACACGTTCAGATGGCTTAGTTAGGTCCTTTGCAGGTTCACCAGCTGTCAATCCAGAGTCAGTGAGCTCCCACTAGCTTGGTTCAGCTGTCTCTGTGGTTTTCGCCATCATGGTCTGGACCCCTTTGCTCATAAAATCCCTCCTCCCTCCTAAAACTGGATTCCAGGATCGCAGCCCAGTGCTTAGCTGTAGATCTCTGCATCTGCTTTCATCAGTTATTAGATGAAGATTATATAATGACAATTATGGTGGTCATCAAGCTCATTACTGGTGAAGACCAGTGCAGGCACCCTCTCCACCATAGCTTAGAGTATTAGCTGAGGTCATCCTTATGGATACCCAGGAATTTCTTTAGCAACAGGTTTCTCTCTAACTTCATATTGACTCTCTCTATAAAGCTCTTTCCTTGCTCTCCCTCTCTGTCCCTCCCCCAACTCAACAACCCAATTACCTCATGTGCTTTGCTCCCTCCCCTTTATCCTCCGCCTCTCTCCCATACTCCCAGTTTTCTCCTTAAATCTTAAAATATCATCCTCAAACTTCACAGTCACTCAAGGAAAACTATTAATGCAACTTTCAGCACTGTTTACAATATTAACTTTTGAAAATTAATCTTTTGAAAACTTGATAATTGATGAGCAACATTGAGAAGCAAATGATATTTTCTACAATTTTATCCAGTGGTATGCTCTCTGTCATTAAGGCTAATTTACAAATTATGGCATCAGCATTTTTTGCACTTTGTTTAGAGACAGCACAGGCTGGTCTTCAATTCCATATCCTTTGGACTGTGAATCATGAGCAGTGGGATTACATGCATGTGCTCCCGCTCTATGATTCCTTAGCTTCCTATATTCTTTATATCTTATGCTCTGCTCCCTAGCTCCTAAAGGCTGGACACAGAAAACAAAATTCTTTCTTAATGAAGCAAGTCAGAAGACCTAGAGCTCAGCTCCCTCTGACTTACCTCCCTGGAAAATAGAACAGGTGTTCTGCTCTGTTCCTGTGCAATTGGCTTAGTATCTTATGAAACAAGAAACAATTTTATCACATAGTTCTTACTGAGTTTGTGTGTTACAATTACTTCATAACCTGTGTGTCCAATCACTTGTCTACATGGCTACCCACATCTTTTATCATAATTTACCCCCATTGTCACATAAATGTTTGGTAAATGCATGTTTTATGCATCTGCTTTATTAGTCTAGCTTTCATTCCAGAGGTTACTCATGATCCATGTGATACACAAGGAAAATGATTTAGATATCTCACCCTTTTGCCTGTAGGTCTAAATTATTGTATACAATTAACTTCTACATTATATCTAATGGGCATCAGCTGATGATCCTTTTTCTAGTCAGGACTAGGAAACTATCTAGTTTCTACAGTGGGTGTAATTCATATCTGACATTCATGCTCACAGACATTGATGTCTTAGAGATATGCAGCATGTGAGGAAATGCACTTCTAACCATGCATGCCTATGCTATGGATAAAGCATAAATACATGGGTGGGTATATTTGTGTGTGTGTGTGTGTGTGTGTGTGTGTGTCCCTGGTTTATGTGTCTATGCTGTACGTGCAGAGACCAGAGGGAGTGTTGGTTGCACTGTTGCACTGGTCTATTACACTCTACCTTATTCCTTTGAGACAGAGTCTCTCCGTGGTAAAGTGCTTGTCTGGGAGTCGTGGCATCCTGGATTAAATATGCAATAGCATGCACACATACACATACAAATAAAAAGAGAGAGAGCAGAGGGAAATGGATGAGGGAGAGAGAAGAAAGAGAGGAAAGAAGAAGGAAAAGAATGAGAGAAGGAAGGAAGGGAATAAGGGAAAAAGAGGAAAGAAAGAAGGAAGCGGAAGGAGGAAGGAATATAGGAAAAGAAAAGGAAAAAAGAAAATGAACAAAGAAAAAACAGCATTTTATGACTATGGTAAACAAGTTGTAGCACTGGTATCTATAAAAGTACAATGAAATCATTATTTTGTACAGTTAAATATAAAAATAAGTGGTGGTAATAAATGCTAACATTAAGCAATATGGAAAAAAAAACATGGTGGGACAAAAGTGTAAGGACCACAAGCTAAAAAGAGTGATTTAGAGGCTGCCAGCGGAGTAGCAAGATCTGGACCACAGGGTCTGTGCCAGTTGCTACAGTTGCCACCATGCAGGCTGTGGTAAAATACACCACCTGGGCTAGGTAGAGGAGAGCAGATAACTACCATTGGATTGATAAACTGGGGTGCAGGGTTCAAAAGATTTTAAATCTGCCTGTGTTTGGGGATGAAAGTGGAGAACACTGGCCCAAGAATGTGATGGATAAGCAGTGTGTGCTCAAGGGAAACAAGCAAGGCTTCCACCTGGCCAGAGTGGGCAGATAGCTTCTAGAAGAGCTTCCTGTAGCAGCTGAGCCAGAGCTATAGGCCAGTGCTCATAAGAGATGCCAAGTTCCGTTCCTACATGTAGTTACATAGTCAAAAGAGGGACCAGTAACTAAACTAGTCCCTGAATCCTGGGACTCTGACTCAAAGTAGCTGTCAAAGCTGGAGAAACAGCAGCAGAGAAAAGGCCAGAAACAACGGGGCCTTTTGAGTCAAGCAAAGAATGACATACAACTTGGAATGAACGTAGCAACAGTAGTCGGACAGAGGATGAAGACTCTTCTGAGTGGCAGTCACAGATGCAGAAGCAGGAGCTCAGAAAATTGCCAATGGGCAGAACCTATGGTGAAAAATTCATCATGCCAAGCTTCACAATGTTTTAAGAATTTGAGACTTGTATCTGAAAAACAAAACCAGGTCCTGTAGAGATGCCTCAGTGGTTAAAAGCACTAGTTGCTCTTCCAGGAGTCCCGAGTTCAGTTCCAAGCAGCCACATGGTGGCTCACAACCATTTGTAATGAGACCTGGTGTTCTTTTCTGGTATACAAGAATACACTGACAAATAATAAATAAATAAATCTTAAAAAACAAAATTGTGCTTCCCTGGTGATATGGTGTCCTCTAAGCCAGGGCTGCTGCTGAGGGCCACGTCTGGGTCCGTGGCCCTGTAGCAGCTAATGCCAGTGTTTATGTCTATGGTTCCTGATACCATCAAAGACAATGCCCTTGCCAGGGGTCTGGGTCACTGATGGTGGCCATGTTGGTGTCCAAAGACCTCACCACCATGGGATTCATGACAGTCCAAGTGCAGACATTCAAGGCTAGGCCCAGGCTGCTCTCATGTGCCATGTGTGAGTCACTGGCCCAATAGCATCCAGGGTCTGGGCTAATGCTCATGACTCCTTTTGCCACAGGAGGTTATAGGAACCATGTATCTTGAAATCCAAGGGCATTATTGAGCCAACCCTATCCCTCACTGGCCCCAGGATAACTGGTCCTGCCCCTTGCTGGATACTATAGTGGGAGAGCTGGTGCCACTACCCTCCCCATGGGAGAGCTGACTCCAGTACTTGGGAATGATGGTCCCACCTCACACCATAGGAGTGGAAAGATGACCCTAATGGCATGGGCCTAGGAGAGCTGGTTCTTGGCTCAATGACCTCAATGGCTCAAACCAACCAGTTCAACTACCACTTGGACCCACATCTTGGATCTTGGTTTGGCCCACCCTAACAGCTCTCCCATCTTTGACTTGCTGGACTTGGCAAAGGTCTTGCTGACTGATAGCTACAGAATCTCCATGAATATCAAAGAGGAGTTTTGATGAGGGCCCTGTCCAGTGATGATGATATATCAAAAACCAGAGGCCTTGAATCAGGCCAACAACTCATTGTAATGAACGTATTGCTGGTGGGAATGATTAGAATAAAAAGGGTGTGCTCTCTGACACACCACAGCTCCTGGTGACACTAGGATGAATGAACAGGAACTAGAAAGATGGAGGAGCAAATGGGAGGTGCATTTTTGTTTGTTTGTTTTGGTTTTAATTAATTTGGCAGGAATACACCAGGGGTGAGAGGCAGATATGGAGGAACTGGGAAATAAGCAGTTTGGGGGTACATGGTGTGAAATTCCCAACGATTCAATAAAGAATTATGATGTTTAGAACAGAAAGAAAGAAAGAAAGAAAGAAAGAAAGAAAGAAAGAAAGAAAGAAAGAAAGAAAGAGAAGGAAGGAAGGAAGGAAGGAAGGAAGGAAGGAAGGAAGGAAGGAAGGAAGGAAAGAAGGAAGGGAATCATAAATAAGGACAGGGAGCCTAAATACACCTGCAGAAAACACCAAAGTTCTATTTCATTTTCTATAATGTTAGGGTCTGATGGAGTAGTAGGTCCTTTTGTATGGGGGAATGCTTGTGTGTGGTGTATACCCATGCCTTCTCTATGGAGAGAAGTCTATTGGTTTCCTTGCTTTCTCCCATGTCTTGGCTTACCTGGGAACAGGCTGACCCAGCATCATCTGTCCTCAGATCTACTGTGGTATATTCTGTGTGTTAATGATCAGTCTCCAGGACAATCTTGCTGTCCATGTTGTCTTCTCTATCACTGAGTCACAAGGCAGGGATGGTGTTAGGCAATCAGCTACAGCATATTGTATGAAACTTTGTATCTTCTAAATTTTCTCCTTTTTTCCCTAAAAATACATAATAATAAAATTATAATAAAGTAGTGATTTCGGGTAAATAATACAATTTAAAGAAGATCACAGAATGGCTTATTGTAATCTGAAACTATGAACACACCCTGCTGCTGATAGTTGCCTTCCTATTAACTTAGTCATTTCATTTTAAAATTATTTTTAAATAGTGCACACCAAAAATATCAGTCTTGTATTTTATCACCTATTTTAAAATAGCTTTCTACTCATTTTCTTTTGGCTGGTCATTTTTCTAGAGGCAGAAAGTGTGACAGATGATCCAATTCCACAAAACCAAAGCCAGTTAGTCCACCATTCTCTATTCAATCCAAGGCACCAACCATCTATACAGCGTTCTCATTGTGTGCTTCATGTAGAGAAAGAAGCTGATATGTTGTAAACACGCAGAAGTTATTTTCCATTTCTTCTTGTTTCTGTAGCAATCAAAGAGGTAGAGAGTTAAACATTTATTTACTTGTCAAACTGGACAAAATTCTTCAAAAAGAAAAATGATATGCCTCCTTAAGCACTTTAGCAATTTTAGCTATCAAAAGGACCAAAAAAAAAAAAAAAGAAGAAGAAATTGATTTCTCTTCAGCCACTTTATTTTTTTTATTCAGTGGGTAGTTCCTTTTTTCTTTTAGACATTTCTCTCTCTTTCAGATTTAAGGGGCTATTTTAGAATCATTTGCAATGTTTCTTGGAAACCTAACATTCTCTTGGTAAGTGTCTATTCTGTGCCTGAAATATACAAGTGCTGCAAATGCTCCTAGGCACTGATACAATAGGGGTTCTGTTTAAGTTATCTCTAGTACGACATTGTGCTGAGGCCTTTCAGAGGCACACTGGAAGAGCACATTAGTGGATAATTTAGTGTAGAAGCTGAAATGAAAATATTATTTTCATAATTTGAATATACAACATTGTATTTTTTAAAAAATTAATTCTTATCTGTGTGTGTGTGTGTGTGTGCACGTGTGCATGTGTGTGTGCATGCGTGTGTGTGTGTGTGTGTGTGTGTGTGTGTGTGTGTGTGTGTGTGTGTGTGTGTGTTATATGTGTGCTGGCATCTGCATACAATAGACTACATGTGGAGGTCAGAGGATAACTTTTTCATGCTGTTTCTTTTGTTTCTGCTCGTCTTGAGGCAGGGCAGCTTGTTTCTCTTCTAGTTTCTACCTTGCTGTGCACTCCATGCTAGCTAGCCCATGATCTTCCCAGTGATTCTCTAGTCACTATCCTGCATTGTGTTGAAGGAGTTCTAGAACTACAGATGTGTGATATCACATCTGGATTGATTTTTCATGTTTTAAAGGGATGCAACTCAACTCAGTAAGTGTTCACAGCATCACATTCACTTGCTGAGCCTTCTGGTCAGCCACTTATGTAGTATTACAAGTTCTATGTAATATATAGTATTTGTAGAAGTATCTATGGGTGAAACAAAGAACAAGGACACTTTCTTGATTCTAAATTGCTTACTCCTGTGATACAAAATATAAATAAAAATAAAAATGATTTGAAAAAGGAATCCAGAATCTTTTATTGCTAGTCACAGCAGGTAATCTTTGCAAAGGGTTCTTCAGCTTCATGGGAGATTTTTGGACTTAGAGAAAATATTATTCTCTGCAAGTATTTTGAATTTATAGGCATTTTAGTTCTTTGTGTTTTAATAAAATATATCACTATGTAGCCATGGTTATTCTAGAATTTGCTCTGTAGACCAGGCTAACCTTAAACTCAGAGATCTTCTTGTGTGTGCATCCCAAGTGCTGAGTTCCACCAAACCTGAGATTTGTGTATATCTTTAATTTTCTGTGTAATGAAGGTTTGTGTCTTCAAATATCAGATCTGGTTAATAAGATCACTTCTTAAAGATTTCCCATGCCATCTGAACACACATCTGTGCCAGGATCAGTTTCATTCTCTTCATCCCATTTTGACTATTTTTCTTTCTTCCTCTGTCCTGCTTACATACAGAATTCATGACCAGACCTGTGGGAATGTCTCAATTGTAAATCACCATGACCCAAAATACCATTTCCAAAATGACTTGAAATAGAATAGCCATTATCTTTTTTTGATTTTGTAAAATCTCCTCCATGAAAACCTGAATTATAGTGATGAGGAAATGGTCAATAAAGTGATATCCTCACAAGCGTGAGTACCTGATTTCAAGTTCAATACTCAGAACAGATATTAAAATTGAAGCTGTGGGAGGAAGAACAGGTAAAAAAGGAAGATGATGAGGAAGAGGAAGGGATGAGAAAGAAAGGGGAACAGACAGACCGGGTAGGACACTTTTACAATTCCAGCACTAAAAAGGCTGAGAGGTACCACTCTGAAACCTTCTGGCCACCCTGTGTAGTCAAGCCCAGAGGACACGGAGGTTGTCCTCTGCCACAAGTGTGTGCACAAAATTCACATGCATTTCGACTCCTACACATAGTAATTGAAGACCTAGGCCCATTGTTTTTCTACAGTGCCAAGAAAGGCAGGTTGCTCAAGTTTATACTTCAGTAGTGTCAAGATTCTAAGTTAGGGGAGGCCAAGCATAGTCTACTAGCAAAAGTAAGGATGGATATTAGTTTCTTTAACCTTTGTCCTGAAATTATTTATCATACTTTTATGATGTTATTCAAACAAAAGAAAGGGAAGAAATGTAATTGAAAGAGTAACAGTTACCTTGTAACCCTATATAGACTGAGCTAGTTGCTATCTTCTCAGTTGATACAGTCTCAGACTTCAGCTATACATAAAAGGATTTGTAATAGAAACAACATACAAAGTGTATCTCTGTTATATCTCTCACTGTCACCTTTCATATTGAAAGGGTAACACTGAGGCTTGTCATTTATATCTCCACCATTTTTTCTAGCTCTCCTTTTTAACTTCTCCAACATAATCACATTCTGCACTATAAATTAAGTGATATGTGCTATGGGCACTAGAGGGGAGAATGCTTTTGCTTATGCATGCAATGAAAGAAATTTAAATAAGATTAACAGCTACCTACTCCTTGGGTTTTCACCCCTTTGTCTTTGAAAGCATTATAAATTTTGTGATTTATTTTATTCATTTTAACCAGAAATATTAATAAACCATTTTTTGTGTGTAGTAAATAAGATAAAGTCCTTACCTTCAGGCACTCATACTTTGGTGGGGAAGACAGAATATCAACGAGGCTTTACAATGCACTATACAAACTCTTGCACAATACTGTGTAATGTGGTCAATCCCAATAGAGAGACAGAATCTCAAAATGAGTTCTATAGGAGATACTGTGAGACCTCGATCATATGTTCTGGAATCTTTCTGGTTATTGTCCCCATAAGCAGGACCACAGAAGAATCAATTCCTCTTCAATCCACAGGCAATAATTTAAACCATAGCTAGGTCTCTCTTTAATAAAACTATGGTGCCTAAAACTATTCTTCAACACGCAAACAGCTAGTTTTACAGAGCCTTAAGCAGACTTTGTGAGAGTCCACTTCACATATTCAAGAAAGACCCAGGTACCTTTCTAGTAGCTGAATCCTTGTGGCTTCCATAAAGAGAAGAGGAAAAAAAGAAATAAAGAAGGTTGGTGCAAAACATTTATTTTCATGACTGTAAATCTTTAGACCTTTTCTGAGGCCCCTTAAAATAGAAAGTGATTGTTTTCATTTGAAGATAAAGCACTGTGGCTTGCCATTTTAAATGTATAAGCAACACCAGTTTCCTTCTCTTAGGGAACAAATGGCTAGCTAGGCAGGTCCTGTTAATAGTAACAAGATCCTGAAGACAGGGGTACTGGAGCTTGTGTGTGTGTGTGTGTGTGTGTGTGTGTGTGTGTGTGTGTGTGTGTGTCTGTGTGTGTGTGTCTGTACATGTACCTCTACATGTGTCTGTGTCTGTATCTGTTCATGTCTCTGTGTATACAATTTTATTTACTTAAATATTAACAATATGTGTTTGTTTTCAGTGTGTCATACTGACTTTCAGTATGCTATTAAATTTAGCTGCCTAAGACATTTAAAATTAAATTAAATTAAAAATGTAATTCATTCATCATACTAACCATAATTCAATATCTTTATTAATATTATTTTTATTTTTGTGTGTGTTTATAGGTATTCTGTGTGTGTGCAAGGGTTAGGGGGTGGTGCTCACAGATGTCACAATAAGTTAACAGATATCTTTGATTAGAATTACTGATTTGGTTGATGGGAACTGAACTCTAGTCATATGTAAGTGTAGCAAGTGCTCTTAACTGATGAGCAATAACTTTAGATATAGAATTTTAGTCTTAATAGCTACATTCAGCAAGTGGCTACTGTCTGTGGTAGCCAGTGCAAATATATAATGATCCTACCATCAGAGAAAACTTGGCTTGAAAGTGGTTATTCCATGAATTGTGGTAAACTTATATGTATTAAGATCTGTGACTGGAAGTTTTGCTATCATACACTCATTGAAGAACATATTTGTACAATTCCACATCTGTAGGTAAATCTCAGTCCTTTCTTTCTATCTAATCTTATCTTCAAATAAACTCTTTTAGAGTTTTATATTTTCAATGTGCTCCCTACCTGGCAAAGCAGAAAGCAACCCTGTTCAACTCTCATTACTTACGTTTCAAATATTTTTAATGAAGTCAATACCAATTCAAAAAGGATATCTAGCTCAAAAATACATTCAAAAACATAATTGTGTAACTATTATCAAGACGACAAATTACAACAATAAAGTATACCAGATCAAAGAGTTGATGCACATATGAATTCCAAAAGACAGACAGCTTGAACAAGATCTGAAGAAGTCAATCCATACCAATTCTTACCACAGAAAAGAAGTGGGCACAGAATCCCACCCCCAACCAAACAAGAAGCTATTTGTAATTGGTAACTTTTGGGAAATGGAAAATAATAAGTTTTCTTCATTGGATTGACACTGGGTATATCAATTGTACTGCAGGACAGGCCCCATGCTCAGAAATAGTAGATCACCACAAACTGGAGTCCACAGAAACTTTTTTGTGTTTGTTTCATTTATAAGGTTTTGTTAGTTAGTTTGTTTTGTTAACAGAGAAAGAACATGAAGTTTGGTGGGTTGGAGTGAGATCAGGAAAGAAGTAGAGAAAATATATGATAAAAATAATTGTGTATTTTTAAAAAGTATTCTTTTAAAGAAAGAGAAGAAACTAAGGAATGATGTCACACACCTTTAATTACAGCACTTGGGAAGCAGAGACAGGCACACCTCTGTGAGTTGGAATCCAGCCTGGTGTACAATAACAATAACAAAAAAAGAGAGATGGGGAGGAAAGGAGGGATGGAGGGAGGAAGAAAGAAAGGAAACATAAAATTTTGGTAATTTGTATTCTTTTCTAAGTACAGAATTTTTAATTCTTTCTGTTTTACACTATATTACTAAAAGTCATATAGGCCTGGGAAGATGATTTACTTGGTAAAATATTTAAAGAACAGCTAATGAGGACCTGAGTTCAATCCCCAGAACACACACAAAATATGTGAGGTGTGGTTGCAGGTATTTGTAATTCTGGTTCTGAGGTGGTAGAGACAGGAGGATCCTAAGACTAGCCAGCCAGTCTAGTGGAATCAATAAGACCTAGCTGCCAGTATCTCAGAAAGCAGTCTGGATGACTCCTGAGTAATGACAGGAGAAGTTGACTTCTGATTTCCATATCTACACAAGTGCACACACCTGAACACACCTGTGCGCACACACACATTTCACAGGATAAGGGTATACAAGACATTCATGTCCAATTTATAGAGTACCAATGTCTATTTCAGTTTCCTCCTTCCTAATGTTCAGGTTTGCCTTTCCATGCTAATTACAGTAATTCTTTTAAGGAGCTTTTTTTTTTTTTTTTTAACTGCAGTGAACCTGTGCTGCCATTTCATGTTTTCTTCTTCTCACTAGTATCTCTTATGCAGACAATCTGAACAATAAACCACCTAAAACCAGAGCTGGCATAATTGGACTTCTTTTCTGGATGATACAGCTTTGCTGTTTAATGGTTTGGTCAGTGTGTTTTTCAGATGTTTTCCGAATTCAATGTAGTCAAATTTATGACTAGATACCTTTGGCACATATGTGTGTGCTTCTTAGTGTTAACATCCATGGGCCAGAGTTGAATAGTCTTCCTTCACTGACTTGTGTATATAAATATTCTGAAGTTTAAATTTGGGACTCATCAAATCCTCACTTAATAAGGTATTAAAGGCATACCATTGGAAACATGACCTACCTCAAATTCATTCAGCCTCTACATGTGTTAGTCATTTGTTTTGTTTTGAAATTGAGAAGCAAAAAGAATGACAGAATGTCATAATAAATGATGTCATTTACTTTTGAAAAGTAGTTGAATATTCTGAATATTTTCATTGGATTTCCTGTAGCTTTGAAATATACATGAAATAACTTATAATGAGAAAAAAATCATTTTGCTTCATGGTTTGGCTCTGTGGTCAGAGGAATTTGGAGCTTTTATTGCCTTAATAGTTGTATGAGATGGTAATGATTGGTAATTCCTGAAAGAGAAAACTGCCTTATGTTTAGAAAACAAAGAAGAAGATAAGGAGACAAAATCATCTTCAAGCATATCATCTAGTGTTCAAAGATAATGTTCCCCCTATTTTTCATTTCCAAATATTCTCCCCATTTCCCAACACCACTACAACAGGGATCAAGTCTTAACACAAGAGGACATTGTGAGGCAGCCAACAACTAAACAACAGCACACATGTTAAATACTTGGGCTTTAATCACTTATAGACACTCAATAAAATTCAGTATTATATGATTATTACTGTCAATGTTATTTTTACAGTCTTGAGAAAAGGTTGTCTCCTTATTACATACTGCTAAGACTGGAATATCATTGCCATACTTAGGCTAACTAATGTAGCTAGCAATAGAATGATGGCAATTGACAGATTTTAATACAGTAATAAACTAGTCGTACATGGGCATTTTTCTGTTATTCTACTTGAAGTCCTAGGAACAATGATTTGAGATTCTCATCTCTTAAAGTAATAAATGGTTTAAGTAGCTCCTTTGGTTAGCCTCAACTTATCACCATTTGGCTTTGTAGATGCATATGCTTAGCTATGATGTTTGAAGCTGTGTTTAGAATAAGTTCTGGGTTTTATGGTGATCTTGTACTTCTCAATACCTTTCTTTCTTAGAACTTTAAGTTGTGTGCCTTGTGATTTTTCTAGATTTCTACAGGATACATCATCCTGTGATTGAGTCTGTGAAGACATTTTTCCTCATCATTTCAAGTGTGAATTCTACACTCAGGAACACTGGACAAAAATAATTATGATATTATCATTTATGATAAAAAATTTAGTTGTACCTGTCACTGAAGAATCAAACCATTGATATATACCACATGTTTATGCATGAGTTAGATAAGTTTCCTTATTTAAAAAGCTAGAAAGTTAAAATTTCATTAAGGATGAGTTAGTCACAAAGAACTGTAGTTGCTGTCAGTGCTCAGAGAGCTTCACTTCATCAGGAACATTCTCAAAGAGGGTAGCTATTCAATGAGGAGACTTTTCATAAGAGTAGGGCACTATTCAATTCTTGGTACATCTAAGCTCCTTTATAGTTGTTTATCTTTCACTATTTAAAAAGATATGTATCACCATGGGAAGCCTTACCCTTTCTGAGTAGAGGATAGAGTAGTTCGGGGGGGGGGGAGGAAGTAGGAGGAGGGGAGAGGTGGGAACTGGGATTAGTATATAAGATTAGATAAAATAAAATAAGGAAAAAGTACTAATATGACTCTGATAGGCCTATCAGAGTCATTCATCTGACATTATATTGAACATATTTGATACTGTTGAAATCAGTTGGCTGGTATAACAGAATATTATATATTGGCTGATTAAACAAGAGAAATGCATTTTTCACAGTCCTGGAATGTGAATTCAGGATCAAGGTTCTTCTGTCCTTGGTACTTTTTTTCTTTTTTCTTTCTTTTTTTTTGTTAGAAGCAATGTTATTTTACATATCAATCCTCCCATTCCCTCGCCCTCCCATCCTCCCATATCTCCCACCTATCCCCCCAACCCACCCCCACCCACTCACCAAGGACAGTGAGGCCTTCCATGGGGATCATCAACGTCTGTCAAAGCATTTGGGGGAGGGCCTAGGCCCTCTTCCATGTATCTGGGCTGCTATAGTATCCCTCAAAAGGAATGGGCTCCAAAAGTCCATTTGCATACTAGGGATAAACACTGGCTCCACTGTCAGAGTCCCCATAGACTTCCCAGGCCTCCTAGCTGGCACCCACATGCACAGGGATGCTTGGGTCCAATGCTGTTTACCCAGATTTACAACTGATTTCCTAGTGCTCTCACTAGGTCGGGTCACTGTTTCTGTGGGCTTCTCCAGCACAGTCTTGGCTCCTTTGCTCATCCCTCTTCCCTCACTACAACTGGATTCTGGGAATATGGAACAGTGCTTAGCTGTGGGTGCCTGCTTCTGCTTCAATCAGCTACTGGATGAAGACTCTAGGATGGCAATTAAGGTAGTCATCAATCTCATTATAGGGGAAGGGCATCAAAGGCAGCCTCTCAACTACTGCCTAGATTCTTAGTTGGAGTCATCATTGTGGATCTCTGAGCATTTCTCTAGTGCCACATTTCTCTTTTAAACCTATGCTGGATCCCTTGTTCTCCTACACCCTCCTCTACACCCCTTCAAGCTTTTCTTCCCTCTCTCCCCTCTCTCCCCATGGTCGCAATTTGCTCAGGGGTTCTTGTCCCTTTCCCCTTCTTCAGGGGAACATGTGTTTCTTTCTTGGGGTCCTCATTGTTTCCTAGCTTCTCTGGTGTTGTGGATCGTAGGCTGGTAGTCCTTTACTCTTTGTCTGATATCCATAAATACGTGAGTACATACCATGCTTGTCTTTTGGTGTCTGGATTACTTCACTCAGAATTGTTTCTTTCAGTTCCATCCATTTGCCAGCAAATTTCAAGATTTCATTGGTTTTTGTTTTTCTGCTTAGTAATACACCATTGTGAAAATGCACCATATTTTATCCATTCATTCTTCAGTTGAGTGGCATCTAGGTTGCTTCTAGGTTCTGGCTGTTACAAACAACACTTCTATTAACATAGTTGAACGCATGTCTTGTTGTATGAATGTGCATTCTTTAGGTATATGCCTAAGAGTGGAATTGCTGGCTCTTGAGGTAGACTGATTCCCATTTTCCTGAGAAACCACCATACTGATTTCCAAAGTGGCTGCACAAGTTTGCACACCCACCAGCAATGAAGGAGTGTTCCCCTTTTTCCACATCCTCTCCAGCATAGACTGTCATTGGTGTCTTTGGTTTTAGCCATTCTGGCCAGTGCAAGATGGTATCTCAGAGTTGTTCTGAGTTGCATTTCCCTGATGGCTAAGGATGTTGAACACTTTCTTAAGTGTCTTTCAGCCATTTTAGATTCCTCTATTGAGAATTCTCTATTTAGTTCTGTACCCCACTTTTTAATTGGATTGTTTGATGTTTTGGTGACTAGCTTCTTGAGTTCTTTATATATTTTAAAAATCAGCCATCTGCAAGATGTGTGGTTGGTGAATAACTTTTCCCATTCTGTGGGCTGTCATTTTGCCTAGTTGACTGTGTCATTTGCCTTACAGAAGCCTATCAGTTTCAGGAGGTCCCACTTATTAATTGTCGAGCTCAGTGTCTATGCTACTGGTATTATGTTCAAGAAGCAGTTTCCTGTACCAATTTCTTCAAGGGTAGCTCCCACTTAAGAAGTCAAACTTGCACTATTTGCAAATGATATGACAGTTAACCAGTTAACCAGAATACTTACAGCTGATAAACACCTTCAGCAAAGTGGCAGGATACAAGATTAACTTAAAAAAAAATCAGTGACCCTACTTTATACAGATGATAAACGGAGTGAGAAAGAAATCAGAGAAGCATCACCCATTACAATAGCCACAAACAACATAAAATATCTTGGGGTAACACTAACCCAACAAGTGAAAGACATGTGTATCAAGAACTTTGAGTCTTTAAATAAGGAAATTAAAGAAGATACCAGAAAATGGAATGATCTCCCATGCTCTTGGATAGGTAGGATCAACATAGTACAAGCAATCATCTTTCCAAAAGCAATCTAGAGATTCAATGAAATCCACATCAAAATCCCAACAGAGTTCTTCACAGACCTTGAAAGAACAATTCTCAACTTTACATGGAAAAACAAAAAATCAAAGATAGCCAAAACAACACTGTACAATAAAGGAACTTCTGGAGGCATCACTATTACAGAGCAATAGTCCTGAGCCCAGCTTGGTATTGGCACAAAGAGAGACAGGTAGACCAATGGAATAGAATTGAAAACCCTGATACTAACCCACACACCTGTGAACACCTGATTTTTGACAAAGAAGCTAAAGTTATACAACAGAAAAGAAAACATCTTCAACAATTGGTGCTGGCATAAGTGGATGCTGACATGTAGAAGATTGCAGATAGAGTACTTAGTTCTTGATGGAAGTTTTTTTTCTAGTTTTTCCATTCCCTTCTCCTCAGTGGCAACTCACAGAGCAAAGGGAAAGCAGGCACATTTTAGTTTTACTTTTCTGCTTATTTGTTATTTGTGATACTTGGTAGAGGAATTGAGTACAGAGCCCTGTGTACAGTAGGCAATATCTCATCCTATTCTACATTTGACATCAATGTATAAAACCTGGGATGAAATTTTTCTTACAAAGTCAATACCAACACTGAGAGAGTACCATCCCCATAAACTAATTACCTTCCAAAACCTCAATCTAAATACTTTGGATTTTAGGCTTACAACTTAATTTTCAGAAACTTTCAGTTTATCATACTTGATTTTCATTCACTGCAATGAACTGCCAACAAGTCATGTCTTCATCTAACTACTGCCCAGACGTGAGGAGTTAACAATGTCTGTGCTTCTGGGATTTTAGTGTGTATCAAGCTTATGTTAATTTGTGAACTAAGTCATGCCCATATGATCTCAGCTCTTAGCTTTGCATGATCTGGCTCAAGTTTGCTAATGAGTGAATGTAGTCATGTACCACATAACAAGATTTCCATCATTTATCAACTGTATAAATGGTAGTGGTACCATAAGATTATAATGGAGCTGAATAGTTCCTATTCCCTGGAGATATCATAGCCACGGTGACAGTGTAGCATAATGGAATGCTCATATGTTTATAGTGTTGCTGATGTAAATGTGTCTGACATCCTTCTAGCCATATAAAAGTACTTGTGTGTAGTTATGTGTAAAACACTTGATAAGCAACTATGTTACTTGCTTCTGTGGCAAACGGACCTTCTATTCTTTTTTAAAGTATATTCATACTTATGAAAAGCAAAATGTGCTTTAAAAAGTATTCCACTTTCTGCTGGAAGTGGCCTCCTACATTAAAAAAAATTGCTGTAATTGCATCAGGAGAGGGTATGACATACACTAAATTGTTCTGTTTAGGTACATCAATGTTTTCACACAATAATGGCATCATTTAATGATGCGTTTATCAGACCCCGTTTCCATCATTAAATATTGCACAACTGCCCTATAACCTGCCCTTTAACCATTCCTCCCATTCAAAATAAAGCAGGATTTTGATGGTTCAGTGACACATTGATTATAGTAGATCTGCATGTAAGTCAGCAATTGGAATTAAAAATCAGGATTTAAGGTGAAATGTAAGTGATGAAGTTGCCCTTAGCACTCCATTTGGTTGTACATAAAATGCTGTGTAAATAAATCTGTATATAGAATTTAAACAGCAAAACACATGGAGGGCATACATATTTAAAGTAGGATAATATATCACGGGATGCTTATACTGACATATTCTCAGATACAGATGGGTGCTAATTAGTTTGCACAGCCAATTAGAAGCACACCTAATTAGTGTCCTGTAGTCAGGGCACTGCTTTTCTTAGACATTTGAAGAATGGGCAGGCAGAACCACCAAGAAAATTGAGTTCCTCCCTTATGTTGCTCCTTTCCCAACTGTCTAGATATAGAAAATTCTAAGAAAAATGAACAAATAGTATATCTTCTATATGTAGAGTTAGCAATGTTATGTATAGAGAAGAATAAATGTAGAGATTGTATCTTTTGTAATTTTATTTTATTACTTTTGAAAATATATGAGTATTGTATTTACCTAATTTCCACTGCACACATTCCCCGCTACACCCTCTCAAATTTATGACCCCTTATTCTTTAATTTTCATTGTTGTAACTCTCTCTATGCACACACACACACACACACACACACACACACATATATATTATTCTGCTAAGTCCATGTAGTAATTCCCATATGTGTATGTGTTTGGAGGTGACCTTCTGTGTGGTGAGATAGTGTTTATGATTTATTAAAACTTGCCTTAGAATTCAGAAACCAAAGTTAGTCGGGCATTGGTGGCGCACACCTTTAATCCCAGCACTCGGGAGGCAGAGGCAGGCGGATCTCTGTGAGTTCGAGGCCAGCCTGGTCTCCAGAGCGAGTGCCAGGATAGGCTCAAAGCTACACAGATAAACAGAGAAAACCTGTCTTGAAAAACCAAAAGAAAGAAAGAAAGAAAGAAAGAAAGAAAGAAAGAAAGAAAGAAACCAAATTCAGACACAGGCAATAGATGCCAAGCACACATCTTTAATCCCAGCCGTCAGAAGCTAGGAGGTGGTGGCATACAACTTTAATTTTAGGACTCGGGATTAAGAGGTAGACAGATCTCTCTGGGTCCAAGGCTACTCTGAATTACACAAGAGTGAATCAGCCTAAAAGAGAATTATAGCTCTTTAATGCCAACATTAGGGAGTACATATAGGAGAGAAGCAAGGTCTCAGAGAGGCATTCATTCTCCAGCCATGCTGAGAAAAGGCAGCAGTTTGAGACTTGATAAAGAACTCATGCATGGATCAGCCGTTTCACTCTGAGGTAGAGGTGGGAGGTAGTGGTTGGATGCTTTGCTTTTCTGATATTCAGCTCGAAGTGCAGTGTCAGTCTCTGGGTCTTTTATTATTCACATTTCACAGTTGGTTCTAGATAACCTATCAGTCAAGGGACTCATCACAGGAAAGATGTTTTAATGTCACTCTGATACAGTGAATGATCTTCACCACTCAATTTTTTATTGCATTATGAACTGAAAATTTGTGCTTTCCTGTTAAATTTATGTACTAATTTTAAAACACAGTAAGGTATCATTGCATTTGGAATTAACTTCTTTATTGAATTCAAAGGTTTAGATGAGGGGATGAGAATTCTGCTCTTTATGGTAAGATTAGTGCCCTAACAAAAAGAGGAGTGAGCTTCCTCTGTCTATCCACAGGCACACATCTAGAAGATGCATGTTTACACAGAGTCACTACAAGAGGGAACTGTTTGAAAGTCTGCCAGGGACTCTCACCAGACACTGATTTTGCAGTCACCTTGACTTCAGACCTACCAGACTGTGAAATGTGTCTGTTGTTTGAATTGCATAATCTATATGTGGCTTCACACCAGCCAGGACTAAGAAAATTTGCTGTCTGATTTAATTTTTTTAATAGCAGGGACATAATGCCTACCCTGTATATATGTGAATTTAAATGTGGTGCATGCTTCAAATGGCATTGGGAGAATATAAAGAAAAACTACACGTATAAATATTCTAGGAAGATTATCGACTATATCTTTAAATCTATGTCTTCAAAGCCACAAATATTAGTTTCATGTAAGTTTAATACCTAATTATTTGAAGTTAACATTAAATTATTTAAATACAAAGTATGATGAAATTTTATGAGCTTAGAATATAGACTAGTTCCCTAGATAATATATAAAGTTCTAAATCTTGAGGAGATGAGTTGATACATTGGCTTAAATTAAAATTAAGAACAGGGCATGTTGAAACATAAACAACCAATAAAGCTAGTCAAGTCAGTGACTGGAAGTCAATATTTATAACACATGTAAGCAAGTTAGGATTAGTATTTCAAATTTATAAAGAAGTTTTACAACACAAGATAACAACCAAAAGATTCAAGCAGGGAATTGCTAGAAAACACTGAGCTGGATGATCCAAACAATAAGTTTACAAGATCCTCCTATTTCCTAGAAATGAGTAGAATGTACATTAATATATCAAGGAAATTATTTGCTCACCTATTAGAATGGTTAAATAACTTCATAAAATAACAAATGTTAGTAAAGATATCTGACAAGTGGCTAACACCGATTTTCAGATCAATTCTGTGGAATGTAGTTTGTAAAAGCCCGCATATTTCCAACCCAGTTTTCTTCATGATCTATGACTCAGAAACCATGATAGTGTGTAAGCAGGAAATGAACAAACTCAATTATAACATTTATTATAATTTGAAAAGAAAAGCATAGGGTGGGTGCTTATAAAATAACTTCTTGTTCATATCTTCTCATTTGATTCTATTTGGTTTACATAGCCTGAACACTTATTCATGTCCACGTGTCTTACACTATTACAAACTCTATAAAATGTGACCAAGAATACTCTACCCTTTATTAGAAAAAAATCAGTCTGTGTCAACCCAATATATTAAAACAAAAACCCATAAGAGGAATATAGGGAAATGATATAAGGCGTCTCTCCCCTGTAAGATGATGTCTTAGATACCTGGAAAAGATGAAAGGAAGTTAAACAAGGGGCTTTTGGAGAGGAGGATCATGACTGGATTAACAACATTCTCAATTAATGTGACCAGGCAATAGAGCTAGAGTAAATTGTGAGAACTCAGGATATCAACTTGGATAAATCACAAATTAAATGCTAAGAAAGCAGAAAGCAAATATTTCAGCATAAGAAATTACAGCTCTCGTTAGATATTTATTCTCTGATGGACAAATTGTAAATACTGTATGCACACATTATGAAGAATTAGGAGAAATGATGCTGTTTAGTAGGGGGAAAATGCTTTATTAACGTATATAAGAACACATAAGAAAGGCTACACAGATGGCTCAGTGGTTGAGTCTTTGATGCTCTTCCAGAGGACCTGGTTAAGCGAACTGGCTGCTTCTCAAAGGCACCTGAGATCCGTTTTGAGCACCTACATGGAAGCTCACAGTGATCTATAACTTGAACTATGGGATATGATGCCCTCTTCTGGCCCCTGTGAGTATTCCCTGCAGGTTGTACACATATACGTTGGTAAGCACACATACACATAAAATAAACCTTAAAAATTGTTTCAATATATAAATAAATAAATAATGACATAAGAAATTGCCAGTTACATTTCTACATTAACTTAGCAGCTAACAGGAGCAACATCAAGATGAATGACTCTGTTCTTTAAAGTTCTAGTTATAATGATGGATCCGTCAAAAAGTTTCATCTGAAATTCATACCAGTCCATTATAGAGTAACTTCACATTGCTAGGTGCACTGTATTGAAGAACTCTGCATTAAATATAAGCTTAAAATTAATTAAAGGGCCTGATGTTGTCTACAAAAATTCCAAGTAAGGTTAGAGGACTCAGTTCACTTATGA
The DNA here is from genome assembly GCF_003668045.3 of Cricetulus griseus. Lineage (NCBI taxonomy): Eukaryota > Metazoa > Chordata > Mammalia > Rodentia > Cricetidae > Cricetulus > Cricetulus griseus. The sequence continues at coordinate 34,243,679 of NC_048601.1, read as the reverse complement.
ATTCATTGCATGGTCAATGTTTTAGTGTTTACTGTGCAGAAGAAAAGCCATAAAATAGAAGCATTAATATGCTTAGAGCTTCAGGTTCAACAAAAATATTCCTTAAACAAACTTTATCAAGCTAGGTGTTGATTTAAAAATAAGTCAACGACACTGATGGTGTCCTCATTTTTTATGGTTTTTAGGACAATTAAAGTTGTTGCACATGAATTTTCAAGATCACATGCAGATAAAAGAAGTCAAAGGAGAAATATGTGCCCATAGCTTCATGGGTAACACATTTTTCTGTGACTTCATATTCTGTGGTTAGATTTTAGTGCCTATTTTAGTACTTAGAATAATTCTTGCCTTTATTATCAAATAGTCTATCATTCAAGCAACAGTATATTGAGTGTCTTCACTATGCCAATGATACTTATAAGTGATAAGGAACAGGAGATAATATAAAATAAAATTATATGCACACATAGAATGCATATTTATAGAATGTGTATTTTCTAGAGGAGAGTGACATCCTCTTTCCCATAATAAAATATCTGTCTATGAAAACAACTCACCAGGAAATAAAAGGTCATCTTTGTGGATTTGTATGTAAGAGGAATCCATAGAATGTGCTCACTTTGATAACTTTAATGTGTCATGAATTAGAGACATAATAAAGAGGGGGGTGCTTTAGTTCTAATTGTACAGCTGTTAGTTATCTCCCAAATAAGTGTGCTCAACAGGAAGAAATTCATGCCTGAGTCTGTAAACTTGGCCAAATTCCCATGTATAGAGAGGCTACAGATAATAGAAAAAAAACACAACTGCCATTTTCCTAAACCGATATAACTTTTGACTGTATTCTATGTACCTTTCCTTATCTCCACAAAGAAGTGTAGTTCTTATTTATCATCCCATTACTGGTCAAAGTGCAGACAGTGAATAACTAGGGTGCCCACTCTGATTTGGTAATTTATAGCACAAGCCCCTACACCTAAGGCTCAGGAAACATCTCAAAATTGGGGATGGGAGATTGTAAGAGCTGAAGAACCAGAATGTCTTCTAATATAGCATGTGTTTTAGATATTAAAGGAGCCTGCACCCATGAAATTTCAACATGATGGTCTCTCTTAATAAGACCTTCATAATGACAATACCAGCTGACATTCCCATGTAGATGTGGGAAATATCACAAAGCTCCATCCCTAGATGAACAGTCATATATAAAAATGGCTATTGAGATTGGGCAAACCAGTTTTCTCCAGGGAAGAATTCCCTGCTTGGTCATCGAATCCTATAGTCAGCCATAAACACATTTATGTAAGGGGATCACTAAGTGGACTTAGTAGTTGTTACATGTTTGTGTGTTAATAAATAATAACTAGAAAGGAAGATTCCATGGCCTTGAGAGGGAGCAAGGGATAATGGAAGAGGTGGAGAGGAGAGTTGCACTTGCAGAGATCCTAAGTTTAGTTCTCAGTACCCATGCAGGATAGCTTGCAACTGCTGATAACTCTAGTCCCAGAGGAAACAATTGTTGCTTCTGGCCTCCACAGGTGCCTGCACACAAATAATATATATTCACACAGACAGACTCACATACATAAAAGTACAAAAATCTACTATTAAAGAGTCTTACAAGTAGAAAATATAAATGGCCACTTCATAGGGTGTGAACTCAAAGATTTTAGGAACCTGCAGGGATATGATACCCTCAATCATTTTAAGTGTAGATATAAAAATGAACTCTACTATGTCATTTTCATCTGTACTGACACTGCATACTTAGATATTTCTCTTCTCATGTCTAAGGAGCTAACTATTTGTCCTTGATTTTTTTCTCCAAAGAGTTAATATCTTTTTTTCAGGGGAGAGTGCAAACGCAGTCCCCCAATACCACAAATTATGCAGTTGAGTTTCCTGCATTTGGGGAAATTGCAAGGGTCGGCACATCCAGAGTGCAATGGATAAGCCTTGCCTTGAGAAAAAACACCTTCGTGATCATGGTACCCCCCCCCCGCCACTGGGTAAGTATGAGAGTTAATATCTTCCTCATAATAACATCTGAATAAAATTTAAAGCACTTTTATTTTATGCTCTTTTCTTTTCTGGGGACTGACTTTAGTGTCAAATGGGTGTTGTAACCCTAAGCTACACCCTCAAAACCTTAAATGCACTCTTGTATTATGATTTTAAGCTAGTCATATATGGGTGTGTCTTCAAATGTACAGCTTCTACTGCAGCAGCTAATTTTATGTTGGGCCTTAAAATACAAGTGGGAGTTTGCCAGATAATGAAGTGTGAGGTGCATAATTCAAGCAGCTATTAGCAAACTAATGATTCATATTAATCACTCAGTGCCTTCCATGACTCCATGTCCTATAACAGCTTCATGTGTTTTATTCATCTATCCATTAATTTTGCCATTAATTTACACCATCAGGCTTCAAATATTCATAATTATCTCTGCTTGGGCCTTGTGCTCACAAAAAGAAGAATGAGCAAGACAGGTGCTGTGTTTACTTTTGTCTTTAATGCCAGCACCAATACATTCTATATAAGTAGTACATCCAAAGAATTATAAAGCTTTTGAATTGTATTAAACAGTAAAAAGGGCAATAGAAATATGTCCCAGTGGTTAAAAGTACTTAATATTCTTTCAAAGAACATCATTCTAGCATAACATCCACACAGTATTTCACAACCATCTCTAACTCAACACCCTATTCTGACCTCTGTGAGCAGAAGAAACACATACATAGAGAACATGCATATATGGAGGTGAACAAAACTCTCATATATATAAAATATAAATCTAAAATTACAGAATTAACAGTATTTGGATTTGAACAAAAGTACTTAGTCACATTTTAGAATATACATTTAGAATATATATTTAGAATATATATGTTGTGTATATGTGTGTTTATACATATATGATGGGGGATGTCCTTCTATATGCTGTTAATATTTCTCTTATTGGTTGATGAATAAAACACTGATTGGGCAGTAATAATGCAGAAAGCAGAGGGGGGCTACCAGATGAGGAGAATTCTGAACAGAGGATGCAGAGAGAAGCCACCAGGGAGATGCCATGTAGTTACTAATTACTGGGAAGACAGGATGCCCAGAGATTCTCCAGGAACACAAAATGACATGGAAATATATATATATATTTATATATATATATATATATATATTATGCAAATATATAATATACAAAATGTAATTATATAATATAATACATATATAATTAAGAGAGAGCTAGACAATAATAAGCCTGAGCCATCAGCCAAAAAGATTATAAATAATATAAGCCTCGGTGTGTTTATTTGGGACTGAATGATGGCAAGACTAGGCTAAACAGAACCTCTGACTATTGTGTGTGTGTGTGTGTGTGTGTGTGTGTGTGTGTGTGTGTGTGTGTGTGTAATGCTTTTGAAGACCACAAGAGGACATGAAATCCTGTAAAACAAAGGTATAGGTGGTTGTGAACCACCTGGTGTGGGTGCCAGGAACTAAAGCCAGGTCTTCTACAAGAATATCAAATGTTCTTAACCACTGAGTCTTCTGTGAGCATCACTTAGTCACTTTTTAATAGTAACAAGATTATTTAGAGTTTCTGTGATATACTGTATAGTGGAGAGCTTAATCAGAAAATAAATAAATAAAATCATTTTATTAAATGATTTATCTTTCTGTTTCTGTATTCCTAAAATAGCTCTATAAAATATATTTTTATTGAAGGTAGATTCTTTTCTCATGAATGCATCCTGATTATAGTTTCCCATTCCTCCATTCTTTCCAGTCTCCCCAGATCCATTCCCTTTCTGTCTGTCATTAGAAAAGAGCAGGCTTCTAAGATTTAACAACAAAATATGACAAAAATAAATATAATAAGATGAAGCAAAAACTTTCATATCAAAGTTGGACAAAGCAAAACACGGGAGGAAAGGAGACCCAGGAGTATTCCTAGAGTCAGAAACCTACTTGTTCTTATAATCAGGAGTCCCAGAAAAATGCTAAGCTAATATCTGTAATATGTATATGGAAGATCTGGTGCAGACATGTGTAGGCCCTTTGTTTATTGCTTCAATAGTGGAGAGTGTATATGCAGCTTACTTAGTTTATTCAGAGGGTCATGGTCTCTTGGGGTCCTCCATCCCCTCAGACTTTTATAATACTTTCAATGTTTTCCAAAACATTACAAAACTCCACTAAGGAGAGAAATCACTGGTCATAAACTCAAAAATAAGAATTTTCAAATATAACTTTTGCATGCTCTCTCATTTTCAGAGCTACCGTGAGTTTCAAGTAGGAAAAGCAAAATTGGCAATCCTAAGCAATAGTAGTATGTTTCATATTTTACTTTTACTTTTATCTATCTATATATCTGTATGCCTGCCTATTTGTTTATTTATTCATTTATTTGTTTATTGGTGGACATTCACATTCAGTATCACACCAACTGTGGGTTGAGAGTAGAAGTTTCAAATTTAGATAATCCCTTTCAAAAAATGTGCATCATAATGCCTAAACTCAATTCATCAGTCTTGTTGGAAAATTATTTTTCCAGTCACTCATTTTGTTGTTTTAATATTTTATTAAATTATTTATTGCTATTTTGGAATTCTAGTGTAATTAAATTATTTCCCCTTTCCTTTCATACCTTCAAACTCATATATATATATATATATATATATATATATAATATCTGTTAAGTCTATAGTCTCCTTTATCATTAATGGTTGTTGCATAAATAAATTCCTAAATGCATAAATATAATCTACTCAGTCTATATCATGTTACTTATATATCTTTTTAGGACTGATCATTTGGAATTATGTAACTAATTTGTATTAGTCTTTCCTTGGAAAGATTCTTTATCCCAGTTACAGTGTTCCTTACTTGCTTGACAGAAGGAAGGAGAATGAAGAACATAAAGAATGTCTGCAAAAGTCAAAAGAAATAATACTATTAACTATCAACTTTAAAACTATTATATATATATATATATATATATATATATATATATATATATTATCCAACAATTCCTCACACCATACCTAGTAGCATTATTTGGTTTTTAATGCAATGGGGCATCAGTAAAGTTTGATTAGTGGAATCTCTGCCATCATCTTAAAGAATTTTGGTGTGCTTTGATAGGCAAGTCTGAGTTCACAAATGAATACAGAGTAAAGGCTATATACTCTTTGTTCATAATATCTATTACCAGCTGACAGTTTCTACATACTCATCATGGATAACTATCTTTTGGGCTCTGAATCAAGACTTCACACCAAGAATATAATGTTCTTCCAGCTCTGTTTTTCACTGAACTACTATATCATCTCAAAGACATTTGTCCCTTAGACCATGTCATTTGTTTTTTCATTGTCTGCTTTGTTCTAAGGGATAGATTTCACCAGACAGAACTTTATCAATGGCATCATCCTATTAAAAACCAAATAGTGCAAAATTCTAGTAGGCAGAAAAAGATCAGAAGTGGCTAGTAGGTAGGGTGTATAAGACTGATTGAAAAAAAAAAAAAGGTAAGTCTCTATGATTTGGTGGAGTTCTGTGCCAGAGTATGGATAGAAGCTCAGTATCCTTGAAATGAGGTCAGACTAAATGAACTGTGTGCTCCAGGCTTATGAACATGACTGGAGATATATTATACACCAACTGAAAATACAACCCAGTAGTCCTTTATTAGGAAACTTAGGAAGATTATTTTGCTTCTAAAGATGTTTTGCTTCAGTTATACTAAAAGCAGATACTTTTTTATTTTTAAAATCATCTTATTTTCTATACCAATCCCATTTCCCTCTCCTTCCTTTTCTCCCTCTCCCCCCATCATCTCCCCATCCCACCCCCATCCACTCCACAGAGAGGGTAAGACCTCCCATAGGAAATCATCAAAATCTGTCACATCATTTGGGTCAGGCCCAAGGCACCCCCTCCCTGCATCTAGGAAGAGCAAGGTATCCCTGTATAGGGAATGGGCTCAGAAAAGCCATCTCATGGACTGGGGATAATTATTGGTTCCACTGACAAACACTCCAACACTGAAATCACCAGCCACATGTGGTAGTTATGGGAGACTGTTCATGAATGACACATTAGGTTCTTTTTTTCATATACTAGATGTTTAACAAATGTTTGTTAAAATAAAGGACCTTTTTCTTCAATGGCAGCAAAACACATGCTTAGCATGTTAATCTATAGTGCTAATAATGGGTTTAAAGAAATCTTTGGATGATAGTTTTTTTTTTTCAATGTAAAGTTTCATTTTACATTCCAACCTCAGTTCTCTCTCCTACCCCTCACCCTGCCCCCACTTGCCTCCCCACCAGCCACCTCCACCTCTGTGACCACTCCTCCTCAAAGGGCTCCCATGAGGAGTCAACAAAGTAGATGACATTTGTAACAGGGAAGAAAGTGTTAGCAATCATTGTCTTTAGTGTACCCACTTCCTCATTACTGCCCTACAAAGTCTGTTCTTAAGCCTTCTATTCTTTAAAGCAATAATGAAATCCTCCCTCCACATTTGTATGTTACCATGTATAAAAGGAGATTATTTGAAGGATAAACTGATGCTTAAATTAGGTTACTCAATAAAACCAGTTATAATAATAACAGGGATATTTACTAAATAACAGCCATAGCAAACTTACTTGGTCTTCAAACCTTGGCTCCTATTTTCCTCTCCATTTACTGTCAGCATCTAACTCACTTCTTATTTCACAAATTATTATGAAGAAAGGCCAATGCAGATCACTTTGTGCATATGGTTGGGTGGCCAGGAATCTCCCATGTTGTTTATAAAGGAAGTGTGTGTGCTTTTCACTTGCACAAAATGTGCACAAGGAACAAAACATACATAGAAGAAGAAATGAGACTGCTTAAGTAGAGGAGGGTGTACAGCAGACATGGCAGGAGAATTAAAGGGCTCACTGATGGTAAATATGAAAATAGTACACTAAGACATGGGTGAAATAGTCAAAAGGACAACTTTAAATGCAGGAGCTGGAAAGATGGCCTGATAGTTTGGAGTGTCTGTTGTTCCTGTGGAGGACCTGAGTTAGTTCCCATCACTCACGAAAGTGAGCTTATAGCATTCTGTACCTCCAGTGGGATCCAGTGTCATTTCTTGGCAACACTGGGTACCTACATACAGTGCACTTGAACATAGATACACATATGCATATAAATAAGGTATCTTTAAAGGTTTAAAATTTGAAAACCACAGTTTTTTTTCTTTCTTTTAAAAATGACAACAGCCACTCACACTCTAAGAGGGTAGACCATCTGGCCTTTCACATATGTATGAAGTCTGCCTTACAGTCTGAACTTCCCCTGTACCAGAACCCTCTCTCCAAGGGATGTTCACCATTCTTCCCTCAAAGCCAATGGTAATTTTCTCAGGGCTAAATATTTCAGGCACGGAAAATAAAAATTCTCATTCTAATAAATTTCTTGTCATCTGACCAATACATTTTCTATTTTCAGTGTATGTGTACTATTGTCAGTGTTTTACTGTCCATTTCTGTCCATTTCCTATTTACCTAATTCTTATGTATCAAATCTATGAAGGAAGATTTTTTATAATAATCTCATTAAAGCATACACACACACACACACACACACACACACACACACACACACCCCAAATTCTGTGAATTCCCACCACAAACATGATTTTAATGATGGGGAGCACATACTTCTATCAATTAAATTAACTCAGTAATTTTGTGGACAGTGAGTGTGCTAACTATACAGATTAGATGACTTTATCTGGGAGTGGGGGAAGCAATGAATTGTACAATGGAAGGAAACAATGAGCTTATCATTTTTCCAATTCAAACCCAACCCTGGTATTTTTCTTCTTCCTCTTTGTACTTTCTCAAATCCCTGCAAGTTCTACAAGTCTCCTGATAATTGTGTGGTCTTTATTCTTCCCCAAAGCCTCTCATGTTTGTCCAATTCCCCATTATCATTGTCTAACTATTTTTTTCTAAGAGTCTCAAAATAACACCGGGAGAAGTTCAGACTCAGCACTAAAGCAAGGGAGAAGAGAATTTTGATTGATTAATCTAACTTATCTTCATATTGAGTTTCTATTAAACATAAAGTACATGTAGGAAATAGTAGAGAATAAAGATATAAAGAATATATAATTTATGATTGGAGAATCTTCCAACAAATACTGGCTTAATCCAGAGATTTCCCCTTCATCAGTTAATACTCTGTTAATCTTCTAGGGAGTGGTTATTTGAATAATCCCAATTCACCTTGAATGTTGTTTCAGGCTTTGCATCTCCCAAGACTGATTTCCAGGGTTGCATGATTTTCTGCCATAAACATTTTTTTTCTGGGTCATCTTTAACAGCTGTGGTAGCCTTATATCTTTTTTGAAAGGTCCCAAATTCTGCACTTGAAAATGTGTTCATCTATCTAGTTTAAGTTAAGGTGATTGCTTTTCTTGCCTTTTCATGTCCACTGTTTCATGAAACCTCTTCTCATTTCATGCTAACAGAAGGAACCAAGTCTCCTAGGAACTTCTGACATGCATCCCCAGAAGGGAATCCCAGTACCACAGGCATGAGGATAAAGCAAAATAGCAAGTTCAATTTCCACTATGATGCTAAAGTGCATTCTCCAACCCAGGTCCTTAACTATCGCAACTCCTTTTTCTGACAGTGTGTTTTCATAGGCTCATTTATGTTGTTCATGGGCTCATTTCCAATTTAATTCTGATGATGACAGACTAAATTTTACCCATTATTCTTGTGTATGAGAGGGGTGCTGTGATATATATATATATATATATATATATATATATATATATATATATATGTTACTCTGTGCATCTGTGCATATGTGTGCAAGGGAACATATAGACTAGAGGACAACCTCAGGTATCCATCCTAAAGAACAGTATCTACCTTATTTAAGATAGGGTCTCTCATCATCCCCCAAAGATCATTGGCTAGCTTCAATACCTAAATAATGACATTCAGTTATCCTTTTGCCAGGTAAGTGCTGGGAGTCTATGCTACCATGCCCTGCATTTTACATAATTACTGAAGATTGAGCCCACATCCTCATGATTGCAATGGAATCATATTAATAATTAAAGTATATCTCCAATCAGCACGTAAACCTTTCAGACTCTAGATTATATAAAGACTGGATCCATGTGAAATAACTAATAGTTCTGGGGTCAGAATAAGATGCAAGAGAGAAGGGAGGAGACCAATTCACTTGCAACACTCCACAAAAGATTTTTAACTTACTGCTGGATAGGACATATGTATACTCTAACCTCAGTAGTTTATATTGATATAACATATTTTAGATATGTGAGACATAGTTCACCCCAAAAGAATTCCATATACACAGAATCTCAGATGAAGAAAATCTGAGGTCCCAGGTTCTAGTCACTCATATTTTGCCCATGAAAAACTCTCTCTAAAGCCATCTGAGGTAAGAGCTGTGTTCTTTAAATTCACATATGAATTTGGGTAAACAGCAAGTCAAAATCAATAATCAGTAAAGCACTGGAAGCATAATAGCAAATATAAAATAGTTGTATGGAGCTTAACTTTTAAAATCATATTATAACTCCATTCATTAATTAATTGTAGTAAAAAATACTTTTGACTGATTGCATATTACATTACACACCTTAAGAGATAGCTTCAGAAATAGTATGAGAATCATTTTATTTTATCAAGTCAGGACACCCGAGTTGGAAGAGCTCTTACATTTTTCTCAACTATAAACAATTATGATTTCTGTAGTTTAGTGTTTTCCCAAACAACAAAATGATTATTTTCAATAAAATGTAACAAACTCACGCTGCATTAATAAATATTTCAAAAAATTAAAAATAAATTCACAATGACTTTGAAATCTTCTTCAAGTTAATGAAATGTACACAACTTTCAATTTGGATCTAAATAGAACTAGGAGTCAGAAACAGGAGTGCTAATCTGCTAATCCCAGCCCAGGAACTACTTATCATTTCCAATTGGGAGAGTTTGGATTTTTACGTCACTCAATCTATCCCTTTTTGGAGAAATGCAGGGTCACAGCACTTTTATAAAGTTCCTTTAAGGTTCTGTAGATAAACTAGTGTGTAGGAGCTCTTGATATTTGTTTAATGCCATTCCTCTCTTTCTTCTCTCCTAACCTTAGCCCATTGTAGTGATTTTATCCAATCTGCAAGCACACAAGCCTTCTGCACAGCTAGGAGGTAAAATAGTGTATAGAGATGTGAAATATTGGGGAAATAATCTTAGAACTTCCTCAAAAGAAATACAAATGGCCAATAAATGTGTGAAAAAAAGTTTCCATATCATTGGCCACTAGGGTAATGCATATTGAGTCTGTGATAAAATGTTCCCACACTGAAAGTTAGGAATGTTGTTTGAAATTAAATAATGGATTGGGGAGTGAAGTGAAAACAGTTTGATCACTAGAACACATATAAAAATGTCAGGCACTGTTGTACTTGCATGCATGCATGTAATTCCAATGCTGGGAAGACATGCAGAAGTGGATTTCTGTCAGTTATTGACAAGCCACCCTTAGTGACTTGAGCAGTTCTAGGACATGTGCAGACTCTATTTCAAAAAATGAAAAGTGGTTGATATCTAAGGACGGACACTCACTCAGTATTACCTATAGCTTCCACATTCATGCACACACACACATGTATGTACCTTCACACATGTGCTGACCCAGACACTCAGGATGATTACACACACACAAACACACACACACACACACACACACAGAGAGAGAGAGAGAGAGAGAGAGAGAGAGAGAGAGAGAGAGAGAGATGCCAAGAGTGTTATGAAAGAAAAGGAGTACTATTTGTTAGTTTGGGGGTATAAATTAGTAGAGCTGCTCCATTGAACAGCACTGAGTTTCTTGAAAATATCAGAAAAAACTACAGTTTAATCCCCCCATTCTGCTTGTTGGCATTTATTGAAAATAAGTGAGGTCACAATGCCTAAGAGATATTTGCGTATAAATTATAATTATTACTATAACACTGCTTCCAAAAGTTGATATATGTTAATCATCCTAGATGTCTATTTGATATATGACTAATAAATCATGGTGCTCCTATGCAATGGACTATTTCTAGGGTTGCATGTGAGAGTGTGTATCTGGAAGAAGAGGAGACATATATTGTCTCTTGCTGTATGTGTTCATATAAGTCTCATGGTAAATTACATTAGAGTATACAATAAATTAATAGGTGCTAAATAAAAATTTAATATCTTCATATGAATGACCAATAATATGAAAACAGAGGCTTGCTTCAGGATATAAAAGGATTTCCTGACACATTTTACTTATGTTTGTTAGCCAGATGATGTTTAAACAGGTACAGCATCTCTGATCAGATAAATACAAGCTTCACCTAGTATGTTAAGGAGCTGTCAGACCATAAATCACGTTTAGAGCATTATGCCAATACTTTGAAGCATATTGGGAGTCTAATGTCATAGCGAATCCATTTGAAATTCTAACCAAAAGAAGATATTTCTAACATGCAAATTGTTGACATTTGCCAATATATTTCCAAATGCCAGGTCAACCAGAGGGAATTTCTCTATGTGTGTTCTATATATTGTTCAAATAATGAGTTCTTTGTATTAAGCAATATGGAGACAGTTCTTTTCAGGTTGCCAGAATTCTAAGGTTTTGCCTACTCATATTGGCAACATTTCTTGATCTCTAATATAGAAAAAGAAGTAGATTCATCTTGCAATGCATTATTAATGGTGCTCACCCAATTTATAATTTAGAGTCCATTGAGAACTAAGCCAACTATTTCATATAAAATAGGACTTTATCTTATGGTATTTCACAGTTTGAGTAATAAAGGTACATGCTTATGTCAATTACATCTAGAACAATTTCAATAATAGCTATTAAAATTTCTTCCAGTCATTTTTCTATAGTCTTTTATATACTTTATTCCTATAATTGTCTTCAATTTGAAATGGACACAATCATCTTTCACATAAACTATATTTTGCCTTAAGATCACGTTTATAATACAGCAGAAAATAATCTCCAGATTCTCATGTTGGAAAGTATTATCAGCCTAAGTCATCCCCATATGAATTATAAAGAAATTTAAGTCAAGTCTTAAATATGCCAGGAAAGGAAGACACACATCTGAAACATAAAAAAAGTAGAGCTGTGAATCTCAGCCAAGTCTTTGCTTCTTGTGTCTCACCAGGGAACCAATAGCATCCAACAAATGAGTTGCATAGCATTAGTTAAAGAAGAAAGCCCTCCCTGATTATAATAATTTTTACTAAATGTGATAGATTAATTTGAGGTTTCTTTCCTACTAAAAGCCAAAAGGTTCATTAATTATTTTATCATCTTCTATTATCTTTATTAGTTTGAGACTGAATTTACATTGAAGCCTAAATCACTGTAGAATTAGCGGTGTGTGTGTGTGTGTGTGTGTGTGTGTGTGTGTGTGTGTGTGTACACATACATTGTATACAAGTACATGTGTTTATCTAGGTGTCAGATTTCAACATGAGGTGTTTTTTTTTTTGATGAGTTCCTACTTTATTTTCATGTGTAGGGTCTCTTGGTTAACCTATAACTTGACAGTTCTCCTATATATGAGCTACTCAGTGGGCGCAAGTAGTTTAGAATCATGGGATGAGAGAGCATCTATTGAGGAATTTCTCAATTCACATTAATGAAGGGCCATATCTGTGATGGATTGTTTTCATTGTTGCTCACTTGTAATGGCACCATTCACAAGCAAGTGTGTCTGGACCATCTGAGAAACACAGCCGGACAAGCTGGAGATGGCTTGTAAACAGAATTCCTCCATGGTTTCTGCCCTAATGTTGCTCTGACTTCCCTCAGTGATGGACAGGGACCTGTATATTTAAGCCAAATCAAACTCCTTTTCTATAAATTACCTTTGGTGATAGCATTTATCATAGTAACAAAAAGAAAACTAGAGCACAGGCACAGTTCATCATGACCAGTGTCCTGGGAGATCAAACTCTGGTCTTCATGTTCCTGTGGGAAGCTCTTTAATGCATTAAAATATTTTTTTAAATTGTGGACACATTTTACTTTGTGTTTCCCATTTTTGATATGTCTAATTACTAACTGAATATTTTCTGAATATATTTTCTCAAATATTAATGCTTTGAAGGTATTTTAAAAATGTAATAAGACCTGGCTATATCCATTTTAATATAAAGCAAAACAATTTTATGAATTTTGTGAATTAGTAAAAGTGAATATGATTTTCATATATAATCCAAAAATACTCCTAAAGTCCAAAATATATTGTTAATTGGATTATAAATTTGTATCGGGTATAGAGACTAGAAAATTAGAACATCATATGATTTGACTTAGTTAATACTATACTTTTAATTTTCTCAGTTTAATTGAGATATTGCCTAATATAATAAGAAAATATGTTCTATGGTAGAATAAAATATTATTTTATTGCATTAGAAATTAGACTATATTCAGTTAATACCTAAGGCTTTGATTAAGGTAGTAATTATCAAAAAGAACCCCCAAAATACATTGTTCTACAACTCAAAGAAGCTGATAGCATGCATGCCAACAGGTCTGATCAAGTTGAAGACTTGAGTTTATGGCCCTGTGTATTCTTAACAATCACCACCAATTTGTGTAACTATGATATTTTATGTGTTTATTTACTTCATTCACAGATACAACACTTTGCTAGCAGTAGTAGTCTCGGGCTGGAGAGATGTCTCACTCTTCAGAGCTTTGGAGCCCTTGTGGAAGACCTGGCTTTGTTTTCTATTGCCCATTCTACATAGCTCACAATTGCCTGTAACTCCAGAATTGGGGGATCTGAGGCCATCTTCTGATGTCCATGGGAACCCATATAGTGGAATACATATGCTGAGATACTAAAAACATGAATAAAAATTAAGAATGAATCTTTAAAAGAAAATTATTAGTCTTAATACAGGAAGAAAAATTTGAAATAAAGGGAGAAAACTTATGCCTTTTTTGCTTGATATGAATGCACAAGATGATTAGATTAAGAATGGTAAGCACAGATTTACAGATAGAAGTTGGCCATCAGTATAAAGTATGAACTTGACACAGTGAGGCTGCCTGCCTTGCAGGTGATTTCTCATTGGTATCTCAGAGGAGAATTCCTTTTTATTTTTATATATACTTAATTAAATATTTAACTTAAAAAGATATAGTTTCAACTGCAATGTATCTTTTGTGCCTTGCTTTAATTTAATATTTGTTTCAAATGAAACCTTAGCATGATGATCTACCTGTTTCCTTGTAGAGACACTTATTTGCTGTGTTCCTATTGGTCAGAGATAATAGAAGCTCATCAACTATTCTACCTTGGTGTTGGGTCCATAACAATCATATCAACATAAGGAGAAGAAAAATACCCCTCATCTCTGTGGCTAAAGCTAGGCTTGCCATATTCCACTTTTGAATCAAAGATTTGCAAGGTCTCAGTAATAGTTCCTATTCAGAGGCTCAGTGACTAAGTCTTCTTTTGAAGACAATGTCTGTCATGAGCCACTTTTTTTCTCATGTGCCAGAGGGCTCTTCCATTTCAGGTTTAGTGTGTTATATACCTTGTGTTGTGATGCACCACTTTTTTATTTCTTCCTTGGTGTAATATAATCCCATTTTAGGAGTGGATGACAGAGCTTTGAATCATTATCTGTTTCTTAGTGTTTGCTAATGTGACAGACACAGGTAGAGGAAATCATGTTCTTATGGGCAAGATGAGTTCCCAGTGATGATAGGGTTTTTAAATCTGATTGTAGTCAAAGGATTTTCAGAAATGTTTCTCATTCTAAAAGAGTTTTGATAAAGCTCTAAAATGGCATGGTCAGCAGAATACTAGAAAATTTTGAAATCAGGGTGTAAGTAGTTCCAGACAGCCTTTTATGACTTGCTGCAGAGACGTGAAAAAAATCTCTCTTCTTCCTTTGAACAGGTATAAAAACAGAAAAATTAGGAAGTGTGTTATTTTATTGGTACTAGTTCTAGAATTTTCTCAAGTGAGTTAGGATAATGAGCATATTGTCCATGATAAGATAAAATTCTATGACGTGTGTCACGGAATAGGTAGGACACCAGTGAAATATGAAAAGAGTAATGCCACCCAGTTTAACTTGGTGAGTTAATGAGGAGTGAGGGGTTCCTTAATGGAAAATGGCTTGCTCAGCAGTTGCAGTACTGAAAAGCTCACCCACTAGAGTGTAGACTCATAAAGTTGCATCCCTATAGCTTCTTGTTGGGGCAACTTTACCCCAACATTCTGGGTCCCCAACAATTACTTACTGCTCTTATAGACATAGGGAGAAGCTTTGTAAATTTGGCTAGTTTCCTGAGTATTACTTAGGAAGTGTTTCAGTTGGAAGGAAATAGCTACATAGGACAAGATAATGGCTGGATAGATACTTGGATACTGTCATAGATTGCAGGTGTAATCATAGCAAGGTAAGAGTGTTAAAGTGAGTCTGACAAGTAGCCCATGTAAACTATGTAATACCCTAACAGGAGAAATGCTTGCCTGGGTTAGTAAACTCTATAGGTTGTATATAAAGGAATCAACCAATTAGACATGTACTAGCATAAACATAAGATAACTGTTGCTTTGCAGTTGTATCTTTCTGGGCCAGAGTCTCTTAAAGCAAATGGTTCAGCTATGTTAACAAATGCAGCCTTAGTTTGTAAGTTCCTGCTAGAAAAGCCATGTGAATTCAGATGACTCCAGTTGTTGCAACAGAAGCTTCTCTCTATTGGTCACATCTCCTCTGCACAAACAAAATTTCTACCCTGCTGGGAGGTACCAGTTCCCTTCATTTCAGGTTCTTATTTCCTCTAGTGTCTATATATACTTCACTTGCTTGGCAGATATGCCTGGTAGATTGTTGTCTTTGTCTTTGTCTTTGTCAAGAACAGAGATGATGGATTATTTTCTTTTTCTATACCTTGTAGACCAATGATAGTCTACTATATAATAGATTTTTAATTGCTTCTAATACATATAAACTGATTATTTTGCTTCTATTGCCTGCAATCATTGTCTTGTGATTACTGGATATCTCTAATCTTGTTATATTTTAATGCAATCAATGTTTTTTGATACTTCATGATATCAGTGGGAAAGTTATATGTGACCAGCTTTGACATCTGTTTGAAATATCCCAAGACCATTAGCTTAAATTACCAAAAAACTTCAAAAATGCTAAGGTCCAATAAGTTCATGGTTTCTGCTCCAGCTGATTCATATCCTGGGAATGGGGCTGTTTTCAGTGTTCCTTAGCTAATTCACTCTTCAGTCAACATGGACATCTAAAGATGAACAAGTCAAATGTCACTTCAAGCAACTTCATAGAAAAAAATGATCTTTATGCAGATATAGCAGTAATTGTTCTACTAAGTTGTGTTAAAAGCTGTGAAGGAAAATTTCCTGGTCCTCTGATACTCATACAATGGTTGCCAAATGTTGCCGATAGGGGAGTCAGAAGCAGATTCCCTGGGAATGAGATGTTTAGGGTGAGGCAAGAAAGGTGAAAGGAATTAACTAGAAAATACCAGAAAAGCAGCCAGGCAGGTCAGTATGCAGTGCGACTAAAATCTTGATGAGTGATTTATTGGGAAAAAAAAACAAGTGAGGGTTGAGCTAATCACTAAGGAGCTAGTTACAGTGTAATAACTATTAACTGATAACCAATAATCATTATCTCAAGGGCTTTCAGGACAGAATAATTTTCAGTTTATTCTAAGTGTAAGTAGACAATTTCCCCATAAATGTACTTTGGAAAATTCACAGCAGCAATCTCTCACATACACCAACACAATCAAGTTGCAGGTGAGGGAATGAAGGGGACGGCACTGAGCAGAGGTTATTGTAAGAAAGGTGGGAATTGATAAGTTTTGGTGGGAGCAGAAATGATGGTAGAAACCAAGCTAAGAATTGATATTCTTTTTTTTTTACTTTTCTTTTTTTTAGTAATATATTTTATTGATTATGTAAAGTTTTCTATACAATGAGTCATGTCATTTGCAAATAAAAACAATTTGCTTTTGCTTCCCTAACTAGCATCTGTGATCTATCTATCTATCCATCCATCTATCCGCTGCCATGTGCTTTTTGTATTCGTATCATCTATAGAATGAAGGACAGATGTAGTGAGCCTAATATCTTGTCCCAATTCTAAGGATATATCTTTAATAAAATATGACTAATAATTAAATAACTGAATTTTTTCTTCCATTCATGTATTTAGCACATAAATAAAGTCATGCACAATTATGATACACAATACAGTATGTTCACAATGGCATGGCTAAATTAAACCAATTAACATGTTATATCACACATATTCATCATTTTTGTTTTGAGAACACTTAAAATATACTATCTCACAACTTTTAAATATAGCATATTGTTATCAACCATAATTATCATGCTCTCAGTAGACCTCAAGACATCACAGAGTCCATGCCTCTTGTCCAACTGCAGTTTTATATCCTTAAACCAATCGTTTCCCCATTATTAAAAGAGCCACATTGAAGCCAAATAGCCACAATTCTGCTCTCTGTTCCCAGAAGTTCATTTCTAGGTTACACATGAAATTGAAGTTGTGTGACATTTGTCTTCCAGTGTGTCACTTATTTTTTTTGGCAAGCATATAACTTTACTACTTACTAAAGATGAAATCAAATTTGCATGCACAGGTGAGCACTTACTGAAATTCTTTAGTGAGGTAAGAAGTGGGGCTTTTCTGAGCCTTGCATATGATGATATGTTGTTAATCATGAAACTCTTAGGACTAACTCTACAAATTCTATAATTGGCTTAATAATTGGTTTAGTTTATTCAAAAAATCTTGAGCCAGCAGTAGTCATACACTTCAAATGTAGACATATTCAGTGGAAGTTTCTTCACTGCCTTCACTATTCCAACAAATTAGTTGTTAAGTTAGATGCTTTTGTGAAAGAAAAACTGGATCTTGAGCAATTTAAACTTCTTTTTTTTTTAATAAACCAAGGTTGTTTCAATGGAAAAATCACATTCTTAAATAGTTATCCTTTTCCATATTTAGAAAAATATGGGAAATATTTTTCTCTGAATTGTTTATAATTTACAGTTAGCAATTTTACAGGGTGGAGTACTGTGTTTTACTCCAAAAATGCACTGTGGAATGACCAAGTCAGAGTAATGAGCTTATCAGCTTAACCTGGTGCCATTTCATTGTGAAAAGAATGATATGTAAAATATGGATAATTATAATCACTAGAGTAGTAAAAAACAAAAATACATCTGTCAAAATGTATGACTCATTTCTAACAATAGTTTTGTATCTAATTCACATTTTCTCTCCTCTCCTATTCTCTTCTTTCGGGCAATCCTCTGGCACTAACATCTCATTGCTGAAAATATCAGTATATTCAAGACGGTAGACCAATCTGAACTTTGTCAAAGTGATTTGGCACATGTTATTTTAGGTTTTACAAAGGTCAGTTTACTACATTAACATCATGAGTTGAATATTTTATTATTGAGAAAAAAGCTATAAGAGGAGGATCATTCTTTCTATCTGTGATAATATAGAGGTAAGTTTCTTTTCCCTTTTCAATATTAAATATTTATGACTTTGTATGGTGTATATATTTTCTAGAACACACATCAATAAGCACAGACACAAGTTGGACTCATTTTAGGCTTGCATGGAAATTTAACTATGTATATTTGAATAGATCGATATTGGGATGTGTTGTGTGTTTCTAAAATATAATTTTCATATGTTTGCAATTCAAGAAGGTATGGTGAAAGCCATAGCTATTATCTAGTATCAATTTTTTTTACAAGATTTCAGTAATTCCTACTCAAACAGTTCACAAATTCTATTATGGCCTATGTTTTCTGAAAACTTGTTAGTATGCTCTGTCTTCATTGGCAAATCCCATTACCCACCAGTTGTTAACTCCAAAATTAACTTTAAATGCTGATGGGGAGTATTGGCAAATATCTGTCATAATACATTTGTAAAAAGTTCACAGAATATGAACTCTCAGGAATGGACTCTAATGTGAACTGTGACCTCAAATGATACTACCACTTCAATGTAAGTGTAGCCAAAGGAACTCTCAAAATGGATAGTACAGAATGCTGTATCTACATCAATTACTATGTGAATTCTCTGTAGCTTCTGTTCATTTACCCTACCAATAGAAAAATACTCAAAAATTGAAATCTATACAGATGCAAATAATGGCAATTCTTAGTAAATTATAAAAACCTGTTGATGAAGTGGAAGTCATGACTGGATAAAACAAGCATATCTTAGTGAAGACAGAAAGCATAAGCTAATCTAAGTATTATCCTCTGGTTCTATTCATGTGGATATGTTATTTATAGCCCATCCCTTATTGTTTATATCTCTCTATCTCCATATTATTTTTCAGTTTAAAAAATGCATTTATTTTCTTTTCATTTTGGCTCATGCACAGATACATGGCACCAGAAATAAATATGACAAGCAAGGTGGTTTCTCTCTGTGTCTGTCTATCTCTTTCTCTCCCTCTTGCTCTGTGTGTGTAAGTATGTGTGTGTGTGTGGGGGGGAGTAGAGGTTTGGAGATGGCACTGAAAGAGAAAGACATTAAATATTTCTGGGCTCAGACAACTCTCAATATTTCTCTGTTACTCTATTGCATCAAAGACCACTAGTTCTTCTTACCTATGAAGTTGTATCATCACTACTCTCAGTGTTTGAGCCAGGATTGATGATAAGATATGTATGTTTCCTTTATCATAGTGAGTATCCAGAAATGGTGTCATAACTAGAGTCTACTAACTATGTAACAACCTCCTAACTACACTGTCTTTAGTTCTTCATTTGAAAAAGGGATAGTTACACAAATTTATAGTTTGTTTCCTTTAAGTGGTAAATGTCATGGTTCTGTTCATGCTAACTGAACTTCTAGGGAAATATTCTCTAGACCTCTTTCTCATTTATATTACTGGATTTAAGTAGCCCTAAATGTCTTATCATAACAGAGAAATAAAAACACCGTTTTACAATTATATTTGTATTCTTTTTCCCCTTCCCAAAATTTCTGGTACCTGGTGGAATACTGTGAACAGTAATCCATTACATATCCTGAGTGGTCCTAGACATTGAGATTATTATGTCCTTACCCTTACAACTGTGAAGATCTAGCTAATCAAGTCCTAAAACAGACATATCTCAAGACAAGGACACCCAGATAAAATTCACCATACCCAATTAAACTTGAATTTTCAAGAAAGAACAGAACAAAAGGCATCCATAATTATTTAGGACATTGCATAGGATGTATACTAAAATGTGCTTTGCTTGCTAGATGTTCACATATAACTTGGGCCCTCCATGTTTTAATTGCTGTCATCACTAGAACAAGATTCACTTAAAATTTTCTTCATCTTCACTCTTAAAACTACCCCGTTTTCTTTATTTCTCTAGACACTTGCTTAAGGACAAATCATCTCTAAGTGTCTTCTCATTACATCAAAGAACCTTTACTTCTAATTCATTTCCCATTGAAAATCTATGGGATCTACATCCCTTTATTCACTATTAAACATTTACATAGACTCTAGTTCTCCACTGTGGTCTGGTTGACCTAACTGACAAGTGTGTTCCCTGTGGCCATGGCAATCACAACTACCTAACTTAAGTGAATGTCAAGCTTAATGTGTATATGGTGATTGGCTTCACCTTGTTATTATTCCAATGATAACACCAAGGAGGCTAATGAGGTCAAATTGAATTTGTTGGGTCAGAGATTGAAGTGGTATTTCGATGAAAAGAAAATTGTTGAAACTGACAGAGAACTAATGATAATGAGATGCTTAATGTTGTGATGGTGGAGAGAGCTCTAACTCTCTCTTAATGGAGGTTTAAATGATTTTTGCTGAACTTTCCTCAATTCTCCTGCTCTTTCATTATGTATAATTTATCACAACTAAAATTCTGAGTGCAATGGACAAACTTGAACTTTGAGATATGTCTTTAGACACTCTTTAATCACTCCCAAGTCCTTACTATGTATTTACTTTTTCTCCTCTTAAATAAAAGCCTGGGTAGATAAATCCTGTTGGCTGAGCATAACACTGGAAGTGACAAATAATAATTTAGGGAAAATTACTATTCATGTTCGATAAAATGTCATTTTCATAAATTACTGTTTGCAGTGGGGAATAATAAAAAAATCAAGTGACCAAATGAAATGTATCCTAGGATTTTCAGGATTTGCTTCCATGTTAATATCCTCTCCATGTAGCGTGTGAGGTTATCACTTTTTCTCACACACTACCATCTACCACATATACAGATAGAGCTAATCTTCTACAGTATACTTAGTTATTGATGTGTGATGTGCATTATACTAATGTATTCAATATCTATTCAACTTATACTGTGAATATACAGTGGCTCTTTGTCTACCCTACATGGATGGAGAAGCATTTCTCTCTTAAAGTCAAATGGAATGTTAAAGACGATATAAACTAAAGAACCTTCAGAGAAACATGAATTTGTCAAGTGGGACCAGGTTACAGTGTTTAACACTGGTCAGAAGTATCTTCTAGGATGCTAAGGGTTCAAAGCAAAATCTTGCCTAAGTGGGGAAGACTACATAAGGAAGAGCACTTTAGGAAAAAATGTGGAAATATTTTGACATTGATGATGGAACATGGATAGAAACATTTGAAGAATGGAACTTTTGACCTTATGTCAAACATAAGAACAGAGGTGGCACTTAGATATCACTTTAAAAAAGTAAATTTAAGTTTTTGATTTCCTTGTTGTTCTTTTTGTTGCAGTATTTTTGATAACACAGGGTTATTGTTGATTCGATTGAGAAATAATGGAAATATCTCTCTAACAGCTTGAACAAACTTCTGCATTTCTTTCCACATTTGTTTTCTGCTTCCTTTCTTTATATAATTTGATTGACACATAAGGCCATAGTAGTTTCTGGAGTTTCATCTAAGGGGCATAAAATGATTGTACAAACAAGGTCTTGAGATCAATCACTGTCATCTTTTACAGTTCAGTGTTTTAGAATTCCATAAAAGTTTAACTTACCTCCCATATCAAATCACATTTTTATATTCAAGTGTTAGAATTTATATGAGTGTGATTTATTTTTACAGCCAAATAAAGATCATTACTAATGAGGGAAAAGAGTATCTGACTCAAACCAAAATTTTGTTCTGTTGTTAATACTAGTATTAAGAAATAATTTAAAGAAAAATAAAGGCAGTTCTCAAAGAGAATTGGGGACAGTTGGCAACAGCTGCAGATCTCCAGTGATAATTTTGTGAAGCTTTGGCTAAATTCAAATACATCTAGATATAGGAGTTTCTAAATGGTTTCTAATCAGTGGAAGAATTCTTATGACTCATTTGTGCTTAAAACAATGTGAGGGTTTTTAAAAACATGTTTGACAAGCTATGTGTCTACAAAATAAGAACCAATCCTAGATGTGAATCTTTTTTTCTTGAAAAAAAAATTAATATAATATATACTGGTCATGATTTATGTCCCTCAGCTTCCAGGTCCTCCCCCTCTTTTCTACCTACCAAATCTTCATGCCCTGTCATTCCCACTTTAAAAAATCCAAATGAAAAAGCAAACAAACAACAACAGAAACCAAGAACACAAAAAACATATACATATATACATACACACACACACAGAGAGAGAGAGAGAGAGAGAGAGAGAGAGAGAGAGAGAGAGATGGACACACAGAGAACAAAACTAAAACTATACAAACCAAAGACCAATAAGACAAGAAATGCCCAACAAAGTAATTTGAGTCAAAAAGTCTATAAAATATATTAATTTCATTTTATGTTGGCCATTTACTGATGTACATGGGGCCTACCCTGAAGTGTGATCAGTACATTCATTGAGAATATATTAGAAAAAACTATTTTTTCTTTTGTAACTTCTATTCTTCTTGGTTAGGGGTGGGAGCCTATGTTGACCTTCCCTTTTCAGCACTGGAACTCATTCTGACTTGAACCTGTGTTGATGCCATAGTGTCTGTGAATTCATATGTACATCATTCCTGTTGTGCCAGGAGGAAATTATTTCCTTGAAGTCATCTACCACTCTGAACCTTACAATATTTCAACCGTCTCTTCCACATAGCTCTCTGAGTCCTGGGAGGAGATTTTAATGATGACATCTCCTTTAGAACTAAGTGCTCCAAAATCCCGTACTCTGTGTATTTTTCAGTTATGCAACTATGCATTAGTAAAAGTGAACCTCGAGGATGTAACACATGGCTTAAGCAGTTGAAAACAAAGATAAATTAAATGTATATATTTACTAATTAGAATAGGAAGATCTGGAAGCACCATTGTTTTTTTTTTATGCCAAATAAAATAAGAAAAAGTCAGTTTCTTTCCTGACTCACTGGTTCCTAAAAATGACATTTTAGATATGTTAGGATTTCTCATTTTACAAAATATTTACTTATTTTATTTCAGAAGGCAGCTCAAAACTAGAATGGTGATTTGAACTACTAGGTCAAATTGTAAATAATCTCAAGAAAATCACATGACAACTTGGTTAGCTAAGGAAGAATTTGCCGTGGACAAAATATGCATATTAATTCACAAAACTAAGCTTCATGAAATAGAAACAAGAAAGCAAGCTTAAATAAAAAGAAAGTTGACTAAGATCATTGAAAAGTACAGGGATGAAATACATACATGGGTGGGTTCATTTGCATATTTAATCAGGGACTATGTTCTCTAGTCCCTTCATCTTGGCCACTTGAGTGTATCACTTTAGCCTAAAAGTGGTGACTCTTGTAGAAACAATTGGAGATAGCATAGGAAAAAAGGTAGTTTCTGTCTTGATCTGCCTGAGACTCACTCAACCTTTTGTGCCCAGACATCAATACATATTTCAACTACAAGGACAGCTATCATGGCTATAGAACACTGACCTGATGATGGGCTGGTTCACAGTTTCTTCCAGAAGAGTTGATACTAGATTCATTTTTACTGACCCATATGGTTGCTAACTAAGAACTCTAGTTTTAAAAAATAGTAAGAAAACAATGACTGTTGTAAAAGAGGGATATTAACCACACATTATGACTGATAGCCAATAGAGAATACCAAGTTTCTCTTAGAGTCCTCTTTGTTTTCTGGCTTTCCTGGGGTTATGGACTGTAGGCTAGTTATCCTTTACTTTATGTCTAATATTCACTTAAGAGTGAGTATATACCATATTTGTCTTTCTGTGTCTGGGTTACCTCACCCAGGATGGTGTCTTCTAGTTCCATACATTTGCCTGGGAATTTCAAGATATCATTTTTTTAACCACTGAATAGTACACCATTGTCTAAATGTACCACATTTTCTTTTTCCATTCTTCAGTTGAGGAGCATGTAGGTTGCAACATTATTACAAATAATGTTGCTATTTATGTCGTTGAACAAATGTCCTTGTGGTATGAATATTCACCCTTTGGGGATATACACAAGAGTGGTATTGCTGGGGTCTTAAAATAGATTGATTCCAAATTTTCTGAGAAACTACCACACATATTTCCAAAGTGGCTGTACAAGTTTGCACTCTCACCCCAAACATCCTCCTTGAGATGGGAAAATAGACAAGATACCATGAGTAAATTGGGAGCATGTTAAGAAGGGTGATGGTAGTAGGTGATTGGGAAGTGGAGAAGGGGAGGGGGAGAACATGTGGGATCAGGAAAGTTGAGTTGGTTGAAGAACAGAGAGGGAGAACAAGGAAAGAGACACCTTGATAGAGGGAACCATTGTGGAGTAAAAGAGAAACCTGGAACTAGGGAAATTCCTAGAAATCCACAATGATGACCCTAGTTAGGAATCTAAGCCATAGTGGAGAGGGTACCTTAACTGCCCTTCCTCTATAATCAGATTGATGACTACTTTAATTGCCATCATAGAGTCTTCATTCAGTCACAGATGGAAGAAGATGCAGAGATCCACAACTAAGTACTGAACTGAGCTCCAGCAGCCCAAGTATAGAGAGGCTGGGGTGACAATATGAGTAAAGTAGTCAGGACCATGTTGGGGAGTCCCACAGGGACAGCTGACCTGAACAAGTCAGAGCTTACTAACTCCAGACTGACAGGTGGGGAACCTGCATGGGACCATACTGGGCCCTCTAAATTTGGATGACAGTTGGCGGTACTTGAACAGTCTATGGGCCCGCTGGCAGTGGAACCAGTATTTATTCCTAGTGCATGAACTGACATTTTGGAGCCTATTCCCTGTGGAGGGATACCTTGCTCAAGTAGGATGCAAGGGGGAGGTGCATGGGACTGCCCCAAATTATGTGATAATTTCCCCATTGGAGGCCCTGTCCTCGATGAGGAGTGGGGTAGGGAGAAGATGAGGGGAGTGTTAGGAAAGAAGAGAGAAGGCACTGAGATTTCTATGTAAAATAAGGTTGTTTAAAAAAAAACAAATAAAATAAATATAAAACAGGGGGGGGAAAGAAAACACCAAGTGTGGATACCAAGAGCATGGGATGATTTAACAATGGTGTGCTTTTTTGGTATGATGGCTATTTAAGAGGAAGAATCAGAAGCCCAGAGAGTTGGAAGAATGGCTTCTTTAGAAACAACTACTAAATGGAGGAACTGGAACTCAAGCTCAAGACTTGCAACCTTCAATCTGTTACTTTCTGCCCTATTGTTTCTTCTATAGAAATTTTAAAAAACTTAGTATTCAAAATGTACAAAGTAATTTTGACCTTTCCTGGGGAAATAAGTTGCTGAGTAATGCAAATCATAGACTAGAGAGGCTGCTAAGTGTTGGGATTAAAGGCATGCACCACCAACGCCTGGTGCTGCTAAGTTAATTTTGAGTTCTAGATGTGGATATTTCCGAGAATGGTAGAAGTTTCACATGTAGGGACATGTAAACTTTGTGATTTTCAACAGCTTTCCGGGTGAGACTATCAAAGTTCTCCATGAAGATTAGCCATCTCCCCTTCCAGAGGCAAATGGCCAAGAACTAGGCAAACCACCACTGTAGCATCACAAATGGTCTTGCTTTCAAACAATGAGTTGATAGCTCTTTTATAACAAGGGGTAAGCACACAGGATCTAGAGACTCTAAATACAAAGGGTGGCCCAGGTATCTTGTGATTAACTGTTCTGTTATTCAGGAAGTGAAATTGGATACATTTAAAGCATGTTTCTGTTAACATGAGGCATATTAAGACACACTCAGACCGAGTTCCGCCACTGGCTCAGTAAGAATGTGGTCTTGGAGATAGTAGTACCTTCTGTTTAAAGTGCAGGGTCTTGTCTAAAACATGAAAGTGAACCCTGACAACTCTGGTGGTCTTTATTAAGAAGTTCTAATTTTATGGCCAATGGTATATACAGAAACAATGATTGGAAGCCCAGCAGTGCAGTTAAATTTCTCTAGAAAGTAGTCTCGATGCAGTTTTGTTAAAGAATCTCCAGGGACCCCCACACAGTCTGGTGCATTATGTCTAGGTTTGACCCCAAGAGTTGCTAATTCTTAGAAACTCTTTCCAGTTGTCAGAGATTCAGATTTAGTATGTCTCCAGGAGTTGTAAAATATTAGGATTTATTATATTTTTCTAATAAAATCTACCTACAGAACACAAAATATGACAAAGAACAGGAGGGAGAAATGGTAGCTCTTAATTAAAACTTACACCATTGATAACTCAAGGAAGAATTGGGAACTATACATTACAAACAATATTGTATGTTGGTAAAACCATTGCTTCTCACATATTGTTTAGCTAAGTGAATTATTAATATCTTCATAGCATGTTGTTTTGCCTTATGTGGGAAATGACAGCTGGCTCCTCTTTGATGAGCACATCTCCTGAGAATAATCAGGTATGTTTCAAAAGCTCCCCATGTATGACAGATAAAAACATTGGGAGTCTGAGGATTTATTTCAAGTGGCCTGGTTCTTTATTGCCAGCTAAATATGCATTTGTACCTCTAGCTGGGTTCCCACTTCCAAAACCTGTACTGTCTCCCTTCAAAAATGTTCATTAGCTGTATAAAACACTGTTTTGGTGTGACATTTTCATACACACACTCACTTGTATATATAAAAAACTGCTTTTATCTGATTCAGGATTATTTTATTTATGAGGCTGCTTGTCAGACTGAATCAATTTTCCTCTGACCTATATCTTTCCCTTGCCTGTTTCTTTTCAAGTAAATGGAATAATTATATCTTTACAAAAAATGAAAAACATTTTCCTGCACAGTCCTAACCACTGTGCTGACATTCTTTTGTAGGCTTCCTCCACTTACAACTTAGTATGATTTCAGTAATGAGCAGGAACAAATATGAACACATAAATGTGTGAAAATACCCACCTAATATCTAGTGAGGATTCAAAAAAAAAGACTTCAAAAAAAAAAAAGGGTGTTGGTGGCGCATGCCTGCCTTTAATCCCAGCACTCGGAAGGCAGAGTCAGGTGGATCTCTGTGAATTCGAGGCCAGCCTGATCTCCAGAGTGAGTGCCAGGATAGGCTCCAAAGCTACACAGAGAAACCCTGTCTCGAAAAACCAAAATAAATAAATAAATACATATCTAGTGAGGATTGCTCAAGCTATCTTCTATTTGATGGCCCTTTCTTGTTCTTCTAGTCATAAGTAAGACCTTTGCTTCATATATTCACTCCTGTATGGAATTCCACAATAATGAGTAGGAACTTCAGAAATGTCTTAGAATAAGTGAAATATCCCTTATTCTTTAGACTGTATGATGACTCCAGATGCTCAGTATTTTTGTTGCCATTCTTATTGTGTCCATCCCTTTGTTCTATGCAAGGTTTCATTGACTTCTGCCAGGTTGAAAAGAAGCAGGTAAGACAGTTTACCAATAAGGAGCTAGGAAACATATGTGGGTAGATGCTCTCTGGCCCTGGAGAAGCAGTGGGCTGGGAGTCTAGGTGTGTCTTTCTCTTTTCTTTGATTAGACTGCACCAGAATATTAGGTTATATGCTGACACATAGCGAAATCATCCTGACCTCACTAATTTGGAAGAGTATTAAAAGAAAATAGCTCAGTTAATTAATTATTTTTTTTGGTTACCTACTGGAAGAAAATTGAATTCTGGGTGGTTTTGATCACTAAAGATCATTATTAAGATTTGGATTATATCTCAGTGGTAGAACACTATTTAGCATGTGCAAGAACCTTGATTTCACAACTATTGTCTTTATATGTTGTAGGATATATCATGATAGTTATTATGATAGCAACTAACACTAATCAGATTTTGTAAAACTCATTGTATAATAATAATATTGTATAATATTTTCTCAGTTCATCCCTTCAAAGTACTGTAGTTATCATTATTCTTGAACTTAACCTTTGTTGCTTGTTAAAAAAAAGCAGCCTTTTGGAGAATAATGAAACTTCTCCAAGTTGAATTTATTACTTGTGTTTCCTCAAGGCTAAAACTTATTTCTATGTGGTTTTTCCATCATGTATTTGGGCTTCCTGGGATGCTATATATATTTGTTGGGAGGAGCGGAAGAATCTGTACCAGAAGCTCTATTTACAGAGGAAGAAGTAGATAAAAAAAAAAAAAAACAGAAGAAGGTGAGTAAAATGAAAAAAAAAATTTCTGGAAAAATCATAAATAATCATACTACTGACCATATACCTAAAATACCTAGAATAATTGTTATTATATCATTATTATTATATAACTTGTATTATATAATTATTCATTTATTATCTCAATGAAATTCTCGAATTTAGTATTTAGCTGACAATAGTCTCTTTGAAGCCAAAGGCTAACAAAATGGCCAATATCATGCATGAAAATACCTCTTTTTATTTGGATTTCATTAGGGTTGTCCAAGAGACTCGCAAAACATTATTGTTATTGTCCTTAGTTGCTCCATAGATGTGGAAAGTAAGGTGAACACACCATGCTTTTCATATACAGAGCCCAGATGCTCTTGAACTGGGACTGATCTAAAAGCATCCTCCCTGAAGGCTAGCTTTCATGGTACCTAAAGCCCTATGCAAGCTTCCAGAGAAGGAAGCAATCAACATCTCTAGCCAGCCATTCTGCCTATGAACCACATGAATAGCATGTCACAATAACCCTGTGTATGCATTGGAAGCATGCTTATCTTGGTAGTAACCAAAACCTCTCTAAATTGTCTTTAGACCAACTCAACAAGTGTGAAATCATGCCTAGTACCAGACATCCACACAATGATGAAGCCTAGTGAAGACTAGCATCTTGGAAAAGAACAGAACCTACACCCATTCCTTACTAAACTAAAACTACAACTAACTTCACTCTAAGCATTTGTCCTCCTACGGACAGTTAAGTGTAGCTCTCCCCCTTGCTAAGGAAACTCCTCTTTACCGGTGTTGGAAATCATTATAGAAAGCCACAAACATCAAACTAGAATTTTGGAACCCATTCTGAAAGGATACTTTTACGATAAAAATCCTGTGTCTAAGGCTTAGAGATCATTGTGATGGAAAGTGGAAAGATGGAAAGTGGGCAAAGACGTAAATGTCTTAAACCTAAACAAAGATATATAGGAAATTGAAGAATGCTGAGAGGAGAAAGAATCTTCCCTAAGAAAGACAAAATTGGTTTCTGATACAAATGGCCATCCCTGGAAAAACACATGCAATAT
This sequence comes from Cricetulus griseus, assembly GCF_003668045.3. Classification (NCBI taxonomy): domain Eukaryota; kingdom Metazoa; phylum Chordata; class Mammalia; order Rodentia; family Cricetidae; genus Cricetulus; species Cricetulus griseus. The sequence continues at coordinate 34,213,919 of NC_048601.1, read as the reverse complement.
CATTGTAAATACAAAGTAGTGTACTTATATATTTTTGAATAATTTGTGTGTGTGTGTGTGTGTGTGTGTGTGTGTGTGTGTGTGTGTGTGTGTGTGTATGCATGGGTATGAAACAACAGTCAATAAAAAAGAGACAATGAATTTTTTTTAAAAAAATTTCAAAGAGGAGTACATAGGAGGGCTTGGAGGGAGTTCAGAGGAAAGAACTAGAAGGGAGAAATCATGGGATTATATTATAATTTCAAAAAATAAGGAAAAATAATAGGATGAATACTTCGGTTGAAAATCTCCTTTCTTTGTGACATTAAAAATAAATCCTTTATGTTAATTTGTCAGGGAGGTCTATATTAGTTTACCATCTTCCATCTGGGAATGAGGATTCCAGCTGTGTTTTCAAGACAAAGTTTCATCACAGCAAACATTCTACATGCCCTAAAGGTTCAGATATAATGATCTTGATCTATATCAATTTTTAAAAATGTGTTCCATATGGGATTTTAAATCTGTCAGCCATGTAAAACTGTGGATGTTTTCTGTCTTCACTGGATTTCTTATGAGCCACTTCTTTGACACATTTTAAGGAGTAAATGATTAATCTCATTTTCATTAGTATGATTTTATTCTCTGCCTTGATTACCACACCACATTAAAGTTGTCATCAATATGTCTACAACTAAAATAAATAAATAACTCCCCCAGAACCATATGCATTAAACAGTAGTTCTGAGTTATGGTTTTTCAGTGGTAGAAAAAAGAAGAGGACCAGTAATATGGAGTCATTGGTAAATGCTGATTATGTAAGCCAGAACACCTGAGTTAAATCCCCAAAACCCAGATCACTGTGCTTTTATAATTCCAGTCCTAGGGATTCAGAGACAAGAGGAAGCCTAAGGTTTCTGGATTTCAGTCTACAATCTAGAAAACCACTGGTTCTCAACCTGTAGTTTTCAACCCATTTGGGGAATGAAATAACCCTTTCCCAAGAGTCACCTAAGACCATCAGAAACATAGTTACTTACTTTAGGATTCATAGTGGTTGCACAATTACAGATATAAGTAGCAAAAAAAAAAAAACAAAAAAAAAACAACTTTATGGTTGGGAGTTACCATAACATGAGGAACTCTCTTGAAAGGTTGCAGCATTAGGAAGATTGAGAACCTCTAATCTAGATGAATCCATGAGCTCTGTGTTTAGTAGAGACTGTCTCAAAACATATGGTAGAAAATAATTAAGCAAGTGACCTAATATTTACTATTTACCTCCTGTTTACACACACACACACACACACACACACACACACACACACACAGTGGGGGGGTGCAGGGACACTGGATTTAGCTAGTGAGTTAAATCTTAGAAATCAACTAAATCTTGTAATTCAGGTAAACAGAAAGTAGCATATTGCAATTCTACTTAGGTTAATCTTTTATTGTTCAACACTCTTACTGTTTGGGAAGCTGAGAATCTGGTAATAAATAGAATAATAAAAAGCTCAATTTGTACACAATATTAATAAAACATCATATAGTATCTAACTAATCGTTATAGGTATATTTTTACATAAAAGTTACATTTGTGTAAATGCATATTCTATGTGGGGTGTTTGTGTGTGAATGTGTGTGTGAATGATCAGAATGTATGAGATGTATTTTCAGTTATTGGTGCACAGATCCTTTCCATATGAAAATATTCTTTATGGAATTAAACTAAATTTGATCTATGAATGCTAACATACTTGAGCCTTACATAAAAAAAAAACTGCAACCTAGTTTAGAAGTAATATAGAGATGAAAGCCTAATTCAGGGATATATCTTTGTAACAGCAGCTCAGTTTCAGCCAATCACAGCAACTCAACTATGCTCAAATACAGGTAGCCAAATAGATAAACTGTGCTCAAATAAGTCAAACATAAAGTTGTAACCAATGGGATTACCATTCTATGTCATCTCCATTTGCTGTCTATAAATATTTGCCAACCCCATTGCAGAATGAAGTTTCTCTGGATATTTTCTGGTTCCAAGAGCAGCCTAAATTAGAAATCGTGCTTGGCTCGTTTAAAGATGGCTAAATTTAATTTATACAAAGTTTTGCTCTTAGTTTCTAAAGAGAGTTATGGAGTGTGAGTCTTAGCACAGTTGTTTCTAAAGCTAACTCCAAAGTTATTTATCTTTCATTTATCAGGTAGAAAAAAGAATAGCAGGGCTATTGAAGGGAAGATTTAGTTAAACACTATATTAGGGCATAATTCAACACAGACTAACTCATAGCTTACTTGGTTTCTTACTGCTTGTTGCAACTAGCATGTGACCACAAATGCAGTAAAAGAAATCTAAAAGAAAATTTATAGATTGGTAGGTTTGGAATTGAGTTCTCAAATCAAGGGATCAGTCAGAATGTTATGGCTCTGGGTTTGGCTGCAATTAAGATAAGGATTTTGAACTGTGATCATCCCAAATCATTTGGATGAGTCCAGTGACATCACAAGGTCCTTAGGATAAGGAAGGCAAGTGGATCAAAAATAGAGGCAGAGGATGGTGAGATGATAAGGGAGGCACCTAAAGCTAACTATACACGAGACCTCTAGAATTTGGAAAGCCAGGCAAAAGGATCTCCCCTGGCCTCTGCAGTAATACCAGGAAGGAACCCAAGAATAAATAAACCACTACAACTAGTGAATGGTTCCCATGAGCACTACCTACTATTCCTCAGAAAAAAAAAAAAAAAGGTCCTTCCCTAGGAAACTCTAGACAGGGATAATCCTTGTAGACTAGAAACTCCCTCCCATCACAAGGAACATTTGGGTGACAATGCAACTGACAAGAACGAACACAATTCCCTACCCTTGAATATCTTCCCTTCCTTCAGGCCTGAGATTCCTCTCTCCTCTCCAGGACAAACATTGTAGAAACTGAGGCTAAAACCACAGTAGGGTGCATTTTTTTCAAATGCCTATGTAATTTGCAATGGCCAATGGTATACAGCCGACCTTAGACAATAAGATAAACGTCAGTGAGCTTGGAGATACAGAAATGAGTATATTGTGTGATCAAAATGGAATCATACTAGAAATTAATGACAGGAAGAGGGAGGAAAAGATGGTGCAGTACTTTAAGAGTTGCTTTTCTACAGGACCAGATTTCATCCCTAGCACCTTCATAGTATCGTACAACTATCTGTAAGTCCAATCCCAGAAGATCAGTTGCCTTTTCAGGCTCTGCATGATTGTAGCTCGCAAACATATATGAAGGTAAAAACACCTTTAGACATAATTTTGAGTTAAGCTTTTAGAAATTACCACCAGGAGCAGGGAAATATTTAAACCAACAGACCATTTAAAGCATGCATGTATATGGCCATTTGTCACAAAAAACCATCCTGAAGTGTTGTGACTAAAAAACAGAAAACAGGCTCATCCCTAGTAATTTTTAAATTTTCTCAATAGGATAGATGAAAACATGAAATAGAAACCAATCAATTGCTAAGTTTATCTAGCAATACAATACTTCCATAAAAATGTGTTTTCTGTCTTAGGCTTAGAGCTGGTTTGCTGTGTTCTGGTGATATGCCCCTGGGTGAAGCAGATCAGAGTTGAGGGCAACCTAACAAATCCACCTGGAAAATATAATCTAGAATCTGCTTCTCCACATTTGCTGGTTGTGTTTGTGGGTGAAGTGTTTATGTGATTGTATGCACCATTAATTAACTCCCTAGAGGAACCACAAAAAGGTGAAGCTAAGCTAAAATATTTGAAGTTGCCTATCAATTGTATTTATTACTTGTAATAGAGAACAGTATTCCCTCCACCTTTCAACCGTGAAAGCAGCTTAAAAGGGTGAAGAATCCTGGTCTACAGAGTGAGTACCAAGATAGGCTCCAAAGCTACACAGAGAAAACCTGTCTAGAAAAAACAAAATAAATAAATAAATAAATAAATAAATAAATAAATAAATAAATAAAGGGAGGGGGAATGAAGAAAATACCTTGATAATTGTCTGGTTTTGGTTATCCTTCAGTGCATACTTTCCACAGGAATATCTGGGTCTTGTTTAAACAGCATTTTCACAACAGGTATTTTAGCCCTCAAATAAAAATAGAGTATTAACAACACAATTACACTCACAAATTAAAGCATTTTAAGTTGTGTGAACATTTTAGTCTGTACAGTTAAGCTAACGAAACTGAAGCCAGACACAATATATGGCCATTGAAAACTATTTTTCAAAAATAGTTAATGTATTTTCCTAGTTTAATATTATGATTTTCATCATATTTGCCTTAACTTCATCATTGCATGTAATTTGTTGAGAGCATCTTGTGTTATCTTCTTGGTAATGTGTATTTTAAGGTAATTAAAATATATTCATCCATTCAGAAAAGTGGATTGATGAGTCATATCCACATTATGGACTCTACAAAATATTTTAGAGTGTAATTATGTCACTGTATCAATACAGTATTAATATATTGTGAATATCAGATTCTTTCACCGCAGTATTACATACACACCATGGTATTAAAGTATAACATGAAGTTATAGGTTAAGATATCTTTATTCAACTAATACCAGCCAAGCACAAGCCAGGGCAAGCCCAGCGGCAGCAAGCTAGGGAGGCCAGAGAGAAGGGGCTTCCCATGTGTCTGCCACCCCTTAAGAATTCCTCAGGTGTCATCCTGAACCTCCCCTGACCATGCCCTCACAGGTGTTGCCAGGCACACCTGTAGCAGCTCCTAGGAGGTGGGCCTACAGTGTCTCCCTATATTAAAGTATCCATTTCTCCTTCTGGAGAGATAATTGTGTACTACATGCTCCTTCAAAATAAACTTAGCAAAATCCCCACCAACTCTGATAGTCATGTAAAGAGAAAAAAAATGTATCCCATATCATTCTCAACTAGTTGCTATATCAAGCTCCATTCCTTAAAATTGAACAAATATGTTGTTTCAACATTATACTATTTTTCCCCCATGTAAAAGGACCTAGATCTCCTTTTGTGCATACATTGTCTTCTGACTTTTTCCAAGCATAAAACTCCCATGTTAAACAATCTCAAATAAGTATGTAAACTTCAAAGCCATCTACAACTACCTCCATTACAGAAAAAAATGTATTTTATGCTTATGGGTTCGTTTCTTGCTATTCAGAGTGGTGAGATTTTGGTGAAAACAATGTATTATTCCTTCTGTGTCTACAGACCAGCAGGGCTTCTGCTGGGACAGACAGTATTTGTTTCATATCAGGTGGTGGAGTTCTTCTTTCCTTCCTCTAAGATTAGTGAACTAATTTTGTGTCCTCATGCACAAATGGTAAACAGAAACATAATGATCTTACTATCAGAAATTTCAAACTATTGTTCCTCTCTGTAAACCTCTGAATAAAGAAGATCACTAGCCAAGAATGAAGTCAAGATCAAATATAGTGAAAAATTCTATGAATTCATGAACATGTATATTTTACAACTTGCTTTTTTAAATGAGATACATTCCCTATAGTTGCAATAAAATATCCGGAAAAGCAACCTCAGGAATGAAGTGTTTATTTGGCTCACAGGTTGAAGGTATAGCCACAATGGTGTATAGATCATGGTGGAAGGAACTTGAGGCATCTGGTCACACTGCATCCCTAGATGGGAACTAGTGAGAGATTAATGCAGATTCTGTGCTCACACTTTCTTTTCACTCAGTCCAGGACTCCAGCCTGTGGGTTGGTGTTACTAACATTTGTGATGTATCTTCCCAACTCATTAAATCATTTAATGACTTACATGAATAATGCCTCCCATAGGCTCAAGTATTTGAACACTTGTTCTGCAGTTGATGCTGCTGTTTGAGGAGGTGGTGCAGCCTCATGGGAGGACTTATGTCACTATGAGTGGGCTTTGAGTTTTTATTGCCTCGTCCTACTTCCAGTTTGTCCTCTTTGTTGTTTGTGGCTAAAGGTGTGAACTCTCAGCTTCATACACCTTCCCTCATGCTTCTTCTCTGCCATTATGATTTTATCCTTTGGAACCATGAGTCGTTAACAAGCTCTTTCTTATGTAAGTCACTTTTGGTCAAGGAGTTTTATCAGACAAAGGGAAAAGCAACTGATACCATCAGTTAATCCAATCTAGTAACTCCCTCACAGACTTGCCCAGAGATTATCCCTGAGATGATTCTAGATTCAGTCAATTTGACAGTATTATGCATCACACATGTTTTACCTAATGTAGCTATTTACCACATAGTATAATAAGGTTTGGGGACCTTATTTTGCTATCTTAATACCTGTTTGAATTGATCATTCTGCCTGCATATTTCCTTCCACATGACAGGAACTCATCACTGAAGAAATCTGCACACATACCGACTTTTATCTCTACAATACTAATTATATCAAAGCTCATGTGATCTGTTCTTTCTGTAGTAGTCATTTTGGAGGAGCCTGGATGTTTTGCTTAGTATTGCTCTCCTACTTCAACTCACCACTGGGAAGCAGTATGTAAGATTCAGTAAAATTAACATCTAATTTTGTGAGCCACATATAAATAGTCACTCCATGAGCTGATGAATCTTTCCCACTAGACTTCCAAACTTTGTATTCACAATTTTTATTCAGTAATGCCCAATGTCTTTCTTATCTGAATATTTTAATCCAGTTACTATATGCTCATGAATTTTTGTGATGGAGAATGACTGGACAGTCCTCATTGAAAGAATTGGCTCACAGTTACACTAAAATTTTATTCTCATCGATGTCATCTAAGCTACTTACAAAGGTAAAAATGACTGTTCTGGTCATCTGCACCTGACACACAGCTTTTTTCTTTCACTTGATAGACTAATTGTCAGTCTGTATGCACAATAATTGGTATTTTCTTCCAGGGATCAGCACCTAGGTGACTATACCACTCACAGAGATTTTATTAGTCTTCTATACTCATTCAACACAGAAAACAAACACCTTTTTATATTGAATTTATTATCCCTCCCCACATGGCCCTCTGTGTTATACTGCATTGCTTAACCTTTTACCTTTGGCATAAATTTGAATGTTGACAATTTTGGGTGACTGTCTTAATGTATGAAAAGTCCTTTAATATGAACAAGATGTAAAATATTGAACTTTAAGGATTATTTTAAAGTATGGGCATTTGTCTGTTGGAAATTGTGTTCCTAACTGCTGGTACCTATGCTGGATACCCTGGAGCTGTAATAACTAAAGAACTGCAGGTACAGCTGGTTGCCAATGTGGGTTCTGAGAACTGAGCACTGGTCCTTGGTAAGAACAGTACATACCTTTGAGCTTCCAGTCATCTATCTAGTCCCAGTTTTAAGGATTAGAGATGAATCTTTGTTTAACCTGATGATTTTCAGGAATTGCAATAGTATTTTTATTTTATTGGAGGCTAGTTAAAATTAACTTTAGTAAGTAAAATGTCTGTTAGTTTAATGGCTGAACAATGAACTTTTATGTTACTATATAAAACATCAACAACAGAGGAAATCTCTAATTTTGAATTCAAATGCCTTTCTCAGTGTTGGTGCCAAAGCTCTCTGTACTTAACAGTTTATAAGTAGGACCCATAGAGATGACTCAGTGAGTAAATGTGCTTGCTGCCAAACCAGAGGATTTGAGTTCAATGCCTGGAGAACCCACAGTGGAAAGAGAGAACAAAACATTCAAGTTGCTTTCTGACCTCCATGCACATGCATGTAAAAGTACACACAATAAATTAATGTTTAAATACAATAAACATTTCAAAAGAAATAAATGTTTAAGAATTTAGAAGCTTTATATATTGCATTTTTTATTTCTGTCTATTTTCTCTCTTTGGGTCCTACTTGGAGAAAACAATGAATGTTCTTCCCCAACATTCCACAATATAAGATACAATTCACCCAAAATAGGTGTCTATTGAATTAAAATAGACTTTTTAAAATTACAATTATAGTTCCTAAAATTGACTAAATACTGTATATTCATAGTAGATCTAGTAAATGTTGCACAAGAAATTTCTAAATTATTTTACTTTCTTCAAATTCAAAGATATGAAGACATGAATGCTCAGTATTTCATGACCATGATAGGCACATACAAGGTTGACCTGCTGGGAAAGATGATATTCTCAAGAAAGGGTCTTCTTCTATCTTGGAAAGAAATGTACCTCTTTGGCATTCTGTTGTTGTATGACACTCCTGACAAAATAAGCAGATGCTAAGTGTACTATATGCTGTTTGATCCTATAATTTTACCACACTAATTACCTCTCTAATCTTTGTGACCCTAAATGAGAGATACTATGTCTCTTTTATTTATTCAACAATGATTAGAGCCTATCATATCTAAAGGGTAAGTCTTTTAATTTCTAATTGACTCTAGTACTGTGTATCATTTAATCCTACTGATCATTTTGGGAGATATTGTTATTTTTTTATGTGAAACCATGCCATCTTTTCAACCTGATTTTTAAGAGTCTGAATTTGGTGCAATCTGGCTGGTGCAATACCCACAAGGAAGATGCTAGACTTGTGTTCATTTAAGTAAAAAACAGGTAAAAATCTACTTACCATTGATTGCTTTGGGAAGAAATATTTCACTCAGTGAGCTAGAAAACAACACAGTGAGTGAAAGAGTATTGGAGAAAGGAACATACATCACATTTTACATTCTACCCAGCACTAGTAATTTTGTATGGTAATAAAACTGGTTAGAAGAGCATTACTGTCATACTTGTTTTGTTGGCAAAGCAGAAATTTTGTACAAGTTGAATCTTTGGTCATGTTCAAATCACAACTCTGGCTTTTCTGGACTTTCTTTAAAGCTTGGTAGTATTTGATATATTTAAAGCCAAATTTCCTATTTCTTACAGTCTAACCCCTTCTTATAGTCTAACTCTTCATTCTGGAGGCTTCCCTGGATCATCTAATTCTTTAGTTGCAGCTTCCGTCTGCACAGCTCATGGTGTGTTTACAGGCTTTCCTGTGATTTGCATCTATCTACAGTCTTTTATGTTTGTTTGCTTGGTTATGTTATTCATCTCACAGCTCTACTTGTAAACCCTGGGCTGATAACTACCACACTTGTTTTGGCAGTTGTGATGTCTCTGCTTAATTCAATTTAAATTTTCTCCTTCTTTGTAAACATTTGTAAACTTTTTTTTTAAAAAAATGTTATTCCTATGTGTATAAATGTTTTGTCTTTTGTGTGTGTATATGCACCAAGTGTGTTCCTGATGTCCCCAGAGGCCAGAGGAGAACATCAGATGCCCTGAAACTGGAGTTTCCCCGTGGCTATGATCTGCCACCTCGGTGCTGGGAACTGAATCTTGATCCTCTGAAAGAGCAGTGAATGTTAAGTGCTAAACCATCTATCTTCCAAGCCACATATCTCTTCAATTTAACCAAGACTCTCACATGCTCTTAGTAACTAGGGTACACCTTTCAAATAAGACTGACATGTCAAAGTTCCTAAACAGCTTTTTGTACTATAATTGCAAAAATCCCATTGGTACCTTTTCTGTAATCACCCCCTCCCCCCGGAACTGAGGACTAAACCCAGGGCCTTGTGCTTGCTAGGCAAGTGTTCTACCACTGAGCTAAATCCCTAACTTCCTACAATCCTTCTGATAGGAAACATATCCCTATTCTTCAGCATCCCTTAAATAGACACTTCTGTGTGAAGATTTCATGATTTCTTCAAACTGTGTATTCCTGCAAAAACTCAGTATTACCAATTTCTAGTCTCCTCTTCTCCATTTTCTGTGTTTTTCTTTTCATCTTTTCAGTGTTATGGATATTACATCTGGGACTTCTTCCATCATAGCCAAGCAATCAGCTTGCAGAGTGCACCCCCAGCCCTGGTATCCTACTAAAAGCAGCTTTCTCTGTATGCAGTCTTAGAAGTGTACTATCACATCTGGTCGCTTTTTACTTTTAGTCTCTCTCTGTCTCTCCTGATAAAGAACCACTGAAAACTGAAGTTTTAGATCCAAAACTATTTTCTCAATCTGTTTCTTCATTTTCATTGAAGAAAATGACTGGCCCTATCAAATGGCTGTTGCAGGGTTGTACAGTTTCTGTAGTAACCATATGAAGAGTCTGAGATGCATTTGTATTTCTCACTTGGAAGATTTGAATTTTTTCTTTGATGTGTTTGAAACTCCCTGAGGTGTTCAAAAGTGTCTTTGTAATTTTCTGTGGTTTGAATGGCTGGGTTTTTTTGTTGTTTGTTTTTTCTGTTGTTGTTGTTGTTGTTTTTTTGTTTTTTGTTTTTTGTTTTTTTTTTGTTGTTGTTGTTGTTTTGTTTGTTTGTTTTTGCTTGGGACCATGTTTGGGTCCTGTTGTCTTTCCAGAATCACAGACTATACTATATATCAGATCCATATTAATCTTAAACATATTCTTCAAAATCTGCAGCCTTTTCCTCTTTCTATTATTTACCATTTGTACAAACAGAACTTGATATATGAATGTGTCTCTACTTAACATTTTTTTTCTCACAAACTTGTTATGTTTAACTGAAATAAAACACAGGAAAGCTTACACAGAGTAGAAATGACAGTATTGGAGCCAAGAGATTTGTAGCAGCAAATGATCTGGACATTCATACATGTTAGTGTATGTTGCACAGCAACAGCCCTTTGTGTGGCTATCATTAACATCTCTCTTTTATAAATCAAGGAAATTATACTAGGAGAAGAGAAGTGGATTTTCTTTGGTTATACAGTTAATGATAAAATGGAAATTATCAGTTGGGTTAGACATTATTAGTAAGCAGTGCTTTCAGCAGTCATACAATTTGCCATCTTTGTCATCTTCTTTTATAATTCTCAGGCCTATTTTTGTCAGTGAAAAGGAATAATTCAGTAACTGAAGTTTAGTGATACTTGGTTCAAAAAGTAGAAATTGGATGTGAGCTGTTAGTTAGCATTCAACTTCAGAGAGATATTGATTCTATAAATACTTAAATGTCTGCATCTAAGAAAGAAAAAGTGAGCTATTTCTAATACACATATTTGCTAATATAAAAGTTTTCTTTGATAGTATTTTGGAAAGGCTTATACTGTGGGGTCATTAGAACCAAAGCAAATAGGAAAACTGATTCCTACTACCCTCCAGTTACAAGGAATGATTCAATGTAATATTGAATATGTAATATTTTAGTATCTTTATAGCTTTATATTTAAAATGAAAACTAAACAGTGAAGTTCAGTTGAAGTAGTTTTTGAAATTTATTAAAAGCTATGAACTGAGTCTATAAGGATTTCTAGCCTGAAAATGCAAAATCACTTTCTTCTATGGAGAAGGCAGAACTCAGTCCCTTTTGACCTTTATAGAACTTTTAGAAGATTGGGCCTTTGGACTTCTTCCATTCATGATAAGAGAGGAGGTAAGCTGACAGAAACAATTTCTTTTTATTTACTGGCCATTACAGTTGTAAAATATGGCAGACACGAGCCTCACATAAATCAGTTCTCCTTAGATGAATGTGCCCTGAGAGAGGCATTCTGCCAAGGTTGCCTCACCTCAGCTGCATCTTTCTGTACAACTCTTGCCCTGTCTTTGCCAGCCCTTCTGAATTATTTTAGCTTAAATCTGAATAATCCTCAATCAGAAGATGTAAACACAGACCTAGAGCTTTCATGAAGGAAAGGACTCAGAGGGCATACCCATTGTGTTATCTCTGTCAGGATTCTTTCTCCTTGAAAGCATCAGGAAAAAATATCCCTGAAGTGAATGGTCTCTGTAAATTAATCTTCCAAAGCAGATGGTGTTTGATCTAATGATTTTAAACTCCCTTTAAAGATGACACTGCTTTCTGTTTTACTTTTTTTAATGTGTGCTCATTCTTGGGTTCTAGTGGTTTCCTGTACAAGGAGATGATAATTAGAAATTTGTTTTAACATATCAGAGTCCACTCTTTTATTTGGCAATACAGCAGTGCTCCCTAAACAACACAGCCACCCTACAAATGGGAAAGCACAATGCTGAAGGAAATGGGAGAAATGAGTACCTGGGAAGAAGCAAATAATCCACCTAGATCTACCCCATTGCCTAAAAATGTAAAGGTGACTTTTGTTAAGGTTTTGGATCCACTTGGACTTGAGTTTTGTGCTTGGGGAGAGATATGGATCTGTTCAGATTCTTCTACGTGTCACCATCTAGCTTTCTTTTATTCCTTTGTACAAATTTGCCTTTATGCTGAAAAATCAGGTGTTCATAGATGTGTATTAATATCAGGGTCTTCAATCCCATCCTGATGGGGAATGTACTGTGTATGTTTATCTTATTGATTGTTAAATAAAATACTGTTTGGCCAATGAGATAGCAAGTTAGACGGGACTAGGAGTCAAAAGAGGATTCTGGGAAATGTAGTAGAGAAGTGGTGATCCAGGCAGGAAGTGACATAGAAAGGAGACTCATATTTAAGTGAAGGAGAAACAGGAAGGGTCCCTTTTTCGCTCTTCCTCCAGTGGAGATGTGATCCACTGGCAAGGAGGGACGCCAACAAGGCATCCGATAAGATAAGTCTTATAAAATATATAGGTTTATGATAATTAAGACTGAGCTAGCAGATAAGGAATCCTAGTCATTGGTCAAGCATCTTTGAAACTAATACAAGTTTCTGTGTATTCATTTGGGCCTAACACTGGTGGTTGGCTGGCGTAAAGTGCACATGTGGCAGTGGGGCTCGGCAGCTTTTCATGGAAAGATTTATGTAACACCATCCCTTTGTTCCACATGTCTGTTTTCATGCCAATATCAAGCTGTTTTTATTACAGTAGCTCTATTGTACATCTTGAAGTCAGGGAAGATGATGCCTCCTGAAGGTTTTTATTGTACAGGATTGTTTTGGCTATCCTATGTTGTTTTTTTTTTTTTAACTATATGAAGTTGAGTATTATTCTTTTGAGGTTTGTAAAGAATTGTGTTGGGATTTTGATGGAGATTTCATTAAATCTATACATTGATTTTGGTTAAGATTGACACTTTTACTATGTTGATCATACCTATCCAAGAGCAAGGTAGATCTTTCCATTTTCTGATATCTTCTTCAATTTCTTCAAAGACTTATTTGTACAGGTTTTTACTTGTTTGGTTAGTGTTACCCCAAGATATTTTCTGTTATTTGTGGCTATAGTGAAGTGTGATGTTTCCCTGATTTCTTTCTGAGAAAATTTATACTTCATATAAAGGAGGCTACTGATTTTATTGAGATAATTTTGTATCCTTCCACATTTCTGAAGGTGTTTAACACCTGTGGGAGTTCCTGGAGTTCTGTTGAAGAGAGGGAGGAGGGATTATATGAACAAGGTGGAGGGGGGTTCAAGAGCATGATGGGATAAATCACAGATACAGCTGTCCCAAGCTAGTTCAGCTCATATACATTGAACTAACAGATTGGGAATCTGCATGGGACTGACTAGATCCTGTGAATGTGGATGACAGTGGTAGGTCTGTTGACAGAAACCCTGGCAGTGGCACCAGAACATAACTCAGGTGTATGAACTGGCATACTCAGGTATGCCAGACTTTGTTGACTTCCTAGGAAGGCCTTATGCCCTCTGAAGAGTGGATAGGTGTGGGAAGTCAGGAAGAAGGAGAGTGGGAGGAGTGGTGTAGGGGTAACAAGTTAGTATTTAAAACAAAAATATATATTTTTAAATAAAAAAATAGAAGACTTGAAAACTATTCTCAACGCCTGGAGAGGTGGCTCAGAAGTTAAGAATGTTGACTGATCTTCTGGAAGACCTGAGTTCAACTCCCAGCTCTCACATGGCAGCTAAAACCTGTCTCTGAGTTCACCATCAGAAAACATCACACAGACATACATGCAGGCAAAACAGCAATGGAAATAAAAATGTAGATTAAAAAATGAATAATAAATTTAAAAAATAAGAAAAAATTCAGCTCTCAAGATAGAAGGTCGAACAAGCTACTGAGTATATGCGTGTAGAAATGTGCTGTATTAGTGCACAGTAATGATGTGCAGAGCATAGCAACCACCCTGGGAGGGCCTATGGGCCATAACAACCAGTTGACCAATCAACACAGGGCAAACCCTCCAAGCCTAGAGCCACACCAATCCTGAGCCTATGTGTACCCCTAGACAGCCCTATAAGATCTCTATGCAGACGATTCGAGCTGTCTTTCCTAGCCATCCGCCATGGTGGATGAATGAAAGGCCCAAGCAACATGGGTTTAGCTTGTTAAACAACTATAATAAAACTTCATACTGTTTGCATCAAAAAAAAAGAGAGAGAGAAAGAAATGTGCTGCATTTTTTCCAATCATTTGGGTGGGAGGTGGAGCCAGGGTGAGATTCTGCTTATCTTGGACACTTTCAGTGTCTGTTAGAGTCTCAGGCATTGAGTTACAATGCTGTTCACAGACTTGGCTCTCAGAGAGCATACTCTCTGACTCTTAATTCTTATGAATTTTAGTTTTCTAAAGCTTGACTGAGGGTTCTGTTCCACATTATGGAGACTGAAAAATGCATACAATAACTTAAGAAGCAATGGCTCTCATGAAGTGGTCTATGTGGTCAGGATTATGATTGTACTTTTTTCAGCAATATATATATATATATATATATATATATATATATATATATATATAAAAATTTTGGTTTTTTGAGACAGGGTTTCTCTGTGTAGCTTTGGAACCTATTCTGGCACTTGCTCTGGAGACCAGGCTAGCCTCAAACTCACAGAGATCTGCCTGCCTCTGCCACCCAAGTACTGGGATTAAAGGCATGCACCACCAATGCCCTGCTATTTATTTATTTTCAAAACAATCTTATTTTACATACCAATCCCAGTTCCTCTCCTTCCAGTCCTCCTACTCCCCTCATCTCCTCTCCACCCCACCCTTGTTACTGCCTGGTAATATGACAGACTTCATTGATTTCCCCATGGGAGGCCTCACCCTATCTGAGGAGTGGATGATTGTACTTTTACTGGCTTGCACATGCCACTTCTAAGGTACTCTTTGCTATAGTTTAAGGAAGTGTTTTGTAAAGGAGTGAAATGGCATGCATTTTGAGTCAGAGAGCTCACCTAAATAGGAAACATGTGGCTAGTTATTGATATAGCCAGCCTTTTATCTGAGAATCACTTATTCATCAGTGTTTACTCAAAGTATACTGTACATCAAAAAATGTGAGTGCTATAGATATGCTTAAATAACATGGGCAGCAACTCCTGCCTGCTGCATTTTTTAAATGCTACAGAAAGAAATATATAAAAAGAAGTGAAATAAATACATGGTTTACCAAGTGGAGTGGGTGGTAAAAGACAATGAAAGCAGCTGGGGCTTAGGAGAGAAGAGAGATAGATTTCAAACTTGGCTAAGATGCTGGGTAAAGGAGAGTTTCAGAATACTATATGTTCCAGTTGTATGACTATAATTCTAGGACAACAAATGAAGTCTGAAGCAGAATACTCTAGGTTACCTGGAATCCTAAGGTTGTCAACTTATCAGAGATATAGACCTACCCATGAAGCAGGAACCTTGGTTGAGGAATTGCCTCTATCACATTAGCCTGATAATTACTGATTAATGTGGGAGGACCCATCATACTATCAGTAGTGCTACCCTGGAGCACGTAGTCCTTGGCAGTTTAAGTTGCTATGTAAGCCAGGAAAAAACAAGCCAGTAAACAGGATCCCATCTTGGTGTCTGCTTCAGTTCCTGACTCCAGGTTCTTGTCTTGAATCCCTACCTTGGCTCCCTTTTTGATGGATTGTAACATCTGAGCCAAATATAACCTTGCCTATATAAGTTGGGTTTTGGTAGTGTTCATCACAGCAGAAAGAAAATTAGAATTCCTTACTTAGGAAAGTGCTTGAACAACTTTATCCCACTATTTGTCTCATGGGGACCTCACTGGGCCTTTATTTGCAAAGGCGGTATCTACTCACAAACTATCTATCTCCTCCCTGCCCCCTTAAATTCTACAGTATGTATTTTCTACTTCCTCACACAACATATAATATATATTTTACTGGTGTTGTCAACAAGTGATAAATGGGACCTCCTGAAACTGGGAAGCTTCTGTAAGAAGGACATAGTTAGCAAGACAAAACGGCAGCCCACAGACTGGGAAAAGATATTCACCAACTCCACATCTGACAGAGGGCTGATCTCCAAAATATACAAAGAACTCAAGAAGCTAGTCCCCCAAACACCAAACAACCCAATTAAAAAGTGGGGTACAGAACTAAATAGACAATTCTCAATAGAGGAATCTAAAATGGCTGAAAGACACATAAGAAAGTGTTCAACATCCTTAGTCATCAGGGAAATGCAAATCAAAACAACTCTGAGATACCATCTTACTCCTGTCAGAATGGCTAAAATCAAAAATACCAATGACAGTTTATGCTGGAGAGGATGTGGAGAAAGAGGAACACTCCTCCACTGCTGGTGGGAGTGCCAACTTGTACAGCCACTGTGGAAATCAGTATGGCGACTCCTCAAGAAAATGGGAATGAGTCTACCACAAGATCCAGCAATTCCACTCCTAGGCATATACCCAAAAGAAGCACATTCATATAACAAGGACATATGTTCAACCATGTTCATAGCAGCATTATTTGTAATAGCCAGAAACTGGAAGCAGCCTAGATGCCCCTCAACCGAAGAATGGATAGAGAAATTGTGGTACATTTACACAATGGAGTACTACTCAGCAGAAAAAAACAATGGAATCTTGAAATTTGCAGGAAAATGGATTCTGAGCAAGGTAACCCAATCACAAAAAGACAAACATGATATGTGCTCACTCATATGTGGACCTGCTTTAGATACACATTAGTGACCATGCTTTATCAGAGCTGTTTTTAATGATGTTGCTCAGAATGGTTTCCTCCCAGATGATTACTGAGAAACTAATTTTAAAAAAATGGTGCCAAGTACCACAAGAGTAATACTAATATATACATACTAATATATATACTAATTGAAACTCAAATATATGATGAATCCAAGGTGTTTCAGTGAGTGCTCACCTGTGAATGCAAGTTTGATTTCATCTTTAGTAAGTAGTAAAGTTATATGCTTGCCAAAAAATAAATAAATAAATGACACACTGGAAGATAAATGTCACACAATTTCAATTTTATGTGTAACATAGAAATGATGAACTTATGGGAACAGAGAGAAGAATTGTGGCTGTTAGGCTTCAATGTGGGTCTTTTAACAATGGGGAAATGATTGGTTTAAGGATATAAAAGTTGGACAAGAGGCATGGACTCTCTGAAGTTTTGAGGTCTACTGAGAGCATGATAAATATGGTTGTTAACAATATGCTATATTTTAAAAGTTGTGAGATAGTATACTTTAAGTGCTCTCAAAACAAAAATGATGAATATGTGTGCTATAACATGTTAGTTTAATTTAGACATGCCATTGTGAACATACTGCATTCTGTATCATAATTGTGCATGACTTTATTTATGAGCCAAATAAATGAATGAAAAAATATATTTTATAAATGTATATTCTATATTCATGTAAATCTAAAAATATGTAATACTGCAGTGAATTATCCATTTTCTTCTATTAGTTAAATACCTACAATACATTCTGACACATAAGCTTTCAATAAATAATTACTTAAGGTAGAGTAGGAGAGCTATGATGTTGGATGACTGTGGTGCCAGCACCTGAACAGTAAAGGCAGGAGGTTCAATAGCTCAAGGTTAATCTGCAATAAACTCTAAATTCAGAGTAATCCTAGGCTATATGTGACCTTGTTTCCCTGCAAATATATATAGTATATTGATGATGTTGATACAAGGATACCAGCTGTTAGATGATCCATATTACTGGGCTCCAGTGTAATGACACCAAAAATGAAAAATAACACTATTTTCTAAAACAGAATCATTGTAAAAATGACAATATATGAGATAATGTTCAATGCTCTTACTGTATGTACTAATCTGAGATTCTGACACAAGTTTCTGCTGGTTTTGGTCATATTAGGATAGCCTGACCTTTCCCATGGTCCTTTATGTACTAATCTGAGATTCTGACTTTAGCTTCTGCTGCTGGTGACCATATTGGGAGATTCTGACTGTTCCTGTGGTCCTCTATGTACTAATCTGAGATTGTCATACAAGCTTCTTCTGGTAGTGGTCACATTGGGATAGTTTGACTGTTCCTGTGGTCCACAGATGGTCAGCTGGAGCACAGTAATGCTCCATCATGGAGCAGCCAAAGTCTGTGATTAACATTGCTGAAAAGTTTCCTCAGGACCTGCAGTCATGCCTTGTACTCCTTGATCTGAGGTTTTGTTTCCAGGCATGGGATCTTCTAAAGCTCCAACTTCATTCTACATTTCACATTTTGAGGTCTGAAAAGCTTGTAGGGAAGGACTCAGTTTTCTTAAGGGGCAGGCCACCAGCAGTTTGACCATGCTCCAGCGAGTATGAGCACCAAAAACTGGACTGTTTTCTCCCTCCTCCTCCCCCTCCTTTTCTTATTCTTTGTATTATTCTCCTTCTTCTTCTTCTTGGGGAGGGGTTCACAAGAGGGGACAGTGGGCCTAGGATGACTGGGCCATGAGTGTGATCTGGGAATATGAAGTGAAATTCAAAAATAATGAATAAAAATATTATGTAAAAATAAAAAAAGATTGATTCCTTCCTGTTTCTCTCAATATGGAGTTTCACAGTAATGGAGAGATATTTCTTACCAGTCTTATGGTAATGATATCTAGCATAGAAAAGGTGGAACTCTCATTTGTGCATGTAGGAAAATTCTTTCTTTTCTTTGCCTTCTCTTAAGTAATACTGTTTGAAAATTGAGGTTTAGAAAACAAACTCTAAAATGCACACTAATCCTTGAGTGAAGATAGTCCCAGTGAGATATATTCCAGTTCTTGTGATTTCATTTATAGTTACTGGGTATTAGAAACAAAGAAACCCTGTTTAAGAAGGGAAGCACAGGGACATAGGAAGAGGGTTAAGCAGGGGAACTGAGTCAGAAGAGGTAAAAGTGGAATTTTTGAAACTCCTCAAGAAAGATTTAGTAAAATATCGCTTTGGGCCTTATTCAGAACTAATACATATTCTTTTCAACTTCCAGGTCTTCTTTTGCTTTTAGATTAAATGGAAAGAATCTACTGTCTCCATGAAATCCTGCAAATAGGCTGAAAACAGCCGACCTCCCCTGTAGGCCAAGCAGGTCCCTTTCATCCTGAGGCAATTTGGCTCCAGGGCTGCAGAATATACTTCTAGCCCTCCTGGAAAGCTACTGTGACCAGAACTGAAAAGAGCTGGTTCTGCCTTTCATTTCTGGGCCTTGCCACAGCTCAGCCTTGGGGCAAACACATCACAGTCATCTCAGAGATTTAGCACTTTACTGAGGTTTCTTCTGGAAAATTCAGTGTGAAAATAATCTCAGCAAGACCAAGAGGCTTCTTCTCAGTCACAAGCTTATTTTAGTTTACTTTAGTTTATTTAGTGTTATTCGATGTGAGTGTGATGATGTATGTGAAAACCAACAGGCAACCTGTTATAATCTACATGTAAAAGACAAGGAAGAGTCATTTCCTCCCTTCCCCTTTGACTGAGTTCTGGGAATTGAACTAAGGTTGTAAGACTTGCAAGCACTCTGAACCACTGAACCATCTCTTAAGCTCAGTTTATTTAGTAAAACTTCCTGGAAGGAGATGGTAGCCCTGTGTGTGTGTGTGTGTGTGTGTGTGTGTGTGTGTGTGTGTGTGTGTATGTATCATGTATGTACACGTGCACATTTATACACATACTTATGCAGGCCAGAGTCAGTCATAAGTGTCTAGCTTAGTGGCTGTTCTTATTTTTATCTTTTTAGTGACAGAGTCTTTTGCTGGCCTGGAACTTGCTAATTCTTCAAGGCTATTGGGCCAGTGAGCACCAGGATGCCCACTACCTCTCCTTCCCTAGTGCTGGGAGTGGAACTATGCACCACCACACCCCGTTTTCTTACAAGGGTTCTGTGGAACAAATTCTGGGTGGCTGTCACCTTAGCAACTTAACCCTCTCCTCAGTCCTCACTTCTGTTTGTTTTAAGAAACGTCTCTGCCGATCTGCATGTCTTCTATCCCTCCCTTCGCCTTCCTCATGTGCACTTCTTTCTATTTTCCTATTCATACATATGTGAAATAGGCTAGTTCTTGATGAGGGGGATAAAAGACTTCCATTCAGACTCTTCATAAGCAGGGGGGAGGTAATTGTCTGGTGGAAAAAGTACCTAGAATCTGAAATTAAATGAGACTTGGGATTCTTTGTTCAAATATAAGAATGGGAGTATGTGCCAGAATTGAGCATCAAACTTCAAAAGATTCAAAAAGATGCACTGTGTTAAAGATTTTTATTTATTTGCATCGAGGAGAGAGGCATATGCCTAGATATATATATGGAGAAATTAGAGGGCAAATTTCAGGAGTTGTTTCACTCTATCCTGTGAGTATGGAGTATAGAATTCAGGTTCATCAAGTTTTATGGCAAGTACCCACTTGCCATCTCTCAAGTCCATGATGCAAGACACTAAAGATATATATATATATATATATATATATATATATATATATATATAGAGAGAGAGAGAGAGAGAGAGAGAGATACTACAAATGAGTCAAATGTAAGAAGATTGGCCTTCCGTGAGATGATAGAACTGGGAAAAATTTCACAATTGACAGAATACTTTGTAAAACAGAAAATCTGAGTGCCATTTAGAAGGAGGTAACAAATGCCGGGGGTGGGGAGCAAAGAAAAATCCAACCATCATCACTGTGTGCAAGGATTTTTGCATTAAACTCAGACCAGAAGACAGTTTGGGAAATGGTGGATGCACAGAGATGTTATTCAATTGTGAGTCTC
The DNA here is from genome assembly GCF_003668045.3 of Cricetulus griseus. NCBI lineage: Eukaryota > Metazoa > Chordata > Mammalia > Rodentia > Cricetidae > Cricetulus > Cricetulus griseus. Next base: position 34,193,068 of record NC_048601.1, on the reverse strand, counting down.
CAGGAATAACCGTGTAATGTATTCCAGGAGATGTATGGTTAGTACAGGTCTTCCATTTGTTTTTGCCAGCAGTGGGGATTCATTGGGAATTCCAATTTGTATGAGTATCACACAAATACTGTGTGCTCCCATGGTTCAAGCCCAGATATAGCTAGGCAAAACAGAAATAAATAATGCATTCCATGGTAAGGATGAGGGCTCTTTAGCAAAATTACATGTAGTGGTGCTGGAACCTCAGGACCACTTTCTTTTGCATACATGTGACTAGGAAGAACTCTGCAAACAGAATCTTTGGAATTTGGTTTACTGTGCTTAGATTAATGTATTTTAGGCAATGACTACAAATAGAGGAATTTTAGAGAAGGTTGGGAAGTGTTTTTTAAGAATATAGTAGACAAGGTCCAGGGAAGCTGCTGGAAATGCTAGTACATAGAACTCCCTGACAACACAGCATTTCATTGTATAAAATATTAATAGTGTCTTAAATTTAAAGTTAATGTTCACAAATGAGAGAAGACATGTGCCATTTGTCTTCTATCTCATGACTCTTCCCAAGGAACAGAGACAATTGTGGAAGAGGACGTGAAATGTTTTGTGAAGAGTTAGGGGTGGTAAGTGACTATAAGCAAATTGCTTTCCAGACATATCAGAGAAACTACACATAGGAACTCACAGAAGTTTTATAGCAAGCAAAATGCCTGTGCAAGTTCCCAAGACAAAATCTTTTCATGGACAGGATGAGTGAACACACAGTCCCAGACAGAGCTGAGGAACGTTTGGCAACTTAAAACAGCCGGGAGAGAAGTTAGGTTTGTTAAGTTAAGGTTATAGTCCCTGGCATGGAGGCCATGTTCTTGTGGAGAGACGTACATCTAGGACACTATGGACAGCATATATTTGGCTTGATACATTTGATAACAAGAGGAAAGAGGGGGAGGAGGAGGAGTAAGGAAAAATTGGAAAAATAGGAAGGGGGTGGATCTGGAAGAAGTTGAGGGAAGATGAGTATGATAAAAATGCATTGAAGGTAATACTGAAAGAACTAAATAAATAATAATTACTAAAATAAGAACACAATAGTCTCAGGATAGTGAACTGTGAGTGAGGCAAATCAATATTTTCATTTGTCTAAGTACTGTTTTCCCCATCATTCTTGTAAGATTAATGTAGGAATAGCTGACGTTGATCCCAAACCTTTGATGTTGTAATATGATTTTGTCATCTGTGGGTTACATTTACAGATATCATGGGATACATGCTGTTCACAGCTTGCCGTTTGGACATGGCTGATATATGGAGAAATTATGGAGAGGGCTGTTTTGAATATGTGCTAGCCAAATTATAAAGTGATTATAAACCTCACGAAGTATACTTTAATGGAACCTTGAGTGTATAATGAGCTTCATGTAGCTTTCAACTGCATTGTCTAGGGAGGAAGAAGAATATATTTTATAGGGGTTTTATTAAATTATGACTTAGTTGCTGCAGTGGAACAGAACTGGAGCATTTAATAAAATACATCTATTCATCTCTTATCCAACTCAGAAAATGTAGACAATTTAAATCAATCCATAACTTCAAAGATTTTTGTATCATCTCTAGCAAGCAGATATGTGTTACATATGTTGAAGAGAATTTCAACCATTTAGTAGAAACTATTTAGTTTTTATTCAAAATACCCTTTAACGTGTCTTATTAAACTCTTATTTTATCATGCATGTGTTTCTTACCCTAAATGATACCATTAGAGAGGCAGAGGTGGGTAAATCTATAATTGTTAGAGGCCAGCTCATCTACAGAGATTCAGGCCATCTAATGCTGCTTAGTAAGACCTTGCCATAAAAGAAAACAAGACAAGAGCAAGGAAAAATCCTTTACTTGAAGATATTGAGGGGATGGAAAAAAGAAAGAATTAACATACATTTAAAACTACGTCTCACTCTTACCCCCCAGGTGGTTGAAATAGTCTGAAGCAAATGTAATTAGGTAACAACAATTACTGAGTTATAAACACATACCTTGAAGATCAGTGGCAGCTACCATCTGGAGTAGGAAGTGTTGGCAAGGAAGAGAGTCAGACAATATCTGGGGGCCTTGAGGGAGACAGGCACTTTAAGTTGCCCTCACCTTGACCGTGCAGAGTTAATCAAGTGAAACATCGTGGAGAATTGGGTTTGGAAATGCCCACACAATTACTCATCACAGCTGTGATATCATTGGTGACTCATGCAAACATTAACTCATGCCATTCTCGATTCTCATAATTCTGGAGTCTTCCTCAAGCTCCTGAGTCAGAGAAATCTGGGGGAGTTTGGAGAAGTTTGGATTGTCTGAATAGTGATTCTCACACTTGATTGCATGTCTTCTGCGAGCTGAATGGTTGTGTTCTCTTAAAATGCATCTGTTGAAATACTGCCCCTAGTGTGATGGTATTGGGGATTAGTTTTCCTATTAAAAATGGATGATCTCTCCATCTGTCTATCTCGCTGTTTCTCTGTGTGTCTCTCTGTCCATATTTCTGTATCTGACTCTCTCTCTCTCTCTCTCTCTCTCTCTCTCTCTCTCTCTCTCTCTCTTTCACTTTTATTCTTTCACTCTCATTGATAGAGAGATGATAGATAGATAGATGGATGGATCGATAGATACAGTTAAATGGTATAGACAGACAGATAGATATCAAGTGATTAACACAATGAGAAGGTATATCAAATAGACTCTTGAATGCTGGCTCCAAGATTCTTGATTTCTTCCTGCCCAAAACATTGAGACCTGCATTATTTAAGTCACCAAACCATGATATATTTGGTAAAGCAGCATGAATTTGCTGGGACAGTGCAGAATCTCTTAATAGCTGGGGATGGTGTGGTAATGGTTAATATGCTGGTAAAGCTATTTCCTTTGTCCTACAACAACCAACAGAGGTTCTCATTTCATGGCCCTCAGTGCAGACGACAGCATGATTGTTACACAACCCCAAATGATTCTGTGGGGAAGCAACCTAGTTCATTACTAACTTAGGAATCATAAAAGTTACAAAGCAGAACAAAGAGGTGGCTTGCTTGCTTTCTCTCTTCTTTCTCTTATTCTGACTTCTTGCCCTCCCCTGTCTTCTGTTTCTGTGTGAGTGTTGTTAATAAGGGATAGATAGCAAATTCTAGACTAGTGGATAACATCTGTTATAACTACTTATCTATTCTACTTGTTCACCAATCCTTATATCTGTGTTCCTAGGTACTTGTCTCTTATTCAAAGAATTGGAGTCAAAACCCAGTTACAATACAAGGGAGAAAGAAATTTTACTTATTTTTTTATTCTTATACATATGTATGGGTGTTTTGCTTCAAAATACGTGTGTGTTGGGAGCATATCCTTGTGAGCCTAGATTGCTTACAAGAGCAGCAAGTACTCTTTTTTATGTTTAAATTTTTAAATTTAAATTCTTTAATTACTACTCATATTTACACATCCATCCCCCCATTCCTTCACCCTCCCATCTTCCCATGTTCCCCACCAACCGCCAACCCATCCCCCCACCTCCTCCCCAGGGATAGTGACCTCCACAGGGGACCTTCAAAGTCTGTCATATCATTCGGGGGAGGGCCTAGGCCCCCCTTGTATCTGTGCTACAATAGTATCCCTCCATAGGGAATGGGCACCAAAAGTCCACTTGTGCTCTAGGGATAAAGACTGTCTCCACTGTTAGAGGTCCCATAGACTGCCTTGGCCTCCTAGCTGGCACCCACATTCAGAGGGTCTGCTTCTATCCAATGCTGTTTCTCCAGATTTATGACTAGGGTCTCCATACTCTCAGTAGGTCAGGTCAACTGTTTCTGGGGGTTTCTCTAACACTGTCTTGGCTCCTTTGTTCATCCCTCCTCCCTCTCCACAACTGGACCCCAGGAGTATGGCTCAGTGCTTAGATGTGGGTGCCTTTCTCTGCTTGGAACAGCTACTGGATGAAGGCTCTAGGAATGGTAACCAACGTAGATATTAATCTCATTCTAGGGGAAGGGCATCAATGGCATTCTCTCCGCCACTGCATGGATTCTTAGTTGGGGGTCATCCCTGTGGATCCCCTAACATTTTGCCTGTGCCAGACCTCTCTCCATACCTGTACTGTCTCCCTCTATCAAGACACCTCCTTTCTTGCCCTCCTCTATTCCTCCCCTGTCTCAGTCCTCTTGTTCTCCTCCTCCTCCCCTTTTTCCCTTCCCACCTCCTTCCTATCTCGCCCCTAGCGCCCCTCCCACTTGTTCCAACTTTGCTCAGGGGTACTTGTCCCCTTCCCATTTCTTTGAAGGACTATGCAATCTTCTCTTGGGGTCCTCCTTGTTTCCTAGCTCCTCTGGCAGTGTGGATTGTAGACTGGCAATCCTTTGCTCTATGTCAAGCAGCAAGTACTCTTAACTTGCCCAAGGAAATATTATCTAAAGCAAAGCAATGGGAAAGATCGGAATACACAAAAAGAAGCAGGTGGCCACACAAGTAAAGGCAGTCAATGGCCCTGACTATTGTTTGGGGCTTCCTTTGGTGGGGTTCAAGAGAGAGGTTATTTAGGCTTATACTTAATGATGGTTCTTTGTTTTGGGTAGGATGGTTCTTTGTTTTGCAATTGAATTAGATAAGCCTTTCTTACTGCATGAGTTCTTTCCCACAATGCATGTGATTTTAATCATATACATATTCAATTACACATCAGCATAAGATGTTGAATAGGGAACTCACCCTAAACATTCACTTGGGTACTTATTTTTGCCTTATTTAGCATGCTTTCGAAACCACTTTTGACTGGATCAGCCCTACTATACTTAGACCAGGAGATATTTAGAATATGTTTGATGAAGTTTGATGATCATTAAGGAGATAATAAAAATGTATCTTGCTGTTCACAGAGAAACAAAAGTTTATCCCAGTAGAGAGTAGAGGTCTGGGCTTGTTAAAAGCATTGTTTGTAGAGAGGTGTGTAGCATCACATGTACAGTTAAAGGAGCTAAACTGATAAGTACATTAGAAAAATGCATGCATAACCTAAGCCAAGTAGAGTCCCGGGTAACTGAACTATTCCCTATGCTTGCCGGCCTCAAAGTATCTTAATTGTCTTTATCTTTATAAATATGTTTAAGTCATTTAACATTTCTGGAGCAGATACCTGATTAAGTATGAAGATACTTAATCAGCACAAAGTTTCACTACCTTGTTTCATTTACTTTCCTACACTTTAAGAAACCTGAAATTAGACAAACAGAACATGGATGGTGTTGGTAGAAATGCCTGGAGGTTCCTAGTACTTGGTAACATGAGACTCTCATGCAAACTTTAAAAAACATTACCTAGGCTCTTTCTTAAAACAAATACAAAAAAAAAGTGTTTTCTATCTTAATGGTGAGTAGTTGTCAAAAAACAGCATAAATTTGCTGCTCAAATAGTCATCATTAACATAAATAAATTTTCATTCACAATAATTTAGGAGGGTCCTAAGATAGAATGCAGTCTCTGACTGAGAAATTTAGCTATATTTCAAAGGAACTGGAGTGAACAAGAGGAGGCTACAACCAGTAGGAAATATTTGTGAATGCTGTTTTCTAGCAGGAAAATTTTCTTCCATAGGAAAATAGGTTAACCATTCTGAATCCATTGGGCACATATCCTGGGATCGAATAAATAGATGGTAGGTAAAGGGAGCCATGTTTTTCTCTATTGTACTAGGCATTATTTAGGTTAAGTAATCAGAAGAGAGCTAGAATGAACCACATGATAATCTGTCAGTGGATTGTGTCAAAATATCATATATAGTGCCCTGGTCCTGTTTCTACTACTATTCTACAATGAAAAGAACCTGGACTGCTTAGAGAAGTTGCTATATTAAGTTTAAGATTGGGAAAGAATATACACAATGAGTCTGGTGTTCAAAAATATTTTAGGAATATAAAATAGAGATATAGGATCCAACTAAAAAGTGTTCAATGATCAAAGAAGTAGAACAAACATAATGTTTTGGCAATATACATAAGTCTGCATAATTATCAATAGAAGATTAAATAAATGGCATCAGGGCATCAAATTAGAATTACTCTGAATTGCCCGCAAGGATGTTGATGTGTGATAGATACTATGCCTAGGGATATATGAACAAACATCTATGGAGGTTATATAGGGAAGCCAGGATAGACAAAAGTACAGATACTTCTGAAAGTCCAACAAAGAAAACAACTGCATTTTTATTGGGTGGTTTACAGAAATATGGGTGAGGGTTTCTTACAGGAGCAGAAATGACTCCAAGGCATCTGTATCACTAAAGCCCATCCCAGCATGAGTTACTGTACAAAAATTCTGGAAACCTAGAGCACACTGCACAGCCTGCAGACAGCTCAACAGTTTGGAGAGTGTCCTTTCCAGGTGCTTTAGTTGATCTGACCCTCTTCCAGACAGCTAAGCTGATCTCTGCTCCTTCCAGACACCTGTTGTCTGAGCTGCTTCCAAACCAGCAGTTCTTAACCTATGGGTCACCAGCCCCCTGGGAATCATAGATTAGAAATCCTATGTATCAGATATCTGAAATTTGAATCACAGCAATAACAAAATTAGAGATATGAAGTAGTAATGAAATAATTTTGCATTGGGGTTCACCACAACATGAGGAACTGTATTAAAGGGCTGTAGCATTAGGGAAATTGAGAACCACTGCTCTAGATGGTTAAGCTCATCTAAGTATCTTTGAGCTGTCCTAAGAGCTTATATATGCTTGGGAAAGAAGAAGCCTTTCCAATCAGTTTCAGGGAGTTACTGACTAGAATAACTCTGTGCCTGTGTGGTGGTCATCCTGAATTCCTAACCTCAAAGTATTTATGAGAAAAGATGCAGACAAATCCAAATCAAAGGGGAAATCTATGTAGCACCTGACCATTGTTTTCCAAACTTGTTAAGCCAGTAAAAACAATATATGTATGAGAAGCCATCTTAACAATGGTGTGTCTATAGAAACCTACCAATTGAATGGCAGGTGACACATAGCATGGCTTACTAGAAAAATTATGAAGAAAATAAAATATAAAACAATCTAAATTAAGAACAGACTTTACCTTGTGCATTAATTCAGTGCTCCACTATAACAAATTATCAATTGACAATAATAGGGAACACTGGGCAAGTAGATGTCCTAAAATGAATATATATACGAAAAAGGAAAATACCTTCTTTTGAGAACATAGCTGGAAACTGGGATTTAAATTTGGGTTAGACATATATTTTAGAATAGACTTTAGTTGATTCTCAGAAATATTTTACAGGGAATTGAAACCTACTTGACAAGACAATTTCTTCATAGGGTTTAACCTTTCTTTACAGAGCATCCAAAAAAATTCTCATTTCCAGACAGAGATTTGCATTCTTCCCTGTAGATAATTACAAAAAGTGGTTAAGAAAGAAATTGTCATTTATAAGAAAGTTAGAGAATGAGTGCCTGAATGCCTTTAAAAAAATTCTCTGAAAGTATGATGTTTCCAAGGTGGCAGTTGCAACAAAAATGTCTGCCTGTTTTCTTATCAAAGTTATATATGGTAAACTTTGTGGTGTTTCTATGTGGAAACTTTATTCTGATTTGGCAATAGATGCATCTTATAAATAGCAATTAGAGAACAAAGTCATAAACCTTCGAGATTATCCACTCTGGGGATTCTTGCCTGTCACATATTTCTTTGGAGGCTTCCTTGGTTATTAGGGGTAAAATGGATAAGAAAACATTTCCAAAATTGGAACTCTGCAATTAACAGAACTGTCTCCAATTATCCAATTTTGTGTTTGAATATGTGCATGTATTTATATAGGACTTTGATGCTAAGAAAGTGTTTATGCCATTGAAGTGGCCTAGCTTCTATTCTATACTTCAAATGTCTGAGACCACTCCATAATCAATGGTATACTCTTGTTCTCTAATTCCCAGCTCTGTATTCTACATTTGTGTGCTCAACTCTCCCCTTGATGCATTCCATTAAGGCAAAATATCTGGTACACTGTATGGATGATTTCTATTGGTTCAAGCAATAAATCTAGCTATGTGATGTTCCCAGTCTTCCTTAGGTTTTGCTATATTTTTCTGTATATGTTTGGTTTGTGGTCATTGTTTTGATTGCTTATATCACTGGGTTTAGAGTCACTTAGATGATTCACCATTAGGCATGTCTGTGAGAACATTTAAATAATGATACTGAATGATCTGTCCACAGTGTGGGTACCACCTTTCAACCTGAAGCCCAGTTATTAGAATTCTCAGAAAAATGAACTTACAAAGGTCTGCTTTCTCTTCTTCTTTTGGAGCGAGTGTGTCTATGTCCATGCTTCCATCATCCATTGAAACAAGACTCCAGCTTCCCAGCCTTCCAGTATGGACTAGTGATCTTCCATGGGATTCTGGACTTTTAGTATCAGATAAGAATTGCTGTGATGCCCAGCATCTTGGGTTAAGCAGTCACAGGGTTCTCAGCCTTGACCTCATGAAAGCAGCCAGTAATAGATAATCCAGGCTCCTGCTGTGAAAGTTTGTTGAATAAATCCCCAAATACATTTCACTTTAATATTGTTCTTCTTGAGAGATCTGTCCAATGCAGAGAATTGCATTCTTCTCTTAAAGGCAAAATATAATTTTTAAAAAATAGGTATGGATTTGTCTGAATGTATGTACATGAGCACCAGGTAAATGCAAATGCTTGTAGACAATAAGAAGGCATCAAAGATGGTTGTGGGCTGTCATGTAGATTCTGGGGACCAAATTCAGACACTGTGCAAGATATAAACTACTGACATACTTCCCCATCATTATAAGAAACCCCTTTTTAAGGATATTCAGGGTAGGCTTGAGCAAAATGTTTATTTTTTTGTTTGTTTTGTTTTATTTTGTTTTTTGAGACAGGGTTTCTCTGTATTGTTTTGGCGCCTGTCCTGGAATGAGCTTTGAAGTCCAGGCGAGCCTCGAACTCACAGAGATCTGCCTGCCTCTGCCTCCAAATACTAGGATTAAAGGTGTGTGCCACCAACCCATGCCTGTCTTAATTTTTTATTTTTTTTCTTTTTAACAAATATTGTCACATTGTTGTTCAAAGCTCTTTTGCAAAAAGCATGTTAGAAAAATTATCTGTTCAACACTATGAAGGTTGAAGAATATCAACTCAATAAGATGTGCCATGTCTGTACATTCAATTGTCTCTTTGGCAGTCATTTGAAACAATTATATCAACATACAAGCTTTGATCACTTAGGTAAGGTTTGCTTCAGAAAGATTTACTGCTAGAGAGAATGGACACATAAACACAGCCATGCTTTGATATAACCAGTCCATGAATTAAAAAAAAAAAAAAAACAGAAGAAAAATGTCCTGTGTTTTCATTTAAAAGCCTACAGTAAGTTGGAACTAGCATATAGGATATAGCCTTGAGATGACCTAGCTGTATAATGCTTTTAAGTTCCCAAGTGTCAATTACCCTAAGTCACTGACTCAGCATTTTATAGGATAATACCCGAGCATCTATTCACAATTTATTAAAAATCCAGAGAAAGCTGAAATCATGACCCTGAAAAATATAATTTAAAGAATTTTTAACTCCTGGGAGGGGGGAAGAAACCCCTGGGTACTATAAGCACATTTTGTTGAAAAACATACTAAATATTAATAAATATAAGTAGAATTTAAAGGAAAAGGAAAAAAATAGGAAGAGATTGCAGAGCAAAAGCTGCACTTCACTGATTAGGAAATTAGTGCAACACACACACACACACTTCCAGATAACTGAATTTTTGTACCTTATGGAAATTTTTATTTTATTTTGTGTATGAGTATTTTGCCTGCTTATATGTATGTGTACCACACACATGCAGTTTCTGTGTTTCTGGGGTGGGGCAGGCAGAAGAAGTCTTCAGAACTCCTGGAGATGGAGTCTCAGTTTGTTGAGTGATGCCACAGGGGGGTGATGGGAACTGAACACTGGTCCTCTAAAGGAGCATCATGTACCCTTCCTTCTGATGGGAATCTCTCTGGTTCTGTAATATTTCTGTTTTTAATACAACTAATTCTGTAAGCATATATGCATCTTCCATGCATAAAAATATAACTATGATTATATTGTTAGTGTGAACAGCTACCCATGTAAGTGAAAGCCTTCCTTGTCTCAGTGTTGGGGTTCCTTGTTTACCTTTATAGCTTTCAAAGTCTGTGAATTTGGATAAATTTATATTACTGATTTTTGAAGTTCCCATCTATTAAGGGAAAATAATTATAACACACACACACACACACACACACACACACACACACACACACACACACACACACACACCTCACAAATTAATTGAGAAAATGAGAATAAAACCAATCCATGCAAGTCAATTAGCTGTTGATACCCAGAATGAAGTAAGATCTATAAGAATCAGAGACAATTGTTGGTGATGTTTCAGGATAGTGCATTCATACACAGATTAGTCATATCTATATCTGTTTGTCAATATCTGCAATTACATACTTTACATTTAATACCATTTCTCATGTTCTGTTTTCCTACTTCTAATCTACTATTCCCTAGAAAAATAGAGAAGACATTTTATGGAGTGTGAAACTTAATAGACAAGCAAGAGATGTAAGTAAGCCTTTGCCTTTACTATAAGGCTCAAGGGGAGGTAAATCTTTTGGCTCTGCATCATTGTTCATTTCTGAGCTGGGGAATTGCTAGAGACAGCTCACTGTTAGATCGGATGGAGTTATACATGCAGCACCTAAGCCTACATTCTTTCTTACTACATACAAATCATACTATTTTTTGAAATGTAAAACCAAGTGTTTCACTTCATTCCACTACACAATTAACTGCTTTAAGACAATGGTGACTTAAATAAAAATTCTAATGGATTCAGTAATATGAAAGCTTATTTTCATATCAAATTAATTAACTAAAAGTTTTATACAAAGCAAAAGAATTCTTACTAATTTTACATTTCTTAAAGGTCCTTGATTTCTGGATTTTTCTTTTGTATTGTATAAAGATGAGATCTTATTCTGTAGCTCCTGTTGGCCTTGAACTCATTGTGATTCTCCTGCCTCAAACATTAGGGTACTATGTTATTCTAGTTTGTGCATCTTCCTTTAGTCTACATACATGAACACACAATAACATCATTTTGACTGAAGAACTCCCATTTCAAAAAGGCACAGAACACAATGTTTTCTCACCATGAGTCTGAAAATTATTAGATAGAATCTTATGAATCTGAAGTAACAGATTCTTCTCAAGCACAAGCTCAATACTTAGTCAACAAGAAAACAAAAGGTGTTCCTTTGCCATAGGTTTTATTAGTCAGTTTTATTCAAAGGAAAAGGAAAGTGTGTGTTGATTTACAGATGGTGATGATAAATATTTCAAATCAAAGCCTGTTCAGAACCTCCCCTCACAGATATTTTCTCCTACCTTATACATATTTCAACCCCTGTTACTTGATAACACGCCAAAATATCATTTTCTTTGAAGGTTATCAGCATCTCATACTGCTTAATTATAAAGTATGGTTCTAAAAAGTGGTTATAATCTATTAATACATCTATAGCTTCAGATTTGAATGCAGAAAATTTAAATAATATCAAGGCTGTTTTATTCAATAGTTTATTTCTGTGGCCAGCTGGTTATTGCTTTCAATAGTATTATTTTATTTATGTCTTTATTTCACATAATATTTGAATTTATTTGAGTATTTATTTGAATATTTGTTTTCACTGAGTTGCGAAATAGGTTTGACTTGAGTAATTGTGTTCAAAGTTCTTGAAACACTAATTGTGTGAGATTAAAAATATCTGAACTGACAATTCTAAGGATTGCATACAATAGTAGTAGAAGGTAAGAATTATTGCCCTTGTTTTGAGTAAATTAACTTGTGGTAATAGGGATAAAGAAAAGGAATTTCTCTTCAAACCCTGAACAATTTGTAATTAATTATTGTAAGTGAAAAATGAATTAAATTATTTGAAAACTATTCGTAATTTAGAACTTTCTACCTATGAGTATATCATGTTCTTCCAAGTGTCAAAAAATCTAAGGACTTTTAGAAATATGTTGTCTACTGAATAAGTCTAATTTTCTCTTGATTTAACTATGTCATGGCACATTTAGAGTTATTATTTAAGTAGGTAATCTGAATCATTAATATCATCTGTAATTTGAGGAAAATTGTATATGGCTTCATCACTAAGATTCAAGAGTTCTGGTAGACTAGATGTCTGCTCTGACCCTTAGTAACCTTCATGAAAGCTGTGGGATTAAGAATTATCTTCTTTCCACCCAGTGAATCTAAGCAGCATACTTGACAACTTTTTTCTGTCTCTTCTTTGAGTTGGTTTCCCCTCCATTCTCTCTTGACCAGAGAGAATGGCTACATTGTCTTAACCACCCCAGTTCCTGAATGTCTCCCTTGTATTTTCACTATTCTGAACTTGGCATCAAGTCCTCTAGTTATCACTGTTTATAAAAGTAATAAAATTTTCCCATGTAGAAAACCTCCTCTCTAAATTCGCCATAAATTGTAATCAGATAATAAATGTCTTAAAATTCACCTGTATTCTTGAAGCTTGCCTCAGTAGTTCTCTAGTTCATCTGAGAATGGATTTCTGGTTCAACACAATAAATCCATTAAGCAGGCATATTTCAGGGCACACATTTCTGATGAAGTGAGTCCATGATGAAAATATAATTAGACCAGAATTTCTCAGACTCCCAAATCATCCATAAATATAGAATAGCTCCTTCTCACAGCTCCCTGTCCTCCCCTTTTCTGTATCGGAATTGACAGCTGCTGCATAATATGCATGCCTAATATTCAATGTCTGATAACTTTTATTCTTTGGGACTTGGACAGAAAAGAGTAGACTCCATTAAACTTCATTCTTGCTTGGATGAATTTCACAGAGATTAAATCGACTATTTCTTCCAAGCAAACATTCATCATTCATTCATTCCCCTTGACTTAAGAGTTATTAATAAACTCAAAGCACAAGTCTTTATCTTCCCCTTGCATTTTGTTGTGGAAATTTTGATTGTCAGTGACATCAGCCAAGATGTCTCCTGATTCATGTCCTCCTAGAGACTTAGTTATGTATATCTAACTGCATTTTATTTGGTTCTTGTTTTTTTCATCATTGCACCTTTAATTTTTCTTAAGTTCTTTGTATTCTACATCTCACAAGGTCCAATTTTCAATGACTTATTATCCATATGGTTTTAGAAGTGACAAGATAGAGACTTAGCCAGTGGTAATAATAGTTAGACAACAGAAGATATTACTTCACTTCAGAGAATATTTTTCTTAGCTTTTCAGACTTAAGAATTAGGTTGAAATATGGAACATAGGGTAGATCACAATGGAAAGTTATCATGAACAAAATTCTGTGACATGAATTGAATTTGGATAGAGTGTTGGAACTTGAGGAGCAAGTTTCTAGGATACAGTATCAAAGTGGGATTTTAGTTATAAAATAAAGCAAACATGTAGAAGACCAATTATAAAATACAACACAGCTGTTTGCATCTCCCTGGACCCATGATGTCTCCAATATGAGACTTTCATTTCTCCCATTTCTAAGTGGGATCTAGTTCCCTATTACATGTAGTTTGAACTGTGACTAATCACTTGACTGGGTTTCTAGCATAGAGCAAAAGTAACCATAGGTATTTCCATGATGAAATATCAGAATGACGAAGCCCTCATGTGTTCTTTCCTATTTTCTTGGAAACAAATCTAATGCCAGTTGGAGTGGTGGAAGACAAGATTGGACAATGGTAACTGGAACTGATGAAGGCATATAGACAAACTTCACCTCATTTATAAAAGCCGATACACACATTACATGTAGATATTATGAATGCTGACAGCAGTTGCCAATCTACAAAAAGTTATGCTTCATAAATGATTTTTATTTTAGCTACTAATTACCAGCTATTATCAGCAGTTAACCATTTCAACTCCATTATCTGAAACATGGGTGATATGATATTTAAATTTTCTGTTAGATGGCAATATGATTTTCATAGTGAAATGTCATTTTCTAGATTCTGCATTTGAAAACTTGTTCTTATGCTATTAGCTCTATTTGGAGAGGCTGTGGAATCTTCTTTTTATGTACAGTCTTGGAGACATAGAACACTGTAGGAGAGGCTTTAAGTGTCATTGCTCAGACTTGCTTCTTCTTCTATCTCTGCTACTGGATGGTCAAAATGTAATAAGAAGCCCCAAGTTCTTTCCACTAAAGACAAAAATCATAATTTCATGTTCACAAAAAGATGGAGTGTATTCCCTGAAACTGTGAGCCACATAAATCTTTCCTCCCTGTATACTAATCTCAGTTGTCAACTTGATAACTTCTGGAATCTCATAAATACCTCTGCAGGATTTTCTTGATTGGGTTATTACAGGCTAAAAAAAAGCTACCCTAATTCAGGGACACAACTTCTGGAATCAGTGCTCCTAAAAGGACATAGAAGAATGAGGGTCCTGCTTTGGACTTGCTTGTCCTCCTTCCAAATGACAAGTTATTCCACTCTGCTTCTGAGGCATTCTTTTACTGGGAGTAGAGCCTACTTATTCATTTTCATTTTTTCACTTCTGTTGCTTTAAGAACCATGGCTACTATACCCCCTTAATGTTGTTTCTGTCAAGTATTTTGTCATAGCAACAAAAAATTAGCATAGACAGTGAATCCTGATCGCCAAATGAATAATTTGTTAATCATCTCCTATGAATACAAATTAGTATTTGCCTACTTGCCAAGCTACCAATCTAAAAGTCTCTTTCTTTCTATCATATTGGTTCCAGAATTTAAAATAAGTTTCATGTAGCTCTAGACTCCAGAGTACAGAATGAACTATGAACGTTGTTACTGGAAGAGGCATTTGGGATAACTATGTCAATTAACTAAATTTCATTCATTAAGCTGTATTTTTGTGACAGAATTTCACCTAGAAGACACCAAATAATATAATTATTTCCTCCAAGATTATGATATTACTTATGAATTTTATTAATCAGGTTTTCTTGTAAAATAAAAAGATAAGTACCAGTAAAGAAGTAGAAAAATTTAATGTTGTTATATCATCCTCAAGGACAACAAATGGTACAGCTGCTATGGAAATGAGCAAACTGAGGTAAATAAAAATATTAATAATCATAGCATAATATTCTTTAATCCTTATTATTTATCCATCTAAAATATAAGTATCTAGAAGAGATTTCTTGACTGCCATATTCAATACATTTCTCAGAATAATCAAAATACATAAACAACTTAAAAATCCATTAACAGATGAATTGATTAAATAATCATGATTCATATCTTGTCAGAGGGGCCACATGCCTTTAATCCCAGCACTAGGGAAGCAGAGGAAAGTGGATCTCTGTGAATTTGAGGCCAGTCTGGCCTACAAAGCTACACAAAGAAACCCTGTCTCGAAAAGAAATCAAGGTTTATATACAAATAATTGAACAGAACAGAACAGAATAGAATTCACCCTTAAGAAATACAGAGAAATCCTGCTACATTTGATTACATGGATGTACTTGCTAGACTAGTGGTTATATGAAAAAAGTCAGGTACAAAATGACAAATGAATAGTTCCATTGATATGAAGCATCTGAAATCTAATTGACTGAAATGATAGAGTGCTATGTTTCCAGGCACTAGAGGCAGATGAAAAGTTTTACATCATCAGATATAGCGCTTGACTGTGGGACATAGGAAAGCTATAGAGGTCTGCCATAGAACATTTTCCCTGTAGTTCTATGTGCACTTAACCATTCCTATGGTGGAGTGGATTGCAAACTTACGTTTTTTAAACACAGTAAAGAAATCTGATTTATAGGACTTGTTGGCTTTCAATAATTTCCCCATATATTGATATAGATATTTGGTATATAACAGTTTGAGGTATTTCAACATAAAATTCCAGAAAAGAGTCACAAAGATGATGTATCATATGTATCTCCCTTTGTAAATGTGAAGGAGAAATGCTAGTGATATCCTGTACAGAGGAAATGTCAATTTTGCTGTAATATCTATGCCCTTTCCTTGTCTGCTGCTTTACCTGTGTAATCTAATGAGTTCTCTCTAAAGTTAAAGTACTCAAGAATATTTATCTCCAGGCAAAAATTATATGGGTTTAATTTTACAAAAATTATGTACCAGAAAGTCTCTTCTCATTCTTCCTCAGGCATTTTTATTATTGCTATTCAGATAGCATATTCTATCACCCAGATACTTTCCCTTAAAATAGTTTCATGAGCCCCTGGATCTATTTTCTATTAATTGGTAAGAAAGCCAAGTAACATTAGCCAAGAAAAAAAGAATAACAAATATCTAGACATATATATTCTTACAATTTTATTTTTATCTACAAAGGTTAGTTATTAAATGATGGAACAATTCTGCAGTGTTCTCTAGATAGTGAAGAATTTGTGCCCTAGCATTCAGGGGCCTATTTGACCAATTTCCAGTGCTTATAAGGATAATCTTAGGTACACAAATTATAGAAGTTTATATGATTAATTCCATGATGTCTCATAACTTGTTCTTTAGTTGTTTATGGATATTGGGGATATAATAGGCTTTAGACATATAAAGTTCAAAATTCTTTATACAAGACTGGATTAATAGTTCAGAGTATATATGACTAACAAAATTTAGTACAACCTGAGAAGACATGGGGCATGGAGTTTGAGCAAAAATGAGTGAGGAGGAATTTTAATGTCAGAAACCATAATCATTTCAAGAACAAAAGAATGTATGCAAAAGTTGTGGTCAAGCATAGCTATATATTTGTGAGATAAGAGGGAGACGTACTTACTTGGAACAGTGCATATAGAACAAAAGTCAAAATTGCAATGAACAGAACTATGGGACAATGTTCATGCTCACATGAATAATCAGGACTTTATTCCTGGAACAAATATGATATGAGCAAATGGACTCTGTAAGCTAAATATAGTCATAGCAGATTATCAATGTGATTTTGCCTCTGACTCACTCCACATTATTGGCATTTCAGCCTTGACCAGTGACATATGCTAGTAATTGCTTATACTACCATCTCCAAGCCTCATGGGTCTGGCTATATTTGGGGTCTGTATTGGTCTCCAGGGTGACATTCTTGGAAGGAGGTGGAACATAAAACATATGGTTTACAGCAAAGCTTTTAAAGGGTCATTGGAGCACATGGTCATGCCTCTTCCTCTTTCTCTTCATTGTCACATGCTGCTTGCCATAGTGTGCTACCTCATAATGAACCCAGATGGAACAAGACTAAATTATATGCATTCATACTTCCAAGTCTAGCAATAAAGAGAAACACTTTTCTTTTTACAAAATGAGTATGTTGCATAATTTATGATAGTGACAGAGAACTGAAAACCTCATATTTTAGCTCATTGGGAGAACAGTTATTCAAAGGATAACAAGATTAGAATATGTACACTATAGTAATAGTATCTTCCATAGTGGGTCAAGATACTTTCATGGAAGACAGAAATCATATATATATATATATATATATATATATATATATATATATATATATATATATCTCTACTACTGGCTCACCACCCAAACAGATGAGTCCAGATAAGTGTAACTCCCATGCCTCATTAAGGAAACTTCTTTATACAGACAATAGAGAATGGAAGCTGTCATAGAAATCCACCATTGAAGAAGGGAGTTCTAACTTCTATATTTACAATATAATTCCTAAAGCTAAACATATCAAGCAATACAGCAAAGAAGGTACAGAATTATTGCAAGAGCAACAGGACCAAGATGCCTGCTTCTAGACAGTATCACACCCAGGGAATTATAATAATATAGTTACTTAAACAAGGCATTCATTATAACATCACCAGTCAACATAGGCAGTGTGGATGGAAGAAATTTCACCAAAAGCTGAAGTGCTGCAGGAAATCAATGATTATCTAGAGAAATAGAATCAGTTTTCTCCAGGGTCAATAGCCCTGAATTGTTAACCATTCCCAAGTGGTTAATCCCAAATACATGTACATGTGATCAACATTAACTAAGCTAATTAGATCATATCTGTGTTGTATTTTTACACTCACACAAATTATGTATAGCATATATGTTATATATAACAGGAAATCTCTCTCTCTTTCTCTCTCTCTCTCTCTCTCTCTCTCTCTCTCTCTCTCTCTCTGTGTGTGTGTGTGTGTGTGTGTGTGTGTGTAAAACAATAATACAGAAACAGAGAGTTTCAGAGGGAGTTGGAATGGAAGGTAGATGGAGCTGGACACTGAAGAGGGAAAAAGAGATGGAAATGATATAACTACAGTGCAAAATTGTCAAAATAATATTTTATTTTTTAAATAAGTAATAAATCCCTCTGCATTTATATATACTTATGTCTTTTAAAACCTAGAAAAGCTGAAATTTTATTGTAGTATCCAATCATTTTGACTAACTTGTCACCACTCCTTCTAAGCTTTGGTACCTGGCATACAACTGTGAAAGTCTAGAAACACAATTAAATAGTCAAAGAATAACTAAATGCACCAGCTCAAATTATAGTACTATCATGTGGGTCTGAGTGGTAGCAGTAGTGGATTGTATGTGTTCATCTTGGACCAAGCTTGGCATCGATCAATAATTTTTTTCTGATTTATTAATAAAATTTTTCATAGGTGGTAAGGCATTTATCTTTTAAATGTCTAGTAGAATGTGGAATGTTGAAGTGGAAAGAAAATAAAATCCTGACCTGCTTAATAAGTTATAAACATATTGTTAAACATAGGCCTATCATTATCTATTTATGGCAGTAAATTAATTCCAGTTCTCAGAATTATACAATTATCTGGTTTACCACAGTTACCAGCTGAAAACACTTATCTTAACTCTTGGAGAATCTATACATTAAATCATAAAAGCTCATAAAAGACTTAGTGAGATATCCAGTTAAGTGTGTTGAAGCCAAAAAAATTGAAATTTATACATTTGGGGCTGTCCTTGACTGTGTCTTTCCTCTGTATGTGTATCTTTTTTAAAAATTTAAATTAGAAACAACTTTGTTTTACATGTCAATTCCATTTCCCTCTCCCATCCTTCTTTCCTGCCCCCACCAACTCCCTATGCCATCCTATTTCTGCTCCCAAGGCAGGTTGAGGCCTTCCATGGGATATCTTAAAAGCCTGTCATATCATTTGGAGCAGGGCCTAGGTCCTTCCCACTGAGTCTATACTGAGACAGTATCCCTCTATGTGGAATGGGCTCTCAAAGTCCATTTGTATACTGGTGATAAATACTGATCCACTACCAGAGACCCCATAGATTGCACAGGCCTCCCAACTGACAACTACATTCAGGGTTTTGGATCGGTCCTATACTGGCTTCCCAGTTATCAGTCTGGGGTCCATGAGCTCCCCCTTGTTCAGGTCAACTGTTTCTGTGGGTATCATCAGTCCAGTCTTGATCCCTTTGCTCATCACTCCTCTCTCTCTGCAACTGAATTACAGGAATTCAGCTCAGTATTTAGCCTTGGGTGTCTGCTTCTGCTTCCATCAGCTAGTAGATGAAGGCTCATGTTTGTCTTTTTGTGACTGTGTTACCTCACTCAGGATGGTTTCTTCTAGTTCCATCCATTTAGCTGCAAATTACAAGTTTCCATTTTTTTCTGCTGACTAGTATGCCATCAGTAAACATTTCTTTAGTGAAATCTCTGCCATAATCTTAAAGAATTTTGGTGTGTTTTGATATACAAGTAGTAGAGACACTGTGTCTGACTATTAATAAATGACTTCCTGAAACTGAGAAGCTTCTGTAAGGCAAAGGACACAGTCAACAAGACAAAATGGCAGCCCACAGAATGTGAAAAGATATTCATCAACACCACATCTGACATACGACTGATTTCCAAAATATATAAACAACTTAAGAAGCTAGTCACCAAATAATCCAATTAAAATTGGGGTATAGAATTAAATAGATAATTCTCAATAGAGGAATCTAAAGTGGATGAAAGACACTTTCAAATGTGCTCAACAACCTTAGCTATCATGAAAAGTCAAATAAAAACAACTGGGAGTACCTTCTTGCTGCTGTAAGAAGGGCTAAAATCAAAAACAGCAGCAACAATTTATGTTGTAGAGGATATGGAGAAAGGGGAACATTCCTCCACTGCTAGTGGGATTGCCGAAAGGTACACTTTGGAAATCAGTATGGGGGATCCTCAGAAAAATGGGAATCAGTCTACCACAAGATCCAGCAATTCCACTCTCAGGTAAATACCCAAAAGATGCACATTCCTACAACAAGAACATCTGTTCAATTATGTTCATAGCAGGATTATTTATAATAGCCAGAACCTGGAAACAACCTAGATATCCCCCAACTGAAGATTGGATAGAGAAAATGTCTGCAGTTAGATTCCATTGGTCTACTTGTCTACTTTTGTGCCAGTACCAAGCTGTTTTCATTTCTATAGCTCTATATAGTAGAGCTTGAGGTCAGGGATGGTGATGCCTCCACAGGTTCCTTTATTGTAAAGGGTTGTTTTGGCTATTTTTTGTCCTTTGTTATTCCATATAAAGTTGAGTATTGTTCTTTCAAGGTCTGGAAAGACTTGTTCTGGGATTTTGATGGAGATTGCTTTGAATCTGTAGATTGCTTTCGACAAGATTGCCATTTTTACTATGTTGATCCTACCTATCTTAGAGCACGGAAGATCTTTCCATTTTTTGGTATAGCCTGTGTCTTTTTATAGACAAGTTAAGACCATTAATATTGAGGGAAATTAAGGATCACTGAGTGTTAACTCTTGTCTGTTTTGGATTTGGTGTTGGTAGTGGTGGTATTGTGTGTGGATTTATCCTGATTTTTATTCAATCTTTTGGTAACATGGGTTTATGTAGTTAACTTTTTTGGCTTGGAGTTTTCCTTCCAGAACTTGCTGTAGGGCTTGGTTTGTGAATACATATTGTTTAAATCTGGTTTTGTCATGGAATATCTTGTTTTCTCCATCTATATCTATTGGAAGTTTTACTGGGTATAGTAGTGTGGGCTGACATTTGTGGTCTCTTAGTGTTGGTAGAATGTCTATCTGTACCTTCTGGCTTTCAGAGTTTCCATGGAAAAGTCAGGTGTAATTCTGATAGATTTGCCTTTATAGGTTACTTGACCTTTATTACTTTGCTACTCTTAATGTTCTTTCTTTATTCTGTATGTGTTTGATGTTTTGATTATTATGTGATAAGGGAACTATTTTTTTTTTTTTTGATCTAGTCTATTTGGTCTTCTGTAATCTTCTTGTACTTTCATTGGCATGTCTTTCTTTAGGTTGGGAAATTTTTCTTCTAGGATTTTGTTAAATATGTTTTCTGTACCTTTGAGCTATATTTCTTCACCTTCTTCTATGTCTATTATTCTTAGGTTTGGTTTTTCAACGTGTCCCATATTTCCTGGATATTTTGTGTTAGAGCTTTGTTGGACTTAAGATTTCCTTTGCTCCATGAATCTATTGCTCCTAATGTATCTTCATCACCTGAGATTCTCTCTTCAATCTCTTGTATTCTGTTGGTTATGCCTGAATTTTTAGTTCTTGATAGTTTACCCAGCTTTTCTATTTTCAGCATCCCCATAGTCTGTATTTCTTTTTTCTTATTGGCTATATTTCAGCTTTCAAACCTTGCATTGTTTGAATTGTTTATTGTAATTCTTGGTTTGTCTTTTCCTCCATTTCTTGAATTTTTGTTTGTTTTTTCTTCCATGTCTTTAAAGGATTTTCTCATTACCTCTATGAGGGTCTCTATCATCTTCATAAAGTTGTGAGTAGGGTCATTCTCTTTTGCTTCAACTGTGTTAGGATGTTCAGATTTTGCCAGTATGGATTCTGTGGTGTCGTATTGATCTCTCTGTTCTTGACTGTTCAGCCAGGTCGGCTCCCCTGCGTTCAGGCCCCAAGCCTCAGGAGGCTCTGAGCAGGGCACTGGAAATGGAGGCAGAAATGGACCCATGCTTGCCTCCCTCCATGGGTGGAGGCAGAACTAGCACTACCATGCTGGCAGACTCTGGATGGGCTGGCTGCTCCACTGGGGTGGTTTCCCCCATTGTGTAGTCCCCAGGCCTCAGGAGGCTTCCAGCAGGGCCCTGAAAGTTGGGCTGGAAAGAGGCCCATCCTTATGTCCTCCCATGACGGGGGGGGGGGGGGGGGGTGCAGGACTAGGACACTGACAGACTCTGGATACCCTGGTCTGCCAGGACAGGTTCCCCTTTCGGTGTGTGTGTGTTTTTATTGCACTCTATAGATTCAGGTTTGAATTGTTCTGAGTTAAGAACTCTCAGTCCAGGTTGTATAGGGTACCTAAGTCTTACTGTTACATGCTTTTTTCCAAGCCCTAGTGGCTACTTATCAGAATCTCCTTGACTCTCAGACATTTCTTTTTAAAATAGATTGTTCTCTGATTCAATACATACTGTCCACAGTTTCTCCTCCCTCCATGCCTCCCAGTTCCCCCACCTCCCCGATTTCCCAGATCTACTCCTCCTCAAATTCCCTACAGAAAAGTGCTGGCCTTCAAGAGACAATCACCAAACATGACAAAACAAGATATAATAACACAAAAGCCCTACATAAAGGTGGACAAGTAGTGAAAGGTTCGGGGATTATGCTGGCCTGCCCCTGTTACCTGGATACAGGCAGTACCATAGTTAGCCCGGGGTTCCATGGGAACTAAGTCTGCACACAGGTGCAGAGGACAGATAGATCTTTAAAAGACAGATAGGTCTCTGCCCATTTACACTCTCTACACTCTCTACTCTTCTCCTCTTTTCTTTCTGCTTCTGATTCTCTTCACTCTCTCTCTATGGTAACAGGTCATGGAGGTCAGCCATTAGCCCTGTTTCTCTTCTCCTTTAGTATCCCTACTACGCTGGGCCTGTAATAAACTGCTTAATATGGTTAATATGTCTCCTAGTCTTAAGCCTCATCCACCTCTTTTCTTCTTTATTTCTAATTTAAGCAAAAATTTAGCAAGTAGGATGCTTTTTTGTCCATTTTTAAATTTTAATTAGAAACAAGATTGTTTTATATGTCAACCCCAGTTCCCTCTCCCCCCTTCTCCCCTGCCAACCCCAGTTAACACCCTACCTATCCCATACCATTTCTGCTCTCCAGGGAGGGTGAGCCCTTCCATGGGGGGTTCTTCAAAGTTTGTCATATCCTTTGTGATAAGGCCGAGGCCCACCCACATGTGTCTAGGCTCAGGGAGTATCTCTGAGGCTACTGTACACTTGCTAAATTAAGGCCAGCCAATTTTGTTTCCTCAATCAAAGTCTAACTTGAAGCCAATGAGTTTCAAATATAGTACTTCCTTTGAAATTTATAACTCACACATTTGTTTTGTAGTAATGAACAAAGACAAAAGAAATTGTGGTTTTCTTGGCATAATTCTGCCAGCTCTGAATTGCAGGTGAACATATCCCCAGATGTTGGCAGAGGAATATTTCATCTAGGCTACAGAGCATGTAAGCGGCCTTACCTTGTCAGAAACGTTGCCATCTAAGGTCATTGATTGTGTTCATTTATTCCTACAATTAAAGAATTAAAAGGCAGAAAATATTTCAGACACAATAAACAGCAACAGGTAACAATTGTTATTAAAAGTGAAGAAATATACAGAGAGAGTCAGGTGCATGAAGGGACTTATAAAATCAAAAGGATGCTCCTCAGAGGGGATGGAGAATCATTTCTATCTGGAATGATGGGAGCTTTAAGTGCTTTTGGAAGCCTGGGATGGTTAACTCTCCCCCATTTTGGATTGGTCAGTTTAGACAAAGGAAGGGAAACTGACAGGCCCACATATTCAAGCAAACATGTTCAGGACTGGCCTTGAATACGACTGACAATCTGGAGTGATCAGTAGAAAGCAATGCCCTGCTGATAGAAGAAAACCCATCCAACCAGGCCTTTGTCTCATATCAAGAGGATGAGGACAGTGCCAAAAGTTTTCTATCATTCTACTTATCTATGTCCCCTTTTCTCTGTCCTCTGTCCATACCTGCCTGCTTATCAGGGAGGTGTCCAGGCTCCTAGTCCCTCACATACATGCTCTATATCTCCTTTCTTCCTTTTTGTCTTTTAAAATAAGGAATATTTTCTTTCTACTTCCCTTTTGATCTCTCCTAATTATTAATTATTCTGAATTCCTTGTGTTTCTTTGTTCCAATTCTTGGTGAAGATCAAATCAGTCAATCTCTATGTCTCTCTCTCTCTCTCTCTCTCTCTCTCTCTCTCTCTCTCTCTCTCTGTCTGTCTCCCTACTTATCCCTCCCTTCCCCCAGCCACTCGTCTGTATAGAGCTCATTTGTTAACTGTCCACTTCATTTATAGAATTGAGACAGAGAGCAAGTGAATCTGAAATACAAAATTACCCCACCCCTGAGCCAAGTTGTAGGAACATAATAGTTTCTTTTAAAAATCTTTGAGGAAACAGCAAAAATAATGTATCCATGGGTGTCATGCCTTTCTTTTATTTGGTTTTCCAAATGTTTACTTGGTGAATCTATTCCTTGTAGAGAATGGCTGCTAGTTATTGCCATGTTCTGGATATTAGAACATAAAAATAAATTAAAATGATTACTGTATAAATGGTCCAGTCAAAGGAAGCATTGTTATAGCTAGTTCATTTAAAGCCTCTATATTAAGAGAAAACATCTATCTGAAAGTGTATTTTTTATGTCACTGTGGTACGATATTCTTGTACTGTTCATGGGGTGTTCAATTAAATCAACTGACTAAATGCACAGAGATACAGTAGAGATCACAGACAGATGCTGCTGTTTTGACTGGTTGTGTGTGTTTTCTGATCATCAAGAACATCCATAACTCTCCAAAATTATATATCTGAAGTTCTGATGTAAATGGCAAAGATAATTTTGCCTTCACTAAAAAGTATAGTAGTCTGCAGTGCATCACAGTGGAGACTAGAATTAGAAATATTTCAACCACACAAAGGTATAAAATCCATTATTCTATTTTCATGTCATCCCATGGGCAAAGTTCTCTAATTTGTCTCATAATTCAATTCTTGCTCATTTTCAGCTTTAAATAAACTCTTATCAACAAAAGTAAGTGCTTGGGAATCACAAAAATGCTAAAGGTTCCTGGTTTACTTCCAGACATTCATCACTTCCCAAAGGTAGTCTCATGTAAACTTGCTGCAAAGTTTATCAGCAAGTGACTTGATATGTTTCAAATCTATAAAGTTATCAAAACATTGATTTCTTACATCTAAAGAACTATACTGAAAGATTTATGCTCTTGAAATGAAGGGGGAAGTAACTTTTTACCAACAATTATGTCAGAATATACCTGATTCAGGTTTGTCCAGCCATCTCTACCTGCAACCTCCCCAGGCTTTAGTCGCTGTTTTGTTTATACACTCAAGTTGCTTCAGTGTCTGATCAAAGCACACCTCTTCTGTACCACAGCAGTGTAACCCCTAATTAATTAAAAAATTCAACTCATGTGTTAAAATAATTTAGAAGTTAGCTGGTATTATATCAGTGAAATAGAAAGGTTCTCTTTAAACAAGAAAAACAAAAGCAATTTTATTGTCCTGTACCAAATCTCCCAGAATACAGCAGAGGTTGAGAAAAGAAATTTATTGTGAAGAAAAACAAAAAGAAGAGCTGAATCACTGCTCTTATCTTACCAAAGACAAAGTCTATAAAATATTAAGAACTTTCAACTTGGGACTGGCTCAGTTTTGAGCTGTTAAGCTGCTGATGCCTTTTTTTTTTTTTTTTTTTTTTTTTTAGATTCTTAGAGACTTTCTCATGCCTAAATTGCTGCTTTTGCAGCTTTGTTTATGTGTAATTTTTGAAACACATCTACTCTTATGACAGAACAAGAAAAATATTGTGCAACTCAATATTAGAACAAATGAAGAAGTTTGTTCATCATGGCAAATCAAACACAGCCTGGAGTAAATGCTGTATCTAAGATTTGCATTGGCCAGGCATTGGTGGCACACACCTTTAATCCCAGCACTTGGGAGGCAGAGGCAGGCTGATCTCTGTGAGTTCGAGGCCAGCCTGGTCTCCAGAGCTAGTGCCAGGATAGGCTCTAAAGCTACACAGAGAAACCCTCTCTCGAAAAACCAAAAAAGACTTGCATTGATCTCTTCACAACTTTTTGTTCCTGGATGACTCCCTTTTCTTTCTGATGTTAGCTGTAGCTGCTGGGTCACACAAGACCTTATTTCCACGTGGAAGACTTGAAGACTGCCTTTCCTCAGGCACTTGAAGTCTCTTAACTGACAACCACAGTTAAGTAGTGATTACTTTGCTAAGATGCCTAGCCCCTTCCTGGAACAGAGGGTCAATGAGTGAATAAAAAGCCCAGGTTACCTGCCTAGAGTTGGTGAACTCTGAAACTATCTAATATACTCAACTTCCCTACAGGCATAGACAAGGTTAACTCTGAAGAAAACAGTCTGAACTCCATCACCTTGGCTACTCTCACCCATGTTTTCCTGAGCTGCTTCCTTCTATCTTAGGTCTTCCGTGGAAGTATGTCTCTGATAGCTTACACATGCATTCTCAATCTTGGTTTTCCAGAAGATAGAGCTGAGGCAACCATCTTCCTTCCTGCTGATTTAACACAGTCTGGCTACCAGTTCATAATTGCCAAATTTTGACAAACATCTAGCTGTTGCATATCTTTGGTATTTAAATGACATCTTGCTATGTAATGAGAGTGGGACACAGTGACTGTTGAGTTTAATAAATGCACACATGAAATATGCTTTCTATAGCTGCTTTGTAAATTCCCCCTCAAAGCATACCTATCCCCACTAAATAATAAATCTTTGGTGTAGAAGTTACTTTTTCCCAATTAGTAAATTTCAACATGCAGACAGATCTGGTTGCTTTGTTGTACAAGCATGACATCTTTTGAAATGTCTTTTAAACAACTACTGATTCCTTGTATACTTTAAATTACTCTCTAAAAAGAGAGTACAGTATGAGGAGTGAACTAGTGACCATAAAAGGATGATTTTCCTTATTCTACTTTCACTCTCCCAGTATAACAACTGTCAAAATTTGACATAGATAATTTTAGATTGAATATACATACCATATGCCAACATTCATAAATATGGGCATACATATAATTCATCTTGATATGCTCATTTTCATGAAATTTGTTTATATTGTCCATATCTTTTTTCAGCTACCTTCCTTTAATGTAGAAACATGTTGCTTCCAACCTTTCTCCACTTGAGAACAAGGAGATCTGCCTCCATTTTTATCAGTAAAGGATCAATGATCTTCCTCTTGATCTGTCAATACTTTGCTTTATGCCTTTGTACAACTGAAGATGTGGATAGAGATTTTTCCAATAGAGGTCTAAAATCTTGGAAATGTACCTAATGATTATTGGTAAATGTTTGAATTCAAAAGTAACCCAACATATTTAGAGAATTCTACCATCCTCTCTAAATGTGAATACCCAGTTTCTCATGAATAATCCCTCCCCAATTTATTTCTATTTTCAACTTCAAAGTAGTGTTGATATATGTACGTATAGAATAGCTTCTGCATCCTTGATTGTGAGTGTAGTATAACTATAAATCAAGCTTACAAACTAAATAAACCTTACATTATTGGTAATAAATACACACATATACACACAAGCACACACACACACACACACACACACACACACATATATATATATATGCTGTTGTTTGTCTTTACATTGATTATTTTTAAATAATAAAATATTTTAGCCTTATTATTAAACAATTATATTTCTGCCATCACTTATTTTTCAACTTTTAAAATTACATTCATTTATGTATTGTGAGACAGGGGTTGTCTTTGCTAAGGTACTTACATGGAAGTCAGTGGTTAGCTTGCAGAAGTGGGTTCTCTTCTTCCATATGTTGGTCTGAGAGATTGAACGCAGGCTATTAGGCTCAGCAAAAGCACTTTTCCCCACTCACCAGCTGCCTGGCTTGTATTTCCTCTATCACTTCTGAATGTTACTTCATTCCTAAAGTGACACACATTCTCCATTGAACATTATTTTCATGTAAAATTTTATGTTGTATTTGCTGTCTTCTGATCATATTGTTTTTCTTAAATATATGAGTGATAGGTGAATATAAGTGTGTGAGAAGAGAGTGGGCATAGTAGGAATTTGGCTCTTTTTACCCTGGGAATGAATATTAGCCTGTTATAGCTGCTCAGTCATCTGCTTATTAACTGTATTTTTTATATAGAAAATTGATGGAGGATACATTGACTCTATCTGTTTGTTTCTTTTCATTTGGAGGGCTTACTTTTTCTTCTTGATCTGTTGCCTCAATTCCCACACAATGTTCTTAAGACATCTGTGACTTTGTTGTGTCTGACCATGTGGAGGAAGACAAGAGCACGGTCATTTTGCCAGTTTAGGGTTTGTCAAAAATAACCTTGTTCATTTCTTCCTTTCTAAAATCTCTTACTATATGAAGTCCTTGATGTTTTGGGAAAAATACACATTTTCCTACTGTTTCTAAAACCAAACTGTACTGTGTGGTGGTTAGTTTGCCATGTGAATCAGACATATGCAGACTGTGAAGTGTCTTAGAATTCTTAATCATCTTAGATATAAATAAAACTTCAATTTGATATATTTTCTGTAGATATTTGTAGTCCACAAATCTTTCATCATGATAATAAAATGAACACCCCAAATAGAAACTAATATGCAATCTAAAACTTTGTAAAAATGTTCATATTATTAAAATTCAATTCTCAACTCTGTCTCAAAGACAAGTCGCTGCCCCACTACAGATTCTGGGTGTAATAAGAGTGGGGAAAGCTTCCTCTTTCTTCTATAATGTTTTCTTTAATGTGGCCTCTACACTCATGTCTGTTGACAGCTTCCATCCTAGGCTTAGTAGTTGTGCTGAAATTTAAGGGTTAAATAGGATCTTTATCTTGTTGTAATCACAGCTAGGCATTATACTCTGGCTTTCTCAGTATTGCTCAAGCTCTTACTGATGTCATTGACCCTATGGGATTCCCATTTAGCTTGCAGCTCTTGGAATGGAACAGCTAAGGTAGGTCCTTCTGGTTACCATCTTATCCAAATATTGAGTTGCTTTGTGTACACCTGGTCTCATAGAACCCAGTGTCAACCCAAGAAACTCAGCTTCTGCCTGATAATCACTTGAGTACCTGCTTTCAACATGAATGGAAAACAGACTGTGAGGAGTATTCCTGCCAGCTTAACCAGTATGTGTCCAGGCAAGAACCTCTTTCCTCCACGACTTTTTGAATGTGCTATTAGTGTGCTTTCCTAGCTGAGACACTTCCATGTCAGCCTTTGGTGTGCTCTTCTCCCCTGGCTTTCTCTCCTTCATAGCACTCTAGGGGGTAACTAAAGTTACTTGATTTTACATGGACCTCCTGAAGCTTGATTCTGTGCGACAGAAACAACTCCTTGCACATCATGATGACTGTGTTCTGTGTGAATGGAGGCCCTGGAGAAAACCAG
Organism: Cricetulus griseus; assembly: GCF_003668045.3. Classification (NCBI taxonomy): domain Eukaryota; kingdom Metazoa; phylum Chordata; class Mammalia; order Rodentia; family Cricetidae; genus Cricetulus; species Cricetulus griseus. The sequence continues at coordinate 34,163,504 of NC_048601.1, read as the reverse complement.
TGTGTCCCCATGGATCTTGCCCCCTGGGGGTGTGCAACTGGGAAGTCTCTGATCTGTTCTGCATAGTATGACCATTTCACAATAAGGCAGAGTGGGCCAGGGCTGTACAGAAAGGACAATTCAGCACATGTCCTCTAAAGATAATGAACTGGTATTCAAGTCCTTTGTCTTAGTGAATTTTGTAAGTGTGAGGAACTCCATGTCTTCCTTTTGTTTTTTTCTGTAGTGAATTTCCTCGGGCAAACAGATGCCTAACAAAAACGAGAAAGAAGATGAAAACAGGTGTGAAATACTTAGGAGAAAAAAATGTCATTCTTCCTGCCATTTATTTTCTTGTTTCTAGCCTCTCCCTCTTCTGCTTATTGGGACAGCTTTTTACTTCAGATAAAGATGGGAAATTTCCAGTTCATGTCAACTAGTATTTCTACCACTAGATGTTAAAAAGCAGTGACAGGGAAAACTGCAATATGATTTGTTTATAACATCCCATATTTTAACTTGGCTAGTTTTCATAACAAGGATCCATCTGCATTTCAGTTGCACAAATAGAGTATCTGAGGCACTGATGTATATGGAGATTGTCCCAGGCTATGAATTAACAAGCATCACAGTCAGGGCTGAAACCTCCATGTGAGGAGACATAAAGCAATTCAGCTTTCCTTGGATTTTTATTGTATTAATTTGTTTTGTTTTGTTTGCTGTGTTTTTCCACAGAGGATTTTTTTTATACCTAAGCTGGCCTTGAATTCACTATGTAGCCAAGGATAGGCCTAAACTCCTGATCTTTCTGTCTCTACTGGCTGCTATCCCTCCCTCTAACAAAACTTGTGCTACCTAAAAGGAAAAAAATGTATTTCAAGCTATTTTAAAAGGTTTCTCTGTTCTTGTAAAGCAGTGCTGTGTGCAATAAATGTCATACTGTCCTGTACTTCAGCATCAGTAGAGTTTTGAGAAATTTTGTAGCTGGAATTTCTTTCCAGTCTGGTCCAGCTGCCTCTTTGCATCAAGTAAATACACAAACACTTATATTAAGTATAAAATTTTTGGCCAATGGTTCAGGCTTCTTATTGACTAGCTCTATCTTAATTATTAACCAATTTCTATTAATCTACATATTGCCACAAGGCTGTGGCTTACCCATAATCCAGCATGTTACTCTTTGGGCAGCATAGAGTCTCTTGACTGCCTATCTCTGCCTTCCTTTCTCCAGCCTTCTCCTCATCTGGTAGTCCCACCTAGCTACTGGATAATCAATATTTTCTTCATCAACCAATAAGAGAAATACATATACAGAAGGACATCCCATCAAAATTTCTTTCCTCTGGGCATTTCTGGAGTAAATTTAAGATCTAATATGTGAAAGCCATAAGCTGTGTTTTATAAGGATGGCTTTCTGGGTTTTTAGGGTAGAGTACATTTTATTGAATATTATTTTCTCTCTCTCTCTCTCTCTCTCTCTCTCTCTCTCTCTCTCTCTCTCTATCACACACACACACACCAGGGTGTGCATATGGAGGTCAGAAAATTACTTTTAGAAGTCATTTCTCTCCTTCCACTTGTGAGTCACAGGCACTGAACTCAGACCATCAGCCTTAGCAACAGAGCTTTACCCACTAAGCCATCTTACTACTTGATACCATATTGTCTTCATCTTCCAATTACAGACTGATGGTGAAGCTTCATAAGGGTCATGGTGTTGGTTTTGTACTACATTTTAAATTTACTCAATATCTTAGTATTTCCTAGGAGAAAATGTGACATTCTTTTTAAAAATAAATAGTTAGACTTAAGGATGCTATTGTACTTGGTCAACTACATTTAATATTCAATTTTCCTTGGAGTTTACTCTCCTGTCAGAAGCATATACTCTGGGTGACCACATGAACTTACACATCATGGCTCATGTTTTGATACATCTTGTCAAGTTAAATCTTATGAGATTGGGTATGTCTGAGTGTATGTAAATATATTCACCACACACAGAGACACTGTGAGGTGGTTAGAGAGAGTGTCAGAATCCCTGGAACTCTTGTTATAGGCTCTTGTGAGGTTCCATGTATGTTCTAAAACAAAATTTCTCAGCCACTGAGCCCACCCTAGACCCTGAACTGAGAACTTTCGAGTGATGGTTCTGTAGACTAATGGAGGGGTCATTCACAAGGGCATGCAATCACTAGCTAATATAAAGAATGCCTTTTTCTATGCTTCAGCAGCACTTGTTAAAGAGGAAAGTGCCTCACTTAAGAGTTTAGCATGTCTTTGTATATGGTAATTTGTGTGTGTGTGTGTGTGTGTGTGTGTGTGTGTGTGTGTGTGTGTGTGCTGATGTGTGCATGCAATCATGTATGCACACATGTGCCATGCACATGCACTTTGGTTGGAGTAAACACATGCAGGTTAGAGGATAACCTTAGGTCTCTGACCATATCTCCAAATCTTCCATCTTAACTTGCCATAAGATTGAGTGTTTGCTGATGAATATACCATGCTAACTCTCTTGAGATCTTCCAAGGATTCAACAGTCTCTACTGTCTCCATGTTACTAATGGAATGTTGTGTTCACCATGTCTGCCCTTATGTAGGTTTTGGATAATAGGACTCAGGTCAATGTGCCTGTGTAGCAAGGGATTTGCTCACTGGAATATCTACTCAGGTTCAAATTCAGCATCCATGAAAGAAATCATAAAAGGAGATTTTACTGTGTTTATTGAATAAAGCAAATTTGAATGTTTACTTAAATTCTTTATGCATATGGGAAATGAGAGGATTTGACTTACATATGCATTGCATTAGATTTCAAGCAGGGTATTAATGCATCTACCATTTGAATTTTTATCTTTTATTATTTTAAGATGTATACTGCCTTACTCTTAACACTGTTTTCCCCAATATACTATAGAAAAATTAAACTTATTTCTTCTGTCCAACAATTCTTGATTCAGGTCCCATCAGAAAGTTTGTACTATATAGTGTACACTCTCTCACCACACTTCAGACTTTCTTATTCCCTCTAAAACAGTGTCTGAGATTTATGGTCCAACCATAGCCAGCTTGTTTGTTGCCCTCCATCAAGGCCGGAAAGTGCCCCCCCAACCCTGCTCTCTAATAGCATAATGAAGCTCAAGATCTGTTGCACCCCTTGTAAAAGATCTTCTGCTGTTTCTTACCTAGGGCTTCCACTGTGAGCCTCATCTTTGATCATAAGTTGTACTACTATGCACACTGCTCATCAGTCACTTAGCTAGCACATAGATTAGTACCTTGTGGTCTGGCTACAGCAGTAGAAATACTACAGTAAGCCTTGGGTATTATTACCGCCTAGCATTGCATTTTGGTATCTGTGTCATTCGCCTAACTTCATCTCATGTCAGCATCCTGCACCATTTCATCCTCATAGGAGTGAAGAAGGCAGCACAGAAAGATGTGGGGAAAGGAGGGGTTGGGCTTCAAATAGCTTCTATTTCCACAGATTATTATAATGATACCATTTTTTATTGATTTTAGTTTTGACAATGCTTAATTAATTATAGTGTGTATAGTAAAATACAGTGTACATAGGAATCAATGTCCTCAGTGGCTTTGGGCATCCCCTGGAGAAATTGAAATATCTCTTCCAGAACTTAGGAGAGCTACTATAATTTTAGAGACTTGAGTAATTGTCCTGTAGAAGAAGCCTGTGGTGTGTGTGTGTGTGTGTGTGTGTGTGTGTGTGTGTGTGTGTATACTTATACTGAAAACATGCTTCTGTTTTGAATCTGGTATTTCATTTGTCTTCACCTTTTACCTTAATAGTTACTATCAGTTTTAGTTTTAAGATGTTTTCATTTGTGAATTTATAATACAACTATTTTTTAAATATTCAAGGTTATAATAGTTCAATAACACTTTCATGAAATCATTTCGTAGCAATTTTTTAGCACTTATGATGTCCCATTTACATTTCTGCAAAACCCTTGATGTGGAACTTATAGGTCTTGTTGCAGTGAATGTGATGGTATGAGAACCTGACATATGAGTTACTATTAAAGATGCTTTCCCTTTTCCTGTTTTGTCTTCAGCAACTTGTTACAACTGTGCTTTGTGTAAGTTGATTGTAATTATTATTTACCTTTTGGGATTTCAAGCAAGACAAGGCTACATTTGTAGACAAGACCAACTTAGAAATTGTTATGAAAATTCAGTCTGGCCTCAAACCCACAATAAACCTCCTGCATCATAGTCTTGAGTAGTAGGAAGGCAGACATGAACCACCATGCCTGATTTACTTGGTTGTGTTTTGACTTGCTGACATTTAGAGATTAAAAGTCTCATTGCCTTTTTCCTGGTATTTTAGGTCACTTTTATTTGGTGAAAATTTGACTTTACGGATTTTGAGACTTATCCTTAAAATCCCTCTGCTATCTTTCTCTTATAGGTTTTTCATATGGTGATTTTGGCTTAAGTACTCAGTATGTTCAATGCATTGTTTCCCATAAGCAGGGAGCATGGAGGGGAGTATGCAAAAGAGATTTAAACAACTTTTCTGAGAGTACAAAAAGCTGACTTTCTTCTTTGTTTTTAAGGTTTATGGTATCTTTTGAGAATTTCATAGGATGTATTTTTTATGTTCATTCTGCCTTCCTATTTTTTTCAAGATCCTCTCCACATCCTAGACATGCTTGTTGATTGTTATCTAACTCTCTCTCTCTTTTTTTTTTTATTTTAACCAATAAAGAATCAGGAGGCAGCTATTGGGATGCAAATCTGCTAGCTCAGAGAGGCAGTGAAAACAGCTGGCTGCTTCCTCCTCTGCCATTGTCCCAGAAAGAGAATTTACTGCCACAACTTCTCAAACAAATACTTCTCCAACTGGATGGACTCAATCTCTTTCTCTGTCTCTCTGTCTCTCTGTCTCTCTCTCTCTCTCTCTCTCTCTCTCTCTCTCTCTCTCTCTCTCTCTCTCTGTCCTCCTGACTTCTTTCTCCTGCTCTCTGTGGCTTTCTCAACTGGTTACTTGCTCCAGCTCTCAACCTATGGGATCTATGATTGATTTTATTTAATTCTGTTTACAATGTTCCAGCAGAAAACTTCTAGATTAGTGGTATGTGCTTAGGGCTGAGCCTCACCACAGCTAGAAGCCAGTTGTTCCAGTAACTATTCAATCTCAGGGATCACAGTGTGATCAAATATCTCACAACACATGATAATTTTTAATTTATTTAAAATGTACTTAGTCCTTTTTCCTGTCTCTGGTTTCTTGATCAGTAAGATTCTTTCTTTCCTCTTTTGCTGTATTTTGCTTCATCCATAATATGTAGTGCCCAAATTCTAAAACCCCCAAATCACCAAGAGACCCATTTCAATGCAAAAGCATAGAGTAGTTGTTTAATGAGCTAACCCCATTAGCTCTGGCCTTCATTGCAGCAGATGGTTGGAGAAAGACCCTGGGAAAACACAAGGTGGGGAATATATCAGATAGCCCAAAGGGGGGTGTCTAGTGGTAGGCACAGTCTCAGGATTGGTGCAATTCCAGGCTTGGGTAGCCAGTCCTGTGTTGATTGGTCAACTGGTTGTAATGGCCCATATGCCCTCCCAGGGCAGTTGCTATGCTCTGCATGTCACTGTTGTGTACTTTTAGGTAAAGCACAGCCATGCCAGTTAATTTCTGATTGGTTCCTTACCATGAGGGTATCTGATCTCCTAGTGTGTAGGACAGGAGGAACAAGGTCAGGTGAGCACATGTTACCCTGTCATGGCTGCTAAAACAAGGGGCTTGTCCCTTCAGCTGTACATTTTACCCCAATTATGCCATAGAAAAATTAGAATTACCAAAATCTGTAAGTATTACCATGTTACCTGAAGTATGAGAAACACAATTGTAATATACTATATATTACCTTTGCTAGGTAAAATAATTCAACAACAAATAAGAACTATAGTTGTGAAAAATAGCCTGTCTATATCCACACAGGTTTATGGAGCCATGGGATTCAAATAGGAAAAAGGAATTTTTTCTAGCATGAATTGTCTGTGGGATAACCACATTTTTTTGTCTGTGGAAAAGTGAACACCAGTCATAAGCTGAAATGCAAGTGGGTGTTTATTGTTTTCCAGGTATGAGAAAAGGCCTGGTACTTATCAATTCCAAGTCTGTCACTAGACCAAGAGGAGTTATTCAGTCCTTACTTCTAAAACGTTGCATTTGTGCTAGCTTAGGACCACCTCTTAACCTTAAAGGAGAGCATGCCTGGGAATGCTCTAATAATGTGGAAAGCAGATAGTCTTTTAAAGATCTGACTTCCTAATGAACAAGATTTACTTTTTGTGATATGTGTGTATACATATTTGTGTTGGGGTATTTATGTTATGCTACTTTTTAAAAAACATAAAAAGAAGTCAGTGATGACAAGTGTGCAGTAGAAAGGTGGCCTTCACTCAGCATTCAGAGTGGTGTGCATTCAATTAATAAATATTCTTCATAAAATGTTAGTAGATATGTCAGACACTTAAAACTAGTAAACACTTTGGTTTGGCAATTTCACTTCAGGGAAAATATGTATGTTTTATTTTCATTTCATATGGGAAAATAAAATTAAGCCTAGACTTCTCTGTACATCTTATGATTGGGAGGGGTTGCAATTATATGGGCTATCTCTTGGTCCAAATCCTAATTCTGTCCATTTTAAACCTTGTTCCTCATTGGCTGTGCCTCTTGATTGTGAAGAGATAGAAAGAAGAGCCTGCAAAATTTTGAATCAAACTTTATCCTGTTTTTTCTCTAGTGTATTACTCAGCAAAATCTTTGTTTTGCAAAAGCACTTTGAATTTAGTTTAATTTTATTGCAACTGTCATACACTAACTAATGTAAGTGCTAGAAGCCCGGTGTGATGTGATGATATTAAAACTACTTACAGTGGAAAATTCAACAAAATCCATGATACAATATTTTCTATATCATTTAAAAGTTACTCATACAGCAAAATATATTTAAACATAACAATGAGGAAACACTGGAAATGAAAAATAATTATTATATTTGTCTCATTGAAATGAAGTGAATTCTTTTCACAAATACTACAGATTTTTTTCTTTTTCTGTTTTTTTTTTTTTTTTCTTTTTGGTTTTTCGAGTCAGGGTTTCTCTGTGTAGCTTTGGAGCCTATCCTGGCACTCACTCTGGAGACCAGGCTGGTCTCAAACTCATAGAGATCTGCCTGCCTCTGCCTCCCGAGTGCTGGGATTAAAGACGTTCACCACCAGTATATAAAGAGCATGTGAAACTTACTTCCAATGTTGATCATTGAGAACAAAGCTCTTATAGACCTGGAACTAGCTCTTGTAGACCAGGCTGGTCTCGATCTCATAGAGATCCACCTGCCTCTGCCTCCTGAGTGCTGGGATTAAAGGCGTGCGCCACCAACACCCAGCCAAAAGCAAACTTTTGGTCAGGTATTGTAATGCATGCCTGTAGTTCTCAGAGACTAGGGGAAGGCAGGAAGATGACTAGTTCAAAGCTACCCTGAGTTCAGAGCAAGACTCATTCTCAAGAAAAAAATTCAAATTTGAAATTATAATTTTAATAAGTATTTTCTAAAGTTGTATTTCTGAAGCATGGTAACAAAAAGCATCCAGTTACTGCTTTCAAAACTCTTGACTCAGACCAGAGTGTTTGGGTCTCTCCTCAGAATTCACAGACCCTCTGGAGCTGTAATCAATCAGCTATAATGCAACTTCTAGGAGTTATATGTTTAGCACACTTGAAAAAAATGCTTTTATTTACTTTTCTTTGTAGTTATGTGTGTGTGCATGATTGTCTGTGTGTGCAACATGTATGTACAGTGCACACAGAGGCCAGAATAAGAAGTTGTGCCCTGTGGAACTAGAATTACAGATAGTTATAAGTTGCCATGAGGATTGTCTGCAAGAGCACAAAGTACCCTTAATCACTCAAGCCCCAGCAGGCCTTTTGAACTCCAACTCTACCATTTAAAAACTGATTTGTAATGAATTTCATATTGTCTGCAGTCTTCACCTTTTTAAATTTCTATAATGGAAGTACTTATTTAAGTTGTGAAGATCACTTTTAAAAGGTATCTGGTAGAAGACAAAGTGGGAAATAGCCTTAAACACATTGTCACAAGAGACAACTTCCTGAATAGAACACCAATAACATAGGCACTAAGATCGACAATTAATAAATGGGGCCCCATGAAATTATAAAGCTTCTGTAAGGCTCAATAGAACAAAACAGGAGCCTACTGAATGGAAAAGATTTTCACCAAAGCCACATTTGTCAGAGGGTTGGTTTCCAAAATATATAAAGAACTCAAGAGAGTAGACATCCAAACCCCAAATAATCCAATTACAAAACAGGATACAGATCTAAACAGAATTCTCAAAAGACAAATCTCAGATGGCTGAGAAGCATGTAAAGAAATGTTTGACATCCTTATCAGGGAAATATAAGTCAAAACAATTCTGAGATATGACCTTACACATCTGATTAAGATCAAATACACAAGTGACAGCTCATGCTGGAAAGGATGTGGAAAAGGGAAACATTCTTCCACTGCTGGTAGGAGTGCAAATTTGTAATCACTTTGGAAGTCAATATGGCAGTTTCTCAGAAAATTGGGAATTGATCTACCCAACACCCAAGCTATTGTCCATATACCCAAAGGATGTTCAATCATAACACAAGGATGCTTACTCAACTATCTTCATAGCAGCTTTATTCATAATAACCAGATCCTGAAAACCACCTAGAATATCCCTCAACTGACAAAGTGGACAAAGAAAATGTGGTACATTTACATAATGAATTATTAAGCTATAAAAAATAATAACATCAAGACATTTGCAGACAAATGGATGGAACTAGAAATACACATCCTGAGTGAGGTAACCCAGACCCAGAAACACAAACATACTATAGTTTGTACTCATTTATAAATGGGTATTAAAAGTAAAAGATAACCATGCCATAGTCCACAGACCCAGAGTGGTTAGGTAATAAGGAGGGCTCAAAGGGGGATGTTTGGAGCTCCCTGGAAGGGAAAATAGAAGACATTTTGTGGGTGGACTGGGGGTGGGGTTGATGGTAACATGAGGTATCAGATGGGAGGGATAGAGGAGGAGAGTACTGAAAGAGATGATTTGAAACAGGGGGCATTTCAGGGTGAGGCAGAAATATGGTGCAAGGGAAACTCCCAGGAATCTACAAGGATGACACCAGCTAAGACTGTAAGCAATAGGGGATACATAGCCTGAGCTGACCATCTCCTATGACCAGGCAAAAGACCAGCGAGGGATTGGGAACCAAACCAGTCATATAACCTTTGACCTACAATTTGTCCGACCTATGGGATATTTTGGAGTAAGTGTGGCACAGAGAATCAAGAGTGCCAAATCAATGACAATTCCAGCCACCGAATCATGACATGAGAGTCAGTTCACCCCTGATACTTCCTGGAGTGCCAGGACCCAGAAGCTGAATGGCCCAAAGACCTAAGATAAACCCAAACACAACTAGAGAAAAAATATGTCAATATAATGATGCCTAATGACATTCTGCAATACTTACACATTGCTGTCTAGCCGGATTTTAATCAGTGAGGCTTTATCCAACAACTGATGGAAACAGATCCACACATTAGGCTGGGCTCAAGAAATTCTGCTTGAGACAGGGAAGAAGGACTGTAGAAACTAAAAGAGTCAGGAACATCACAAGGAAACACACAGAATCAACTAACTTTTGCTTATATAAGCTCACAGAGACTGAATCTACAACCATGGAGACTGTATAGGACTGACATAGGCCATATATATATATATATATATATATATATATATATATATATATGACAGTTGTATAGATTGATTTTCTTATGGGACTCTCAAACAGCGGGGGCAGGGTCTGTCTTTGACTCCTTTCTTGGTTTCTGAGACCCTATTACTCATATTAAGTTGCCTTGCCCAGAAAGTCTTACTGCAATTTGACATACATTTTTTGTTGTTGTTGATATTCATGGGAGGCCCACCATTTTCTGAATAGAAATGGAATGGAAGATAGGGGCAGGGAAAGGGGAATGGTAACTGAAGTTGAGATGTAAAATAAATAAATATTTTTTTCAATCAAAAAAAAGGTTCAATGGCATGTAATATGACTAGGCACAATGAAAACATATGAAATAATATATTACTTAAAATTAAACAAAACAAAACAGGTAATAAAAATTGTGAACATCATAAACACTCCAGCTATTATGAAAATCACAGCTCTTGTTCCAAAAGAAAATTAAGAAATAATTTATTCTGAGCCATACATGAGTTACCAAGGCCTGGGAACTCAGATTTAAGTTGCCCTGAATAGCATATTCTCCTATGGAAGTAGTCACATGAATTTTAAAAGCCAACAATAAATTAGTGAATTCTTGAAACACATTGTAGTACTATATTGTTTATAATTTAATAAAGCTCACCTCAGGGTTCAGGATGCAAAGCTAGTCACAAGTCATAGAGACCAAGCAATGGTGGTACACACCTTTAATCCCTGGACTCAGGAGACAGAGGCAGATGAATCTCACCGAGTCTAAGACCATCCTGGCCCATACAAGAGTGAATCAGTCTAAAAGAGTAACAGAGCTCAGGCTTTAATTCCATCACTAAGGATGTATAAAATGAAGGACAAAGGAACTAATGTAAGATTCAGTTTCCAGATAGGGAGAACATTGCTCTCTGGGGATTCATGGACACAGGATAATCCATTTCAGTCTGAGGTAAAGGAAAGAGCTAGTGGCTGACTACTTCACTTTTCTGATCTTCAACTTGAACCTCAATATCCATCCCTGGGTTATGTTATTTGTATCACAGTTCATCGGTAACAACATCAGCTAGGTTGGTCCCAACAATACAGAGAAAATACTATTTCAGATGCTATCTGATGAAATTCTTAGCTTTTGGTTTCATAATGTTTATACAAATTATAAGCTTGACAATCTAGAATCACCTGAAAGTTTTTCCGGAATGTCTGTGGAGATTATATTGATTATGTTAACTGAGGTGAGAAGACTGGCATACTTTGAGTAACATTATTCCCTAGGCAGGATATTTGGCACAGTATAAGAGTGGAGTAAGCTGAACATTAACTCTCCTCTTCTGATGGCAAACTTAAAGTAACCAGCAACCTTTTACTCCCCCTAACAATGTGAGTTCCCACTATGATGGATTGTGATATGGAACCTCAACAAAAATAATCTCTCTGCCTATGAAGTTGCTTCGGTCAGTGATACCACTCTTAGGCATTTATCCAAAGGAGTTCAGTCATACCACAAAGACATTTGCTCAACAATGTTCATAGCAGTATTACTTATAATAGCTAGAACCTGGAAACAACCGAGATGCTCCTCAACTGAAGAATGAATAAGAAAAATGTGTTACATTTGCACAAAGAAGTACTATTCAGAGGTAAAAAACATGATGACCTCATTAAATTTTGAGGCAAACGGAAAAAACCATCCTGAGTGACAGAACCCAGGCTCAGAAAGACAAGCATGGTATGCATTAACTCATAAGAGGCTATGAGATGTAAAGCAAAAGATAACCAGACTAAAATTCACAGCTTTAGAGAAGCTAAGTAACAAGAGGAACCTAAGTGGGACACTTGGAGCACCCTGGGAAGGGAAACTAAATGATATGTACAGGGCAAACTCTGGTGGTGGGCGGTTGGTAAGGGAAGAGGAGGATGAGAAAAGGACGGGAAATGATGGCCTTGGTGGGGAGGTAGGCAGTGAAAGAGCAATGAAAATGACATTTTAATAGAGAGAGCCACTATGGGCTTAGGGAGAAACCTGGTTCTATGATAATTCCCAAGAATCCACAAGGAGGACCTGAACTAAGACTCCTAGAAATAGTAAAGAGGATGCCTGAACTGGCCTACCCTGAAATCATATTGATGAATATCCCAACTGTCACATTAGAGCCCTCACCCAGTAACTAATGGAAGGAGACACACAGATCTACAACCAAGCACCAGGCAGAGTTGTGGCAATTCAGTTGAAGAGAGGGAGGAGGAAATATATGAGCAAGAGAAGTCAAGTTCATGATGGAGAAATCTACAGAAACAGCTGAACCAAGTTCATGGAAACTCATGAAATCTAGACCTACAACTGTGGATCTGAACTAGGCCCTCCTTATGTGGGATACAGTTGAAAACCTTGGACTATCTGAGAGGCCCCTGGCAGTGGGATTGGATCTTGCCCTGGTACTTGAGCTAGCTTGTTGGAGCCCACTACCTATGGTAGGATGCAATGCTCAGCCTTGATAAATGAGAGAAGTGCTAGGTCCTGCCCCAACTTAATATGCCAGAATTTGTTGACTTCTCATAGGAGCTCTTATCTATGAGGATCAGTGGACTGGGCATGGGGGGTGGAGAGATAAGTGGGGTTGGAGGAGGGTTGGAAGAAGAGATAGGAGGAAAACCTGAGGTTGGAATGTGAAATGAATCTTAAAAAATTAAAAAAGAAAAAATATACATTTCCAAATTTTTTATTAAAATTAACCCAAGGGATCTGGCACAGTCACACAGACATAGATGCAGGTAAAACACCAATGCACATAAAAATAAATAAATCTTAAAAAAATAAATAAAAGTATTTAAAATGAGTCCACACAAGCTCATTCTATTTCAGGTGTGTGGTGAATGGCACACTCTAGAAATCATTGTTAAGGTAAAGGTAAACTAGAAACAAATAGAAGCAGCAGAAGCTCAACTGAAAATAGTTAATACAATAAAAACAAACAAACAGAAATTCCCATGTTTTTGAAAGGAAAGAGAAGAAAGAGAGATAGTTAAGGATGAGCTTACTAAGGGTACCAGAGACTGGGTGACATATAAAGAATAAAGATTCATTGCTCACAGTTTTGAAACCTGAGAAGTTCACTATCAAGGTGCTGATATGTTTTATGTCGCTCAGTGCCTTCATGTGGTGGGAGGACTCATATGACATTATAGCAAGTAGTGTGAGTGCTCTAATTTCTGCCTCTTATGAACCAGGAAGGTCACATGGGGTTGCACCTGTTCATATGTTAGAACTATAGTGATATCTCACAGGGCTCAGTTCCAAATGGTATTAATAAGAATTCAAGGATTAAATTTCTGGCAAAGATTCTTGGGAAAACAGGTTTGAATCACAGCAGGCCTATATCATTGTTCTGTAAAAAAAAAAATCAATATACATAGAAAACTACAAATATTTAGGGATTAGTGCCATAGAATTGAATGAATCAGAGGATGAAAGGGACTGGATCAGGTGAAATAAGACCTTTTCCTCAGCATTTCTATTAGGCAAAATTTTTCAGTCAATCTGCAACTGTACATCTGCAAAACTCACAATGAAATTTTCAGTCTCTTGCACATACACACTGTTTCTCTTTCAGTGTGTGTGAATGTCTCTCTCTCCCTGCCCCCTAACTAATTCACATGTTTGAATAATATTTGAAAAGGAACCATTTGATATGTATAAGAAGATATGAAGTAAGAAAGGGGGAACTGAGGAAGAAAAGTGAGAGGCCAAAGGAGATTACACTCAATAAAAAGGTTATCAGACATGGAAGAATAACATTGCAATGCACACTGTTGTAGTTTCAAGTAATTTGAAGAAACAGTCTAAAATTTAAAAGAGATTCTGTTGTGAAAATATGACTTAGATAATAAGTGACAATGGTGCATTAATAGAGAAGTTATTATAAGGACAGAGAAGTAAAAATCCAATTGTCAGACTTTGTAGCAGGAAATAACATCACAGAGACAAGACATTAAAAATAGAACCAGAAGAACAAATGCCAAAATGGGAGTGGACCAGTGATATAGTTCAGTAAGTATAGGTGGCTGCCACCAAGCCTGAAAATTTGACTTTGATTCTCAAAGTCCAAATGTGGAAGTAAAAAACAGTCCTCCACCTGAAATTGGCAGAATGAATTCAGTCATCTACCCAACATTCACACATAATAAATTTTAAAATATGTATATAATGAAAATTTAAAGTAAAGAAAACCAAACAAAATGAAACAAAAAAGAAAAAAAATCTCTATGTAGTTTGCTAACATAATGAACTATGGAGATTCAGAGATATTGGCAAAATTACAGAGTTAAAGATAAACAATCAATATGACAAAGACCAGTTAATTAAGTGGGACTGAAAAGAATGGGTAGGTACTCAACAATGAGATGAGCCAATATATATTCATCCACCATGAGTAATAAAATGGAAATTGAAAGGTGTTCTAAAAAACGATTCATAAGTACACCCTAGAAATAGGAAATGAAATGTTCAAAATACATCATGCCTCGAGGAAAATAAAGTAAATATGGTTAAAACTGAAACACTTCCCTGTAAACGTGAGAATTTTAAAGATAAAAATATAATTGTTTGGATACCTTAGCACACAAATCAAATAACTTATAAGAGAAAAACACCAGGCAGGCTTCAGAGCTCTCAATAATATACATCATTAGAAAGCAGGTAAGGTCTAAATGCACAATCCTCCAGGAAAAGCAGTGAGCAAAATGCTTACCTAAATGGATTGTTGAAACGGAGAGGCACCAGAAGGTATCTCTGATTACATAAGTGCTGGTAGAATATATTTCTTTCAAAATCACCATAATAAAAATATTAAAAGATAACCCTCAGTTGAATAATGCTGGTAAAGTAGAGATGATGTATCAAATAATAGTCGACCTTAAATTTCATTTAACTTTTTAAATTAGTTTTTTGAGGTGTGTTTGTAAACATATCTTGGTCATCTTCACCTCCTTTCCTAAACTCATCCTCAGTTTACCCCTTCTTCACTAGCTGCCCAACTTGGAGTCCCATTTAAATGTTTAGAGAAAAATTTGTGCTGTCTAAATATTCTTGGATGTGTGCTCTTACACTGGCGAGTGATTGACTTAGCAGGTGCTACACTCTTAGAGAACAGCATCTCTCACCCCAAAGAAGGTAGCAGATGTCTATTACTCTGTGAAGGATGGAGTCTATGTACCCAATTCCCTTCTCCATGCAAGAATTTGGTCTGGCTTAAGCTTGCATAGGTTTTGTGCATGCTACCACAACATCTACAAGTTCATTTGTGAGGTTACCCTGCTGTGTTCAGAAGACAATGTTTTCCTGTAGTCACCTACCACCTTTGGCTATTACACTTCCTTAATCATTCCTGAGCCTTGAGCTGGGATGTAGTACATGTGTTCTTTTCATGGATAAACATTCTTCAGTCTTTTATTCTCTGCACCTAGACTATCTGTGTGTTACTGTGTTAGTCACCATACTACAAATAGACATTTCTCAGGTGAGGGATGAACAATGAGAAATGAATTTATCTATTGATATATCCACAAGTCACAGCCAGAACCTGGAAACAACCTAGATGCTTCTCAGCTGAAGAATGGATAGAGAAAATGTGGTACATTTACACAATGGAGTACTACTCAGCGGGGGAAAAAAATGGAATCTTGAAATTTACAGGCAAATGGATGGAACTACAAGAAACCATTCTGATCGAGGTAACCCAGTCACAAAAAGACAAATATGGTATGTACTCACTCATATGTGGATTTTAGACATAGAGTAAAGGATTACCAGCCTACAATCCACACTGCCAGATAAACTAGTAAACAAGCAAGACCCTAAAAGAGACATACATGGTCCCGTGGAGAAAGGGAAAGGGACAAGATCTCCTGAGCAAATTGTGAGCATGAGGGGTGAAGGGGGAGGGAGAGGGAACTAGGAAAATGAGAAGGGTTGAGGAAGACATGATGGGGCAGGGAGATTGAGATGAGGGAAGAACAAAAGAGAGCAAGATAAGAGATAATATAATAGAGGGAGACATTATAGGTTTAAAGAGAATCAGGCACTAGGGAAATATCTGGAGATCTACAAAGATGACACCAACTAACAATCTAAGCAACAAAGGAAAGGCTACCTTAAATGCCCTCTCCTTATAATGAGATTGATGACTAATCATATGCCATTGTATAGCCTTCATCCAGCAGCTGATGGAAGTAGAAGCAGACACCCACAGCTAAACCTTGAACTGAACTGGAATTCAGTTGCAGAGAAAGAGAACTGATGAGCAAAGGGGTCCAGACCAGGCTGATGAAATCCAAAGAAACAGCTGACCTGAACAAGGGAGCTCTTGGTCCCCAGACTGATAGCTGGAAAACCAGCATGGGACTGATCCAGATCCCCTGAATGTGGGTGTCAGTGAGGAGACCTTGGAAACCTATGGGACCTCTTGTAGTGGATCAGTACTTATTCCTAGTATAGGAATGGACTTTGGGAGCCCATCCCAGTGTAACATGAATGGTAAACCTTGGTGATTATTCACTTATAGCATTTCCCATTTATTGATTTTAGACTGAGATCATTGTCAGGTAACAGAAACCATAGAATATGAAAGTCCTGGTGACCTGAGGCTATTGTATACTTCAGAAATAAAAGTATTTCAGCAACTATTACAAAGTAAAACCTAAGTATTGCTGGGTTGATATTATAAATCTATAACAAAATTATTTAAAACTCAAAGGACCTTGAAAGTATCCTGAGATCACATACAAAATCACAGTTCACTCTTTGAGTATAGATGAAGAATCAAGGTAGAAAGATTTGGATGGGATGAATTAATGTTGTAGGTTAGATTTTGCCTTTAATGAAATCCCTTCAAGGCCCATTCCCCTAGTGCTTTGGAAGGTGAGTTTATTCACAAATATGTTTGTTCAGTTATTATGCTAATAATGTTTAAATTAGTCAATACTAGACCATGGAGAACATTAATCTAAAGACTAGCATTCTCATATGAATGGAGTTTGAAAAAAAAGCCTCATCCACAGGGAAGACAAGTCTGTGAGGAAGGAAGAGAGAGATTAATATTAAACTCCACAAGTCAGAGACAGAAAGTAGTTATTGGAAGTTTGTGCAATTATGAAGGACAAGGATGAGTTCTCTCTATCTGCAGAGAGAAATGTCTGTCAACAATGGATGCTACATTTCTAGGCTCCTGAACTGAAAGGCCATACATTTCTTTTGTATTTTATAAGTAGTCAAGTTTATAATGTTTCATAGCACCAGTGGGAGACTAAGAGAAGGAAAATGAAATTCCAACTAATATTTTATTTAATGCTCATATTAAATTAAAAATGAATGCAAATAGATGTTTTAAAAGCTATGCTTTGGTTTATATTAATTCATGTACATGAAAAATTCATTAATTTATATTCATTAGATGTGAATTAGTGTTGATTCATAAACAAAAATTACATTCAATCGATTTTAACTTAAGTAAAAAGACATTGGCTACAGAAGGGCCTTATCTCAGTAGACAACAGAAAAATACTCAGAAGACTAAATGGTAAACAAGCGATATGGTTTTGATGGTAAAAGATGAAAAGTATACCTGGGAGGGAAATATACATGATTTTCTGTGCTATCATAGTACATTTTCCACAATAGTGTGCAGAAAGTTTTAGGTACCAAAAGATAAACACATGGAATATTCAGAATTAGAAAACAGTTTAATAATGAGATACAGAGTGGGGGTGTTGTCATTTAACAACAGCTTGTCTAGATTTGGGTAATAGCTGGCAGAATTCATGTAACTGGATAGCAGGTCTTACAGAGAAAAGGAATAAGAAAGAAAGTACAGAGGACAGGCCCTGCTCCCCATATACACATGCTCCTGACATTGGGTGTTATATCCTGTGCACAGATTATCAGCTACAGACAGATTGAATTCCAATAAAAGTGAAAGATATTTTAGTGTATGTTAAACATTATATTTGGGTTGAGGGCTGGTACAATTGCTCAGTGGTTAATGAAGGTACTGTTCTTGCAGAGGACCAGAGTTCAGCTGGTAACATTGGGTAGCTCTCAGCCATCTGTTTTTGGGGGATCCACTGTTCTCTCTAAACCCCATGGGCAGCTGCACTGGAAAGTACACATACCTGTAAGCATACATATAAGTAAAAATAAATCTTAAAATAACTGGACTTGAAAACTTTAATTTCCACTGTTTTGCATGTTGGAAATTTTTTCATTTAAATATTTAGTGGCTAATATTTTGAATTGATTGATAACACCAAAATTTAAAAATTTAGAGGAAATCAGTAGGTGATAAATTATTGTGTTTCCTTTATGACCTACTGATGCTTTGAAAGACAATAGACCATGTTGGACTTGGTTTAGTCTCAGTTATCCACAGCACCATTTCCTATTTATTTTTGAAGCAGTACTTGTGAAGAATATCCATACGCATGGTAATTCCATCCAAATATTTCACTGATACCCATATCATTCGTAGGTCCAAGTCTCTAATCTGTTTCCATTTAACTCCATACTCTTTTGCATCATTTTAGAAAAGTATGAATAAATTGTAGTGGTTCTTAAATTTTCATCATGAACTTTTCCATTCTTTCAGCAATATTCACTATAACCCCAAGGTATGTCAACTGGGATATTTATATAGAAGTAAAGCAAAGAATTACTTCCAAATGTCATGTCCAGTATTGTCTTGTAAGAACCATATTTTAATTCAATTCCAAATATTAATATATATTCAGATTCAGCATTTATTTATTGATAGTTCTATGTTGGCATATAAATATGAGTAGATAAACAGGACTTGCAAAATACTTTACTAATATAGACAAGATTGAAAAGACTCAGCCAGACATTGTGACTCATTCCTGTAATCTTACGACATGTGAGGTTGAGACAGAAGAATTACTATGAGGATGAAAACATCTTAGGCTATACAGTGAGTTCTAAGGCCATCCTGGCTACAGTTTAGGACTTGAGCCTCTGTCTCAAAACAAAACAAAACAAAACAAAAACAAACAAACAACAACAAAAATGTTGACAAATGAGGAAGGTCAGAATCACAGGAGTTATATTAGAAAATCAATAGAATGTTCCTTATCAAGTCAGACTAGGCTACAAATTGTACATTGTAAAAATGGAGGGAAGCCAGAATTCAAGTGGATTCCCATCCAACATGAAATTTTAATGGTTCTAAGTGAACAAGAAACATGCTTAATCATATTGTTCATGACCCTCTTCAAATGTTTTAAGCTGCAGGTCCTTTCTCTAAAGAGCTAAGCCTTTTAAGTTCTAGAAGATGATAGTCTTGTTGAGCATAACAGAATTATACCAGTCTCCTGAAAATTATGGTTTGACATTTTCCATTATCCCCAAGGAACTTGTTTGGTGGTAAAGCTATGGTAATTTAAATATATATGTATATATTTATAAACTGGAAGCCGAAGGATGCAGTTTCTGTCCAAGCCAATTCTGGATCTTCACACCTCATTTCTCGGGACCTTTATTCAAAGAAACATGAGATTCCCCCAAATCCTGCCACTTTCTTCATATTGGCTGGATAAGATATTCTTCAGAGATTCAGGAAGTTTCCCATCTTAGCTCCTTCACATTTGCATTCCATAGAGATTCTACCAATGTCCTAGTTGCTGAATCCACACTGTTGGGATAAAATCATGAGCCTTTGATTTAATGTATGAGTTGCATTATTCTCAGCTGTGTCGTTTGGTGCCTGTATCTTCTCTGCCTGGAAAATGCCATCAGGATTCATCAAAACAAACAAAACTCTTTTAAATTTACTCTTTCTTTGAAAATACTAAGAAAAGTTGCCAGGAAGGGCACAAAGGAATCTGAAGGGGGTACACAAATATGTGAAAGGAATAAAATGATAATCAGTTTCCTTTTCTCCTGAAATCCTTGCCTTCTACAAAGTGTTTATGAAAATTTCTAATAAGGTCAGAGAATAGCCGGCCTTATTCTTCTCATAAAGAAAGAGTTCAGATCAGATATTAATGCATTTTGTGTTTTGCTTTATTTACTTAATATTTTGAGAATGTACTTACTCTCACATCTGTGTCTGCCAACTATGTAACATCTAGAGACTGATTAAATATAGTACATCAGAGAAGGAGCAGGCTTTGCCTACAACTAGACCAGTAGGATAAAGCTTGTAACTGTATCAGCCACTTTTTTGTTACTATGATGAGATCCAATGAAGAAAAGAATCTTAAAGAAGGAAGTTTATTTTTTGCTTCACTGTTCCAGAGGCAGCATCCATAACTGCAGGGGAGTGTAGCATGACTTTCTCTGTCCCACCACACAGCTCCTAAATAACTATATATAGACTTCTTATTAATTATGAAACAATTAATTAATTAATTAATTAATTAACAATCATGGACTTGTTTCTAACTAGCTCTTATAGCTTGCTTCCTCTTTTTCCAGCTAGTGACTTCACCTTTCTCCCACTCAGAGTCTTCTCTGCCTGAAGAAGTCTCACATAGTCTCTTCATAGCTAATGGCTATCCAGCTCTTTATTAAACCAATTGTAGTGCCACATCTTCAAACAGTATAAAGGAATATTCTGCAAGAGAGGAAGCAGGAAACTGAGAGATCGCATTTCACTCACTCATGCATACACATTCACACACAGACACACACATACACACTCTCATACACACACTAATACACACATACACATACATATATATGCATGCACACACGTGCTTGCACAAACATACACTTGTGAGCACACACACATGTGATGCAGGCAGGAAGCAAGAAGTAGGATGTCTCCAATGCCTCAAAGCACAGTGACATATTTCATTCAGCACAGCTCCACTTCCTGAGGGTTCCACAACCTCCCCAAACAGCCCCACCATATACAGACCAAGTCGTCAAGTACCTGAGACTGTAGGGGACATTCAAAGACCCACAGTAAACTTACCTATCTATAAGATCTAATGCCAAGGAGAGGAACACCCTATGTAGCTTAGTGGTACATTACTTGCATAGCATTCGAAAAACCCTAGATTTGGTCATGCCACAAAATAATAAATTGTAAAACAGTGTCAGAAAGGGGATGGAATGTGTAGCCTGTATTACTGTTTTCTGTTACTATCCCAAAATACCAGAAGGTGGGTATTTTATTTAAAAGGTTGTTTTGTCAGCTCACAGTTTGAGAGACTTACTGTGACTTTAAGTGAAAACTTTATGGTGAATGTCATCCTAAGAAAGGAATATTATAGGTATCATATGGAAAGAGGGATGATTATGTGGATGAATTGTTTTCACAGAGAGAATTAATTCAGATGTCCATGAATATGTTCTGAACACCTTCTGGATGCATGTTTCCAATGGCCTAACAATCTGCCACTATGATTTGCATCATCACTGTGTGTGTGTGTGTGTGTGTGTGTGTGTGTGTGTGTGTGTGTGAAGATGGTATAAGTTGACAATGAGTATCGTCCTCTACAACTTTCCATCTTGGTTATTGAGATGGAGCCTCTTACTTAACCTGCAGCTCCGTGATTCTCAGCTAGACTTGCTGGTCAGTAAGCTCCAGGAATCCTGTCTCTGCATCCTCAAACCTGAGATTGTGGGTGCATACTGCTCTATCTCTTGACTTTTTAATCTGGGTTCTAAGGAACTGAACTCAGGTCTAAGTTTAGGTTCTCATGCTTTAGCAGCAAGCCCCTTTCCAAATGAGCTATCTCAGAGCCTCAGGACTCTTCTCCTAATGTTTCTGTCCCTATTAACATCACTGTATTGGGGACTGAGCTTATGACACAAGACTTGAGCAGACAAGTCAAAGCTGAAGATCATGTGGAAGATGCATGCCATTTGTGATAAACCAAAACGATTTTGAGTCTAATACTAAAACATAATTAAATTCTGGGGAAGCATTGTCCTAATGGAGCTTCCTCATGTCAATCACCTTTCACTCCCTTCCAGTGTTTATAATTTCTTAAAGACAGTGGCATTGGGGACTGACACTCAGATGCTCAAAGCTTGAAGTGTTTGTGTCTCTTCTCTTAATTATTCAGCCATAGGCCATGGGCCAGTGAGTTGGTTATTCCTATGGTGGTCCTTGCTGACAAACCTGACAATCTGAATTTGATATTTGTGACCCAAATGGTGTAAGCAGAAAACCCATTTTGGCAAGTTGTACCCTGGCCTTAATATGCATGCTGTAGCATATAAAAATGCACAGAAAACAAATAAATAAAATGTATTTTTTAATGAAAGCATTCAGTCACATTCCTTTTCAATTTACATATGGTGGGATTATTTGTACCTCAAGAATTAGGCTATGGGACAAATCCTTTTCTCCTCTATGAGGTTTTCTGATCACTGTATATCTCAGTCAAAACAGGACCATCTAAATGTGCTCCTTTTCTTTGGGTGTTCAGTGTTTCTGTTATCCACAATAACCTTTTATTTCCTGTGGTTTTATTTGGTCTCCCTATGTAGCCCAGCCTCACTTGATAATATGTAGCCTAGACTTGCCTCTAACTCATGGTGGTCCACCTGTCTCAGCCTCCTGAATATGGGAATTACAGGCATGAAACACCACACTCTTCCTGACTTTTTTTATATCAATCATTCCTGAATCCCTGATCCTTCCTCTGTTTGAAAAACCTCTGGCGTCATTTCCTTTCATTACCTTCATTTTCCCTGTTGTCTTCATGACAAATTACTGCTTCTGCTTTTACAGTGATGTTGTGAATTATCCCTGGAACATTTTTATTGGAATTAACTCAATGAAAAGGATGGGTTCATTTAAAACTAGTCAGCTGATACACAAATGAATCCAAAATCAAGATCTTGACTCTGATAGTAGGACACAGCCTTCTGGGCAATTTTCCAGTGTTTATTTTTGGACTAAGGCTTACTTTCGTCCTAGCCATAGTTTCTGTAGTGGTAAAACTCACCTGAGAAGTAAGGCAAAGACATGTTTCAAAGACATGCACTTGTGTTCTCTCTTGCTATCATTTATTTTCTTTACCCTAATATAAACTCCTGAGAACACCGATGCAGTGAGTTCTCTTTTTGCTGACACAGCTGTATTCTGAAAGGGTGTTTTTCAAAATAAGAGGTGATATCACAATTTTCTATCTCAAATACAGGACATCTTTGATTTCTTTGCTATGTTTCCAGATACTTGCAAGGAATCATATTGTGAATGTCTGGAAGGATTAGCTGTTGGCTGGGGAGATGTGAGAAACTTAAACTTCACAGTTGCCATCAGAGGCTCATTTCTCTATGCAGATTTATAGAAGGCAAACCATAGCATGGAGTTGTAGGTGAGACAGTGTCTAGAGCCTTGTTACTCTAATTGCCTCCCTTCAAACTGCTTCATTGATATCTAAGATACATAAACAATACCAGAGCTCAAAGAAACAGCTGATTTGTATCATTCTGTGTCGTCTGGAAGAAATGTGCAGTGTAATCCATGTACATTATTCTCTTCAGAGATACTTCTGCCAAGAGTTAAAGGTGAAAATGATATGGGGTTCGTCTGAAGTTATCAGTCTTCAATATTTAAATTTCGCCAATGCTTTATTCTTGAAGACTCTTCTTCCATCAAGCTTCCTTGTTCAGCTTTCTAGGCAAGTCAGGATTGGAGATAGTCAGTATTTCAGAATTATTCAAATAGCAGAGAAGATTAAAACACTATTTGGATGACTTTTAGCAAGCAAAAATTTGATTCAATATTTTGTCTTGATTTCCATTTTTTATTTCTATAAAGGTAAATCCTGATTGATATCGAGTCTTCACTCAGACATCTGATGTTGCATTGGCTTTAAAAGACATTCACTATTATGGAGACAATCATCCATGTTGACATTGTCTCTTTCCTTTTGACTTTGTTTAACAGCCAACTACTGAAAAAATGTTTTGCGTGCCTGTGTGCACACATACAATAAGGTAACAACCATTTGTCTTCCTACTGTTTCCACTTTCTACAGTATCTTTTAAGCAAGAAACCCCCTCGTTTCAGAAGTGTTTTCACTTTAAAATCTCATAGAAACAAAAGGACAGAGAATGACCTAGTCATCATTATCAAGTACTTAAAGTTTTTCTCTAATTGTTATCCCCTTACCCCCCCAAAAAAAATCGTCGTTGGGACTTTTCATTTAGTAAAGAAAGAATCAGGAGAAATATCAAAGTGAGGAAAAAGGGCTCACTTTGTGTTTTCAGAAAAAATGACTGTAATATATAATTTCATACTTTAGGTAGTAATATATTTCTGAAAAAATAGATTTATTTATGCCTCATATTTGAAAGAAGACAAAGATATGCCCAACAAGAAGCAGTTAACTCATATCCATTCAATTCTTTTTAGAAATTCAATTAGGTAGACTACAATTTCCCCATTTTCTTGTACTAAGTGATTTTTGTTATTTTGTATGTAAAAGGAAAAAGTAGTTAATTTGGCTATAACAGACTTTATGTCAGTTGTGCTACCTAATCATCAAAAAATATATTCACTTGATATTTTTATTAGAGGGGAGTTTATATTTTTTCACTTTGTAGACTTTTTCACGTATAAATACATGCTCAAGGCTTATATTCTATACTGGTATAGACTCAACACAAGACACTTGCATTACTTTTCTCCTAGCTGCAGCCTAACATCTGAATTGTTGATGCTTAATTGATGTAGGAGTGTGCAGCCTATTGTAAGTGGAGTTTGTAACAGGTTTAAATAATAAAATCCTGGAATCAGATGTAGAGGAAAATGCTAAGAGATCAGAGAGAAGAAGAAGCAAGCCAAAGCTACCTTTACCTCCTTAGACTCCTAGAGGATAGGAAAGTGAGTTCCTGTTTCTTCCCACTAATATCCTTTCTCTTCCCATCCATCTCATTTCTTCTTCTCATCTCACTCCTTGTCTATCTGTACAGCCCTTCAGACCTCCATGTATAGCTAGTAGTAAGCTCCATCTTCTCACCTTCAGACAAGCTTTATTTGTACAAGCAAGATATCACCACAGCCTATTGTGGGTGACAGCATTCCTTAGGCAGGTGATCCTGAAATGAACAGGAAAGATAGCTAAGCATGAATCTGTGAGCCAGCCAACAAGTAGCATACTTACATCCTGGTTGATTTCTGTCACAATTGATTTCACTAGTTCCTTGGTCAGTGATAATGCTGTGTAGACCTAAAAAGAAAAAATCTGGCTTGCCTTAAAATTCTTGCCTTGACTTTCCTTGATAAGCCCATTCTCTGGTAAGTTGCTTTTGGTCAAGATGTTTCATCAGAGCGACAAAATTGAAACTAGAAAAGGTAAAGGTGTTTCAAATTGGTGGACTGCATTCAGGGAGTCATTGCCAATGCACTATGCAAATGTTCTGCCCTGGTTCTGCTGGCTGAATACCTGTTAGACAGAGCCTCATTGTAGTGATCCTTCCCCAACTCTGTGCCTGTACAAGGTGTGCCCTTAATGAAGCACACAAATAAGCTAGTGAATCTACAAGCGTTTCTAAAACATTATGGTATTTTGCAAGATTGGGAAAGCACTAAAGGGAGATAGTTGAGTTTTCAGAGGCATTTGACAAGAATACTAGCTAAAAGGCCTCCAGTGCAATTGGGTTCATTGTGATTCACAGAGTTCTGGTAAATTATCTTCAGTTATCATGGCATATCAAAGAGTTTGATGGATAAAGGGACATACTAATGAGAGTCTTAGTGACAATCCAAAATGAAATCAGAGGTCTCTAAGCAACTTATCTTGCACAAGTCTGAGGAGACATTTCATTCTGTTATCCTGTGATCATCAGTATAACTAAGCTTTGGTGAGACTGTGTTAATTGTATAAGCCCTAATCATTTGGTCTGTATCCTCCCTGATACTGGGAAGAAAAGTAGTGAAAAAGCAATTGGGTAGAAAAAAGTTTTAGTAGTCATTAAATATTTTATCACTGTGCATTGTGAAATGTTCTGTCTTATGTTTATTTTGTGCATGTGTGTGTAGGTCTAGTGCTAGTGCCATGATACCTGTATAGAGTAGAGAGGACAACTTTTAGGAGTTGGTTCCTCTTCCCACCATGTGGTACCTGAGTGCTAAACTGAAGTTGACCAGCTTGACAAAAAGTGCCTTTGCCCCAATGTGCAACCTTGCTAGTCTGGCAAAAGTAAAACATAAACTTTAAAGTTACAAAATATTTATTCTTTGAGAAGGTCATATAATGTATTTGGATCATCAGGACTTCGCCTCATATCCTCTGTGATGTACCCCATCTCTTTTCCCACCCAGTTTCATATATTTCTTTGTTAATTAGCTTGTTTGTTTTGTAACCCATGGAGCCCAATGTTGTTATCCATATATTTTGAGTGTAGAGCCATCCTTTGGCAAATGGCTGCCTTATCAAAAACTACACGCTTAAACAAAACTGACTCATACCCTCCCAGGAGAATTTATTGCCAGGAGGTACTCAGCTAAGAAGGGTACTCCATGACTCCCTCCCCATTTGGTCTGGCGTGGGCCTAGCAAGACTTGCACATACTTTTCTCAAGGACTGTGAGTTCATGTGTGTAACTTCCCTGCTGTGTGGAGAAAACATTGTTTTACTGTAGTTATCCACAGCCTGTGACTCTTTCAGTCTTAACAATTCCCTCTTTAGTGATGATCTCTAAGCCTTGGGTAGACTGTAAAAACATCACTTTTGTGTGATAAAATCATTTATATAACACTGAACAGCTAGATCAGGATAGCCATTAAAAAACAACCTAACATCACAAACCCTGCTTGATCCCCAAACTTTATGTATTTGAGTGAACTTTTGTACTGGTAGGATAGTAATTCTGAAGCTAAGGAATTTTCTTTGGTTTTATAGTTTTAATATCAATTACATTTTATACAGTTATCTAGCACTGAAAATAGAAAATAACATAAGTTAAAGCTAGAAAAACGTTTGACTTTATATCCTCCGTTAGGACTCAAGTGTGCTTTATCTGCCTTCCACCTTTTTTTTTTTTTTTTGTATTGGCTATGTCTCAGTAGAATACTATCTATTCAAGGATAAGGATAGCATTTGATTTATCTGCTGTATCATGAAGCATCTTCACACAGGGCATCTTTGCTGAATAAATGCATCATCCTTCTTTAAATGAGGCTCTATCAGGGAACAGAAATGAATAAGAATATTTAAACAAAGTATTACTTCAAAGAAACTAGTCTTTGAGCCTTGGGCAACATGGGCACAACTTTATTATTCTTTTGCCTATGGACTAGACTAGTTCATTATATATCCTAAATAGGTCATTGTGGATCAGCTATAGAGATTTTAATAACCAAATAGATCAGTACATTTAAGATACAGCATGGTGATTAACAGAGTAGATGAAATTGGAGAGTTTTTTCATTTTCTGATATTTTTAATTACCTCCTGTGTATTTGGGGTAAGTCACTTGACTTCCCTGAGCCTCATTTTCATAATTTGAAAATAGAGTTAATATTTATCTATATTCAAAGTCTTAATCCATGTAAAATGATTTAAGTATATCTTTATCTATGTTAGACATGGAATAAATATAGGAGAAAAGGAACACATACGACAGCAGAGTTATATAAAAACATTAGTTTCCATACAAAATAGTTTGTTGAATTTCAGGAAATAAGACAAAAAACCATGGTCTTCACTGAGAGAAAGTCATGAGAAAGGCTTAGATATTGCACCATTAAGTTATAATATTTCACTTTTGTCTTTGAACTTGCAGATAGTACACTGAGAAAACATTTTAATTTCAAGGTGAGTATAATAAACTTAGTGATATGAATAAATCTGTGTGTATATGTGTTATATGTGCACACATATGTATGGCATATGTTCAACTCCTGAAGGTGAGAGAGGGATGCTAATTGTCTTACTCTGTCACCTTATACCTTACTACTTTGAGATAGGGTCACTTACTGGATCTGGAGCTAGGTTGCTAAGTACCCATCCCAGGTATCTTCTCTCTCTATCCATCCCCATCCCCAGAAGTGGATTTATAGGCACAAGTCAGAAAGCTCTGCTTTTCATGTGGACACTGGAATTTGAATTCTGGTCCTCACACTTGTGTAGCAAACCTTGTTACTCAATGAGCCTTTTCTCCATCCCTTGAACAACTTTTTAATAGTTAATATGATAAATATAAAGCTGCTTTGGGAAATATGTTCTGAAAGGTATGAGGTGTGATTCAACATCTTCAAAATAGTTCTGGGGTGGTTCTGCACAACTCCAACAACCAGGTCTGGGTAATGAATGAAGAGAAGAAGCCACTTCTGAAGAAGGAATCAGAGGTTATTAATTAAGATCCTCATGGCAGATAGCATTGGGATCAAAGTAGCATACTAGAATGACTCTACATCCCAAGTACACAGAGATAAAACTTGAGAACTTAAAGCAATGGCACATTGTAAAGTTTGGACATTCTCCTGATTGATCCACATGAACCTCAAGAACATCAAGCAAGGATACTTTCTCAACAATTCTGTATGAGCAAACTCCCTTTAGCAAAGCTTTTTGAGTGTAATACTTGATGTTTTTAGTGAGTCAGTCCTCTCATAGGTCAATGTCTGACATCTCTAAAATGTATGCATCCTAGAAGGGAGATGACACTAGCAATAGTAACATAGATTGTGTGCTGGTTGTTCTTTGTCAACAGCACATATGTCAGAGTCACCTGGGGAGAGGGAATCCAAATTAAGAAATTGCTTCCATTGGATTGGCCTGTGGACAATTCTATGGGGGTATTTTCTTCATTGCTAATGGATACAGGGAGGACAAAGCCATTGTTTCTGGCACCAGCCCTAGGCAGGTTGGCCTGACCTGTATAAGAATGCTAGCTGAATGCAAGCTTGGAAGCAAGCCAGTAAGCAGTGTTCCTTTATGATCTTTCAAGTTCCTTCATTGATATCCTACTCTGCCTTTTCTTGATTGTGGAATGTAGCCTGTAAACTGAAATGAACCTTTTCCTCTTCAAGTTGTTTTGTTAAGTATTTTATCACAGCAACAGAAAGTCACACTAAAACAAATTATATAACACAGTAACACTGCACTTTAAATGCAGACCTACCCATTAACCAGAAAATAAGTTTTCCAGCCTTAATTTTGCTCATAATATATCTGGCTTTGTTTAAATGTTCCTCGACCCTTTTCCAAATTGCTATAGAACTCATCATGCCATAACTTGCACTGTTTAATCTCATGTATTTCCTCTTTATTTGGCAGCTACTAACTCTTTCTGTTTTTTTCATTACCAGACCTTTCACAGTTATTGCCAAAATGCGTATCCATTTGACTGCTCCATTGTAATTTTGTTCCCTCTGTCTTTATTACAGTTTGATCTCAGTCTTACTCCTGTGGATTCTGCACTGTTAATCTCTATCTTTTCAGTGGTCTATTAACCTACAGATGACATTTTTCTATCAACACCATCTAGAATTCACTATCTACTCATTTGGTCTCCCAAATGTCATCTTCTCTTGTTCATTAAAAATCCCATACTCTCCAATGATTTATTCTGAAAGTGTTAATTAGGAGACACTTCTATTATTGACTCATATATTTCAAAAGCAAAATCTCAAATCAGAAATATTTAACACAAACAGACACCAAAGACCTAGTGTTAACTGGGAAAGAGGCATCAAAAATAAATGTATCATGGAGAAAGTATTCTTATTTTTATTGCAATAAAATGGTAGAATATATTATAGAATATAGAATATATAAAACGGCACTAACAGACTGTCTCATCTCAATCATTATCTTTTAAGTTTTAAAGTTAAAGGAAATCGGTTTTTATTTACTTTGTTTGCTGGTGAGCATTTATTTTGTTATTAATAGGAAACAACTTGGACTTGTTTTTCTATTAACTCAAACAAAAATCTGTTTCATTGAAAGAAAGCAACTTTGAGATATGTTGGTGTTATAGTTATACACATTTAGCAGACTATGGGAGAGATGAATATGTAATTGTTTGGGGGATATAATTTAGTGACAAAATGACACAATTTGATGACTTATTGGATGTGGCATGAAAAAGAGAAGCATCAAACATGACTCTAGGAGTTGTGGTCTGGGCCACTAGGTACAAGGCAGTACCTATCACTGATTTGGTAGTAACTTAGAAGGAGTAGGGATAGGGTATGTGAATCAGAAGTGTGTGACTTAGAAATATCCCTTTGAGTATTTTTAGCATGTGTCTAATTAGGCAAACCAGATGACTATCAAAATGATGATGTCAGCAATATATTGTGGACTTTAGAAGAAGGCTTAGTAATTGGGACTGCTGTTTGGTGTATTTTACATGTGAATCATACTAACAGAGTATGTTAGGATGGCCATAATAATTGTTAGTGATAATGGCTGTAATAATTAGTAAAAGCTCTAGTATTTTCCATACTATGCAAAGTACTTTTCCACCACCTATATGCATCTGACCATACTCCTATACAGGAACATGATAGAGAACTCCTGATAGTGTGTTCTGTAATCTATTGCCTTGGGTACACAAAAGCCACATATCCCATCTTTAATTCCACAGGAGACATTAACACTACAGGATTCCCAAGGCAGTCGGGACTCATTATTGACTGAATGTAGCTTCAGGAATCCCCATAGCTTCTATGAGACATCTTCACACCACGCACTAGCACTTCTACCCACATGTCCTCTCTTCTTTCAGAAGACTACTCACCTTCATAATCTGGTATCTGTACCCTCCTCAGCTTTTTGTGGATCCCTTCCTATGATCTCTCCCAAGGGCATTTACTAGAATCTAATCCTTGGATATCTAATCCCATCTTGACGTCGGCTTCAGACATCCAAACTAAACATAGCAGAAGTGCATAATCAGATGTAATCCCATTGAAGTCAATTAAAAGATCTCTTTGTACTAGATTGCTTATTGCTTGTGTATTACAGGATTTGAAGAGATTACGTGATTGCTGTCATCCTCAGCTTGTACATAACAAGCTTTGATCCTTTGCTTGATGTTTTGAGAAACAAGTGATAGGACCAAGTCCAGACGTAAGCTTCTGGCTCTGGAGCAGCACATGGCTTCCCCATTAAGAAGTTCAGTGGTGGTTCTCAGCATGAGACAACTTTCTCAGAGCATAGTAAACCTAGCTCAGATAAACTGTTGGCATGATAGATTTTGATATCCTTTATGTAAGGACTAGACATAACACTCACTATCCTTTAGTGTACAGTGTAGCCCCAATGACAAATGGGTATACAGTCTCAAACAGCAATAAGAAATGCTGAGACTGAGAAACCTTGGATAGTGTGCTACTTAAATCTCATAGATTTAGAAAAGGAGGTAAAGTTAAAGATTTAAATGACTGATATGACATTCCAGGCACACATGAAACTATACACACACACACACACACACACACACACACACACACACACACACACACTTATGTTTTTGTGTAAGTGTATGTAGGCATGTATGTGTGTAACTGCATGTATATAAACCCCAGGAATCCATGTTCAACATTGATTTAAGATTTATTTTATTAGTGTGTATGTGTGTGTGTGTGTATGTATGATTGTTCACGGGGCCAGATGAAGACTTCAGTCTGCTGAAGCTGGAGTTACAGGCAGCTGTGAGCCACCTGACATGTATGCTATGAACTAACTCAGGTAATCTGCAAGAATAACTCCTATTCTTAAACACTGACTCATCCCTCCAGTCCCCACCACTTTTATTTTTGAAGTCACTTCAGGTTATGAAAATTGAGGCTTGGTCCTAGAAAATAACTGAATGAGGGTGGAATCTAGAAATACAACCTAGAATTAGTGCTGCATTCTATAATTTTACTCTAAATAGAAAATCTATTAGAAAACTAAATAAATGACCTGGTTAGTTTAAGACAGTTTTTACAAGTCAGCCATATTAACAACTCACTATCCATTACTGTGTTATTTCCCTGTACCAGTATTTTATTTCCTCCTCATCACACTCAGTTACGGGCAGTTTTTAAAATATAACTCATGGTTTCATTAAAAAAACAGCAGTAGAAAAGAAGCAAATCAACAAATCCAAGCACCTGTCCTTGTTTTCATATGGATGTGTTGCCTGCCTTGCTTCTGTTGCACATGAATATATTCTGGGTTTTATGCAGTTCTCAAAACACAGAGGAAAATAATCTTGCACACTAATTAAATATGTCTTGCTGTGACCTGAAAAAATATCCATTCCACATGCAAAAACAGATTGGTATTCATTTGTATTTCCCTTTTAAGTGATCAGTCATTGGTTAGCAATGATGCATATCTAATCTGTGTACTTTGTAGACATACATGTTGTAATGTATTGAATATATGTATACACCAGAGTTTTGAGCAAACATCTTGGTTTAGTGAGTATTCTTACATAAGTTAACAATGTCTTTGCATTTCTTGTTGTTATGTTTATACAGCATTTACAAATTAGAAAGTTCTGCATAGTGATTGACACCGAAATTTGGCACTATTTCATAGAGACCCTTGAGATATTCAGTGCTAAGAGATGTATATTTATTCCTTTATGAGTATATTTCTTTTATTCCCCCTCATGGATTTTCACTGGATGTTATACAATGAAATTCTTGAGCATAGTCTTGGAAAAAAATTGTAGCTTAAATCTGTGAAATTAAGTACATGTAATATCTTTCAGACCTCTTTTATTTTAGAGAAGAAATAACAAAATGGAGTCTACCAGTAGGCTCCCCAAAGACCTAAAAATGATCCCAAAAATTTGCACTGTATGTTGTGAACTTATGATGGCAATTTAATAGTGATGACTGTGATTTGTGGAATTTTCCATGCCTTATATCTCATAGTGACTGAAGCAGCCTCCATGCATAAGAGGTTGGCCGGATGCTTCCCATTATACAGATCAGCAAATACATGCAAAATGACATTAATTGATTATCTTAGCTTATAACTGGAGTAACTGGGTCATAGCCCAAATAGTCTGACTCTAGAGTTGAAGATGTTGACACCCCCAAACATACAGGTCAGTATGCAAATGACTCTAACCTTTGCCTTGTGCATCTCTATTTGAACAGGACCTAGGTACTTTGATAAGTACCTGGGAAGAATTTGACACGCCATACTGATTATGTGGAATTAAAGACCAATGTATTAGGCTAAAGTCACTATGATTCCAAATTTACAGGCACTATCAAATCCTCCCCTTTGGCTCAAAATTTTTAGTAATAAAAGTTAAGGGCTTATGTAACCTCTAAGTCTTTCTTTACCACACACACACACACACACACACACACACACACACACACACACACACACACACATTCAAATGAAAATAGATTCATTATATTCTCTATAAGATTAATTTTGATTATTTTTAATTATGTGTTTGTGTTGGGGTTTGTATACATGAATGGAGCTTCCCACAGAGACCATAGGCCTCCCTGGAACTAGAGTTATAGGCATTTGTAGGCTATTGAACCTGAACTTGGATCATCTTGAATAGCAATATATTTATAGTAGTTTTCAACTACTGAGGTCCTGTTCACAACTTCACAGAGGGTGAGCTCTGGTACTTTTTTAACTGATTCACTCTCATGTATGTAGCCCCAAGTAGACTTGAACTCACAGAGATTAATATGCCTCTGTCTCCTTAGTCCTGGTATTAAATGTGTGTGCCACCACTGTCCAGCTTCTATAGCTAACTTTGCATTCCCATCTCCAGTGGCTTTTATTTGATCATAAATAATATCACCACACATGGGTACCTCATCACATTAACAGAAACCCAAACTAAGATACATGGGGTCCTATTCTTTGCCATCTGCTAAAATTAAAGATTTCTAAGATTTAGAAAATCTAAAATATATGCTAAATATATGCTAATTGGGCCTCACCTGACTGGCCTGAGGAAAAAAGGGGGCAATTCAATATGACTTAATAAATACAAGGTCAATCAGTAGAGTTGGTTCTACAAAGAACTATTTCTAGTCTCTATTAAGTGTATAGTAAGCTTAATGAAATCAAACAGGAATGATGACAGCTATTTTCTGTAATATTCTCTCATAATTACATCTGGACTTAGTTTCCTATCCCTCCTCTCCTTTTAGCCTCTCACCCCACCTCCCCTCTCACCCATATCCATTCCTACTCCATTTCTCTTCATAAATGAGCAGGCCTTCCAGGGATATATCAATCTAACATGGTCTATCAACTTACAATAATACTAGCCACATACCCTCAATATCAAGACTTATGAGGCAGCCCATTAAGAGGAAAGGGGTCCTAAAAGCAGGCAAAAGAGTCAGAGACAGCTCCTGATACCAGTGTTAGGAATCCCAAAAGAGGAATAAGCTACACAATCATAACATATATGCAGAGGACCTATGTCAGAACTCAGATTGTCTCTGATTGTCACTACAGTCTCTGTGAGCATCTATGAGCACTGGATAGTTTATTATGCAGGTTGTGATTTTGTGATATTCTTGACCCCTAAGTTTCCTAAAATTCTTCTCTCTATTCTGCAGGATTTGACAAGCTCCACATAATGTTTGGCTGTTGGTTTCTATTACTGCTCCTATCAGTTGCAGGATGAAGCCTCTGTATTTATGATTATGCTATGCTCCAGAAAAAGACTAAGAAAACTCCATGTGTGTGTCAGGCACCTCAACCTAAATCAGGCTTCAGCTAGATTTTTATAGACTGAACCATGTAGATTTAAAAGAAATGATTTGAATAGTTACTTCAAAATTCACTCAAACTTTTAATATGAGATTTAAAATGAGAATATCTGAAATGAAAAATACAAACTGGCTATGGTAGTACATACCTGTAATTCCAGTACTCAGGAGGCTGAAGCTGTCAGAACATGAGTTCTAGGCTCACACTGGGCTATTTAAAGAATTAAATGTCAGCTTGGATTACCTAGCATGTTCAAATCCAACCTTAGCAATATATCAAGACCCTTTCTAAGAGGGGATATATATATATATATATATATATATATATATATATAGAGAGAGAGAGAGAGAGAGAGAGAGAGAGAGAAACAGAGAGACAGAGAGAGACAGAGACAGAGAGAATATCTTACCATTCAAATGCTGTAACATAGCTTTTCCCTTTATCCAGAAGAGACATTTCAGTTAATTAAATGAAATACCAAACAATGGTATTGAGGGAGTGAAAAAGACATTGGATAGGAGAGTTTTGGGCCTATGGGATAAATACATGAAAAACAAAATTATTAGGATAGTAAAAATATTCTATAGGTACTATGAAACACACACACATACTACTGTTTATTTGCCCAAATGTAGTTTTGCTAACACAAAAATTTTCAAAGTAATCTTTTTAAATATTCAACTTGCTTGGTTATGATTTGTTTTATTTATGCTGACCTTGGAGGCACCTGTTTCCCTTGAGAGGGCACCATTCATTTACAAAATGAACCTTTTTAGGCTGTCCCTGACTATATATTTTGTTTTAAATAACACCTGGAATCATTCCTACTTAATGAGAAAGACATCAGCATCTCTCTTTAAAAGGAAGATTATTATGGATTCACCTATGTGAACAGGGAGTTCATGTGTATTCATAGTTACAGTTTCCAGGTTCTTTAGGGATCTGTGTAAAGCCTTCTTAACTTGCAAATGATTATGTTAAAGGCCAAGATAATGTTGAAAACTAAATAGTGTGTTCATTTTTTGTTAGGCATATGGTTAGAAAACATGCTCAAAACCATACAAAAGTGTTCATTGAGTAAAGGATTCTGCTAGAAGCTTCCAACCAATTCTCCCTACCAAAAGCTGTTCTTTGAAGGATATGTACTTTTAAAACTACTTCAACCCTTCAATGTAACTATTTAGAAAGTAGGTACACCTTTAACTAGCTTCACTTAGTTTCATCTTCAATGCTGTTAACATAAAAATAATATTTCAATACACCCTTAAAAATACTCTCCATGTTTCTTATTACTGGAAACACTTTTTCTGAAATTGGATTAATCATCTTCACTTGACACATTTGCCAGAACTCTGAAGAGGAAGGGAAAGCATGCCTGAAGGAGCAGCATAGGCAAGAACTGAATCCAAGAGTGTTCATTTCTGCTTCACATCTTTCTGGAAATCTTTTCCATGGTTCCTATGTGCAAGAAATAGCTGAGAAATTTTTATATCCACCCCCTCAAATAACACAGTTCATCTGCTTCCCCCTTTTATACAAATAGGAGAGAGGAAAGCTGTCCTTGATAATCTGTGGAGAGTAGGTGTGTGAGAGCTGCTATTTGCGTGGTGCTGTAGGGGCTGATGTCACGATGGCTTCCCACACAACAATATGGGAAACCACATTAGCAGCAGGAATCCCAGTTGGCAGAATTGCCCATTGTACCTGCTAAAAAGGCAGTTATTTGAGTCAGACATCCTCAGGCCACCTTTGAGAAGTCAGTCAATTTTTTTTTTTTAATTGTGAGAGGTGCCTGGTTACTAAAATGGACTACTATATTTTCAAAGTCTTTAAGAAGTGCAGTGTGGTGGAACAACAAGAGACTATTATATGTGTCATTGCTATGGTTATATTATCACAGAGATATGTCAGTCTTCCAGCAGAAAAAAAAAATGTCAGAAAGGCAGAGTTATATTGGACAGGAATGAATCTGAAAAATAAGTACTACGTAAATTAAATTGTCAGAAATAGACTAGAAGAAATGCTTGGCAAGAAATTATGACTTCAGTAAAGCTTGCAAGTTATTCCTGATTTGGCAGGTTGCTACTCCAGGTTGTCATGAGATTTTGACAGGAGGATAACAAGTTCAGGGCCAGACGGGGTGACTTCATGAGGTCAGGCTCAAAAGGAAATGAGAAAAGAAGTAAAATCAAAAGGTCTGAGACTGTAGTTTAGTGGTAAAGAACTTACATAACCTCTGTAAGAGCCTAAATTCAGTCCTCAGTACTATACACATGCATGCATATACATACTCACACCCACAGGAAGAGCTGTCTAGAATTCTGACTGGACCAAGATGACTTTGGCTGTTCCAAGTGAGACTTTGTGGTTGGAGTATTAAAATGAAAGTATTTGCCTATAGTAACTGATGACATATCATCAGAAGGAAAAGTTTTAGTGAAACAACAGTGAGGTCCTTGAATGACATCCAGGGGTCCCATTCACCTATACATGTATCCCATAATATTCCATGGAATGGCAAAATGCTATAAAAATCAGATGTTTGAGAAAGGTGTCCTAAAATAATCTTCATAAAAATAGGAACTCTGCTGCAAGAAAGAATGTACTATCATAAGTGTCACTTGATCTTTGCTACCATGTGACTGCTAATTACACAGTATTGACATATTACCTCTCCTTTTCTGCTGTATTTCAACATAAAAAACCAGATCTGCCAAGACATCAGGCTCCTTCCTACTTTAGCATATGCTGAATGTTTCTCTGGGAAAAGTTGGCAGGTCATTCTGACCCAGTCAGTTTATCTGTTGAAACAATAAAGTACCATTAAATTAAATTCCTTTGTTGTTATTCCAATCTTCCCATCTTCTGCTTAGTAGTTCTTTTGGATGCTTTTTCTGGAGTCAGCAGAGTGCAACATGACACCAAGATCTATCCAGGCTCCAAACTTTGTTGAGTGTTGAGAAAATGTAAATGTAATAGACAAAGGCCACTTATCCTGGGTTTGGGAGACTTTTTACTTATTATATACAAATTATTGTCTGCATCCATTCTGAAGTAGCTGCTGAGGGAATTCTGTTGAAGTCCTGAACCTCCGTGTTACCCAGAGTTAAAACACTGCTTGGATAAGGGCTCTTTTTAAAATCATTTTTAACTGATTATCTGGAGATTCTGTTTGTCATCCTATTTGCATACTGTTCCATTCCTCACTTGAAAAATAATGCATGATGTTTTACTATACCCTAAAACAGAAACACAGTATCAGTCTCTGAGATGCATGCTATTCTGGAGTCCACTTTCAGAAAGTCCAGCTCAACCTGAGCTGGAGGTGCTGTATTTGCTTGTAATTGAAAGTTTAGGACAGCCCTGTATTCAAACTAAGTTGCTCCCCAGAAGCCAGAACAGACTGACATCCTATTTCTCTCTGTTCTTGCCATTTATCTCAGTTCACAGTGCATTATACTTACATAGACAGATTTTTCCCACATGGGACCTCCAAAGCTGTCTTTAATATGACTTTAATGCCTAAATAATTTCAACAACACAATGATTATAGTACATTTTGTCATTTTTTTCAGCTTAACAGTCATTATGTTTAGTGCATTTTTTGGCTAAGGTGGAAAACTGAACAGAAAATATGGAGTTCCCACTAATACCCCTTCCAGGTTCTCCGGTTAATCTGTTGCATGTGATGCATTTCTAATGTGGATGAGTTAGAATTGATGTTTATTTGTTACATAGGGAGCTGTAACTTAAATTAATGAACACCCTTGGTGTTGCAGCACATAGGTTTTGAGAAATGTGTGAGGTAATATAGCTATAATTTCACTGATGTGGTTTTACCATCCTAAAAAATCTTACATTCTATATATTTCCCCTTTCCTACTCCATGTTTGTGGCCAGGGATATTTTTATGGATGCATCACTAGACACTCTAAAGATGCTTTTATCTTTCAAAAATATTACCCATTTGAAATCAAGCTATATGTAATATTTCCAGACTTCCTTCTTTCACATAGCAATCAGTACTCATTGGCCCTCTTCATGACTGAGCTCATCTCTTTCATTTGCTTAGCAGCATTCTCTTGTACTGAAGTCCACATTTGCCTTCCCATTCACTTGCTGACAGATGTGGCAGCCTTAATGAGTTTGGCCTCTGTAAGCTCATAAGTTTGAATATTAGAATCCAATTGTTGGAGCAGGTGTGTCACTCATTAATTAATATTCAAAAGTCTCCTACCATAAACTCTCCCCAATGCACTCTTGCCGCTTCTTATGTGAGCCTTCAGCTTCTGTTTCACCCACTTGATGCCTGCTACTTCTGCTGCACCATCATGGACTCTAATACCCTGGAACTATAAATAACAAATAAAATATTTTTATATATTGTTTTGGTCATGGTGTTATATTACAGCAGTAGAAATGTACTATGACAAAGGATATCTTCAATTCTTCCAAGTTTGGGTAACTATGAATAAAGCAATTATAAGTCCATGAATAAACAAAAGGGATAATATTGCAAGTGTCTATGAACTGCATGAGGATCAGCAAGACTGCCTTTAAAGGTACTGGTCCCCTTTTCATTCTAAACTGGATGAATTAGGTCCTCCTGCTCCAAATGTGTAGTGCCTACAATCTGTAGTGCCTCCATCACTGTTATTAGAATATTGACTAGCTCATGGATGGGTAGTAGCACTGTGGTATTTGACTGTTATTTAATTTGTAATATTTGATTGAGATCAATCCAGTTCTAATACTGATTCATCTTTGAACCAAACCCTGAATCCAAAGGGGACTCATTGTTTAGTCAGATCTGCATGCCATGGTTTTTTCTTGAGCAATATCCACAAAGACAGCTAGTCATTTGCAATACCAAAATCACCAGAGAAAAGTTATATACACCATTCATTCAGAAAAGAGTGCCAAATGCCATAGTGATAAACATACCAGGCACCCACAAAAACGGAAAACACCCTCCTGATCAAATATAATTGTATAAGAGGCAACATTCATATTTAAATCATTCTTCAGGTAGATAAAATTTTTTAGTTTCAAGAGCCTGGAAAGGAGCTTTCTGCCTGTGGAGTAGAGGCTAGAATAAATGGTAATGGGGTTATGTGTTTCAATTTATGCATTTTGAAGAAATGTAGAGTAAAATAGATTTATTTTCAATATTAATTCAACATTGTCCACATTGATTCATGAGTACATTTAGACTCTTTCTGTGTAAAAGTTATCACACAGTGGAAATGAAATAAATAACACCCTAGAGGTCTTTTGCAATTTAAATTAAGCTATTATTCAATGTAATTACTAGTCTGAATGTTTTAAAGTTTCTCTAAATAAGAACTATGGAGATTGTTTATTCTACAAGATGGTTCATTGCACAATTATGAATAGTCAGTGATGATCATAGTGTATGTTTTAGTTGAAAACATATTTTTGGCAATGAATATATAATGCCCATTAATTTAATCAAAGAGCTTTTTACATGTGTTGATTCAATAAATGTTCTTTGAAATTGAATACATTTGCCAAATAATAGGTTGTCAACTTGAAATGCAAATGACGGATCTGGATCTTGTACTCGGAAAGACTACCGAGAATCTATGTGTCAAATGCTTACCATTGCTTGCACAAGTTAGTGATATGACCTGGGAAGTGAAGAAAGGAATTAATGCACATATTTTACAGTTTTAAGATGATATGTGTCCAGTGAATACTTTGGTCTGTTATTGATCTCTTTAACAAAGTTTAAGCCATGTGGCATCTGAAATTTTTAAATGTGCTTTTCACAGTAGGCTTTATTCACTGGGAACAATTGAAAGAAAGTAGTTTGTAATTCCAAAGTATTCCAAAGACTTAATTCAGTAATAAATACAGACTGAATGCAGTTCTTCATTGGCTGTGTAAAATCATAGAGTTATATTGAAAAATGTCAGAGAGTAGACTATATTTATATAAAGACCGTTGTGTGTTTTATTCAAAGCTTTCTATTGCAGGGATTCTAAATGTCCTTAATAATAAAAATCCTCAATCACATATTGGAATGGGGGGAGCCTGAAAGATCAGGGAAGCAAAGAAGCCAGGCACTAGCTCTTACTTCTACCAATGCTCAGACCAAAGGGGTGATCTTCTCCTCAGACTGCCCATTCAGAATGCATCTTCAGACAGCACTGCTCCTCAGACTGCTTCCTCAGATGGCCATGAGCTCTTGTTACTTCCCAGCTTATATTCCTTTCTGTGCCCAGCGATATTCCTTCCTGTCTCCACCTAGTTAGTGCTGGGATTAAAGGTGTGTCACTTGTGAGCTCTGTTTCTCTTTTAGAATGGATTAATTTCCTGTAGCCCAGGGTGGCCTTGAGCTAACAGAAGTCCTTCTGCCTCATTCTCATGCATGCTGGGGTTAAAGGTATGTACCACCAATATCTGGCTTCTGTTACAAACCAGTGTGGCTTCTGGGATTAAAGTTGTGTGCCACCACTCTCTGGCTTTTATTGTTGACTAGTGTGGCTAGCTTTGTGCTCTGATCTTCAGGCAAGCTTTATTTATTAGATGATAAAGAAAATATCACAACAGTTTTCAGAGCATCAGTGGTTAGTATTTTCTTAAAATATACTAGAAAAATAAGAAAATGACAATGGTTTATATAAAGACCTTCATTTTCCATATGATGTGAAAAAACTAAAGATAGAAATTTCATTAGTATTGCTGTTTGATTTTTTTTCCCTTTTCTGAGAGAATGTCTCCCATCTTTATTGTGGAGCAGCCTTATATACAAACTTACAAAAAACCCAGGTCAAAGGGTTCACAACAGGATATTGATCCCAGTAGGGTGAGGTCAGGAAAACAGGAGGTACCTGTGGTTATGCTGGAAAACAACTCTTAGAGACAGCATGGGAGCTGGGTTCCAACATCTCCCCCTTCTTTATATATAACAAAACAGTTATCAAGTAAGAACTACAAGATTTTAACCATTCTATCTTAGTATGTTACTATAACTATCTTCAACTCCATCAAAGACCATAGAAGGATAATGTGTAAACTCTAGAAGTGACAGAGACACCTTGCTTCCCAGATAGTCACTAAAAGATTCTTGGTAACCTTGGGGCATCCAGATTTAGCCTACAGGCCACAATGTGTCTGGCCGACTTCTCAGCAAAGCAGGAAATTCTAAACTGTCCACATGCATTGGCAGTTTATCTGTCATCCTTTTTCTGTGTCCTGTAGAATGTCTGGCAGACTCTTTCATGAAGCAGGGAATTCTAAACTGTCCTGCATTGGCAGTTTGTACTCCTCCATGAAGCAAGAACCCTTTAGGCATTTTCCTGTGGGTCCTGCATGTCCAGTTTATAAAGCAACAGTAAAATAGTTCAGGCAAGAGTAGCTTCTTGCCCAAATGGCTGGTCTTGCCATGTCAAAGGCAAACTCTATAGCGAGTTTCTTGGATGCCCATCTTCCTCTCAGATGTAATTTGTGTGCCAGGAGCAGTTGTTTCAGTGTCAAGAAAAACCCTAAACCATTTAAATGCCATATATTCCATTGGTCTTTGAATGGTATGAAGAATATCTATATATCTAGAAAACCTACCTAGTATCAACAAATGAAGATCCATTCCAATACCAAGTATCAACAAATGAGGATCCATTCAATACAAAGTATCATTTCTATATCATATACCTCCTTTTTCCTTTTAAAAGTGATTGACTGTGACCACTACCATTTCTAACTGACCAAATTTAAATGAAAACAAATATTCAGATCACCTGGGCCACTGTTTCAGGGGGTCCTGCCCCATGAAACCATACCAGTCTGGAAGAAATCCACAGCTCTTCACCCTCCACAGAAAAAAAAAAAAAAAGCAAATTTCCCTCCCAAGTAACCTGTACTTTAACCACTGTTGCTCCTCCCCCAGCAATTAAACCATTCAAAAACAACACAATAGCATTCTTTTGTTAACAATCACACATTTATGATCACACTTCATACACACATCTGTGGCCACACCATACATACAGAACATATATATATCTTTTGAACAAAAGTCACAAAGGAGAGGTGGTGTCAGGGATGACCATCCTTACCATAGCTTGGCATCTTTGGAGGGTCTTGAGGACTGCCGCATCTTTGTCCATTCCTGTATGGTCTTTTGTAGGGCCTGGGTCCTTTCTTTATCTATTTGGACATATTCTACTTTCTCATCCAATGTGACAGATGATGTATTGGCTTGCGATGAGGGCTCTGGGAGACTGGCTCAAAGTCCAGGACTATGTAATTCACATTGCCAGTACTCGTTTTTGGAGCTTGACTGTTAGTGCCACTGGATACAGGGGATGAAGACATTGGGTTCTGCATAGGGACATAGTTCTCCTCACTGTCTCTAGAGTCTGTAGTGGAGATGGAATGGCAGTGCCAAGACACATCGAGCCTGCCTTGTCCACCAGTGCACCTCAGGAGTATCAACACTTGCACCAATGCATAAAATGCAAGGAATGCCAGCTTCTCTCAGAGCACTGGACAGGAGAGTGATACAGCTGCACAAAAACTTGCCCAGGACAATAGACACTGTACAACACTGTTATCAATGAGCTCCCTTTCAAGACACCTATCACTAAGTCTTTTTCCATGGTCAACCACACCTTTAACTCCAGCTTCTTTCAGTGCTGTTTGATTTTTATTTATTTATTTATTTTTGGTTTTTCGAGACATGTTTTCTCTGTAGCTTTGGAGCCTATCCTGGCACTTGCTTTGTAGACCAGGCTGGCCTCAAAATCATGGAGATCCACCTGCCTCTGCCTCCCAAGTGCTGGCATTAATTTTTAGTGTTTTGCTGACACTTGATTTTTAGTGTGATAAAATGATAAGATTATCTGGCAATTTATCTAGATACCAATCCCCACAGCTGTCACAAACACATGCCCAGTCAGCCCCTTTGCATTTGAAGGGATAGGAGTTAGTTTTGTGTCAGCATTTGTAAAATTAAACACATGACAAAAAGTCAATCAATTAACTGAACTTAGTTACCTCATATTTATTCAGGTACCCTAAGATATCTTGAACTGTATATAATCCATCATCTAACTATAGACTTTTAATGATGATATTAATTAAACACATTATTTTCATTTCCATTAACAATTGTTGTTGTCCTTTTCATAATGCTATCATTGTTAATTCATTTCCATGAAACTTTGAGACAGTTAACTGGTAC
Source organism: Cricetulus griseus (assembly GCF_003668045.3). Taxonomy (NCBI): domain Eukaryota; kingdom Metazoa; phylum Chordata; class Mammalia; order Rodentia; family Cricetidae; genus Cricetulus; species Cricetulus griseus. The sequence goes on along the minus strand of NC_048601.1, from coordinate 34,119,801 downwards.
ATGCTTAAGAGAATGAATCCAACATGGTTCTGTATTTTGATTACAAATCAATTTTTATTCTGAATGTGCAAGTGAACAAATGTAGACCCTGTATTGAAGTGAATGTTTTAAAAGAATTTATCAAGCATGGACTAAACTATCAGAATAGCTTATTTGGATCAGAGAATTTTACTACACATAGAGCATTTGATTAAAGGTAATCAGCAAATAGTCTCAAAGCTGTTTAATCATGCTGATATTTCATCATGTACAAAATTGAGAAAGCAAAGCAGAAGATGAAGTCCATATGGAGACAGGTCATACAGCCATTGTTTTTAAGCTGTAACTGAAATATCCTTGTGGACTGAGGTTTTCCTTTTTAAAGGGTACCTTTGCTTCTATTTCAGTTCCTAAAAGAGTTGCCAATTATCCTCCAAACTCTTCCACTCTCTCTTAATGTAGCTCCTGGCCTTTGATTCTTAGTCTAGAATGAGATTGAATGTCTTCTGAAATCCGTGATGTCTGATGTTTTCAGTGGTGAATACCATATAACAAATACAATTTCTTTTTCTTGATCTCTCTTTTTAATTATCAGTTATAATTGTTTCACCAAAGGAGTCACTCACAACAGATATTTGCCAAAATCTATTTATTCAGTTTGATCCTGACAGGAGAGACATCATTATTTGAAGTACAGATACAGTCCTCAATATTTCATTTATTCAGAAGGGGGCACACTTGTTCTTTTAATAGTAGATATATTCAGATCTGCTAGTTTATAAAATGTATGGAAACTTCAGCAAATGATAGAACTCCTCCTTGTTATCACGACTTCTTAAAACATGTGTATATGACAATGGGATGCTTTCTGTATGGAATAAATACAAAATTCATTTTTCTCCATGTCTAGAACTTTCTTGGGTTAAAAACATTGCAGCTTGTTCTCACAATTATTCCTAGTGATTAGCTTTGCTTTTCATGAAGATATCAGTGGTCAAGGGACTAACGTACTTTTGATAACTTTAATCTCTGAGTTCAACAAACTAACATCCTCATAGCTTTCTCCCATTGGTATTCATTCAAAACACATCCTCATCTGGTGATAGAATGATCCTGACTCACTTGGAGGAAGAAGACTTAGCATGAGCTTCTGTCAGCCCTTCTTTCAGTGGGCTGTGCAGCCCTGAATCATAGTCATCTTGGAGTGCTATTAGCTGAGATAATCAAGAACTCTTACTAGAAAAGCATAGCACTTGCCTAGTGTTGACACACCAAACCTAATTAAAATGTTTCATCAAGCATAATAAAATCCAAGCAGTTTAAATGATATATATCTCTGATAAATATAGATGTGCAATTAAAGAGGATGTAGTTAAAATTTTCATTGACTTCTGTGAAAGAAAAAGTATTACATTTGGAATCTATATCAAATAGATATCAAATAGATAGTTACCTACATATCTTAAATATATAAATTATCATTTAAAATAATAAATATATATAATATTACTTTTTACAGTAATCCAGTGGAAAAACACAAATATCAATGTGGTCATTTCGTACCTCACAATAATAAGACATTTTTTTCATTGAATTCTCAGTGCATGTGGAAGAATCTAATTAGCATTTTCTATAATCTGTCAAAATGCATGTTCAGTGAAATGGATCTTTAAACCTATGTGAAAAACTCAGATTGGTTTAAGCCATGCCAAAACTTCCCTGCTCACTTTCTCATTTCAGAGATTTGGCATGTCATATTTCTTCAGCAAGTTCTAAGTCTTTTGCCCTTTAAGCTTTCCTCCTTAGGGAAGCTGCCATGATGGAGAAGCAAATTAGTAGAATAATTGTACATCTTCATCTGGAAGTGTGCATCCTTTCACTAGCTACTCAAGAATCCAAGGAAGAGGTAACTACAATAAGATAGTGATTACTACAGTGATTAAAGTAGCAAAAAGTTCGTCACCTTTTAAGTGCATTCAACGAAAACTAGTGAAGTAAATTCTAGTGAAGCCTCTCGACTGGATACTTCATAACTTTAAATCCCATAAAAATCATGAACAATTATTTGTTTTAAAGAGCTCAAATACTTAGTAAAGTTGAATAAACTGACAGACACACACACATAGTGTGTGTGTATGTTGTAAAGGAGCTAGTTATATGTGGGATAATATGTAATTGTGTGGTTATAAAATAAATATCTGAATTATATTCTCTGAATATTGTCTTAACATCTTGTACTTATGTATCTTCTTTATAATCTATGAGATGATTTCTACTGTATTAAAATACTATCCTTAAATTTTTTTCAGAAAATATAACAGAAGTGTCTTCAAAACACATCAGCCTTGAGATCAGATTGTTTTAATTTTCACAGACAACTAGATGAAATGAAAATTATAAGTGCATGATCGTTAGGGACATAGCAGTGAGGGAAAGGGGGCAGTCAGCAAGTAGAAATTTAAAGACAGGTCCTGTAGCCATTTTCTCTTCTACCATGTAGACCTTACCTTTCTCTGTAATTGATTACCCCAAGGAGGCTGGGCAATATTATTAGCAGGATCTCTTCCTGCTCTGACCTTGGATAATTCCAAGCATAAAATTTAGTTTAACCTTCACATCCTCACCACCTGGGTTGTACTACTCAGACTGTGAGCTCAGTCATGCACTTCTGGGTCTTAAGAAGTGAGCATCATTATCAAATAACCATCAAAATCAGGTAAGCATATCAGCATTTTACATTTCCTTATTAAACCATGACATATTTCATCAGTTTTTATTTGCTGTAGGAAAGGACTGGGCAGACTCCCAGCTGGGGTTATGGAGAATTGTTGTTCACAGAAGTTATGATAGATAGAAACTTCTATGGTGCCTTTTGAGGATTTCGTCTATTAGCTGGCTCATAATTGAATGTCTTAAGGTCAAAGTAATGGCTTAACTTATCATCTTGAACACCAAAATTTTTCGCTATCACCACATCTTCTGTTCTTTTGAGAAAACAATCTCCTTGAGAAAGCGGGCTTCATGTCCACCATCATATTTCTCACCACTGGCCTCTAATTCTTAGTACCATGTGGACAAAATGAGTGAATGTTTGCTGAGTAACAACTGTAGTGTTTGATGAGTGAGTGATTGCTTCCCTGGATGAAGGAGCAGATGTCTGTATCTGTTGTATGATAGACATATTTAGTCAGTCAGTATGGAGGGCATTCAGTATTTGTGTGGGAAAGTAGTAGTCACTTTCTGCTTCTGTATGTTAGCTTCTTCACCTACAGTACAGAGAAGTTGGGCTTCATCACACATGTTCTAATTTCTCTTTCACTACATGGCTTTGTATGTCTATATGGGGCACTTTTAATTTTGTTTTCAAATTTTGTCTATGCCATTACTTTAATATGATCATTAAATCGTTAACTTTTTTTGGTTTTTAGAGACAGGGTTTCTCTGGGTAGCTTTGGAGCCTATCCTGGCACTCACTCTGGAGACCAGGCTGGCCCCAAACTCACAGAGATCTACCTGCCTCTGCCTCCCGAGTGCTGGGATTAAAGGCGTGTGCCACCAACACCCGGCTAAATTAATTAATAACTTAATGAATAAAATTATGTGTACATGTGACTTAATTAATATATTTTTGCAGGTACAATGAGTGCAATGTCCACAGAGGTCAGAAATGGGCTCCAGAACCCCTGGAGCATGAGTAACAGGTGACTTTGCACCATTCCACATGGGTACTAGGAACCAAACTCTTGAAACCTTGAACCACCATCTCTTCAGCTTCACAGACACATTTTCTTATATTCCTAATTTCTTCTCCCATCCCTTTAAGCATTTTTTATCTGCATATTGAATCTGAATATTTTCTCCGACTCTTGCAGTCCATGTTTATAAATCCATCAACTCATATTCAACTTTAGCATTTTGCCTAACTCCTTTTTCTCCATTGTGGTATCCCTCCCTGATGTTCTTTCTTTACATGAAAAACAAATAGTGTAGAAAATTTTTAGAAACTGCTTAGTTCATGTCTCTCTCATATTCAGAACCTCACTGTTATCAGAAATTTGAATACATTCAATTTTCTTAATGTGGCTTATATGGTTCTGCGTGATCTGGTTTGGGTCTACTTACATTTTCAGCAATTATTCCTCAAGTTACTAAAGAGTGTTGCTGACCTCAGGATATAGCATGACAGTTCCCACTTCAGGATTTTGTAGTTGTTCTTTCCTTAAAGGGAAGATAATCTTGAGAACAATATATAATACACAATCATTGCAATGACAATTGGTACCTGCTCCTTCTCCTGATGAACTTAGCTGTGCTATCTCTAAGATCTCCCATTCCCAAAATAGCTTCTTACTATATTCTCTGTCATCCATTATAGCATTCTCCTCTCTGAGATATATTAATCCTCATGGTCTTTCTTAGTTAATAGTCATGCTCTCTTTCCACTCATATACAATGTTTCTATGGCAGGAACATATCCTTGCTTGATTACTACTTTTGCATTGTAAACACTAATGGTAGGTACACCGCCCATTGCTTGCAAATTTCCAAAGACTTTTTCATTCCAGGTTTAACCAGTCTCCCTGAAATGAACTGCTTGTTCACACTCCTCTCCATGAAAGTGTGCAAGACCATAATAAAATGCTTCCAAGTGGGTCTGGAAAAGCCCTGTGTTAGTTTCCCAGCTATCAGACTAGGGTCCAGGAGCAAACCCTTGTCCAGGTCAGCAATTTCTGTGGGTTTCTCAAGCCTGGTCTTGACCCCTTTGCTCATCACTCCTCCCTCTCTGCAACTGGACTCCAGAGTTCAGCTCAGTGTTTAGCTGTGGGTGTCTGCATCTGCTTCCATCAGCTACTGGATGAAGGCACTAGTCAGTTTGGAGGTCTGGACAATCTATGAGGCTAGTGATAGTGGATCAGTATTTACCGCTAGTACACAAATGAACTTTGGGAGCCCTCTCCACATAGAGGGATATTCTCTCAGCCTAGACACACTTTCAGGGGGTTTAGGCCCTGCTCCAAATGATATGACAGACATTAAGATTCCCATGGAAGGCATCACCCTTCGTAGGGAGCAGAAAGGTGTTGGAATAGGGGGGTTGGTGGGGGGCAGCAGAGGAGGGGAGGGAGAGGGAACTGAGATTGACATGTAAATGAAGCATCTTTCTAATTTAAATAAAAAATAAATAAATTACAAACAAATGCTGCCGAGTGTGAAAGTATTAGCTTCACAGGTATATTAAATGAGATTGTAAATATTAAAGACAATTTTTCAGTGAAAAAGAAAAATAACAGTAGGAATCACAGTTCATGTCTCACAGATGAAAAGCCACATCATCTCACAGATACCCAAGGGAACAGGCATGAAGACTTGGAGTCCCATCTGAGCATCATGAAAATGCTTTTGTGTGGGCTTTTCTACCTTCAAACTGTGTGGGAGGGAGGACAAACCTCAGAGTTCCAGCATGAAAAAAAGGTCTTGTGGAATAAATTTCAAACAGACCTAGGGACTAGAGATGCTGAGTCCTGTTTGGACATACAGCTATTAAACATCTGGGGCAGTAACAATGAGTCTCCTCAGGTTGGCCATGAAATCTTAGGCTTAGACTTATTACTGATTGCCTTTGTTTGCACTGAAACTTCATGATAAAATGGAAAGTATACAAGATTAGTTTTTCAATAGCAATAACTTTTCTGGATGTTTTATTAATACTTTAGAATTTTATATAATGTTTTTCAAATATGTTCACTGACTTCCTCCAAATCTACCCATTCCCATACTCCCTCCCTCCCAGCCCTTCCCACACAGCTTCCTTACTTATATTTTGAGTTTTCTTTTCCCATAGAGTACAACTTGCGTTTCCCAGCAGTCTTGGAAACGGGTTCTCTTCTGTTATATGTTCAACCTACCCAAAAGAAATGGTTTCTCTCTCTCTCTCTCTCTCTCTCTCTCTCTCTCTCTCTCTCTCTCTCTCTCTCTCTCCAGCAGTTACCAAGGCCAGTATCTCCTTAGCCAGTGATGTGGTGGCAATTCAAGTATACCTTCTCCCTTCTATGGTGGAATTTCAGTTTAGTTTCAGTTTTTATTGACCATGAGCATACTGTCATAATCACTATGAGTCCAAATTTGCACAATCCCTGTTATGTCTGAAAAACAATGTTTCCTTGATGTTACTGATCACTTCTGATTGTTATATTCTATATTTATTCAGCTCCAGTTTCTGGAAAGATCCCTGAGCCTTGAAGTAAGTGGTGTAGTATGAATGCCCCATTTCTGGCTGTACACTCTACAGTCATTTATTCTCTGTATGTTGGCCATGTGGGTCATGTCTGTGGTAATTGCTATTTACTACAAAAAGAAGCTTCCCTAATGAGGACTGGGAGATGCTCTGATCCCTTTAAGATATATAGTAATAAATTCTTACCAATGAAAACATGAAAGCAAGATTTAATGCTTACTTTTAGGACACAGTGGGGTATAATATCCAGTGGTCCTCATTTTCTTAGAAACAACATCAATACTTACCTGTACAAGGTACACCTACCTGAAATACTTAATCTTGATCAATCTCTCTGAATTGCATTCATTCTAGTGAATTATTTTTGCTTCCTATTTGGTCCAATGTGATCCACTGATGTCTGCACTAGTCTTAGTCATCATAATGATAGAGAGTTGTTCTCAGTGTTCATGAAACACCTGCAGGATGAAGCACCTGCAGGATGAAGCCTCTGTGAGGAAATTTCAAGGATGAGCATGCTGCAGCCTCACAACAACCATAACAAAAAGGGTAATCATAGGTATTATTCCCACTAGAAGGATGCGGATGTCTCTTTTCATAGAGATATAATAATAAGTTTCCATAGATGCAAAACAGGACCAAGGAGGAGGTTATCACTCCATGCTTCAAGAACTTGAAAATCTTAGTTTGTTCTTCAAATGAATGCCTGATACAATAAATAAACTCATCACCCTGGAACCATAATTTCAATCCATATTTTGTTATTTTCTGGAATTTGATATTTTATGAAAGTAGTAAACTAAAAGTGTGGCCACCATCCAAGATCACTAACTTTAATTGCTTTGCCATGTAATAGTGTTTCTCCCAACAAAAGGTTTGTTTTGTTTTTTTGTTTTTGTTTGTTTTTTGTTTTCGGTTTTTTTTGTTGTTGTTTTTTTTTTTCTAGTCATTGCATCAGGAGTAGTTTTGTGATTTGATTGACCACTACAGGGCAAACAGAAGCAAGGCTATACAGCTAATAGCCTATGTCAAACAGCTATTTAAATAAGATGGAATAGGTATCATCAGATAGGAAGAAATGTGGGACCAGTCATGTCCCAACTGACTCTCAATCTCCCCTAAAATACATCCATGTGGACATATGACTAATTTAAGATATTTAGGCAAGAGTGCTAAATGTCAGCAGGTACATCTAGGTGAGCTTAGAACAGGTTGTTGACTTGAGAAACATAGGCTAAACAATTACAGAACTGATGCAATTAACATTTAAAAGGGAACACTGAGACTAGTAGATATTCTTCCTTGCTTTCAGAACTAAAAAAGGAAGACTTTCCTTTGTTTTAGGAGCTGGGTTATTAATTTTTATGCTGAAGTGGACATATAAATATATTCTGAATTTGTATAGCATGGGTTTGCCACAATACTGCATGTAACATTACTTTCATGTTCACTCTCTATAGCTAGCATTGCATCCCACCTTGGTAAGCTTCTGAAGGAGCTGTCTAGAGCTCAATTTGTTACCATAATGTGCTTTGAAGTAGAAGTAATTAATAAAGGTAATAAGCAATGCATATTTTAGTTTTGAGATTACAATATAGTTGCCACATTTTCCCTTTCGTCCTTTCAAGGCTACCAGTATACCGCTTATTGGTCTATTTCAAATACATATCCTATTTTATTTATTAATTATTAGTGTGTATGACAGAGAGAGACAGAGACAGACAGAGAAAGAGAGAGAGAGGAGAGAGGAGGATTTTATGCATATCCAAACCAAGATTCTAGTTAAAGAGTTCTAAAGTTAATCCATAGAATTTGCTTTCTGTACTCTTAAATACAAAGGTTCAAAGGGGCCCATTTCCATTTTAAAATCTCACTGCAAAATTCTATGAAGTACCTTGAAATCAGGAGTGAGGCAGGCATTCCATCCACAAAGTCAACATATAAATGAAAAACAGCACAGGTTTTATAAGGAGCAAATGTATTTTCAGAAAAGGAAATCTTCATTATAGTATCTTAAATGACATTAATTCAGGGAAGGTGAATCAACAGCAGTAAAAGACCTTGAACAAGGCTCTTTCCGTATCTATTTAAATAAAAATGTTATTCTATTTGTACTACTGTTAAAACAGCTTAAAATTTATGCAGTATTTCCTGTACCCAAATATGTGGAAATGAATTTTTATATAATTCATTATGGCTTATCCTGATGTAGCAATGAGAAACTTAGTACTTCCTATCTGATATTTTTCATTAAAATATCCCTATCTTTCCACTTAATTAAAAACAAATACATATATACATTCTCATCCAAAAATATACTACACAATTTTCTAGTTTTGACTACAATTTTCTGGAAGCTTAAAACACAATATTATAACAGGCATTTTTTTTAAAGATTCCACATTAGACACAAAAATTTTCCTGTTAAATAATTCAGTTGGTATATATCGATGCAGTCCAAATGGTTGTGCCTTGGTTCCAAACTTCATTAAGCCTCTAAGGAAAGCTAAGGAAGCTGCGACTCATAATGTAGTTTAATCACCCTGTGGGTGGCTCAACAAAGTGTAGCAGTTGCACATTAAAGGATCTTTGATTTAAATTTGAAGGGTTAGAGAGTCTCCAAGCAAAATGATGTGGAGAGAGATACCTGTTTTATTAGAATGAGTCAGCTAAACATAAGATAGGGGAAAGCATTCTGAGAGAGCAGGTTATGTACATGGAAGATCTAGAGTTCATGTGGGTGCTTCATTCTTTAACAGGTGAGGAAAGTACCACACAGCTAATAGTTTGAATATTTTTAACATGAGTAAAATTATTTGTTTAAGTTAGTGTAGGATAAACTCTTGAGATTTAAAGTCAAAAATATCAAGTTCAATTTCTAAACATTTATATTAAAATAATAGTATTTTTACAGAAAATAGATTATCTCATACAATACATCGTAACCACAGCTTCTCCTCTTTCTATTCCTTCTAGCTCTACCTCCCAGCTCCCCTCTGCCCCAAATCTACTCCCCCTCCATTTCCTCTATAGAAAAGGGCAGGCTTCTAAGAGACAACAGCCAAACAGGACAAAACAAGACACAATTAGACGTGGCAAAAATCCCTAGTATCAAGGCTGGGCAAGACATCCTCATAGGAGGAAAAGTGTCCCAAGAGCATGAAGAGAACTAAGAAAAACATCTTTTCCCGCTGTTAGTAGTCCCACAAAACCACCAAGCTAACAACCATAACTATATGCACAGAACCTAGTGCAGATTAATGCAGGCCCCATTTAGCTTTTTACTTCAGTCTCTGTGAGCCCCTATGGGCTGTGTTCTCCTGAAGTTGTCCATCCCTTCTGACTCTTGTAATCTTTCCTTCTCTTCCGCAGAGCTTCTGACCTCTGAGGGGATCCAATGGAAACCTCCAATTTAGACTTTCTCTGCATAATGCCTGGCTTTGGGTCCCTGCACCTGCCCTCTTCTGCAGGAAGTCTCTCTGATGTTGACTGGTCAAGGCACTGATCTATGAGTATAGCAGATTATCATTAGGAATAATCATTTCATTGACTTTTTTGGGCCAGTTGTGTTTGATTCTATCTGAGATCTCTTGGCTATCTAGTCTTCTGTCTTTGGCCATACAAACAATCTAGGGCATGGTCTGCTTCCTGTGGCATGGGCCTCAAGTTAAGTTAAATATTGGCTGGCCATTCCCACAAGTTTTGAGACACCATTGTCCCTGCATATCTTGGAGGCTGGACAGATTTTAGTTCGAGGGTTTTGTGGCTTCATTGGTATCTAGGTTTCTCTATCCATAGTCTGAAGAGTACCTTTAAACACCAAAGACACTAGAACATCACTGTGAAGGCTCCATGCATGCATCAACTTGACCTCTCATTGTTCAGTGAGCCATGTGGATGTTATACTCAGCAATGAGGACTTATAGTCAGTCGGTTTGCAGAGAGCTACCCCCTGTCCTTGCAACAACCTAGGTTGTTTAAAGAGCTCCATGGAACTCCGTTGGCCAACAACTCAACTAAATGCAATCCAATCCCACCACTGGAAACTTTTCCTGGCTACAAATTTGGCCATTTCAGACTCTTTATTCTCCATTATTAGGAGTCTTCACTAGGGTTACCCTCACACATTTCAGGGAGTTTCCACTGCACTAGGTTTCCACACTGTGCCCAATTCTAGCTGTCATTCCCCACATTTTCCCCCTTTGAATTCTTGAAAAGATGCAACATAGCTTGGGAACAGTGCTACTGGTTGGGAAGTATAACTTTAGCATGAAAGTGGCTTGTCATTATATTTGGGATACAATTTGGGGATTCAAGAATTTTAGAGGAAGATTTTTTTTAATTATGTTTCCTAGTTTTTTAATTTGAATTAAAAACAAGATTATTTTGCATGTCAATCCCAGGTCCCTCTCCCTCCCCTCCTCCCCATTACCCCCCCCAACTAAAACCCTACCTCTCACATATCCTTTCTGCTCCCGAGGGAGGGTGAGGCCTTCCTTAGGGGGTCATCAGAGTCTATCATATCCTTTGGGATAGGACTTAAGCCCACCCCTCTGTGTCTTGGCTCAGGAAGTACCCTCTAAGTGTAATGGGCCCCTAAAGTCCACACCTATTCTAGGGATAAGTACTGAACTACTACAGGAGGTCCCATAGATTTCTGAGGTCTCCTCAATAAAACCCACATTCCTGAGGCCTGGATCAGTCCTGTACTGCTATCCCAGCTATCAGTCTGGGGACCAAGAGCTCTTTGTTGTTCAGGTCAGCTGGGTTTCACCAGCCTGGTATGGACACCTTTTCTCATCACTCATCCTTCTCTGCAACTGGATTCCTGTTCAGTTCAGTGATTATTTGTGAATGTCTCCTTCTACTTCCAACAGCTGCTGGATGAAGGCTATAGGATGGCATAGAGGAAGATTTTTAAGGAAGCAACTGCATCTTAGAAAAATCGCATCAGCAGGGACAGATTATTGTGAACAGATGAGGGCCTCAACAGACTGGGTGTTTGTGGTTGTAGGTAAGATATTCTGGTGGCCTGTAGGAAAATAGCACTGAGTGGGGAGTGGAAGAGAGATGGCTGGAATCACCAAAATTTTAGATTGCATTGAGTCAGGGTATTAGTTATTTCTCATACTGCTAAGACTAAATATATGAGAAATATAGCTTAAGAAGTGAAGGCTTTAAATGGCCTTATATCTTCAGAGGATAATTCCTACCATGAAAAAAAGCATGAGACAGTTGGTGACATGACATCCCCAGTAAAAAAGCAGAGAATAAGCAGCAGGTAGGGCCTGATAAAGTCCCAAGCCCCTCCTTTAGTGACCCAATTAATTCAGTGAAGTACTAACTCACAAAGGATTTAAATCCTCCCAAACAACACCACAAAGCTGGGTGCTAAGTGTTCAAATTCGGGAACATATGAACAACATTCAACTTTTGTTTCTATTTTAAAATTTATTTATTGTTTTTATTTTACATGTGACTACAGTTTTCCTTCCTCCTCTCCTCTCATTCTTTCCCCCACATCCCCTCCATGCCCCCCCCAGTCCACTCCTCTGTTTCTTTTGAGAAAGGAGCTGGCCTTCCATGGGTATCAACAAAGCATGACCTATCAAGTTGTTGTGAGCCTAGGCACTTCCTCTCATATTAAGGCTGGGCAAGGCAATCCCATATGAGGAGTAGGTCCCCAAGAGAATCAAAAGCATTAGGGACAGACCCAGTTCCCATTGTTAGGAGTTCCACAAGTAGGCCAAGCTACACAATTTTCCAATATAAGTAGAGGGCCTAGGTAGAGCCCCTGCAGTTTCCCTGGTTCAGATGCTATTTATTCTAATGAACCCACATTAGTTATTTCCCATGGGTTTTGTTGTGATATCATTAACCCTTGTGGTTCCTACAATCCTTCCTCCTGCTCTTCAACAGGATTCCCTGGGCTTGGCCTAATGTTTGGTTGTGGATCTCTGCAACTGTTTCTATCAGTTACTGATGAAGGCTCTCTGGTGCTAGTTATGCTAGGCAGCAATCTGATGGCCAATTCAGGCTACACATCCACTATACCTAAGAGTCTTAGCTGTGGTTAATCTTGCAGATTCCTGGGCTTTTCCAGTACCACAGACCCTAAGATTGATAATTAATAAATGGGACCTCATGAAAATGAAATACTTCTGTAAGGCAAAAGGCACTGTCATTAGGACAAAGTAGTAGCCTACAGAATGGAAAAAAGATGTTTACCAACTCCACATCTGAGAGAGAACTTATCCCTAAAATATATAAAGAATTCAAGATACTGAACACCAAAAAAACAAATAATCCAATTAAGAACAGAGGGTTCTCAACAGGAGAATCTTAAATGAATGAGAAATACTTAAAAAAACTTCAACAACCTTAGCCATTAAGGAAATTCAAATCAAAACAACAATGAGATTCCATCTTATACTGGGCATAATGACTAAAATCTAAAACACAAGTGACAGCTCATGCTGAAGAGGATGTGGAGCAAGGCAAACAACCCTCCATTGCTAGTGAGAGTGCAAACTTGGAATGCCACTTTGGAAGTAGTGTGGTGGTTTCTCAGAAAACTGGTAATCAGTCTACTACAAGCCCCAGCTAGCTTGGGAAGATATCCAAAGGATACTCAATCATACCAAAAGGACAATTGCTCAACTATGTTCATAGCAGCAATATTTGTAATAGCCACAAAGTGGAAAAAATCTAGATGTCTCTCAATCAAAGAATGGATAAAGAAAATGTGGCAAATTTACAAAATGTGGTATTACTCAGCTGTTACAAACAATGACACCAAATATGAAGGCAAATGGATAGAAATAGAAACTATCATCCTGAGTGTGGTAACCAAGATGGAAAAAAACAAACATGTTATATACTCATTCATAAGTGAATATTACCTGTAAAATAAATAATAACATACTACAATCCACAGACCCAAAGAGGCAAGTTAATAAATCCAAGGGGCAAGATGGCACACATCGCTCTCCCTGTGAAGGGGAAATAAGAGAAATCATCTGTATGGATAGGAACATGAGGGATTGGATTGGGGAGGTGGAGGAAGAGAGAGAGTCGGCACAATTTAGAGTAGGTAATAACCTGGTGCAAGGGAACATTTCCTGTTTATCCTACAACAGACCACTTCAGGGATGTTTAGAAACAGAAGGCTAAGAGAGATATGGTGAAGAATGTAGAAATTCCTTAGATTGCTTTACTGAAAATGGTTTGAAGATTCCCATCATCAAAGAAATACACAAAGGAATCCTTTTAAGTGAAGAGAATCAAAATCAGTAGGGGAATATTTGTCTGTTTCTAGACAACTAAAAGTGAGATGGTTAGTAACAATCTGAATTTATAGATTTTGAAAGTACTGAAATAGAAGAGAGCTGAGCACAAGTTTTGGATAAACGAACAGATTAATCATAATTGATCATATAGACTGTGTGACATAAACTAGGAATGACATAGAAGAGAACAATCCTAAGACTCTGGGGTCAGAAAAATTAGCAATGCCAATTCCAGAACATCTCATAAAAATATAGTCCAAGCCCACATTTTTAACAAGTAGATACCTTTTCTGTGATCTTGATGGAAATGAATCTCTCATCCTATTCTGACGTAACAGGAGATGAGAATCTCACAAAATAGAGGAAATATACCAAAGGCCAAGGGAGATAGTAGAGTGGCTATGAACACTTCCAACTCTTAGAAGGAACTCAAATCACAGCACCTACATGGTAGTTCCCAATATTCCATGTATACAGTTCCAAAGAGTTGAGCACCAATTCTGGCCTCTGAAGATACTAGACAAGCATATAATGCATATGTATGTGTTTATGTATATATGCATATATATGTATATTATGAAGGGAGAACATTAATATACATAAAATAAAAACAAATTAATATTTAAAGGAAAAATAAATAAATAGAAGAGTAAACCTAAAAGAAGATACAGTGAACAATAATAGGTTTGGAAGGTGAATTAAAAGACTGGAATGCTATTGAGTGGTCCAGAAGAAAGTAAATATAAGAGAGGAATGGTCAGCAGAGGGCAATTGTTGGGAGAGAAAGATGAGGGCTGAAGTACACCCACTCCATGTTACAAAAGGGGGTCATAACAAAGTTGGCAAGAGAAGTTCAGTAGAATGTTGTAGGCTGAAGACAGATTGCAGTGGGTTGAGGGTTGAATATGTGATGAGGATGAAGAGTCAAGAAGCAGAGACACAGTCTTTTAAAAGAAGTGAGAGATTGAGTAAAGAAGGTTGCTGTGGCAGAAGGTGGACTGGAGAGTGTGAGTTTTGAGGCAGGAAATGAGTTGGGTGAAAGTTCTTCGTCACACCAGCATGCTTTAAGCCAAATTTCATTTTTTAAAAATGCAAGAGATTCTTGTAAAAATATTAGAGATTCATTGAAATAACCTACATGTCATATGATCATTTAAAATAATTTTATATAAACATCACCGAAGTAATACTATAAAATCTTCATTGTTATCACACACCTCACTTTAACCCAAATACAATTAATCCCTAGTCCCATAAACAGTTCTATATAAAAATAAATGCATTTTCTGTCTCTATATACTTTATTTTTCCAGATATTTTGCTTAAATTATACATTAGGTATAGCTTGAAAATAATTTCTGCCTTGATGTGACCTATAAGGTTCTCACAGCAAGTATCATCTGTCAATATTTCATTTTTATTGTTGAATTATACTCCATTATATATATATATATATATATATATGTATAAACATATGTATATATGCATGCATACACACACATGCACATATACTGCCTTTGGTATATTTATCAACTTATGAGTGTCTGTAATATTTTAAACTTGTCTATCATTTATAAAGGCTGCTGTTATGAACAAGCAACAAGAGATAAGATAAAGAAATAATAGAGGATACAAATCAGAATGGAAGAGATTATGTTTTTTCTTAGTTGTAGATGTTATGATCCTGCATGTAAGAACCTCTAGCAAAAACATTTATAAATTGATAAACACTTTCAGCAAATACTCTTCTTCTGTGAAGTCAGCTTCCTCCTCTTTCCTAATGTCTTTATCTGTCTTACCTTCCTCTCTTGCAAAGTCCTAAAAGTAGATAGATGATTTATTTGTACTCAAAGTTGCAAGATACATTACCAGGGAATAGTAAGACAAAAGGTACATTGGATCTGTGCATATCAACCATCCTGTGCTAAAACATCACCAAATGGGGGGCTGAGGGAATATTGTGCTTCCAACTTGTGCCTTAAAGCTCTATTTCCTGTCCTTCAAAATAAAGGGTCTGGCAACCACAAACTTAGGCAGATAGTTAAATCATTAAATGGGGTTTTATTCAACTTAAGTTATATCCAGGAAATAGTATACCTTCATATTTTGTAATATAAAATAGTCAGGAATGTAGTTCAACACAACATGGTGATTTAATTTGTAAGACTAATTTAAAAAAAAAATCTCTTCTCCACCTTTGTTCCTTTCTGTTTTAAATGGAATCATCTATAAATGTAGAGCTTGGATATTCTTTATTAGATTCTAATAAAATTTATATTGAATTGAATGCAGCCTTCCTCCATTCTCTAAGACGAACAGGATATCAGGATATTTGCTAAAATCATATTCAATAAGTATTGAGAATGACTACTTTTGGAGTGGAAAAGAAAGGTTTCTGAAACTGGAAGAGAAGGCTCAATGCTTCTAATACTTTCTGCTCTTTCTTAGGACATGACTTCAGTTCCCAGAATCCACATGGCAGCTCACAACTGTCTGTAACTATAATCCCAGGGGATCCAATTTGCCCTTCAGTCCTCCTCTGATATTACACATGTGGTACATACATGCATGTAGGCAAATATTCATATACATACATATGTAATAAAAATAAATACATTTTTTAAACCTGGTTTATCGGAGAAAGTATCTTTAAGCTATATATTTCATGTCCACATGATTTTACTTTTTCAAATTTAGCTGCCTCTACAAATGATGGTGGCATCCATTAAAACTGGTAGCCACCATGATATAAAAATTCCGGGAAAGTATGAGATGTGTCTAAGACCAGAATCTTTCGAGATTTTGTGGCTTTACCAAAGAAAATGTGAGAGATCAGTACTGGTTCAAATTTGATTATTACTATAACTGGCTACCCATCAGTTAAAGTATTGCATTCTGACCCTAAACACTCCCCAGAAGACACTTCTATTTTCTGTTTACTACCTGTGTTTTTCCATGAAATAATCAAAGCTCACTTGGGAGATCTAGGATGAGTTGCATGAGAAGATGGAGACTATTATAAAAATGCATTACACATACCTGTGAAATTCTCAAAGAATAAAATAAAACATATTAAGAAAAATACACATCATATTGAAAGCTAAGTGTGGAGATGGAGCTGTATGAGATCAGTGCACATTCATGAGCCTGCATTAAATCATGATGTTTCTACACATGCATACACATGAACTTCTGTTTGATACCTCCTGAGATAAAATCTGGAATCTGAACTGTCTTGTTGACCCCAAGCAGAATGGTGAAAACAGTAACACACGTACTGAACTCCTTGCCCAAGTCCTCTGAGGAGAAGAGTTTTGTTGTTGTTGTTGTTTAATATCACTGGATATTTAATGCACTGAAATATTTTGCCAGAATTTTTTGAACTGTAGAAAACTGAAACTAAATTTATATGAGTTTTCCTCATCAGATCTAAGCCCAAAGGTATGATTCACTTTCAAAGGTGTTTTTGAGGAAGCTTGAAAAGTATAGAGGCAGTGTGACAAATATTTATTTATTTTACTGTCCCAAATATATGACAGTATCTGAGAAATAGTAAACTCCATTTGTCAAAAACTGTGCCTATGTAACATATGGTCTTACACATAAATCATATCAATAACTTCCATACTAGGAAGGAGGTATTAACTCCTTTCTGTTTATTGTTAACAACAAAAGATGAAATACTGGACATCAGTGAGGTTGTGCTTATTACCCACAGTCTCAAAAAAGCCAGAGAATCATCTTTACAAAATCCTGTTCACCATTCAGTCTTTTATTTAGTCCCAAAAATCAAATACTAAACTATGTTGAAGTATTTTAAATGCTTAAATATGGATTCATAGAAACATAAAGCTAAGCAAAGACATATTTTTTCGTATCTGTACTTAGGCATGATAAGATATTCCACATATCTGCTCCCATCCATCCTGTAAGGTCTCTAGAAGTGTTCTTTTTGTGAATGGCCCATCCATGGGGTCAAGCCTGTCTTGCTTGCACTGTCTTCTAGTATTGTCTTCTGTTTCTTCCTTTTTTTTTCTTGCTATTGTAAATGAATTATGTATGTGCCCTGAAGTAATTAGCAAAGACGTTGTTGTTCAGCTGAATTTTAAACTAATTAATCTGACCTAATTCCTGTCAAAAATAATTAGGATAAAATATGTCCTCCCTAAGTAACTATTCCAAGCTGAGACGCCGAAACCCCAGCTCTCCTGTGTAAGCAACATTCTAAAATTGAGGAAATCATTTACTTAATAAGTTTTAGAGAAGATGCTAAAACACTAGCTTGTGGATTGTCACCTGAGCATCTTTGCCTGCTTAGTCTCTGTATCGAAGACAAGAAGCTGAGCTAAGGAGGGGGCTCTGATGGCAGAGATAATTTAGACCCTTCACAGGATATTGTTTGTAGTAAAACTTAAAGGCATGTCTCTCGTCTTGAAAATGGCTTTTTGATAAAGACACATGCCATCTTTTTCAGGTCATTCCCTTTGTGTATTATAAAATCAACCAAATGTCCCAAACCTATATTGCATCCACCCAAGGACAAGGAGCTGGGAGGGGAGAGATGAGGGTGGAATTGGGGAAGCTGAAAAGGGAATGGGGTGGATATAATCGTGATACTTTGTGTAGGTCTGTAACATTTCCAAGATTGTATTTCTGAAACCAGAAAGAATAGAGGAAATTCCGCATATAATAGTCAAGTCCTAAGCTGTGTGTTTCCACAAAAATAAATTAAGGAAAAAGCAAATCCACAGATTCGGGTTGTCAACACACTAGGCTGATGTAGAATTGCAATGACTTAAAGGTTTATAGAGGTTGCTGCCAGCTCCTGGTGACTGCCTGCAGCCTTAACCACTGCCCCCTCATTCTACAGCCGCCTGCTCCATGTGTCCTCTGACCTTGCTCTCTGCTATATTAAGGGACTCTTGGGATAGGAAAGATCTGTGGAGTGTATATATCACATCCCCGAGCAGTTCAGAGTTAATAATTTCCTTATTAAACCTATGAACCCTTCATGTTTTTGAGTCCTGCTTCCCCCACCCCTTTCCAAGTTAGTTTCTAGGCAACCGATAAGCACTGAATTACATTAAGCTCTTTATTTCAAGGCTGTGGTTTAGGATTTCGAAGCATACTTTGCTAGCTCATTTATAGAGACTTCAGCATAAAATTCATTAATTCTGTTTAATCTCTGGTTGGGGAGTGATTTTTTCTACACTGCATTACTGTTCCTGTGTTTCATGTTAAATCCTCCCAATGTTGTGACACAGATTTGTATATAGATGATGCCAAAGGCCTGTGAGCTCTAATCTGGAATAGCAGAAGTAGAATTTCTGTGATTTCCAGTTCCTAGTGATCATTCAGTATTTGTGGGTAGTCTGTCAGGAAACTAAAATTTCAGAACCTCTCTTCCATGACCACAGCTGACTTGTCATAAGAGGATAGTAGAGTTTAAAAGTTTGGGGATAGTCTAAAAATGTGACAAGCCCTTTTTAGGTTTGCTTTAACAAATTAAGATTTTGATTCAGAAGAGATTCTCCTAGGAATATTTTGCTGTGTTTGGACATTAAGAAATCAGGAACCCAAGATGGCAAGGATAAAGATTTACTCCATCAACAAAACATTTCTTTATTTTGAGTGTTGTCTTTGAATACTTTAAAACATTCTTTCAATATCTCTAAATAATCATCTCTTCTCTCTCCTCTCTTTCCTCCCCACCCCTTTATATCTCTCTCCCCATGCCTCTTTCTCTTTCTCTCTGTCTGTCTCTGTGTCTCTGTCTCTGTCTCTCTCTCTCTCTCTCTCTCTCTCTCTGTGTGTGTGTGTGTGTGTGTGTGTGTGTGTGTGTGTACATATGTGGTGAGTACAGAGATACAGAGAGAAAGAGAATAGTGATTAGAGACATATGAATAAGAGAGAGAGAGACAGAGAGAGAGAGACAGAGAGAGAGAGAGACAGAGAGAGAGAGAGAGAGGTGGAAATGTAAAGAACTCTGATAAATAATTGTAGGATGATATATTCACTTATTTATCCCTGAGCAAAAGCCCAGTTTTGAAAAACACAAAAGGATATCTAACAGAAGAACCAAATAAAATCTTTTTAAAATTCAAAGCCCATTGTAATCTCTTCCCCTTCATCTGCTTAGATTTGTGTAAGGAGCTAGAGTTTATGGTTGTAGGACTAAGCCCATTAATCACATAATTACCTGACAGGGAGGACCAGTGTCTACCTTGTCATAGAGGACAAGCGTGCAGTAGGTCCAATTCCTAATAAAATGTTCCTTGGATCAATCAATAACTTCATCCCTAGTCCTGTCAGTACTTATGAGATGTTTGTTGATGGTATTCTTCAGTAGAAGTTGGTAAGAAAGAAAACCTGCCATTGCTAGGTCTTCACCCCCCCCCCATACTTACCCAGTCTGTCTCACATGGCTCTTATCCATATCTCTAACATTGGAATGTCAGCAGCTACTTCACTGTTCTTGGTAGAGTTCCTCATCACTGGCTGCACAGATCCTTCAAATCCCTGAGATTTTAGGCATACTTGTCCCAGCAGCAACCATTACCTTAACTCAGGAATATGTCATGTATAAACCATTTGCATAGACCAACCTCAGTTTCAAGAACCACAGCATTCTTGCTAGCAAGCTGTGTGCTACCCACTGTACTCGCCAAGGATTCAATAGCAGATAAAAAAAAGAATACACTTGTTTGATTCAAGGAAAAGGTGTTGTTACAGAAATTCTTGCAACCCACTTGTGATAGATATATGCATTAATTGTGTAAAGAAATGTACAATGAAATTTCAGTTCTTGTGGAAAATGTGCTATGATAAGTTCTAAAGTACACTGGAATAGGAAAAAATGTTTGTATTTGTTGTCTTCAATTGTTAATATGGACCAAAAGTAATCTTGATGCCATAAACTACACAGAGGAAACTGAGAATAGAATTTGCTAGCCAACTTAGTCCTTAAAACATTTCTTAAAGTAATACAATTTTTCTTTCTTTGCATATAATGACATGTGGAAACATTTCATTCAGTCTTCCCTTTTATATAAGAGAAAAAAATGTATCAAACTCCTAGTACTATCATTTGAAATAGATTTTTAAAAGTTAGTTATGGGCTAGCAACTGTGCTAAGTCCTAGTTTTAGCAGCTTTTAATGGCAAAATCCAAGATGAGCTTAATCAAATCTAGCATAGTCACAATGGCTATCTAGATTTAGTTATCTATTTCAGAGAAAGAAAAAGGCGGGGGCTGGAGAGAAAGCATGTCTACAATGTTCCCTTCCCACATCTCCTCTACCTTTCCTCTAAGGGCAGCACTTAAAACTTTTTCCTTATAATTTTACTACATTAGCCCACCTCCAAAATTATTGTGTTCCAGGGGCTGAAGAGATGGCATATTTACTCAAAGCATTTGGTGCTCTGGTGGAGGATCAGTTTGATTCCTAGCGCCTATAACAAGAAGCTCAAAATTGCCTGAAATGCCATATACATGCATATTCATAAATAAAATAAATCATTTTTAAAATTATTTTTTCAATCTTATTTTCTATGTTCAAATGCATTAATTAATTTAAAGTATGTTTTATATGTATTTTAGTGAACTCTCATTTGCTCCTTGTAAGATGACTTGGACCCTTCTAATCTACTACATAATTACATCAGAGTTTAACAGTGACTGCAATTCAATTTATCCATGTCACTATAAATGGCATTTGGTTACCAAACTGCTATCAGCACCTCAGATCTTTAAAGTTTCACATCTGTTTCTTGTCCCATATGTGTGAATATCTCCATCTTCCAATTCATGCATCTTGGTATTGTGATGAATCAGGCATCTACACCTCCATAGGATGGTTTTAAATTATTTTCTCCTGAGAACTTTGGACCGGTGTACTGGCAGTCTTCAATAGACCCAAACAAACATCTTCAGTTGTCTGATTACATTCTCAGTGATTTCTAGTTTTATATGTAGTATGCTAAGCTGATTCTAAGATGAGACAGTAAGTAGGGAAAACAAATGATTGGTGTCCTCTCTGGGACAGGAATACTCATTTCTACTTGTTTAACTATTAGTAACATGGGTGAGATGCTAGGTTTCTTTCTTTGCATTGATTCTATTATTCCTATTGCATTATATCTGCCTTTCTAGCCAGAAATATTATTTTCAGCATTAAAGTGTTTGCTTTCCTTTACATTAAAACTCAACTTGGAATCTACCCTTGCCCAGCCTGACCACTATTTATTTTTGGCTTTTCTATTTCTTACTGGAGAATTTTCTTCCCATTGGTAACTTGTATTTTATTTGTTCCCATCTTCTTAGTGTTTTATTATACCTTACTTTTTCTGTGATATTCCTTCTTTGCTAATGTTAAATGTAAGCAGCAGCATGGCATCTCTTCTTTCATGCAACTTGTGTCCAGTGTTTACAACAATTCCTGGTCTTAACTGGGGCTCAATAAGGAATTGTGAAAATAAAAGAATAAGGATGATAATAAGGGAGAGGGCTTGAGGGATAAATGAAAGAAAGAGAGAGATTCACATAGATCATAGTGTAAAGAAAACATCCACATGATAGAAAAAATGATAATTGTGTATGGCAGATACAAATAAGAGAATATATTCATTTTCAGATCTTACAAGAAGTCTTAAAGCAATAAAAATGCAGCATATCTTTAAAGCATAGCAACAAGCAATGTTTTCACACACTGGTACATACTGGAAGCAACCTGGGAAACCAGAGACCCAGTAGAGTATGTGACCATCATTCTAATTTTCTGTGAACCTCTGGGCCAATCTGTATGTACATTAATTCTCCTCAGTCTCTGACTACTGTGTTTCTCACAGAAAGACAGAGTCAAAAGTGATGACTTAATAGCCATGGAAACAGAGTGTGGTCATTAGCTCCTTTTATTAAAGAACAAAGCAAGGACCAAAAATAGATAAAAAAGAAAGAAGAAAGAAACTAAGGAAGGGATAAAGGAAGAAAGGAAGGACAGAAGGAAGGAAGAAAGGAAGGAAGGAAGGAAGAAAGAGAGAAAGAAAGAAAGAGAGAAAGAAAGAAAGAAAGGAAGAAAGAAAGAAAGGAAGAAAGAAAGAAAGAAAGAAAGAAAGAAAGAAAGAAAGAAAGAAAGAAAGAAAGAAAGAAAGAAAGAAAAGTCAGCAGACAACCACTCAGTATTCTTGCATTCATTTGGAAGAAACTGGGTGACATCTGAAGTTTAATGGTAATAAAGCAATTGGGTAACCAGTGGAAAAGTGTAGTCTTAGTATGTTCTTCAAAGTTGTTTAGGCTTATCAGTATTGCATAATAGGACAAAACATGCATACTGATAAGGATCTATAAGGATGTGGTGTAGTGAGACAAGACTAGATGCAATTTCTAGGAAATAGAGATAAATTAGAACATAGAAGTAACTTCAGGCATGAGGACACACATTAATTGCCAGAAATTATCTAAGCAGTGTCAGTAAAAAGAGCATGAACTTGAAAATCAATATGAGTAGTAATATTCAGTAGGAATACCATAAGACACTTTGGGGTTATAAGTGGAAAAAAAATCTTAAACATATGAAGCTTCAAAGCTTTATATTAACCTTTTAGTTAGTAACAGTTTCTAATCATTAAGATTAAGGGTAGGTCCTTTACCCTGAATAGAGTGATTTTGATTTAATTATGTCAGCTAGTAAGTGAAATTACTCCTCATACAGACAATCTAGTAAGAATATACAGTAAGAAAAGGAGGGAAGTTTCTGTGTCCTGTTGATACTAAATTCCTTTTCTAAGGTCATCAAAGAGGAAATAGTGAAATAGAACGACACAGGAAGTCTAGGAAAATTATACAGGAGAGTAGTCAGTAGATTGCAAAGTGAGGAAATATGAGCATATCTGAACAAACACACAAAAATCACTTTGATGTGATGACGATGACACCTAAATGGAGCAGAGAAACTGGGACAGAGAGCTGCCTCTCATCTGTGAGAGAAAACAGGGGAGAGCATCACAGGGCAATTTTGCTTGGCGGTGAACTTAATACCTCCCTCCCTTTTCTCCCACTTAAAAAAATTGCAAAATTACCCTTGGTAGAGGAGCTATATCCTCTTCCTCCTGTTAGCTGAGTCAGCACTCCACAGCATTTATGGATCAAATTCCAGGGACTATAATATAACAGGCAGATTCATTTTGTTACCTTGGCCTTGAGCTTTCTGTTTCTCTTACCTTATCATCATGAGATAAAGGTCATAGATAGGTTATGTCTAAGCAACAAAGAGACCTGAAAGAATCCTAATGGCATCAAAGAGCTATCCTATGATTGTGCTAAGAGATCCCTTGCTCTGTAGATGGTTAGGCCATTCAGTTTCCCCACTGGTATCAGAAATAAAAATAACCTGACCAAACTAGAGTTTTCCTAACATTCAAAGCACTGAATTAGTTAACTATAGACAGCCAGAATACAACCACCTCTAGGAAAGGGAAAAATCAGTCTAGGTGAGGGCTAGTGAAGCTCTTATTATTTGCAAGCCTAAGAATATAGCAATCCTGAGTGAGTAGTGCAAGCCAAGGGGTCAGATTTTCAGAGCTACCAGAGGAATCTCATCGTCTGGCTTACAGAGGTTTATTTCATTATAGTCATAGAGAGAAATATGACAGAATGTAGGCAGACATGGTGATGAAGAAGGAGCTGAGAGTTCAAAATCTTGATCAACAGGTAGCAATAGGAGACTGTCCCACACTGGGCATAGCTTGAGCATGTGAGACATGAAAACTGGCCCCTACAGTGACACATGTCTTCTCACAAGGCCACACCTACTCTAACAAGGTCACATTTCCTAATAGCACCACTGCCTATGGGCCAAACATGTGAGTCTATGGGGGCCATACCTATCCAAGTCACCACATTCCACTTCCTGCCTCCCATAAACTTGTAGCCATAACATAATGCATTTAGTCCAACTTTAAAAGTTTCTATAGTCTAGCAAATTCTCAACAGCGTTTAAACGTCCGGAGTTTCTCCTAAGATTCATGGAATCTCTTAATTATAATCACTTATAAAACCAAGTTTTAGAGAAGACAGATCACATGCTTACACCATATAATCTCTAAGGAGACAAATTACTCTACCAAAATGAAGGAGAGGGAAGATAGTGAGAAAATACTAGATCAAAGCAAGACCAAAAATCATCTGGGAAAACTCCAAACTCTGCATCTCCATGTCTGATGTCAAAATGCTTTTCAGATCTCTAACTCCTTTTATCTTCTTGCAACACAGTCATTTTCTTGGACTAGTTCCACCCCCTGTTAGCAGCTTCCCTCTGCAGGTATCCCATATCTCTAACATCTTATGGTCCCCAAGGTAATCCAGGCTTCACTTTCATAGCTTCATGCAGTGGCCACTCTGTGTCTCCATTCAATGATACCCGTGACACATGCTTGGTCTTAGTAACTTCCCTTAGTCTTGCAGAGAGATTCCATAACCCCCTTATTCTATTCTTGACTCTAAAGCCAGAACCACATGGCTGAAGCTGCTAAATTCTGCGGCTTGCTGGGACTTAGAACATAGACCTTTCATTAATTTATATCTTCATTAGCTTTCTGTTTTAAATAGTTTCCCTCTCTGCACAAACTTTGCTATCCCGAAATTCTCTCTATAGGCCAAGCTGGCCTTGAATTTAGAGTTTCATCAATCTCTGCCTCCTGAGTATTGGGATTATAGGTGCATACCACCACACCTGGCTCTAAGCTTTTCTTTAATTCTTTTTCACAGGTTGGAAGCTTTATTCATCAACCAATAAAAGCAACACATATTTACAGCATACAGAAGGACATCCTCATCAGAGACCTATATCCCACATTGGACATAGCTTGAGCATGTAGGACCTCAAAGCCCACTCTACAGTGACACATGTCCTCCAATAACGCCACACCTCCCATGAACAGGCCATACCTTCTAATTGTGCAACTCCCTATGGATCAAGCATTCAAACACATGAGTATATGGTGCCATACCAATTCAAATCACCACAGTGTATTTGAGTGGAGAGTATCTGTACATAAGTGCAGGTATCCTCAGAGACAACAGATCTCCAGTAGCTGAAGTTATCAGTGGGGTGGTTGTGCGCTGTACAGATGGCTACAGAAAACCATACTGCAATCCTTTGTTAGAGAACTATGTACTTAGTTACTGACACATCTCTCCAACCACCATATTTTTAATTTATGCATATGTGAGTGTGTTTGTCTATGCATCTTTTACATGTGTAATGGATCTGTGGTCAGAAGATGGTAGCTGTAATTACGGAGAGTTATAAGCTCCTCTATTTGGATGCTGGTAACTGTTCTCAGGTCCTCTGGAACAATAGCAAGTGCTTTTCATTCTGAGCCATTCCTACTGGCCTTTGTTGTGTGATAAAAAATGAAAAATACATACTTACATAAGATTTTTATGAATTAGTAATGCATCAGTTGATATACTGGTACATTATCATTTTTTAACATTGTGACTGCCATTCTTATTTAAAGCAAAATCAAGAGGCTGTAAAGAAAACCTCCTAAATTGAATATTAAAGTTCAAAGGTATGTGTAGTGTAAATTTGAAAGTTCTAGTACTTGCTTCCTAGTCTTTGTGGGCTTTCCAGAATTTGTGGGTCTTCCCACACTCTAATATGCCCAGATTTGTGTCTTCTGTTTTCTAGGAAGTGGTAGTGAAATTTTGTGAGTGGATATTCTTCATGATTTATATAAAGGTCTTATAACAGGGCTTCCTAGAATATACTTACTAACAAAAATATAACGAAGTATATGAAAACATTGATTGCATTGCAATATGTACTTTAATTATTATTCCTTAATATGTTTCTATCTTTAGCTATAGGGGGTGAGTATTTCTCGAGACATGGACTACATCAATAACTTATTGCTGAATATAATACTACTCTAAGGATTGGAGAGATGGCTCAGCCATTTAGAGTACCTGATTCTCTTACACAGGACCTGAGTTCTGTTCCCAAAACCCCAACAGAGGCTCATAGCCATCTTCAGTTGTAGGGAATCCAGTGGCCTCTTCCTGATCCCACAGGTACCAGGAACCAGCCATGTGATACACAGACATACATTCAGGCAAAACAGAATTATGATCACCCTAATTGTTATCATAGAACCTTCATCTAGTAACTGATGGAGGCAGATGCAGAGATCCACAGATAATCACTGGACCAAGCTCCTAGAGTCCAGGTGAAAAGAAGGATGGGAGATTATATGAGCAAAACAGTCAAGACCACAATAGGGAAATCCAGAGAGACAGCTGATCCAAGTTAGTGGGAGCTCACTGACTCTGGACTGACAGCTGGGGGGCCTGCCTAGGCCTTAACTAGGCACTCTGAATATGAGTGACAGTTCTGTGGGTTGGGCAGCCTTTGGGGTCACTGGCAATGAGAACCAGAATTTATCTCTAGTGCATTCCCTCTGGAGGGAAATCTTGTTCAGCCTTGACAAAAAAACGAAAGGGGCTTGGTCCTGTCTCAACTTGATATGCCAGACTTTGTTGACACCCATAGGAAGCCTTACTCTTTCTGAGAAGTGGATGGGGAGAAGGTGGAGTGGGGAGCAGGAGGAGGGGAGAGAAGGGGAACTGTGTTTGGTGTGTAAAATGAACAAAACTTTTTAAACAAAAATACATAAATCTTGAGAGAAAAGGGAGTAGGAAGGGAGAGAAATAGAAGCTATTCATGAGTTTAAATGAATGGCTTGTCTCTATTTCATAAAACATAGCTAGGGCAGTCTGAGTCAAAGATGGGGATCCTCTATTGAGGTAGTACACTGAACTAGGTGGCAGGATGTTGAGGGCTGTTGTTAATGAACTCAAGCAAAGTCATAGGACTGTATTTCTTTTACCTGCCAATTTGTACTTCCTTGCATTGTGGTGGCCTCAGAGGTGTCAGACTTCTCTTGAGGCCCACAGAAGGTTCTGTAATAACAAGTCAGAAACTGTGGCCTCAGTGACCCAATTTCAGGACTCACATAGCATCAGAGTCAGAGTCTGTCAGAGTTCTGTCAGAGTCTTAATGCAGCTCAGATTCATGAAAAAGAAAAAAAAAAAACTATCTCTTTCTACAGAGTTAAGGGGAACCTCATAAGTACAGCATGTAGGTGTGACTAACATTCAGACAGGTGTTCTCACAAAAATGTTGTTTTTACCTTGTTTGTTATACTATTCATACTAAATAAATACTTGTCCATTGAGTGAATAAATTCAATGGACAAAACAGAGAAGTAAATCAATATTATTATTCTAATCTCTGCCTTTTCTAACATTGATTTGTGATATCCAGCTTGGCTCTTGGCTTGGTTGTTTTTCTTTTACTCTTTAATCTGCACATTTACTTTTGTATGCTTACAGTGAATATCAGAGTTTTAAACTCCTCTAGGGACTAAGGAAATGATTACAAAGAATGATCTGCTATGCTTTTGAGAATAGTAATTTAAATAAATGAGGTGGAATTTGATTGTAGAGACTTATCAAGTCATCAAAGAATATTGTAAGAAAGGAAAATAGTTCTGAAAGAAGGAAATAATTGAAGATGAACCAGTATAGTTGGAATAAAGGACGTAATAGAATGACAAGTGATCATGAAGCTTCTAGGGGAACAGCAGCCAAAACGAACATCGGCAAAAGGATGTTTAATTAATGAACACTAGCCGAAGAGGGTGCTCTGAAAAGATTAGAGATAGCAATTGAGGCTGTGCCTCCTGGGAGATACTGGATGACTGAAGTGCTTCTGTGTGTGATGTGATTAAAATAATCACCAAGAATGTTGAACATCAAGTCATGAATTTAAAAGATTCAATGCCCCTATGTAATGCTGCAGAAAACATCCACATCATTTCTGATTCATCTCTGAGTGGGGGAGGAAGAGAACTCAGTAGAATGGTTCTTTGCATCAGTTTTCCATTGTAACTTTAGATACCCATACCCAACTGTGACTTTAGCTGTGCTTTTATTAGTATGAAATGTAGCAGAAAGAGAATTATAGCTTGAACCATTATGATAGGTCACAGATTGTATACTACTCTTTTGTATTATCTACAGTTGTTTTTCAACATGGCCATTGCATTTATTTATTTACTTGGGATGTCTAAAGATCAGAGGATGATATGCCAGAGTGTGTTTTCTCCTTAAATCACTGTGGTGATACATTATTTATGACTTATCAATGCTTTCCTGAGGATCCAGAAAGCAAAGTCAGGCTCAGGCTATAGAGATCAGGTAGTTGTGGTACACATCTTTAATCCCAGGACTCAGGATTTAGAGGTAGACAGATCTCTGTTAGTTCAAGACCACCATAGCCTACATAAGAGTGAAGTGTAACAGGCTGGGCATTGGTGGCACACACCTCTAATCCCAGCACTCAGGAGGCAGAGGCAGGTGAGTTCGAGGCCAGCCTGGTCTCCAGAGCGAGTGCCAAGATAGGCTCCAAAACTACTCAGAGAAACCCTGTCTCAAAAAGCAAAACAAAACAAAAACAAAAACAAACAAACAAACAAAAAACAAGACAAGAACAGGGTCTCAGAGATGAGATTCATTCTCCATCCACATTGAGGAGAGGAAAACATTGAAGTGTTGGGATTCTATAGCCATGCTGAGGAGATGTAGCAGTCTGAGGTTTGGTGGAGCCATAATCACCTTTCAGTCTGAGATGGAGTAAGAGCCAGAGACCAGCTACATTGCTTTTCTGATCTTCAGGTTGAAGCTTGAATGCCAATATCTGTCTCTGGGTCTCTTATTATTCGTGCTACCGGGTCTCAGGGATAGAATTTAGGTTATCAGGTTTGACAGCAAATGCTTTTTACCTGCAGATCTATCTCATGGGTCATTCTATGTATGTACATATTTATCTATTTGTTTACCTACTTACTTATTTTCCTTTTTTTTTTGAGTTACAAACACGATTGAATTACATGACAATCCCAGTTCCCTTCTCCCTCCCCTTCTCCCCTACCACTCCCCCAAATAAAACCCTACCATCGCATATCCTTTCTTCTAATCTATACCTGACTCAACCTTTCTGCTCCCTCATGACCTTTGCATCCTTCCTCTTCTTCCCTTCTCATTCTCATAGCTCCCTCCACCCTCTTCCCATGCTCTCAATTTGCTCAGGGGATCATGACCCTTTCCCTTTCTCCAGGGGACAAAGTTTGTCTCTTTTAGGGTCCTACTTGTTTACTACTTGTCTCTTTTAGGGAAGTGTGTATTATAGGCTGGTAATCTCTTACTCTATGTTCAAAATCCACATATGAGTGAGTACATATCATGTTTGTCTGTTTTACCTACTTACTTTTGAGACATATTTTTCCTATATAGCCCTGAGTAGTCTGGAACTCACTATGTAGAGCAAGGTAGCCTATAACTGACAGACATCTGCCTGCCTCAACTTCCTATGTACTGGAATGGAAGGGATATGCCAGGACACCCAGGTCTCCATTTTTGAAATTTTAGCAAATAAATACAGTAGGATTTTTCTTTCTTATTAAGTGGCAACATGACCATTAAGCATCAGAAAAGAAATGAAGCCAACTACAACTGATCATATCACTCTTGGTTATTTTACTCAGAGCAAGTATCTCTTAGAAATTTCTGGAATAATTCATATTTATCAGACTATGAAGTTAAAACCTAAAGATTTGACTTTGTATTTTTTGATCATCCTTTCTTACTTTTATTTTGGTAAGTAGAGTCACCTGTGCAACATTTAGTTGTTGGTTCTGCCTTTCATTGTGAACTCCAGCATAGTCATGACTGTATCATCTGACTGATCCCATCTGCATCTGTCACTGGAAATGACCGATAACTGCATTCTTGGTCTTTTTCTTAGTTCACTGGACCACAATAAACAAATGATGTAGATGGCTGGATTTGAGGGAAAATTTGCTTACTGAGATGGAATTATCCTCCTTTGAATATTGCTAGTGTAAGATTGGGGAAATTGTAATGTTATTGCTGCCTTTTATAAAATACTGACAACAGGCTTGATTTAGCTTCAGATGCTCTGTAAGGAATTTAAATATAGAATGTGTCCCATATACAAAGCTCAGTAGTCAACTATCTTGTGTATTCTAAGTAATGTTTGAATTGATGTAGTTTGCCCTGTCAAAAATCAACTTGTCCTCTGGCATTAGTATATACATTTTAATTATGGAGGAAACTGTAAATTACCTGGTGCTGTTTGGGGTTTCAGACTGAGACATATAAAGCCAGATGAGTGTGGCCTTGGTAACTCATAATATTCAAATAGTGGGTGGTAATTCCTAATAGAGTCAATGCTGGGATGTTGGGAGGTACATGCAGGATCTGATGGAAATTTATGGAGTTAGAACTTGCTGGCCTTTTGAATTTGGCTTAATCCTGGCCATAGCACTTGTGGTTTGATCATTTGCTTAAATAACTGGTTTCTTAGTTTCTTTTCTTATAAAATAACATTATGTATTTGCTAAAACAACAACATTCTTGTTGTTTGTGAATGTATACTGTTTGTAGAATTTCCTGAAAGGAAAATATTTACAAGCAGATATAAAATTAAGTTTAGTCCATCCAAATAATTCCATATAACCCCCCCCCAGATCTCTCCCAAACATGAGTAGTATATTGTAATACTCCAAACTCCTCTATAACTATAAAGAAAATCTCAGTGAGATCCAGGTTTAATAAAAGCTCAACAATAGCATCCAAATCACAGGCTCTTTTCTCCCATAATGTGATCTTACTTGTTACAAGCATCATTTTATGGAAATGTACCAATGTATTTGGTCCCTCTCTGGACTTCCTAAAAGAGCACTTTAAAAATATCTCTTTTCTCAATCTCCATAACACCAGAGAAGGTGAGGCTCTCACAAGCTTAGCAGGAGAAATAGATCAGAAGCTTTTTTTCTTTTTTTTTTTTGTCTAAATAAAGAACTTATTTTCATGGTTCCTGGTCTGTCTGACCTAAATTGCAGTAATTCAGTATGTGTGAAATTACCTTTTCTAGGACAAGAAGATCATAGCAAAAAGAGAGAAAAATGGGAAGAGGAAAGACAAAAGAATACACAATGTAGGCAGGGGTTCAGAGAGCCATAAAAGGAGCCTGAGACTAACAAGACACTAACCAGTTTTGACAGAGTGAAACTAGGAATGGAAACCACTAACAAGGACTAGCAATTATCTCTAGTAGGCTTCCATCTTAAAGGGGATCATAAGGTCTTTTGAAAACTAAATTAAGACATTGTTGAGGACAAGAATGGCAAGAAATTGAGTTCTCTATTTCTGGAAATTATTTTTATTAAACGTTTTTATCACTTTTCAGTTCATGATGGTAGTCTCACAGATTAGTTTCTGTAATTAAATGGACCTATTTACTAGCAGAAATAAAGCTGACATGAAAAGATACAAGATAAGTAAAATACCCCAGACCTTATGAATTGTAAGTAAGAACTGATGAAGGGGATCATCATTTCCTTTTCTACAGGTTCTTGAATTGTGTCTTGGGCACTGGCATTAGATGAATAAAAAAATCACTTATCAGCAATTCATGACATCCTTTCAGCTGCTTCTGCTTGCTTCTGCCCCTTTTCCTCATTCTTCCTCTACTCCTCCTCTTCCATTGCCTTCTACTCTTCTCTTTTGCCTCCTTTGCCTTCTTCTAGTTCTGTGTTTCTTTCTTTTTTTTCTTGGAATAAATCATTTTTAAAAATGACTAAATGACCAACCAGATGGCTCAAAAGATAAAAAGCACTTGCTGTCAACCTGTGTTCAACCCCCAGAACTGAAATAGTGAATGGAGAGATCATTTCCTGCAATCTGCCTTTAGATCTTCATAAATATGTGTAACATGTGTTCTATTGGGTCTTAATAATAAAAGTCCAGAGTCAGATATTGGGGAAAATGCTGAGAGATCAGAGAGAAGAAGGAGCAAGCCTAGGCCAACTTTTACTTCCCCAGCTTCCTTCTTGTTTCCTTCGCCTATATTCCTTTCTCTGCCCAGCCACCTCACATCCTGTCTGAATGTACAAACCTCCAGACCTTAACATCTCTCTCTCTCTCCACATCTCTCTCTCTCTCTCCTTCTCTCTCTCTCTCTCTCTCTCTCTCTCTCTCTCTCTCTCTCTCTCTCTCTCTCACACACACACACACACACACACACACACTGTATTGAAAGTTAGTGCCACTAAAAATAGTGTTTTCACAGGGCTCTTGGTGTACAATTGAGCAATGTGAGTTACAGTCATAATATTATTACTTGTCAGTGTTACACTATGGGTTGGATTTGTGAACTGGAGTTTTCAATGTGGGAGCATTCAGTGCGGTATCAGAGTTCCACATGTGAGAGGTGGGTGGTGTCTGCACAAGCAGGTTCTTCATGAGTCAGCCAGATATACAGTTGGCAATTTTTGCATAGTGAGACAACTTTGACATGAGAATCATGCCAACTCTGTAGACAGCCTCTGGAAGGATCTCTAAGGAGGATGAAGATCCCCTGAAGTGGGAAAGGAAATCAAAACAGAAATATTGGATCTAGTATTCATATTATGTCTCTTATACCATGTCAATTTATGACATACCCACCTTTTTAGTTAATTTGTCCACATCATCCTCATCAAATTCACCAATTTTGGTCAAATTTACTTTAAGGATGAAAGATAAAGAACATATAATTTTCAGTATGAGGCATCTGTTAGGTATCTCACGGCTATGTCCATTTGATATTGTAGAATCAGACATTTTAATTTTTCTTTTATTCTTTTTTTGCAATAGCTGTAAAATGGTGAGAGTTATTATTTTAATTTAAATTTTATGCAGAAAGAACTGTGAAGACAAGAATAGATAATTTATGTGATCAATTTGTTAATATGGTCTCACTAACAGTGAGGATGAAGATGGTTCTGCTATTGTAGCAATCATCCCCAACTATCAGTATCTCAGAGCATCCTTGTTTCCCTTACCAAGCATCTAGCCTCTGTCAGCATCAGTCTCTGTTTCCTGCTGTCTTTACTCAGGGTCATAGATTGCTAATTTCTCATCCTTTGAAATGTCATTATCACCTTGGAAAATATAAGGGAAGGTGCAGAGTTGTGCTTTGGCCATTCATTATGATTCCATAGTATATATTATGGCTCTGAGCAAGTTTTCTAAGATCTCAACATGTGATCCAGATGCAAAATAACATGGGCACAATTCAACCCCTCATCCAGAATGAACAGGGCCAGGACTGAATCAGCTTATAAACTACCACAATAGCTACCTCAGCAAGAGAACCATGTTTCCTGAATTAATCATGTTACTCAAAACTGTGCATGGTGTTGACATTTTTTATATCCCCTGCTATCTCATTTTCCCCCAACAAAAACCAGTGCATCATAAGAAGTGGTTTCAGAAACTAACACTATTGCTAGAAAAATTTAAAGAATCTTTTGCCTGTCCTCTCATTTTACAGAACAGAATATGAAAATCTCACCTAATTATGTATGGCTGTTTAACTGCATAAATGGAGTTAATGTCCAACGTGATTCTCAACCAGAATCTCTGTTCTGTAATGATTTCAATAGGAATTTGTTTCGTTTCCACATTAACAAAACAGAATTTTCAACATTACTTTGCAAATAATGTATTGAATGTGTTCATATTCAAATACAAACTCTCAAATAAAAGTGTATTTCATCAACATTGATATTTCCAACACGTGAATAATATGGAGCGCACTGAAGATGTCCCAATAGTTTTTATGGGCTAGCAATACTGGGCAGTAGTTACAAGTGATTGCTATTCTTGGAGAAGACATGTGTTAGGTCCCAACCTTCCATATTGGTTGATTCCAGCTTTCTGTAATAAAAACCAAATGAATTTTCGAACATTTGTGGGATTTCTTTGTTTCTTTGTTTGGTTTTTGACTGCCTACTCATTTATCTTGCTAGGTAGTGAGCTCAAGAGAGTTCTATTTGATTCATTCATGTAAAATGTGGTCTTTAGAAAAAGGCCTGGGCAGTGGTACATAGTTAAATTCTGTGATGAATGAAAAAAATAAGAGAATAGTAAGATACCATTAATTTGTACTAAATGTGAGGACCACAAGGGAAATCTGAGTTATAGGAAAGGCTAATTCATGTTTTTTACATTAATCTGAAGTTAATTTAGTTTATATAAATTATAGCAGAGCTAACTATGCCATTCAAAAGATTCATTTTACTGAATTAGCTTACATGTGGAAACTTACCTGGCCATTTTAAAATTGGGTACTTAATGATCATGTAATATATCTGTTTACCTTGCCTTATTAAGTTCTGATAGACATGTTTATATTCCATTTTTGATGCATTTATACCATTTAGAATATGTAACCAGTTTATCTACAAAAGTATGTAGGTGGACTTTATTTTAATTTATTGCTTTATTTTAATTTAATATATTAATTTATTTAATCACCTTATTAATATTTATTTTTGAACAGCTTCATTCAAGCTTAAGTGAAATTCTTCAGTACTGATTGCAATTATCTTTTCAATATGTCTTAGGTTTAAATTATATAAGTTGCACATTCAATTTTTCATGAATTAACACCCAGAATCTAAATGTAAAGGCTTTAGTGTTGAGTTGACACAAACATAAAAGATCATGACAGAAGTGAGACTCTAAAGCAACAATCCCTCCATGCGTCTTCTCCGGGTTCATTTTCCTTGGCATTTCTTTGACATTCAGTAGACGTGATTTGCAACTTCTGTTTTTCCTGATTATCATTACCCCTTAGGAGATGTGTTGGCTCCCTGTTATGAACTGCTGAGACTTGTATGTATATTATAAGGCTGAAGAGAGGAAGATTAGTTAATAGAAATAGAGTTGGAGAGATGGCTCAGTAATTAAGAGGACTTGTCTTATAAAGGACCCTAGTTCAGTTCCCTGTACCCATGTCAGGCATCTCATAACCTCCTGTAATTCTGGTGCCAGGGAATCTGATAGCCTCTCTGGCCTGCTTGAGCACCTGCACATAGGTCTTCATACTCAAGCACACATATTCATAATTGATGTTTCAATGAAAGAAATCATTCAAAGGACACAGTAGTGAACTGTGATATAGCACAATGGACAAAATATTTGCCTTGTGTGAGGGAAGTTCTAGGTTTTCAATATTGACTAGCTATGATGATGATGATGACAGTGATGATGATGATGATAATGATAATTGATGGGGCATCAAGTGATGGCTCATCAGTTTAAAGCACTTGCTGCTGTTGCAAAAGGCTGAATTCAGTTTGAAGTATCTACTCTAGATGGTTCTGAACTGCCTACAACTCCAAATCTTGGGGTTCTAATGTCCTCTCTGAATTCCATGGGCAATAAAACTCACATGCCAACTGACACATGCCTGTAAACATAATTTAAAAATAAGAAAAATAAATCTCAAAAATTAATTATCTGATGAGCGTGGCTCTTGTGGGGTGACCAGTAACAAATAGTCCTCGTAACATATAAGCCAAAATATGACAAACCCCTCCTTTCAACCTACTGAGATGCAGACCCCAGTGTTCTGGCATCCTAGATAAGTAAACTCTGCATTCTATTAAAGAGCAGTGGAGATTCTTATGCCTTGTCCCTGAGGAGTTCCTAAAACAGTCTAAGTCAGATAGCATAGGAATAATGTCATAGAAGCACCCAAGACTCCACTCAGTTTCCTTTCTTGCTTCACATCTCCACAAACAGCCCTCTGTGATCTTTGTCACTAAATCTACTTCAGTTTTCTTTACATTCCGCTCTCCCTCCTCCTCCAAGATACAACAATAATAACAGCAACACACACACACACACACACAAAGAGAGAGAGAGAGACTGTTTCTCACAGGTATATTTTTTCCATTTTAATTTATTTAGAAACTCAAATTCTGATCTATGTCAGAATTTGTTCCATACTTGAATTATTTCATTGAGTCCACAAATATTTATTGACAAAAATGTGCTAGGTATTTTCCAAGATATTAATTTAAAAGTCAATGATGAGTTTCAAATTTATTGTTTAAAAATTGCTATTTTCTGTCAAATCTACTGCCTTGTGATACCTACCTAAAAGGATCATTGTAGATATAGTACTGGGGGACAATAATGGATGTTTATGCTGCTAAGAAAATATTGACAGTTGTCTTCTATCAGTGGTGGTGGCCAAAGGATCAGGCAGTCAATGTTACTCTTTGTGTTATAGAATATTTGAGGTCACCATTGTTTCTCAAAAAAAGGAAGGGAAGAAAGGAAGAAAGAAAGAAAGAAAGAAAGAAAGAGGGAGAGAAAAGGAGAGAAGGAAAGAAAGAAAGGAAGAAAGAAAGAGAAAGTAAAAAGAAATTGAAAAAGGGAGGAAGAGAAGCAGAAGACCCATTTGTCACTGAATAATTATTGCTGGCATAACAGTAAAATCACATGGTTTCACAGGTATCCAAATAATAAAAGGACAAAACCATATTGAAGAGGAGTAATACATGGTGTGAGTGATACAAGGAGTAATACAAGGGGTTGTAATGCCCACAGTACTCATTTCATGTTTGTGAAAACTAACCACAGATAAAAAGTCTTTCCTACTTTGTTGTGTTCACTCATGGCTTCTCCCTGTTGATATAAGAGTTGGTATCTCAGATGATTGCTTGGTAAGTCTTCCATTACATGGGAAGGGTCTATCAAAGGATTTGCTGCCAGACCATTTGTCTACAATTCTCACAAATTTGTTGAGGTTGTGTATAAGCAGGAAAATTAATATAGAGTAACTTGAGGTAACTATGTTTTACACTCAATAATTAAAATACAAGAAAGCTGTTTTCTTATTCTAAACTTAAAGTCAGCCAATCAAATTGATTATCTATCAACCATTATGGGGAAAAAATCATACAGGCAGAACCTAGATTGTTTTTAGGTTAAATAACCATCTATGTTCTTCTTTAAATTAACTTCTTCATTTTTAGTTATTTAACAATCAGACTTGAATATTTCTTTGGCCTTAATCACTCAAATAACTGATGAAATGGGGTAGATTTTCCTACCATGTGAAGTATAAATATTTTGCATTGATTGGCCTTGTGTGATGAATGTTAAGTCCAGTTTCCCATTCTCTTGTATAGATGGAGCCCCAGAATACTAGCATGAACACTGCTTCTAACATGAACACTGCTTTATAAATTTTGAGTGAATGGTGTCACATATTTGTGAATACTCCCAGGGAAGAGGAGAAGGGTCTAAGTGGGAGTGTAGAGTGAGGGCATCTAAAACAAAGTGGGCTGAACTGGAGTGTGGGGACAAGTGAGTTTGATCTCTGAGTTCTCTCTAAGCTGGGTCATTGATGAAGTATGACAGTGGAGAATGTGACCCTCTCAGAGAACCTCAACTGCTCAACTGAGTATGTTTATGATGTTCCCAGAAAGTCCTTTGGTGGAGTAGCATACCCTTCAGGATCCTGTGCCTTTTTTTCCATTTTGTACTTTTTTTAAAATTCATTTTACACTACAACCACAGTTCCCCCTCCCACCTCCTCTTACCTCCTCCCACCACCCCTTCATCTCAGAAACTGCTGCACCATCATCAGGGGTGTATACACATCCAAATCTCTATTCTTGGGATTCTCAAATCTTCAACTTACTCCTTTTTTTATGGTCTCATTTCTGACTTTAAATAGACATCTGACTAGACTTATCATCCCTTAAAACCAAGGAATTCTTGGGGAGGGGCTCCTTAGTCTAAGGATACTTCTCAAATATTCAGATGAGAGAAAATGGAGATTGAAAACAAAGTACATTTTTCAAGCCTGAATTATACATATATTTCTAAAGAAGCCTGCTTTCTTCAGGGGGGGTCTTCCTTAGAGCATTGTTTTTCCTCCCTAGGTTCAATTGTCATTAAGAAAACATAATCTACTTATGTATTTACTAAACATATACCAACATTATATTGTGTACATATGATAAACATAAATTTATAATGCATTTAGAATTATAAAACAAGTGTATTTTAAATAAATATTATGTTACATAATTACATATTAATAGCATAAATTTCTCATGAATGTATCCTATCCCTGTGAAATAAATTGTATGCAGCACCAGAGGTGGTGCCATTCGTTGGTCTCTAATCAATTTGCTTTATTGATATATGAATTATTGCTTTGACACGAGGACCACTTCTGCACAGAAATGAACTGTCTAGTCTACCAAAGTCAAAAGGAACTGGATTACTTTACTAAGCAGCTTCCTTGGCCCTAATCAGATACCATGATTGGAATAACAAGGGTTATGTGCTGAGAAATTCCATTTTCAAAAAAAAAATACAAAGACCATTAGCCACACTTAAGTTTGGAATATAGGTTCCCCTTGCATTGTTCTTGCTCTTCCAGTTCCTTAGGCAAGTCAAAGGTTTATGTGTCTAATGATTTCATAGGAAAAACTTATAGTCTTAGAGCAGAGACTTTAAAACTGAATGTAAATCTCCTAATTGTGTATGATTGAGAAGAGAACATGGACAAATGCATTTACCTTTGTTCACTCCTATGTCTAAGGGGCATTTTGGGCCAGCGAGATGGCACTAGAGTTAAAGGCATCCTCTACCAACCTGAGAACCTGAGTGTGACTAATGAAGTCCACATGGTTGAGAGAGACTGTACAATTTGTCCTCTGACAACTATGTGTGTGTTGCATAACCCAAAATTATATTTTTAATGTAATACAAAATTTAAATGTCATCTTAACATCTGCTCAGCATAGCATTCAGGTATTATAAAGATAAAATTAGTTAATAAAATAAGAAAAAGTTGCAAACTCTAAGGAAATGGAGATGTGAATATTGTTCTTTTTTGTAAAATAAAATTAAAAATACTATAGTTATGATAGGAGGGCAAATATTACTTAGAAAGGCTTTTAGAAATTTTTCAGTTGCTGTTTTTAAGAACACTGGCTGCTCTTCCAACACACATGTTTTCAGTTCACATTACCCACATGATGAATAACAACCATCTGTCACTCCAGTTCCACATAATCCAATACCCTCTTTTTGGCATCTGTAGCCACTGCACACACATGGTGTATATACACACATATTCACGCAAAATAAAAATAAACCTTAAAAATCAAATTTGCTCGAGGCACATAAGATGACTTTATCTGCATCTACATCATGAAATTATCAGAATGAACAAAACACATGTGATTTACATATACATATGCAGGCAAAATAAAAATAAATCTTAAAAATCACATATGTTCTTCAAGATCCAGTAATAACACTCTTTGAATGTACCAAAAGGATACACAATCATACCCCAAGGACACTTGCTCAAAAATATTTATAACAACATTATTTGTAATAGGCAGAATCTGGAAACAACCTAGATGCCCCTCAACTGAAAAATGGTTAAAGAAAATATGGTACATTTACACAATGGAGTATTATTTGGATGTAAAAAAACAATGACATCAAGAAATTTGCAGGGAAATGGTTAGTACTAGGAAAAAAATCCAGAGTGAGGTAACTCTGACTCAAAAACACAAACACTGTATGCACTCACTCATAAGTGGTTATTAGATGTAAAGCAAAGTATAACCAGACTATAATCCAGAGCTCCAGATAAGCTAGGTAACAAGGAGGACCCTAAGAGGGATGAATGGTTCACTCTGGGGAGGAGAATTAAATGAGATCTTCTGGGTAAACTTCGAGCAAAAGGGTCAGTAAAGGGGAGGGAATGGGAGATGAGAACATGAAGGAATGGGATGGTTCAGGAGTGTGGAGAAGGAGAGCAAGGAAAGAGATACCTCGATAGAGAAAGGCACTATAGGGTTAGAAAGAAACCTGGTGCTTGGGAAATTCCTAAGAATCCACAATAATGACATCAGCTAAGACTCCTATCAATAGTGGAGAGGATGTCTATACTGGTCTATTCCTGTAATCAGAATGGGTGATACCCCAACAATCATCATAGAGACTTCACCCAGTAACTGATGGAACCATACGCAGAGTTCTACAACCAAGAACCAGACTGAACTCCAGGAATCCAGTCAAAGAGAAGAAGCGGGGAACACATGAGCAAGGCAGGCCAAGATCATGATGGACAAACCTACAGAGACAGCTGAACCAAGATCTTGGAAATTCATGAACACTGAACCATCAGCTGTGGAGTCTCTATGGGACAAAACTAGGCCCTCTGTGTGTGGGAGACAGTTATGTAACTTTGGCTCTCTGAGGGTACCCTGGCAGTAGGACCAGGATCAAATCCTGGCACATGAGCTGTCTTGTTGAAGCACATTCCCTGTGAGGTGGTGCCAAGATCAGCCCTAACACAGGGGCATGGGGGAGAGGCTTGGTCCTGCCCCAATTTAATGTACCAGACCTTATTAACTCTCTGTGGAAGCCCTTATCAGTTGGGAGGAATGGATGATTGTAGGGAGAATTCCCATGTACCTGTAGTGCTGACTCTGCCTGTTTGGGCATGGTCACAGGTAGGCAGAAGGGATAGGGAAAAAAGAACTGGGAAGGAGGCTCTCACCCTCTTTTCAGGGTTCTGGTAGGGTCTTGAAAGGCTTCCAAGACTCACCTGGGTTTTCTGTGTAAGTAATCCTTCACAATAAAATACCAATCATATTCTTATTATGTATTCTGTTATATTTCCCACTTCTGACACCAGCTGTTATAGAAATATGCATGCATTCCTTTGGGAATCAGCTATTTAACTCACTTTGTGGTGCATGTGAACAGCTTGGATTTGGAGAGATGGTTCAGTAGTAAGAACACTGACTACTCTCCTAGGAGTCAACAAAATCTGGCACAGTAAATTGTGGCAGTACCAAGCCCCTCTCCCATGCATTAAAGCTGGTCATGGCTTCCCACCATAAGGAATAGGCTCCAACAAGCTAGCTCATGTACCAGAGTTAGTTCCCGGTCCTACTGCCAGAGGCCCTTCAGATAGTCCAATCTTCACTACTATCTCCAATAGAGGACCTAGTTCGGTCTCATGGAGACTCCAGAGCTGTTGGTCTAGAGTTCATGAGCTGGGTTTCAAGTGCTTGGTTCAGCTGTCTCTTTAATTATATTCCCAGAGCTTGGCCTGGTGATTGGTTGAGGATCTCTGCATCTGGTTCCATTGGGATGAATGTTTTATGTTGATAATTGAGGCATTCACTAATCTAATCACAGGGATAGTCCAGTTGAGGCATCCTCTCAACTATTTCCAGGAGTCTTAGCTTGTGTCATCCTTGTGGCTTCTGGTTAATTTCCATAACACCAGGTTTCTCCCTAACCCCATAGTGGTTCTTTCTATTAAGGTATCTCTTTCATTGCTCTACATTCCTCCCCACATCGACCATCCTATTCCCTCATGTCCTAACTGTCCTTTCCTTCTCCTTTATGTTTCCCCTTACCCCTGTTTACCCAGGAGATCTCATCTAGTTCTCCTTCTCAGGTCTATCCATGTGTCACTCTCAGGGACCTCATTGTTATCTTGTTCTTGGAACTGTGAACTGTAGTCTTATATCTAATATCACTTCTTATTGAATACATACTGGGTTTGTCTTTCTGAGTCTGGTTTACCATACTCAGGATTGTTTCTTCTAGTTCCATCCATTTGCCTGAACATTTCATGACATCATAATTTTGTTTTTTTTTTCCACTGAGTAGTACTCCATTGTGTAAATGTATCACTTAAAAAAAAAATCCATTCTTTGATTTAGGGGCATCTAGGTTGTTTCCAGGTTCTGGATATTACAAATAATGCTGCTGTAAACATTGTTGAGCAAGTGTCCTTATGTTATGATTGAGAATCTTGTGGGTGTATGCGCAAGAGTGGTATCACTGGGTCTTAAAGTAGATTGACTCCCCATTTTCTGAGAAAATCTCCATTCTGATTTCCAAAGTGGCTGTTCAAGTTTGCACTCCTACCAGTAGTGGAGGAGTGTTCCTCTGACTTCACATCCTTTCCAACATAAGCTCTTCTCAGTATTTTTGATGTTAGCCCTAATGGCAGGTGTAAGGTAGTATCTCTGAGTAGTTTTGATTTGCATTTCCCTGATGTTTAAGGATGTTGACCAATAATAGACAAAAATGATGGACATTTAGGAGCACTCACTGCTCTTACAAAGGTCCCAAATTTAGTTGTAATTATCTACTTCAGGTAGCTCACACCTACCAGCAAGTCTAATTCCATCTTCAGGGAATCCAATGCCCTCCTCTGACTACCATGAGTATGCACACACATACACACATTCACACACACAAGTGCATGTATGCACACACACATGCATAAGTACACACACATACATACACAAACACAAACACAAACACACACACACACACACACACACACACACACACACACACACACAGACCCTAAGAAGAAAATACATCTTTTTATATAATTAGATATAAAGAATATCGTGGGGAATTGTCTTTATAACTAGTAGTTATAGCTACTTCTCTTTGTATTTTTAACATTCTATAAACTTACAGTACAAAATAAAAAGTAAGTCATCCACTGGGAGGTTACTAAGCTCCAGTAGTTATTAAGTATAAGTGCAGTTAATGAATAAATAGGATTTTCAAAGCACATTTTATTTTGCAATCATTTATAATGATAATAAAATAGAGTTGTAATTTGTAGATGGTTTAAGTTCTGTTAATTTAAGATTTTATAGTTCTTGGTGTATTGTTGTTATCTTTACAGACAGATTGGAGTCTGTAATTCACTTCAGTGGATGCCACATTTTACCAAAGAACCCATGAATCATTAGAGCCTTTCCTCCTGTCAGAACCCTTATGTTCCTCAGAGGTGAAAGGAACTCACCACTTTTGGACTCTTAACACATCTGTGAAATTTCTCTTTTGGGGAGATTTAAAGTTGATCTCTGCCCCAAATGGTATGGCAGAAACAGATTAAAGAATAGTTCACTTGAGCTCACTTGATGATGATAATGAGTTTATGGGGGCTTTTTGTGAAATATTTACAATTGTTGACAATTGCATTTTGAAGCTGATCACCTCTCTGCTTCCAAGGCTCTTACTTTACATGAGTGCCTTGACAGAATTCCTATAAACCTGGTTCTAGAGTGTTGCCTCAGCATTCAAGCAGTAGATGTGAATACACAATGAGATCACATGAAGCAAAGACAGGATCTGGGAAGTCATTTTATGTATTTTCAACAAATGCCCTTATCACAAAATCTTCTGACTCCAGCAATAGCCATTCTAACTATTCAACCATAGG
This sequence comes from Cricetulus griseus, assembly GCF_003668045.3. Taxonomy (NCBI): domain Eukaryota; kingdom Metazoa; phylum Chordata; class Mammalia; order Rodentia; family Cricetidae; genus Cricetulus; species Cricetulus griseus. The sequence continues at coordinate 34,076,066 of NC_048601.1, read as the reverse complement.
ATGGCTCACACTATTACAATCTGAAACATTGAACAGCTAAGTTATGGCATGCTTCAAGATGAGTTATAGTGGTTTTTCTAGGGTTGGTATTACTATATTGTTGTTTTTTATTGCTCTTGGGAATAAATATCCATGTTCTAGAACAGGGACATTCGTAAAATGAAAATAGAAAATAGTTGTTTACTCTTAAGGCCCTAGAAGATTTGACCATGGCTTGAAACCTACAACAGATGAGGAAGATTAACATGGAAGCAGCCCTTGAAACTACAAAAGTAGGACAGAGTGGTGAATTGATGTATATCTTAACCATGTTGGAGAAAAGAATAGCATTGTCCAGAAAAAGAAAAAATACACTATCCATGGTTGATAAGTGGGGGTTTTGCATTACATCAGAGTTAATGATAAGGATGACATCAGAGCCTGATGCAAGATGTAGCTATGTCTGTGATGATACCTGACATCATATGATTCTACAAGTGACACAAGCAACAAATCACTTTCCCATTTATTTTTTGTTTGTTTATTAGTGATGTAACCTGTTCTTATCTAAGATATTATATCCTAGCTATATCCTGACACTCTGAAATAATTTTGTGTTACTTCTCTTTCTGACTGTATTCATCAGCTGATGCTGCACTGGTCTTGTTTAATTCCAGGATCTAAAAGCCCTTCTTAAATATTTTCTACCAGTAACATCTCTTTCTTCTCTGTATCTCTCTGTTGCTGTTGCTATGTTACTTGTTTGTAAGAAGTCATAGAAATCAAGAACCTACCTTGCATTTATGATGTGCTTTTCCTCCTCACTACACTGCAACATCCATGAGAACCAAACTACTTTACATGTGCTCAATTGTAAATTATGAATGCACAGAATTTGGAGTCACACTTTCTAGCAAATTTTTAGATATAATAATAGTAATGAGAACAGAGTCACTACAACATGCTGTATTTCTGAACTATTAGGAAGTTCCTGGAAGAAAATGGTGAGCTAGGAAATGCAGTAAAAATTGACTTCATTACTGAATTAGTTCCTGGGAGAAAATGTATTAAGAAGACAAGACACTCTTTTCTTAGAATTGGACTTCTTAAACTTTTACCACTTCTGAACCTTTTAACCCATGAAACTGTCTATTGTAGTATATAAAATAGGCATTCAGGTTAAATATATGCTGATGATGAGTCCTAAAATCATTTAAATAAATTATTTCATGTATATGTATTTTTAACTATTAAAGATGAAAGTAAATTTTCATACCAATAGGATGAATGTGCTTGTTTATCTACACATGAGGGATTAAATCTTGACTGAATATTTGATCCTGCAGAACATGAAGAAGCATTTGTATGTTTAAGGTTGATTGACATTTTGATTTTGTTATCAGAACTTTTATTTTGTGCTTCACATAAATAATGCAAAATGGCAGAAATATGACAGGAGAGACAGCTCCACAATTAAGTGCACTGCCTGCTCATTTAAAAGACCATGTTTATATTGCCAGCATCTACATATTGAATCATAACTGTCTGTAAATTCAGCCCCAGGACATCTGATGATTCTGGCCTCCATGGACACTTGCATTTGTGTCCACATACCTACATATAATTTTTAAATGGAAAAAATATTTCATAAGTTCCCTTATGTTAAAAGAATTGCAGAAATATATCCAGGCCCATTAAATAAGTATTTGTAAATTCTCTCCTGGCTCCAAGCCAAAATTCACGGAATGATTTTTTTTAATAAACTGAAGTCAGCTACTCAAACAACAATTTTAAAAATGAAGCACTCTAACACAAAACAACCTACAAACATAGAACTTTAATTTTACATGCTGAGGAATAATGGCTTAGAAATATTAAAGGCCTAGGTTTTCAAAATTAAATGGTTATGTTTCAAGAAGGTGGGAAGCAGTCTCTATATGCACGATACAAAATGTGTAGCATAAAATAGCTCCATCTCTAAGCAAGTGTATTGCCAATGGAGTACATAGGCATGTGTGGCATGATAGGGTGTACTGAGTGCATTTGATGTGTGTTCAGAACCAAAGCAGCAGGGAGGTTCCATGATGCAGCTTGTGTAAGCAATGCCAGAAATACATGGGGTTCATAATGTGTTTGATTTTGAATTGTTTTTAGATTGTTGCACTGTTAGAAACCCCTCCATTGTTGCCAAATTTTTCACAACCCCACATTCAGTTACAAGAATTTATAAGATTGTCCAATTTATCAGAGTTTAAGCAGCTGTGACCTTTTTCTATTGCTGGCCAATATAAAATTAATTCCATGCTTCTTGTATGCTTTTGGTTTTGTTTTTGGTATATTTTTGTATGATTGGGGTTTTGTTTGTTTGTTTGGTGTTTTTGTTTTTTATGAGAAAGTGAGAGAAGGGAAGGACAAGTATGAAGTTAGCAGGGAAAAAGTAGATATGTTAGGGTTTTTATTGCTGTGGTGATGCCAGGACTACAGCCACTCTTATAAATGAAAACATTTAATTGGGGGTGGCTCACAGTTCAGAAGTTTACTCCATTATCACCATGGTGGAAAGAATGGAAACACACAGGCAGACATGGTGCTGGAGAACCAGTCAGAGTTCTACATCGGGATCTTCAGAAACACTGAACCTGGCTTGAGCTTCTGAAACCCCGGTGACACTCTTCCTGCAATAAGACCACACCTACTCCGACAAGGTCATACCCCTTAATATTGCTTTTCCCTTTTCTGGATGTTTCCATTCTAACCACCAAATTCTACTCCCTGGCCCCCTAGTAATGCAAAATGTATCTACTCCAACTTCAAAGGTCCCTATAGTCTTTCAGGGTTTCAGTACTGTTAAAAGTACAAATTTCTATACATAATTTGGAGATCAGTCCTCTGTCAGATGTGGAAATGGTGAAGATCTTTTCTCATTATGTAGGCTGTCATTTTGTCCTATTAATGTGGTCCTTTGCCTTATAGAAACTTTCAATTTCATAAGGTACAATTTATTAACTGTCAATTTAGTGCCTGTGCTATTGGTATTCTGTTCAGGAAAACATCTCCTGTGTCAATATATTCCCAATTATTTACCACTTTCTTTTCTATCAGGTTTAGTGCATCTGGATCTATGTGGAGGTTTTTGATCTTCTTAGACTTGAGTTTTGTGCAGGGTGGTAGATGTGGATCTATTCAAAAAATTATATATCAGTAAACCAATTATTGAATTAAAAATAGTGTACAGATCTAAATAGAATTCTCAACAGAATATTATCAAATGGCTGAGAAATACTTAAGGAGATGCTCAACATCCTTTGCCATCAAGGAAATTTGAATCAAAACAATTCTAAGATTCCATTTTATACTGGTCAGAATAGCTAAAATCAAAAACACAAGGGACAGCTCATGCTGGAGAGGATGTGGAGCTAGGGGAACATGCCTCTATTGCTGGTGGGAGTGCAAACTTGTACAGCCATTCTGAAAATCAATATGGTGGTTTCTTAGAAAACGGGGAATCAATCTACCACAAAGCCCTGATATTCCATTCTTTAGAATATACCCAAAGGATATTCAATCATTCCACAAAAATGCTTGCTCAACTATGTTTGTAGCAGCTTTATTTGTAAAAAGCCAGAACCAGGAAACAACCTAGATGTCCCACAACCAAAGTATGGATAAAGAAAATGTAGTACATTTACACAATGGAGTATTACTCAGCTGTTAACAACAATGACACCAAATTTGAAGGCAAATGGATGGAACTAGAAAATATTTTCCTGAGTGAGGTAAACCAGACTGAGAAAGGCAAACAAGCTATGTACTCACTCATAAGTGGATACTACCTATAAAGTAAATGATAATCATACTACAATTCACAGACTCAGAGAGGCAAGGTAACAAGCTAGGAAGGCTCATGATGGGACAAATGGATCTTTCTGCAAAGGAGAAATAGTAGAGATTTTGCAAGTGGACTGAGGATAAGTGGAGATGAGAACATAAGCAATCAATTTAGGGTATTGGATGGGGCAAGTACTGAAATAGACTACTGGATAGAGGGTCATTTCAGAGTCAGGTAAAAGCCAGGCACAAAGGAATCTCCAAGGATGACGACAGCTAAGGCTTCTAGCAAAAGCAGATATATCTCCTGAACTGGCCACATCCTATGACCAGATTGGTGCTTAGCTCAGTTGTCATCAGATACAGATACAGACCCACAACCAAACATTAGGTAGAACTAGGGGAATACTTTAGAAGGAGAGAAAGAATTGTAGAATCCAGAAGGGTAAAGAGTACCAAAATAAAACTCAAAAGTATCAACAAACATAAGATTTTAGGGTCTCACAGAGATGGAAATGACAACCAGAGAGCCCACATGGGACTGACCTAGGCACTCTGCCTGTATATTTGTGTAGCTTGGTCTTCTTGTGGTACTCAACAGTTGGAATATGGGCTTTCTCATACTTCTTTTAATGGATTTGGCAACCTGAATTACCCATATTGGCTGACCTTGCCCAGCATTAATACATGGGTATATGCTTAGTCTTAGTACAACTTGATATGCCATGTTTTGTTGATACTCATGGGAGACCTGTAGTTTTCTAAAGAGAAACAAAGGATAAGTGGATTGGGGTATTGAACAGAGGTGGGTATAGGGGGAGGGCATGGGAAGGAAGGAGGAAGGGGAAATTTCAGCTAAGTTGTAAAATAAATAAGTAAATAAATTTACATAAAAATAAAAGCTTATCATACATATTAAAAGTAATGTCCAAACATCAATTTGCCCTGCCTGCAAGACATGCAGGAGTAAAGGTGCAAGTAAAAAACTTGCAGGAGTGGCCAACTAGTGACTGGTCCAACTTGAAATCCATGTCATGAGAGGAATCCATTGCCTGACACTACCTGGATGACCAGGAACCAGAGGCTGCATAGAAAAGACACCTAGAATGTAAGCACAAAAGACTGGCAAAAAAAGTCAATGTAATGATTCCTAATGATATTCTGCTATACCTGTAGACCAGCACCTAGCATAATCATCATCACAGAGGATTTATCCAGCAGATGCAGAGACACAGAGCTAAACATTAGGTGGAGCTTGGGGAATCCCATGGAAGAGTGGGAGGAAGGGTTATAGGAGCCAGAAGTGTCAAGGACACTATAAGAATCCAGCCCACAGAATTAACTAACAAAGGCTCATAGGGGCTCACAGAGACTGATGTGACAACCAGGGAGATAGTAAAGGTCTGACTTTGGCCCTCTGGATATGTTATGGTGTGTAGTTGATGTTCTTGTGGGACTCCTAATAGTGGAAGCAAGGGCTCTCTCTGATTTTTGCCTGCTTTTGGCACCCCCTTTTCCTACTACTGGATTGCCTTGACCAGCCTTAATATGAGATATATGTGCCAAGGCTAGATATGTGCCTAGCCTAGTTGTTACACCATGTTTGGTTAATATCCCTGGGAGGCCTGCTCTTTTTAGAAAGGAAACATACGATAAGTAGATTTGGGTTTGTAGGGGGCTGAGAGGAGAAGAAATGGAAACTGGTCAGGATGTAATATGAGAGAGAAGAAAAATAAATCAATTAATTTAAAAAAAGTTCAAAGTCTTGTCAGAGACTCATGGCATTATCCTACCTGTAATTCTCTGTAAAATTAAAATTTAAAAATAAATCAGAGATCCCCCTGCCTCTTCTGGAAAGCTCTGGGATTAACAATGACATGCACCACCATAACCAGCCCTAAGCTTTTCTTTAATTCCTTTTTACAAGGTGGAAGCTTAGCTGGGTGGGGTCTTATCCTAAGGTCACCACTTCATTTATTTCATTTAGCATTAGGCTTTTCTTTAATTTCTTAACCCATGGCACATATGACTTTACTCCATTCCATTTCCTGATGTACCACTTCTCCTCAAACTGTATACTTTGTATTTTTCCTTTCTCAACTTTCTCCTTTTCATTTTGGATCTGTAGAAGAGTGAACATTAATGACTATATGACAACGATGACAGGCAGGCCGTTTTGAAAGTTCCTCTGCCACTACAAATTCTTCAACTTAATTCAAAACTCTTCAACTTAGCCTCATACAGACTTTTCAGACAAGGGCAAAAAGCAGCTACAATCTTTGCTCAAATATAACATTACAAATATCTAGACCACATGCTCATATTCTTCTCAAAAACCTCCTGAGCTGCACCCTCACAGTCCACATCATCCTCAGCACTAATGTTTCCACTGATCATACTTGTATGGCCCTTTAAGCTCTGCTTAAAATGTCCAATTTTTCTCCTAGTTCCCTATCCCTGCCCCACGCTCCCAATTTGCTCAGGAGATCTTGTCCATTTCCGATTCACCAGGAGGACATGTATGTCTATTTTGGGGTCCTCCTTGTTTACTAGCTTCTCTGGCAATGTGGAATGTAGGATGTTATCCTTTTCTCTATGTCTAAGATCCACATATGAGTGACTACATACCACATTTGTCTTTTTGTGACTGGGTTACCTCGCTCAGAATGGATTCTTTTAGTTCCATCCATTTGCCTGTGAATTTCAAGATTCCATTGCTTTTTTCATGTGTTTTGTTTTGTTTTTTCCTTGCTGATTAGTACTCCATTGTGTAAATGTACCACCATTTCTCTATCCATTTTTCAGTTGAGGGGCATTTAGGTTGTTTCCAGGTTCTGGCTCTTATGAAAAATGCTGTTATGAACATAGTTGAACAGATGTCCTTTTTGTATGAATGTGCTTCTTTTGGGTATATGCCTAACTGATCTTGTGGTAGACTGAGAAATCGCCATACTGATTTCCAAAGTGGCTGTACAATTTGGCACTTCCACCAGCAGTGGAGGAGTGTTCCCCTATCTGCACATCCTATCCAGCATAAACTATCATTGATGTTTTTGATTTTAGCCCTTCTGACAGGTATGAAGTGGTATCTCAGAGTTGTTTTGATTTGCATTTCCCTGATGGCTAAGGATGTTGAACACTTTCCATGTGTCTTTCATCCACTTTAGGTTCCTCTATTGACAATTGTCTATTTAGATATGTACCCCACTTTTCAATTGGATTGTTTGGTATTTTAGAGAATAGCTTCTTGAGTTCTTTGTACATTTTGGAGATCAGCCCTCTGTCAGATGTGGGGTTGGTGAATATCTTTTCCCAATCCGTGGGCTGTCATTTTGTCTTGTTGACTGTGTCCTTTTCCTTACAGAAGCTTCACAGGTTCAGGAGGTCCCATTTATTAATTGTCGATATCAGTGTCTGTGTTACTAGTGTTATGTTCAGGAAGCGGTCTCCTGTACCAATTCATTCAAGGGTATTTCCTACTTTCTCTTCTAATAAGTTCAGTGTAACTGGATTTATGTTTAGGTCTTTAATCCTTTTGAACATAAGTTTTGTGAATGGTGATAGACATGGATCTTTCTGCAGTCTTCTACATGACAGCATCCAGTTATTCCAGGACCATTTGTTGAAGATGCTTTCTTTATTCCATTGTATAGCTTTAGCTTTTTGGTCAAAATTCAGGTGTGCAGGTCGATATCAGGGTCTTCAACTCGATTCCAATTGTGTAACTGTCTATTTTTGTGCCAATACCAAGCTTTTCAGGACTACAGCTCTATAATAGAGTTTGAAATCAGGGATGGTGATGCCCCTGGAAGTTCTTTTATTGTACAGGCTTCTTTTGGCTATCCTGGGTCTTCTTTTTTCCATATAAAGTTGAGAATTGTTTCTTCAAGTTATGTGAAGAATTGTGCTGGGATTTTGATGGGGATTTTGATTGCCATTTTTACTATGTTGATCCTACCTATCCAAGAACATGGGAGATCCTTCAATTTTCTGGTATCTTCTTTAGTTTCTTTCTTTAAAGATTCAAAATTCTTATGATACAGGTCTTTCACTTTTTTGGTCATCATTACCCCAAGGTATTTTGTGTTGTTTGTGGCTATTGTAAATGGTGATGTTTCCCTGATTCTTTCTCAACATATTTATCATCCATATATGGTAGGGCTACTGTTTAGTTGAGTTAATCTTGTATCCTGCCACTTTACTGAAGGTATTTATCAGCTCAAGGAGTTCCCTGGTAGAGTTTTCCAATTTGCTTATGTAGACTATCATATCATCTGCAAACAGTGAAAGCTTGACTTCTTCCTTTCCAATTTGTATCTCCTTGATCTCCTTTTGTTGTCTTATTGCTCTAGCTAGAACTTCAAGGACAATATTGAAGAGATATGGATAGAGTGGACAGCCTTATCTTGTTCCTTATTTTAGAGGAATAGCTTTGAGTTTCTTTCCATTCAATTTGATGTTGGCTGTTGGCTTACTATATATTTTTTTTATTATATTCAGGTATGTTCCTGTTATTTCTGATCTCTCCAGAACCTTTATAATGAAGGCGTGTTGGATGATTTTTCTTATATGTTCTTGGATTCTGTTTGCCAGTATTTTATTGAGTATTTTTGCATCAATGTTCATGAGGCATATTGGTCTGTAGTTCTCTGTCTTAGTTGTGTCTTTGTGTCGCTTGAGTACAAAGGTAATTGTAGCCTTGTAAAAAGAGTTTGACAGATAATATAATAGAGGGAGGCATAATAGGTTTAAAGAGAAATCAGGCTCCCTTGGGAGCAGAAAGGGTATGGGATAGGTAGGGAGTTATTTGTTGTGACAGGGCAAGAGGGGAGGGAAAGGTACCTGGGATTGACATGTAAAATAATTTTCTTTCTAGTTAAAATAAAAAAAAAGCAAAAACAAAAACAAACAAAAAATGTTCAATTGTTTTCCTAGTCCAAAGTTCCAAAGTCTACATTCCACTAAGAAATATGATCAGGCCTATTACAAAAATACCCCACTGCTGGTACTAACTTTTGTCTTACTTTATTTAGGAATTTTTATTGCTATCCTATGGTCACTGTAACTCTTATAAATAAAATGATTTAAATTTACACCAGGCCTTGCTTGACCTTCTGAAACCTTAAAGCTAGCCAGACTGACACTTCTTCTAATAAGGCCACACCCCATAAGAGTGCCACTCACTATGAACCTATGGGGCCATTTTCATTTAAATCACTGCATTGGGATGATCTTTGAGAACATGAAGGAGAGGAAAGAATATGATGAAGATATGTTAGATGAAAAAATTAATTTAAACAAAATAGTTTTGACTTGGGGTGAGAGAGATAGCTCACCAGTAAAGAGCACTAGTGGTTCTTACAGAGAACCCAGGTTAAATTCTCAGCACCCACATGGCAGATCATAGCTATCTGAAACTTCAGTTCAAAGGGTGCCAACACCTTCCTCTGGCCTCTATAAGTAGGAGACATACACGTAGTACACAGATATACATGCTGATAAACTGTCCATATACAAAAAATAAAATTTAAAACATTAGGAAAGAAGGGGTTGAGGAAGAGAGGGAAGGAAGGAGGGAGGGAGAGTGAAGGAAGGAAGAAGAGAGGAAAGAAGGAAGGAAGGAAGGAAGGAAGGAAGGAAGGAAGGAAGGAAGGAAGTTGTGACCATTGTCTAGAAGTTATCAGAATACAAGAGAAAAAGGGAGCCTTTTAGCAAATTTTAGTTGTTGGAGCAATTTCATACCCTTTGTATTTTTCTAGAATTGATATGTAATCCCCATTTATGCTACAAAGCACAATTAAAATGAAAGCTTTGGGAAGAAAAAAATCACAACCAAAATAAATTTTTAAACAAATACCTGAATAGCTGTATAGTTTCTAGTTTCGTTTCACATTAACTGTTCACAGGTTATAGATACCTGATAGTATAATATAGAGAATATTTTTTGCTTGACCTACAGAGTTTCTTGTTTGATTTTTGAAGAAGGATCTCACCATGAAGTGCTGGCTGGCCTACTGCTCACTATGTAGACCATGATGGCATAAAACTCTCAGAGACACACTTGCTTCTGCCTTTTGAGTGCTAGAAATAAAAGTGCACATCACCATCCCCAAACTTGTTATGATAAATCCGCAAAAACCCACCCAAACCCTACCAACATGTGGGCACTTTCCGTGAGCTGCCTGAGTTCTGCCTGCCAAGTTAGGGCCCCAAATAATTCTATTCAGTACAAATGCTGCTTGGCCAATGACTACGATTCTCATCTGTTAGCTAAGTCTTAATTATCATAAATCTGTATATATTTATAAGACTTATCAGATGCCTTCTATTGGCTTCCTCGTCACATGGTGACTCTGGACAAAGAGAAGGGGCCCACTTCCTTCTTCCCTTGTTTATGTATGAGTCTCCCTGCTATGTCATTTCTTGCCTGGATCATCACTTCTTTACTACATTTCCCAGAATCCTCCTTGACTCCTAGTCCCGCCTAACTTGCCACCTCATTGGCCAAAAAGTACTTTATTTATCATCCAATAAGACAAAAACATACACAGAAGCACTTCCCCCATCACAAACCCTCATTTAATATTTTTTGAAAATAATGAAGAATATGAGATAAAATGAGTAGGAATGGAAGCATGGACATGAATGCTTATGTGTTCTTGTTTTATATTCATCATTCATTTTATAGGAAAGATGGGACTGTACATGCCACTATGAACCTGTGGAGGTCAGAAGACAACTTTCAGGAGTCAGCTCTCTCCTTCTACCATGTGGATCCAGATAATTCAGAACTCAGACATCCATGCTTGATAGCAAGCACCTATACACTCTGAGCCCATCAAATACTAAGGATGGGGTGGGAGAGGCTTCTAGGCCACCAAAATTTATAATGCAATGCATTTTCTCTGCCTTTGACATGTCTTTGTTGCAGGTAATAATTATAGAATGGATAATAGAAAGAGAATTAATTTGTGAGACAGAAAATTTAAATTTGTCATTTGATAATATAATGGGGACTGTGGGTTTTCTAAATTACATCTGAGATTTTTCATGAGGACAGAATCTGATTTACTACAAACATATTGTACATTTACTAAAAGTAGAGATTTGTCACTAAAATCACTCCTTGTAGTAAAGCACTCTTCTTATTAAATTCATTAGTCTTGATTCATTAGCCATATATATTAAAATATAAAAAGTGGGAGCAAGGTTAATCTAATACATAAAGGAATTTTCTCCAAGATTAATACAGTTATATGTATTTAGGCTAATGGTATAGAAGAATAATTATTTCTGTAACATGAATTTCTCTAACTGAAGATACTTTGAGGGTACATACTAAAGATTTCCTATTTTTCAGTACTATCCAATAATCAATTTAACTAGTAAAGCAAAGACAATGGGTCCACAGTTTGATTTACTGCTATTTCTTTGAAATCAATATAACAAAATTTTCTTTGAGAAGTGATCAGCATTGCTTTCTTCCAAGATATGCTCATGTCCATTCTCTATGCTCACATTTGTATGTATGCACATGTTCTATGCTCTATGTTCTATGCTCTGGTGTTTGTATTGTAATATATATATATATATAATATATATATATATATATATAATATATATATTCACTCAAAGGTGGGAAGGATCAATATTAATGACCATTAGAAAAACATCTCTTTAGTGAAAGTAATACATATTGTGAGTGGATTTTAAGCAAAATCTTGGTTCTTACTTACTTTGGAAGTTGTTTGTTATTCCAGTCTCAAGAATACTCCAGTATGTCCCATCCTGATATTGATGTACACAGGGTCCTTATTATGGTAGTTTGACTAACAAATATCATCCATATGCTCAGACTTTGAGTACTTGGTCCCCAGTTGTTAACACTATTTGGAGAAGTTATAGGTAGGTGAAGCCTAGCTGGAGCTACTGTGTCAAAAGCTTCATCTACTTCCAGTTTCCTCACTGTTTTGTGCTTCCTGTTAAAGATGCAATTTTTCAATCTCATAGGAAACTCTCTGATCTCCCATCTTGGTACAATCTTTCCTCCCTGTCTTTGAATGATCCCTGGGTCTTAGAAGCAGGAGTTGTATTACACACTAAATTCTGGACTTGGTGTGTATGTTCATCTCTTTCTGACTTCAAATAAACCCTGCTGATTCATAGCCTTCTGACCTCAATTCTAGGATACGCCTTACAACTTGACACTCGGTATTGAGACCTTCAGTGTTGTCATCAGTGGATAATTGATGCCGTGGTTTCCTTCCTAATCACTTCGTTTCTCTGATACATCAGTCTCCTAGATCTCAGAAATGCCCACCATTCATGCCTTTTCATAGGTCATCCATGCTTGGTTGCATTTTTCATCTTTGTCATCACAGCCTCAATAAGCTTACCTCTCATTTCTGAGCATTTCATACTACACTCTAGATCCCTTTCCTACTCTGGAGTTGGTATTGTCTCCTGTCAACTCTTTTTATATAACACTGCTTGCTCTTGTCAAATGGAAATCTTTTACAGAAGGTGACCTGTTAGGGTGTTCATCAGGCAAACAGCCAGTACATTGGAATTCTGAAGGCTGTCCTGTGAAGGAATGCACACACAAGTTTCCAGATAGCTTTGTTACAAGAATGTAAGTGTTTAAAGATTATCTGTCAGTAATTTTGAAATAGCTAATAGAAAATGTCTAGTGCAGAACTCATGTATAAAGTTTTCAAAAAGATTTTTTAAATGTCTAATTCATGATATATCATGAGTATATGCCTGTTCTACTCCTGTGAATATAAATCCAATTATATTCCCCATCTGGCAGAATCTAGGATTGACTAAACATTAATCTGTACCTCATATAAGAGAGCATTGAAAAACTGAATGTATATTTTGTGGCATTAAAGGGAAATTGAATCTTTTCAATCTTTTCTTCTCCCTCACGGAGTAAGAAACTCATAACCATCATGGATAGACTCAAAGGACAGCAAAACACCAACAAGCCTCATCCTCCATGGAAGGATGAGAACTTGTCAGCAGTGTCCTCAGTCTTCACTACTTCGACCAGATTTTTTTTTATTATCGAAAATAGATCCTTTATTTAGACAATATTTCCTTGTTATACTTTCCCTTCCCTCCACTCCTCATAGTTTCTCCCAATCTCTCCTCCCCTCTCCATCTCTTCCATTTCAGTCTCTCATTAGAAAAGATAGGCTTCTAAGACATAACAACCCAAACATGATGAAACAAAATATTGTAAGATGAAGTAAAATCTTTCACATTGAAATAGGACGTAGCAACCCAACAGGAGGAAAAAAATATCCCAAGAGCAGGCCAAAGGGTGAGAGGTCCACTTGTTCTCATAGTCAGGCAACTCATAAAAATACTTAGCTAATAGCTACAATATACATTCAGAGGACCTGGTGTAGACTTCCACAGTCATTATGGTTGCTGTGTCACTTGTCAGTCCCTGAGCTCAAAGGTACCTCAATTAGCTGAGTCAGAGGGCCAAGTTCTCTTGCTGTGCTCTCTCCACTCTGATTCTTAAAACCTTTCCACATCCTTTTCTTCAGGATTCCCTGAGCTCTGATGAAAGGGATTTGATGAAGACCTCCAATTTAGCATATCTGTATAATGTCTGTGTGTGGTTATCTGCATATTTTCCCATCTGCTGCCAGAAGAGGCCTCTCTGATGATGACTAAAAAAAGCACTGATCTATCAGTACAGCAGAATATCATTAGGACTCATTTTACTGTTTTGTAGTTGGTTTGTTTTTTTTTCTTTGTTTTTATTTTGTTTTGGTTATTGTTTGTTTGTTTGTTTTCACCAGTGTTTTTTGGTTTTACCCTATAACTTTTGGCTATTTAGTCTCTGCGTTCTTGGTTACTCAAGCAGTGTCTTATATGAGTTCCTCCTCTAGGAATGGGCCTTAGTAAAATTAGACATTGGTTGGCTACTCCTACAAGTTCTGTGCCACTATTGCCCTAGTGAATTTTGCAGGAAGGACAGATTGTCTGTAAAAAGATTTGTGACTCTGCGGTGTCTGTATATCTCTTTCAGTAGTTTGAACAGTAATATATTTAGTATCACCATTTATTTTACTAGAGAGAGGAGCATGTATCATCATGAATACCTTATGATTCTGTGGACATTTAGATTGTGAAGGTGACTTTTTTCTATGGGCAAAAGCAATGTATCTGAAAATTGAAGACAATCAGGAACTAAGTTATTCTGAGTTCAATTCATTCTTATTTTATAAAGGACAATAAGCTTCACACAAGTCATAATGATGGAGTGGACATTATTTAAGCAGTGGGAGGAGAGAAAGGAAGAGAGGAAGGAAGGAAGGAAGGAAGGAAGGAAGGAAGGAAGGAAGGAAGGAAGGAAGGAAGAGGAAAGGAGTGGTTCTTGGGTAGGTGGGGTTTTTTGTAATTTTTTTATAACTTCAAATTAGGAACAAGCTTGCTTCACATGTCAATCCCTCCTCCCTCCCCCACCCCTCTCCCACAACCTCCCACCTGCCCCCCACCCCATCCACCCTCCACTCCCCAGCCTGGGTAGGGCTTGGCAGGTGTTTTTAAAATAGATTTCTTGTACCATGTATTATATAGAAGTCTGTTTTTCAACTTATTTAATATAAATGATAAATTCAGAGGACATCCCATTTAAAGAGAGAATTTACTTCACTTTATATGACTTTACTATTTCTGCAGCTCTATTAGGGTTACGGTTCTTTTTATTTATGTTTTGATTTAGTTTTGCTTCACATATTCTGCCTTAATAACTACATTTCATATTTTCTATAAGTAAGCTAACAATTTACTATTTGTCTTTAATTCCATATTATTTTTTTTAGTCAAATAAAATTTTATTTGAATCCATCATCAATTCTTCTGAAGAAAGTCTTCTCCTGCCTACATTAGGATAGTCCTGAGGAGATTGTTCTAAGAAGTCTCCAGAATTATTGCTAGTGAAATGCAATGTGGCAAAACAAATTTCATATCCCACTTCCACCTTCTATTGATCCCTTTCCACTCTTTAACTAATCCCTCCATCATACCTATATCCTAAGCTTCTGTCTCCTCTCTGCTTTTTATAATTATTTTTATTTTTATAAGAAAGAAGATAATTTTACATGTCAATGCCAAGTCCCTCTCCCTCCCCTCCTCCCCTAACTCCCCCAGCTAAGACCATAACTATCCCATACACTTTCTGCTCCCCAGAGAGAGTGAGGCCTTCCGTAGGGGTTCCGCAGAATCTATCACATCTTTTAGGATAGGGCCTGGGCCAACCCCCTTGTGTCTAGGCTCAGGGAGTATCCCTACATGTGAGACGGGTTCCCAAAGTCCATTCCTATGCTAGGGATAAGTACTGATCCACTACAAGGGGCCCCATAGATATCCTAGGTCTCCTCACTGACACCCACATTCAGGGGTTCTGGTTCAGTCCCAGGCTGGTTTCCCAGCTATCAGTCTGGGGTACAAGAGCTCTCCTTTATTCATGTCAGCTTTTTTCTGGGTTTCACCAGCCTGGTATGGACCAATTTGCTCATTACTCCTCCTTTTCTACAACTGAGTTTCACTTTAGCTCAAGGTTTAGCTGTGGGTGTCTGCTTTTACTTCCACCAGATACTGGATGAAGGCTATAGGATGGCATATAAATTAGTCATCAATCTCATTACCAAGGGAGGGCATTTAAGGTAGCCTCTCCTCTGTTGCATAGATTGTTAGTTGGTATCTTCTTTGTAGCTCTCCAGACATTTGCCTAGTGCCTGATTTCTCTTTAAACTTATAATGTCTCCATCTATTATAGTATTTCTTGTATTGCTCTCTTCTGTTCTTCCCCCAACTCAACCTCCCTGCCCCATCATGTCCTCCTCACCCCTCCTCTTCTCCTGTTCTCATTCTCCTAGTTCCCTCGCCCTTCCCCATCTGCTCCAAATTTGCTCAGGAGATCTTGTCCTTTTCCCCTTCTCCAGGGGACCATGTATGTCTCTTTGGGCCCTCCATGTTTGCTAGCTTCTCTGGTGATGTGGATTGTAGGCTGGCAATCCTTTACTCTATGTCTAAAATCCACATATGAGTGAGTACATATGATACCTGTCTTTTTGTGACGGGTTAGCTAGCTCAGAATGGTTTCTTCTTGTTCTACTCATTTGCCTGTGAATTTCAAGATTCCATTGTTTTTTGTTGTTTTGTTTTGTTTTTCCCCCCACTGAGTAGTACTCCATTGTGTAAATGTACCACATTTTCTCTATCCATTTTTCAGTTGAGGGGCATCTAGGATGATTCCAGTTTCTGGCTATTACAAATAATGCTGCTATGAACATAGTTGAACAGATGCCCTTGTTGTATCAATGTGCTTCTTTTGGGTATATGCCTAAGAGTGGAATTGCTGGATCTTGTGGTAGACTGATTCCCATTTTCCTGAGGAATAGCCATACTGAATTCTAAAGTGGATGTACGAGTTGGCACTCCCACTGGAGGAGTGTTCCCCTTTGTCTACAACCTCTCCAGCATAAGCCGTTATTGGTGTTTTAGATTTTAGCCATCCTGATAGGTGTAAGATGGTATCTCAAACTCCTTTTGATTTGCATTTTCCTGATATCTAAGGATGTTGAACACTTTCAGCAATTTTAATTTTCTGCATTGAAAATTGTCTATTTAGTTCTGTACCCCAATTTTTAATTGGATTATTTGGTGTTTTGGAGACTAGCTTCTTGATTTCTTTGTACATTTTGGAGATCAGACCTCTTTTGGATGTGAGGTCGGTGAATATCTTTTCCAAATCCGTGGGCTGATGTTTTGTCTTGTTGACTGTGTCCTTTGCCTTACAGAAGCTTCTCAGTTTCAGGAGGTCCCATTTATTAATTGTTGATCTGTGCTACTTGTATAAGGTTCAGGTAGTGGTCTCCTGTACCAATTTGTTCAAGAGTATTTCCTACTTTTCCCTTCTAATAAGTTCAGTGTGGCTGGATTTATGTTTAGGTCTTTGATCCTTTTGTACTTAAGTTTTGTGCATGGCGATAGACATGGATCTTTCTGCAGTCTTCTATATGCCAGCATCCAGTTATTCCAGGACCATTTGTTGAAGATGCTTTCTTTATTCCACTGTATAGCTTTAGCTTCTTTTTAAGTGACGTGAGAAATCACATTGTGAAGCAATCAAAGGTTAGATTCTTTATAGATTTTTTTGTAATTTTCTTTTTGTCTTTTTAATCTTTATTCCTCTAAGTAGCTCAAAGAGGATTTTCCTCCAACTTGCCTTTATTAGTATTTTGAGAGCAATAAACAGTTTTCAAGAAAACTGCTTTTTTTTTGCAAGCTCATAGTCCATTAAATTGTATAAATAATGAAAGAAGTAATAAAAGTATACTTGTCAAAAAAAAAGGAGATTTAGGAAGAGGCACAGATGATTCTCAGTGAACATATAGCTTGCTTAGTGAAGGGGGGCAGTTAAGAATAGTGGATCCCAATCAAATAGCTTTGAGAAGTCCTTATGAAATGTATATAACTTGCAGGCTTTGTGATAGAAATCGAGTTTCTGAGTTAATTTGAAATGTTGATTGGATAGAGACCATGGCGGGGGACAAATAAACATTGCACCATGCTTAAACATTTTCTCTGATTATTATCTATCATGCATGTTTTACATCCTCCTTTATCATTGTCTACTAACTTAGCATAGTTCAAAGGCCTTCCAAAGTTACCAGGTCAAATGTTCTACAATTCATGAGCAATTACAAGCTTAAAAGCACTACTCCCTGAGTACAATAAGGACCTAAAGAGATGATAACGAATGCTGACCTTTAGTTCTTCATATTAAGTTCCATGAAGGAAAAATTAAAGGAATATGGCTTAAATTATTAGAAATATCCCTTCCCTCATGTATATTCATGTCAACTTGTGTTTCAAAATTTTATTATATACTTTAGATTGAAATCATGGGAAAACTGTTTTTCGCCACCATTGTTGATATGAGATTTGAGAGTTATCTATTTCCTTTGTTATGTTCTTCAATCTAATGTAAGAATATTAATGGGAAATTACCTGGGCCTCATAAAACTTCTGTTTTACCAATCTGTCTCTAAGATGCTGTGATGTTCCACAGCAGGATAACGCACAAGTATTTTTTCAAGTTGCTTTTACTCTTCCCATGTGGAATAGTCATAACCTCTCATTCAATGCTAATAATGAGTAGAGATTCTATTTGAGATTCTACCATTTCAGAGCAGTATTAGGCAAGAATTATGTTCTCTGACTTGGATATGTGTTTTCAATATTTATTGTAAGCATAAAATAATGGGCTCAACTCTTAAGAGCATATTTTGCTCTTTCAGATGTCATGAGTTTGGCTACTAGTACCCACACTGGGAATCACACAACCAGTTCATAACCACTTGTAACTCTAGTTCCAGGTGAGGTGACATCCTATTGTGACCTCTGTGGACACCCATACACATATATGTTACACACACACACAAATACATATATATTTATATAAATTCATATGTATGCTATAGAGACACACATACAATAAAGATTTAAAAGCAACATTGAAATCATATATTCAGCCTCAATGGATATTCTTTGTTTCCCTTTTTATTTGAATTAGAAGCAATATTGTTTTATGTGTCAATCCCAGTTCTATCTCCCTCCCCTCATCCCCTACATCCCCCCAACTAAAACCCTACCTATCACATAAAATTTCTGCTCCCCAGGGAGGGTGAGGCCTTCCATAGGGGGTCTTCAGGGTCTGTTATATCTTTTGGGATAGGGCCTAGGCCCACCCCCATGTGTCTTGGCTCAGGGAGTATCCCTCTATGTGGAATGGGCTCCCAAATTCCACACCTATGCTAGGGATAAGTACTGATCTACTCCAGGAGGCCCCATGGATTTCCAAGGTCTCCTCACTGAAACCCACATTTCTGGGGTCTGGATCAGTCCCATACTGGTTTCCCAGCTATCAGTCTGGGGACCAAGACCTCTCCATTGTTCAGGTCAGCTGTTTCTGTGGGCTTCACCAGCCTGTTCTGGACCGCTTTTCTCATCACTTGTCCTTCTCTGCAACTGGATTCCAGTTCAATTCAGTGACTAGCTATGGGTGTCTGCTTCTACTTCCACCAGCTGCTGGATGAAGGCTCTTGGATGGCATATAAGTTAGTCATCAATCTCATTATCAGGGAAGGACATTTAAGGTAGCCTCTGCTCTGTTGCTTAGATTGTTAGTTGGTGTCATCTTTGTAGCTCTCCAAACATTCCTAGTGCCTGATTTCTGTTTAAACCTAAAAAGTTTCCCTCTATTATGGTATCTCCTATCTTGTTTTCTTCTGCCCCCCCCCCCACACACACAACCTTTCTGCTCCCTCATGTCCTCCTCACCCCTCATCTTCTCCCCTTCTCATTCTCTAGTTCCCTCTCCCCTCCCCCCTGGTCCCAATTTGCTCAGGAGATCTTGTCCCTTTCCCCATCTCCAGGGGACAATGTATATTTCTCTTAGAGTCCTCTTTGTTACCTAGATTCTATGGTGATGTGGATTGTAGGCTGGTAATCCTTTACTCTATGTCTAAAATCCACATATGAGTGAGTACATACCCTGTTTGTCTTTTTGTGATTGGGTTACCTGGCTCAGAATGGTTTTTTCTAGTTTGATCTGTTTGCTTGCGAATTTCAAGATTCCATTGTTTTTTTCTGCTGAATTTTTTCTGCTGCTCCATTGTGTAAATGTACCACAATTTCTCTATCCATTCTTCAGTTGAGGGTCATCTAGGATGCTTCCAGGTTCTGGCTATTACAAATAATTCTGCTGTGAACATAGTTGAACAGATGTCCTTGTTGTATGTATGTACTTCTTTTGGGTATATGCCTAAGAGTAGAATTGCTGGATCTTGTGGTGTACTGATTCCCATTTTCCTGAGGAGTCGCCATACTGATTTCCAAAAAGGCTGTAAAAGTTGGCACTCCCACCGGCAGTGAAGGAGTGTTCCCCTTTCTCCACACCCTTTCCACATAAATTCTCATTGGTGTTTATTATTTTAGCCATTATGACAGGTGTAAGATGATATCTCAGACTTGTTTTGATTTGCATTTCCCTGATGGCTAAGAATGTTGAACACTTTCTTATGTGCCTTTCAGCCATTTTAGATTCCTCTATTGGGAATTGTCAATTTAGTTCTTTACCCCACCTTTTAGTTGGATTGTTTGGTGTTTTGGAGTCTAGCTTCTTGAGTTCTTTTCATATTTTGGAAATCAGCCCTCTTTCGGATATGGGGTTGGTGAATATCTTTTGCCAGTCTGTGGGCTGCTGTTTTGACTTGCTGACTATGTCCTTTGCCTTAAAGAAGCTTCTCAGTTTCAGGAGTTCCCATTCATCAATTGGTGATTTCAATGTCTGTGTTACTGTTGTAATGTTCAGGAAGCGGTCTCTTGCAAAAGGATATTTACTACCAATGAAGTGCTGGCCAATATTTAAGGGTATTGGTGCAGAGTATAAAAGTAGTGAAAAAACAGAAAAGTGAATAATAATAAAAAAATAGTTCAGCCTTTCTTGGGAATAGCTCTGTCAGTTTCAGAAGCATTAATAATTACTTCTTGAAAAATGTAAGAGAAGGCCAGTATAGGTTCATATAGTGAAGTATTGTGGCAAAATTATTCAAGAAATTTTTTTTGCTGCAGTAAGTCTTAGAAAATGTCTTTTGCAACTAAGAATAGAAAATGTCCATAAGATTGCATGTTTAGTCACTTGTTTTATGAAAAAAGAAAAAAACAACAACAAATAAACATAGTTTAAGATTGATATTCAACAATTCGGTTTTGAAGATTCAGTTTTGAATATAAAGAAAAGGCAAACATCTTTCACACTACTCACTGATAGGGAAGTGTAGGACTCTAATAGCTCAAAGGAAATTTTTATTATTTTGATGAGTGAATCCCTTCTACCTCTGGATAGTTTTGATAAAATTTAAAACACTACAATTTCAATACTTTCATAGGAGACAGAAAAAATATTTTCTTTTTACTGATAGATAATCTCATCTAGAGCTATCATCAAAAAACAAATTAGGCTTTGAGAAGATTAAGTGGGTAAAGTTGCTTTCCCCACAAGCCAGGAGACCCAAGTTTGATCCTCAGAGTTCATGTGAAGGTGGATGGAGAAAACCAACTCCTCAACGTCATCCTGTGACCTCTACATATGTGCTGTTGAACACACACACACATACACACACATCACATGCATCATCATCATCTCATAGTGATAAGGAAAACTGAAGTATGTTCATATATGTTTTGAGAAGTGTGAAGCTTTTGAAGATATAAAGAAATAGCTAAAACTAGCACAAACTCTGATGGAGAAAGCAACGTAATAGAAAGTGTGGTAGGAAGAGGCTAACGTAGCAAAGCCTGTTCATTCAGGGCCCCTCCCTCTTTGGAGATAAAATGATCTAGTTACCTGGTTATAGGGAGGACATGTTTAACAGGAGGGTTTCTGACCTTCAGGTAAATATCCCACAATTCTTCCTGCATCTGCAATATATAAAATTCCCATATTCAGTTCATACGAAGACAAAAGGTTTTGAGTTAGTACATTCTAGACCCTGGCACCCCGTCTCCATTTGAAATTATCTCAAAGAGATTCTGTGGCTGAGAATTTGAAATGGAAGATGGTCCTATATCCAGGTAGGCCAGCCTCAGTCTGGGAAACAGGTCAATCCACTTAGAGAGTTTTGTCTTATATCTGTGGATGATAGTGTGGATGCAAGTGTGACTCTGCCAAAAGTAGGGCTGTATGTAGCTGAAGAAATGATGCAGTTAAGGGGTACTTCCAGGGAGACAAGAAAAGTCATAAGCTAAGGTTTAGAGTCAGCTGTTGACTTTGCTTTTGAGTCCTTGAAAGTGTCAGAAAAGCCTACAGATATCGAGCCTGACAGATGTTCAGATGAGTGTGTGAAAACAGTGGGGACCTGGCAGCAACTTGCCAGTTTTAAGACTGAATGCTCTAATGATGGCTCCGTGGCAGATACTTCACATAGCAGTTGTGCTAGTGCTCAGATGCAGCTTCCAATTTTATCTCATCATATCCTGTTTTATTATCATCTTCTTTCATACTTTAGATTTTCTTTCTCTTTCCCATTTCATCTATCAAGTTCTCATCAGGCTGCCCAGGCTGGCCCTGAACTTAGAGTCTTCTTATCTCAGTGTCTCAGTCTGAGATCACAGACTTGCCATACCTGTTTAGATAATTTAATAAAGGATCTGGGAAGTTAGTTTTTTTTTTTTTTTACCTACAGTGGTAGCAAATTTTATGGGTAAAAGAATTATGTAAAAATATTGTCATGTTCTGACTGAAATAATCGAGCAGGCTTCTATATAGTTTTTAAAGGTAGTTCATGGAACTTTAAATTTTGAACACCTATAACAAAGTCAAATAACCCACCAGGATATTTTAAGGCTATCTCCAGAAACATATCTACCTTTCTCCACAATTCATCCCATTTCTACTAAAAATAGACAGAAATAATTCATGTGTAAGAGGGATCTACCCTAGCTGATTTGGATGTCACCTAATTATTTACATGTGTGTATTAACAACAGTAATTTATTGTAGCCTCATTCTTTAGTTTGCTTACTAGATCCTGTTTTTATTCTTTTAGAATTTCACAGAAGATATAATGTTTATTCATCAAATCCACCCCTACTCCCTCACTTCCAGTTTCATCCATGCCTCCCGCCACTTTTCCCTCTTTATTTCCTATGTTCCTTTATGAAATGGGGTGGGAAGGAGAGCCAGTTTTCTTCTGGAATGTGGTCCCTGATAGGCTGTTTCTGCTCCAGCAGATGGCCCCACACCCATACACATAAGTGCACTACTGAATGGATTCAGTGGGTTCATAAAAGATTTCACTGGATAGTTTCATAAGAAGCTTCATTCTTGACTTTTAATATATTTTCCAGGTTATGAACCTGACCCAGGAATTTAAAACTAGATTCTTGTACCACCAATAGATTTGGGTCAATTCCTATTGCCTCAGAGTGTGAAGCATATCCTAAGATTCGTGGGCAGGATTGAAAGTGACCTACTCACTGATAAGGCTGACAAATGTGTAAATCACTTAACAGGCCAATGTAGAACATTTCATAGATACTGGGAACATCAACTTACACTCAGTTCCATAGAAGTGCCTGTCAGTATCTGATTCTATGTGCTCAAATATCAAGTGTTAAGATAACCAACATTCCTAATTCTGTGTTTTACAAGGAGATCAGAATCTTGCTGTATTTTCCCCAAAATATTAAATTGCCATGAAAGCAACAGTTTCAGCAATATTGAAGCATCAAGTAGTAAGAAAGATAAATGTTTCATTTCTATTTACAAGATATAATTTACAAAAAAGCTATAAGCCATAAATACCTTGAGGGGAAAGATTTCAAGGGCCCCTTGATTCTATAAAATAAACATTGAAGAACAAAGTTTTTGTTTTGACTTATTTTTACTGGGAATTGTGTTAATCTCCATATAGTTGTGTCCTAACAATTTGTAACTTAAGAGAGGAATATTTGTAAATATTCAGTATATATATATATATATATATACATATATATATATATATATGTATATATATATATATATATACATGTCTATGGGTATATCAGTGCATCTGCCCATGAAGACCAGAAGGGGGCATCAGACTTCCCTAGATCAAAGCAGCAGCTGTGAGCTGTCCCATGTGAGTGCTCAGAACCAAATTCAGGGCTGCTATAAGGGCAGAACATACTCTTAACTCTCTAACACTGGACCAGAAATGTTTTCAACCAAAGATCCCTAGTGCTAGAAATTTTCACAGGTGATTTTAAATGCATGCAGAAAAGGACCAAGGTGAAACACTATCCAAATAATGGAGGATTAAAATGATCCTTGTTGAAGACTTGATGAAAATTCCTGCATTCATGTATTACAACATACTTGCTAGGATTACTAAACTTATGATAGATTTTGTGGACAATGGGGACAAAGGCCAATTTCTAGGAACATAAGATAGTTTCTCAAATGCATATAGCTAGCATATATCCTTAAATAGTCACTTGAAGGCTAATTATCACTGCTTAATTGATGCAGCTTCCTGTGCAGCTTGCATATGAAATCATATAATTAGTTTAACATCTCTCCTTCTACAAGGTGAGGAAACAATTCTTTTGTGTTTTTCTAAGGACACTCTGAACACACTCAATGTGAGTTTGCAGTCAGAAAGACTATTTAGAATTGACTTTGGGAAAGCTTTTAAAAGTACTAAAACATTTGAATGCTTGGTTAAGTAGGATGACAAGTTACTGTTAAAGAGTTGTCATCATTTAATCAAAGTGATAGTGAGTTGTTTTTATTGTAAATACATAAGTGGCATAATTGTAAAAAACAAAAACCATGTAGCTTTATTACGTTATCATAACTTGAAGAACAAGTTAGGATAAAACTCAGGATCTTAGTTTCTTAGATGAATTATTTAACAGGTAAATAAAACCTTTTTAAAAATGTACAACAACTCTGGGTCTTTTAAGAGACAAAGAAAATTAAGATCTAGTTTTGCATGGACACACTATTGATCTTAGAGCTCATTTCAAACCTTAAAATCAATCCATTTAAATTCAGTCTCTTAACAGCATGGGATATGATCATTTCTGTATAAACCATTTATATCTTTGCATTCAAGATTTGATCCTATTCTCATTTTTGGAACAACCAGCACTTTATTTTAAGGTAAAATCAATCTCTTTCCTCTTTCTTCTCTCTCTCTCTCTCTCTCTCTCTCTCTCTCTCTCTCTCTCTCTCTTCATACTGTCTCAACCTCTTTCTTGCTCCCTCTCTCCCTAGTTCCTTTTGTCATTTCTTTTCATTTTTTGTCTTAATCAAAATCAATTCACAGACAGATGATAGATGATAGATAGATAGATAGATAGATAGATAGATAGATAGATAGATAGATAGATAGATAGATGTAACAATCAACTAAGCCACAAGCTATCATCCTTCACATCTTGTTTTATGAGCTATTTGGAGGCAGGGAGATCAACAGATCAAGGGCAGCCTCTGCAGTAATGTCAGATGAAGCCTTCCTGGGCTGTATCAACAACAATCACAAAACAAATAATGAAAGTAAAAGAAAACACTATAAAAATAACTCACCCCAAAACAGCAAGAGAAACACATGAGCCTGGATCCTTGTGTGCTCAATATCCATGTTATTTCTTATGAATTAGTGGTTTTATTTCATGTACTGGTTATGATTTTTAGCCATTATTCATATTTTATAGAGAAAAATAGAAACAAGGCAAGCATGAATTGTCTGTCACCAGCATTCTGTTGCAGACTAGCAAGTTTTATGCATATGTAAATCCTGTGTTTTGCTACAGGCATATGCTTCCTCATAGTTTAGTTTCTCACGTTTGTTAACAACCATATATATATATATATATATATATATATGTATGTATGTATGTATATATATTATATATATATTATATATATATATATATATATATTGTTCCTCTATACTGTGCAAAAGCAAGAAGCTAAACTATCTGAACTTAAACTTAGTGATTAATATTTTAGTAGTTTGTTTAAAAATAACCCAGAAATTCAATTAACATCTAGTATGAAGGTGGGTTTAAAGGAGTCCATAAGAATCAGATAAATGATAAATATATATTTATTAGGGGAGCACTTACATAATTATAGTAAATAACCACAGCAGTCTTCCTGCTCCTGAAGATGCAGGCTCTTCCCTTCCAGATCTCTGACTACAGCCCAAAAGAGTGAGCCAGCCTTTCCTCTTTCTTATAAGGGGTCACAAGCACACGTGAAGCCAGGCCCCTAAGATGTGGCCACCACCACAAGTCCACTGGTAGAAGAAGATGCCACTACACTAGTGCTTAATTTAACTCATTACAACTTTAATTTTTTTCCTTCATTTTTATTTTATATGTATGCATGCATTGCCCATGGAGGTCAGAAGGGGGCATTTCATACCTTGGAATTAGAGTTACAAATTGCGAGCTGCCATGTGAATACTGGAATCAAACCAGGGTCCTATAGAAAAGAAGCCATTACTCTCTTAACCACTGAGCCATCTCTCCAGCCTCAATATAAGTTGAAAAGTCCAACCTAGTGAGTAGACTTGGAAGCTGTGTTAATGCCGATTTATGACAGCACCAATTATGCTAACCATTGCTTATGATTCTTTCTATTTTTAATTTTTTAACTTTACTAATAAACTCGTGAAAAATAAAAATATATATGTTCATATCATACTCAATATTGACAAACAGTACATATTTTCATCTAATTAAACTAATATTATTGAATGAACTTATTATAGAGGTAACAAAGTCACATAGATTCAAAATTCATTTGTTATTGATTCTATATTGATGAGATATTTAGAAATACTTCAGTAATATGTGTTTATCTATTTAAATTTAGCCAACTTAAAAATTAATTTGATTTTGCAATCCAGATATAGTAAATGTTCTGTATACATAACAAACTTAAACATAAGGACAGATGTAGAGATCTTATATAATCTTTAATCTAAATCCTAGCTATGAGCTAAATATAAATATACAGATATGAAAGAGTTGCTAGTTAATATATTAGTCCTTATTTTGTCTTATATTTTGGCACATAGAACAAATTAAAACTGCCTTTTCAACTGTGAGCACAACTTTTACTTTAGACTTTTAAAATTTATTCATGTGTATGTGTTTGTATATTTAGTCTACATGTAAATTTTAATTTAAAAATTATGTTGGGCATGTATGTAGTATTGTGATCAGTTGATTGCCAGTTGGTGTTGGGTACTGAACTCAAATCCTCAAGAACAGCAAATGTTCTTAACAGCTGAGATCACCAACCCCCATATATTAGTCTTTTTAAAAATGATCTTATTTTGCCATTGATATAGTAACCTGTGGATGGGCACTTAATTTCCCTACGAATGTTTCTAAGCAAGAGCCCAGGAAAATACCATTTGCTCCCAAAGAGCCCCTTTCATCTCCCTTTTGAATTAGTAGATTTATCTATTTGGATGTTTGTATTTCAGAGAAAAGATAGCATTTCAATCTCCAAAGAAGAAAATATGTAGTTTTTCCCTAAGGTGAGGCTCCATGACGTATCTGCATATTACAGTAAATCTGAGGTGATAATTCTTTTTCTTTTCTTTTCTTTGAGTATACTATACTGTATTATTTTTTAAGTTCAATGTATATTTGTAATATACTTTACATGGGAAGGCCATGAGATAAAGGAGATGGATTATAGCTTTGTGTATAGTATATAGTTTAAGTGGTCTTACCTTCATGTGCCCTACAGAAATTGAGAGAGAAAGATGTTGAAAATGGGGCCTACCTGTAAATATAATGAGAATGTATCTCAAATAACTATAGGATTTGCAAGTGTTATTCAAAAGCTGCCTGATGTTCTCTGGACTTTGTTGATGCTACTTTCTAGATATCAGTATTTATGAGTCTGCAGGAAACCTTTTATTAGTGTCTGTTCTAAGATTGATCTTGTAACTTGTCAAGATAATTGTTTCTGGTTTTCCTCATATCAGCTAAGAATCCTACAATCTCATGCCTAGCTTCTTTGAATGTGATCTTGTCATGGGTAGTAATAAAGTATTACTTTAAGGTGAAATTTCAAGCACAAACAACAAAAGGGACCTCTGAAGCTTAGAAGTTAAAAATTTCACAGGCATACATATTCTCCTTGTGACCCAAATCTAGAAACAATAACTTTTAGAGATTAGCTGTAGATACAAACATCCCCCAAAAAGGAGACAAGGAAAAAGCAGCATCCTTGTGACAAGGAGCTACTGCTCAACAGCAAAAGGACTTATGCGGAACATCATGACTTGGCAATAACCAATAGCACTTCAGAAGATGGCAATAAGCATAGACTTCACATTTCTATCCAGCCCTCTGCACATCTAGAGGTTTCAACCCAACATGAGCCCACACTGATGTGCACTAACACTCTGGATTCTCCATTTTACAAAAGCAAGATAACAGGACACACAATTAGACAAATAGGAAAGCAATTGCTATCACTCAGGGAGGTAGAATCAATAACTCATGAGTATTCAGAACCAAATTCAAGAAAGACAGAGTCCAAAGAATTCATTCTGAAAACATTTCTCCCTCCTGTATGACTAAATTTGAGGAAAAAGTCTCTCCCCAAATGATTGAGTCAGAGTCTGGAGGGAGACACAGGACACTGGGTTTTGTAGGGAGTTGTCTTTTTGCCTGGCTTTCTCACGAGTCACATATAGCAGGTGCAACTTCAGAGAGGAACAACCTGGGCTCCCTCCTAGCAAACGGATCCTGCCCTTATCACCAAACTTGTGGGATGATGAAGAGCCACCTACTTTGTACCCTTCTAGGTTTTAGACTGGGACCTGTCACAAACGACAAATTCAAAACAAACATGAAAGTTTAAGCAAGCTGTGTGATATGTGAGCCTTCAGAAGGTAATGACAAACCAAAGAAGTTGGCAAATCTGAGTGCTTTGTGTTTGTTGATTTGTGGTGGTGGTTTTTTAATGTGTGTGTGTGTGTGTGTGTGTGTGTGTGTGTGTGTGTGTGTGTGTGTATCCATGTATTCTTGTGTACCTAAGTGTGGACATCTAGAGATGAGGACATCAGGTGTCCTCTCTCGTTATTCACCTTATTACTATGAGACAGGACTTCCTGCTAAGTTGAAAGCTTTCTGTTCAGCAAGGCTAGCAGAAAAACCAAGTTCTAGGACTCACCTATCTCTGCCACCAACTCCCATGCCAGGCTTCTACAGGGTGCTAGGTATTCAAAGCGAAGTATGCATGATGCAGAGGATGTGCTCCTCCTGAGCCATCTCCCTAGCTCCTAAATCTGAGTATTTTTATACAATCTTAAATAAAAAGCAGAAAGCCATGAGAATATGGTAGGAGAAAGGGATAAAAGGCAAGATTAGTAAGCTAAGGGAAACCTATCAGGAAACCCAAGAAGAACAGTAGCTGAGCAAGCTAGAGGGAGCAAGCCAGTGAGCATGTTCCTCCACGGACTCTGCTTCAGTTCCTGCCTCCAGCTTTCTAGCTTGCATTCTTGCCTTTATCTCCTTTCAGGGATGAACCTGGAGGTGTGAGATAAATTCATGCCTCGTTGAATTGTTTTGCTCAGTGTTTTTTTTTTTTTTCACAATAAGAGAAAACAAACTAAGATACTCCATGTAGCAGAGCAATCACTTTTAGGAAGCATCAAATACAGCACTTTTTTTTTTCATATCTGTCAGTGGCAAAATCGTATTGTCATCACCTAAAATGCCACCTGTGCTAAATAGGTATAATGTTTGAGGTGGTAAGATGTAAAGTGAACCTGGAGTGCCCTCTGTGATTATCTCAGAAATACTCCTATATCGGTGGTATCTAAGACCGTTTGGTTATTTTCTGAAGTTGAGCTTAGTGTTTTCTTGCTGTCAAATGCTTGAGAGAAAGAAGACAGACTGATTTGAGCTTAGAGTTTCAGAGACTCTAGGCTAAGTTTTCTGGATGCTATTGTTTCTGAGTCTTTGGTAAAACAGAGCATCATAACAGAAAAGCACTGGCAAAGCAAACCCTCTTGTTTCCCACAGACAGGAAGCAGGAAGAAACAAGAAAAAACAGTGATTCAAGGAATCCTTCATCACCACACTCCTGTGACCTCATTCCTGTGTTTTGTTCCTGCCTTCTTTGTCTACTACCTCTATGTATTTATCATCATATTTTAAACTCATCAATGAGTTATATGACTGATGAAATAAGAGTACACATGATCCAGTCAGTTTCCCCAAACGCTCAGTTTGAATATTCTTGTCTTACCAGCCAAGATTTCCAGATATTAGCCTTTGTGGGAATACTGCATATGGAAAGCACAACTTCTTCAATCTTTATTAAAGAACAAAATATTATGAAGCTGGACCTTGGATAGGTACAAGATGTCTTGCTCATCAAATATTAAAGCTGAAAAGAAAACACAGGTTGCTGAATTCAGCAATTCATGAAATGAATTGAGAAGAATGGCCTCTGGTGCCACTCTGGGGCAAGGAAACAAATTCATCAGTAGAATGCCTGTTTGCCTGATTTTCTTCCATCGAGTTGTTTGTTCATGTTTCTTTTTGCATTAAAAGAATGCAATAAGGTAAATACTTTATATGCAATAAATAGAAAATAAGTTTCTAAGGGATTAGAAGACTTTTGAAGTCATGACTTTAATAAAAATGTAATTGGAATCAGAACCAGGGCTTTTCCAGTTTCCATCTGCCAAATGTCTCGGAACCCAGATTCCAATGCTACAGCAGGACATAAGGTCTTGAAAAAATTAGGACAATAAAAAGGATCATGAAGAGGACCAAAACCATTTTGGACACTTCTCCATTGCATCTATCTTTGTTCAGTACTTTCCTCTACTTGTTTGAGTTTACTGTGAATTATAAAGTTAGTGATAACAATAAAGGAGGATTTCTAGGTTATTAATCTAGATAATCTCTAACAGCATTATACAAATTTGGGAGCTGAATATTCTTTGTTGTAACAGTCCTATGTACTGTTTTTAAGACCTGCTTGCTTCAACCTACCATGTGTCAGAAGAGATTTCCCACTTTGGACAGTAAAAATTATCCCAAAGCATGCCAAATATCCACTGGAGAGCAATATTAGCCAGTGTTGAAAAACAGGTTTAGAGGAAGTAGATTCAGATCTAAAGTAAGATTTTACCATGATATGTTGATTCTTGTATCATGTATCTTTACATTTTTCTTACATTTTAAACAATACAATTCATTTCAGAAATTCTGAGGAAAATATTAGGAACTATAAGATATGTTATAATTATGAGAGCCAAGGCTTCCTGAAAATTGATAAACTTTACCATCACCATGATCTATTCTAGAAATGATAGTTCTATCTAGGCACAATAGGCAGATATGCAAGCCTTTTATGATCATGCATTTGTAAGGCCACAGAGAGAAGGTATCAAAGAGCTATGTTATCCTGAACTAAAATATTAAGCATTTCTGTTGACTATCACACCATAAGATGTGCAGCCAAATAATAGGAAGCCTATTTCTTCTCCTTGTAATAAACCTTGGCTCTTATACTTTTATCTCAGCCTGTCTTCTGCAGCAGAAAGTGAAAACGCCATGGAGAATGGGTTGTTTGGCAGAGTCAGCTACAGCATGCTATGTAAATTCTGTCATGAACATGTCACTTTGCTACACAAATCCTAATCAATCTGTACATGAGCTTCTTGTACTAAAAATAAAATGGAGGTGTTTGCTGGCTTATCTTGTTATTATTGGTTGGTTTTTACTTTACCTTGAGTCAGCTACTGCTGTTTACAAAAGAGCATAGCTCCTCCATCCCCATATGATTCTGATTCATGCATAAATCTGTGTGGCTGATGATGTCCTGAAATATGGATCCATTTATTCAATCCAATTATTTTTATGGTTCCTTTTGAAAATATTGTTTAGACATTAGCAAAGAGAATTCTATTAGGTTTGGATACTTTCTCTTTAAAGATGCTTCAAAGCAGTTCTTAATGTGTATATCTTTCTTGTTTAGCAGTACCGAGAAATGAGTCACAGCAGATGAAAAAGTCAAAGATCCTGAAAGACATGTTCGTATAGCTTTTTGTTTCATACATATTCTTGTATTGCACAGGCTAGCTTCTG
This sequence comes from Cricetulus griseus, assembly GCF_003668045.3. Classification (NCBI taxonomy): domain Eukaryota; kingdom Metazoa; phylum Chordata; class Mammalia; order Rodentia; family Cricetidae; genus Cricetulus; species Cricetulus griseus. Next base: position 34,044,542 of record NC_048601.1, on the reverse strand, counting down.
TGTGGTAGAAGATGACCCTGAAGTTCTTATCCACAGAGTGGGGAAGAGAGGGAGGGAGAGAAGGAAGGATGGAGGGAGAGGGAGAGAAAGACTGACAGAAACAAAGACTGAGACAGACAGCATTTCTTACCTGGACCTCAGACCAAAATGGTCCTGTCTACATGAAACTACAGAGTGCAATCCAGACTGCACTGCTCTCCATCAAGCCTCAGACTACAATCCTCTGAGTTTCTGCCTCCTCCTGCCTTATATTCCTCTCTCTGCATATTCATATCACTCCTGACTCCACCTTTCTAGTGCTGAGATTAAAGGCATGGGATCCCAAGTGCTGAGATCCCTTGTGTGAGCTATACTCTTTTAGACTGGACCAATTTCATGTAGCTCTGTATGGCCTTGAACTAATAGAGATCCCATCTGCCTCTGTCCTCTGATTCCTGGTATTAAAGGTGTGTACTACTACTGCCTGGCCTCTATGGCTAGTTTGTATAGCTGCTGGGATTAAAGGTGTGTATCACCACTGCCTGGCTCTATCTCTGTGGCTCGTTTTGATCATTTTGATCCATAGCCTTATTAGACAATAAAGAATACATCACCACAAAATTTTTATGTGTTTTCTTCTTATGTCCATATATTACAGTTCCAGCTCTTGTTTTGACTGCTTTTAATATACAGCCTTAGTTGTCATGGAACTCACTGCTGAGGCCAATCTGCCACTGTCCCTGCTTCTACCTCTTCCTCTACCTGTTAAGGGCTTAAATTAAAGGCAGGTACTACCATGTCTGTTCCTTGACATAGTGATTAATTACATCCCCTTTCATTTAAAAATGTCTTGATTTAGACAATGAATTATATGAATGCCTCCAACGCATCACACACACATACACATACACATGTATGCCTTTTTAAATTGATGAGACACTTTAAACACACATACGTTAATGGAATTCTATGAAATATTCTGTGTGATTCTATTTATTTTATCTGTATTTGTTTGTGCCTGAGTGTATATGTATGCACATACGTGCACTTCCTGTGAAGTTCAAAAGAGGGCATTGGTTCATGCAGAACTGGTTGTTGGGAGCTGTCCCATGGATGTTGGGAATACTCAGGTATTGTCCAAGAGCAATAAGTACTCTTAATCACTGAGCCATCCATCCATCAACAAGTATGAAATTTTATACATGTCTATAGTGTATATTCATCATATCTGACCATTCTCCTCACACCCTCATCCCCCATGGTAATGGGTACTGCCTTTGTGGTTATATCTCTCAGTTTCTACACAGGATATCAAATACACCTTTTCTTTTTGTACCTGTATTATTTTTCTTGATGTAATCTCCTCCAACTTTTCTTCTGCATCTCTTATTATTCCATAAGTCTTTATACTTAGATAGCACTTCCTTGAAATATATATATATATATATATATATATATATATATATATATATATATATATATCACATTTTCTTCATGTGATGTTGTGCTGATGGGCACCTAGGCTGACTCTTAGCAACTATGAGGAACACAGAATAAGCACAGCTGTATGGGGCTTTGCTTTGTATACTCTCTTCATTTCCTTTGGAAATGCAGCCAGGAATCAGACAGCTGGATTATTTTGTAATTCTATTTTCAGTTCTTAGGAAAAGCTTTGCACAGTTCTCTGCAGTGACTGGACTTATTTATATTCCCACAAATTGCACTGTGAGGGTTTTGTTGTTGCTATTGTTATTGTTTATTCATTTCTACATTCTAACCTGGGGATTTGTGTTTTGGTTTAGTCTGTTTGCTTTTGGTTTGTGTTTGTTTCTTCTCTTTCCATAATAACCATTCCAACTAGGATGAAATATCCATCCTTTTAGTTTTTACTTCCCTAGTAAATAGTGGAATTGAGGAACGTGTTTTATATATTTACTGGTCACTTATATTAGTTCTTTTGAGGTGGTTTTTGTAAGTGGACTTTTCTGTTCCACTGGCCAGTTCCCAAATAACAACACTGAGACTTATTAATTATAAATGCTCAGCCAATATCTTAGATTTGTTACTATCTAATTCTTACATTTTAAATTAACCCGTATTTCTTACCTATACTCTGCCACATGGCTTGGTGTGATTTTCTCAGTATGATAAGTTTGTCTGATTCCTGTTGCTTATGGGTGCTGGTATCTTTGGAGGAAGCATGAGAACATCAGGACAATGGTCATGTTCAGCTCCATTTTGAGTGTTTAGAAATATTTGAATCCTTTCTCTCTCTCTTTATTTTTTGCTTTCTTGGGCCTTATTTGGATATAAGTGCCCCACCTTGGGAATCACATAAGTGGTCTTTTCTATCCCATCAGCCAGCTTCCAAAGAAGCATACTAAGATTTATTAATTATAATTAAACCAATAGCTCAGATTTGTTACTAGCTAACTGTTACATTTTAAATTAGCACATATTTCCTATCTATGCTCTGCCACTTGGCTCTTTTCTCATTATAGCAAGTTCACTTCTTTCTCTCTGCATCCCCTTAGAATTCCATGATTTCATCCTTCTTCAGAACCTCAGCCTCCCAAATCCTGCCTAGCTATTGGCCAGTCAGTTCTTCATTAAGAATAAGAGCAATACATATTTAAAGTGTACAAAAAGACTATTCCACCACAATTTTTACTCAGCTCTATGTACCCATTTTCAAGGGTTTACATTCTTTTTCTGTGACTAGCTTTTGAGTTCTTTAAATAGCTCTGTTATTAAGCGTCTGCCAGATGAATTCCTTGATACACCAGATTTCTTGGGAATCAAGAACAAGTGTTCCTAGTCCCATTTGTCAAATTATATTTGTGTCTCTGAGATTTGGGGGCTTCTATGCAGAAAATCATTACATATACCAATATATTGGCATGTATTTTCCATTTCTAGTAGTCTAGGTATTAAGGTGACTTATCCATTTCAAGTTGAAGTCAAGAGTAAGATCCAGCTTAAGTTTAAGTCTTCCTATAGCTATCTAGTTCCTCTTGTACCTTTTCTGAAAACAGCTGACTTTATCTGCAGTGTGCATTCTTGGCTCCTTTGCTGAGAATCGATTGGTTGTAGAAGCATGGCATTACTTTTGGTACTCTAGTCTGTTTTATTTAACAGTTTTTCTGCTTTTGATACCAAACACTGCTGGTTTTATTACTATATCTCTGTATTATGTCTTGACATGAGGCATCATGATGCCTCCAACTTTGTTTTTGTGTGTGTGTGTGTGTGTTTCCTGGTGAATAATAGGACTGTGTTTTCTAGTTCTTTAAAAGCAATCATTGCTATTTTGATGGATACTGAATTGTATAGAATCCTTAGGGTAGCAAAACTATTTTAACAGTTATAGGGGGGCTTTTTCTTAATCTCTAATAATAGTTTTGAGGCATACTTATGACATCATTTAGTTCTGTAGTTCAGTTGATTCATACTTATCAATTATAACAGACATTTGGTGGTGATTTTAGACTTTGTATGTACAGAATCATGTCATCTAGAACAGAAAATTCCACTTCTTTCCCTGTTTGTGCACCTTTCATTTCTTCTTATTATCCTCTACTGCTATGCTGAATAATTGTAGAGATAGTAGACACTTTACTGTCCTGATTTTAGAGGAAATCTTCCACCACCACCTCTCAGTTCATCTACACACACACACACACACACACACACACACACACACACACACACACACACACACAGAGTAATATAGACAAGCATCTCCAGTTAGGGAAATAGAGCTTTCAGTGTACAGAAAAGACATGGAATACTGCAGCATTCTGATGTTCCTCATGTTCACTTTTGCCTGTTATTGTCAATATGAATTAACATATCACAGTCAATAAAATATAGCTAATGCATTAGCATTAAAAGAAATACTTATTAAATATTTAAATATTATTTTAATTGATATCCTTCTAATGAAGGAGCCCATGTAGAATGCTGCACTATTTTTAGTTATCCTGGCTCTGTAGATTCTCTTGGCCTGGAATTTTATCAGACTTTCTGCTTTTATAGAGACATAGACAACTTTGAAAAGAACTGAATTGGTATTTTATGGAATGTCCTTTAATTGCCTTTCTCTTAGTTAAAATGAGGTTATGAGCCTTTGAAATATTTTCCATGGTAATAAAGTAATATTTTTATAGAGTTTCGCTATGTAGCTCAGGAACACTTTTGCAGGTCAGAAGACAACTTTCAGGAGTCTGTCTTTGTTCTATTATGTGGGTTCTGGGGATCAAATTCATGTAGTCAGATTGGCAAAAAGTGCCTTTACCTGCTGAGCCATCTTGACAGAATGAAGCAATAAAATCATGTGGCATTTTATATTCAAATTTTTATAAAGGCATTTTTCATGTGTGTTTCACCCTATGTTACATGCACATGCTCACATATATTCAGACGCATGTATATTCAGGTGGATATGCATTTTTATATGCATATCTACATATATTTATATAGATTATATATGACAGCCATAATCTGCCATGGAAACTCAACTTCACGGATTCAACTAGATTGGCTGGCCAGCCTGAAGTATTCTTCAGTCTCACCACACTCAATATTGGAGTTACAGGTGCATACATCATACTTGGATTTTTACAAGGAGATCTGAACAGGTCCTCATGCCTGCACACAAGAACTTTAATGCTTACATCTTGGCCCCAACCTGCAAGATCTGCTCATTTTGTTCCGATTCAATGATGTTTGGAACATGATGTTATGATAAAATCTCCCAATATTTTCTCTGTATTGGAAGAGTTTTATAAAGTAGTATTTTTGTGAATTATTTCTTAAAAGTGTCAGTTACAACATTAGTCACAGTCTAAATTATTGGAAAACATTGTATCTTAAAAGAAGCAAAACATCAAAATATAAGATATCTTGAGGAGACATGACACAACTTTATACCTTATTAGTGATTATAAGAATCATGGCACAAATTTAAGACTCAGAAAGAGATGTGAAGAATCAAAGGGATAATATACTCTAGATGACAGAGTGCTTTTTTGTTTGTTTTTTAAGTCAAGGGGATGGAGGTTTATCTAAGACTTGCTGTTCTTGCAGAAGATGTGATTCAGTTCCCACCAATCACAATGGCTGCTCACATCTAATTACAACTCCATCACTAGGAGATCCACTTCCTGTCTCAGTGGGCATTCACAAGCATGTGAAAATACATACACTTAGATGCACACATCAATAAAAATTTAAAAACCTTTAAAAAAGGAGTTGACTCATTTATTTAGATTTCATTTTCTAATTCTTTTATTATTCTTTATTTTTTGAGGTACAATTTAATTATATAAAAATGCATGACATTTGCAGGCAAATGGATGGAACTAGGAAAAAAACATTTCCAGTGAGGTAACCCAGAATAGGAAAGACAAACATGGTATGTACTCACTCATAAGTGGATGATAGACATAAAGCAAAGAATAACTAGCCTATAGTCCATGACCCCAGAGAAGCTAAGTAACAAGGAGAGACATAGATAAGATCTCCTGAGAAAAATTGGGAGTGTAGTGTGTGAGAGAAGGAAAGGCAAAAGGAGAGGGGAGAAGGATAGATGGGAGAAGAGCATGAAGAAACTGGATGGTGGAGATTGGGGAAGGAGAGAGAGAAGGGGATAGAGAGAGGGAGAGAGAGAGAGATTGAGAGAGAGAGAGAGAGAGAGAGAGAGAGAGAGAGAGAGAGTAAAAATATATCTTGAATGAGGGATGAGGGAGTCACTTTGGGGCTAGTGAGATACCTGGCACTAAGGAAATTCCCAGAAATCCACAAAGATGACCCCAACTAAGACCCTAAACATTAGTGGAGAGCGTTCCTGAACTGGCCTCCCCTATAATCAGATTGATGACTACATGAATTATTATTATAGACCCTTCATCCAGCAACTGACAGAGGCAGACACAGAGATCCATAGCTAAGCTCTGGGCAGATCTCCCAGAGTCCAGTGGAAGAGAGGGAAGAGCAATAATATGAGCAAAGTGATCAAGAACTTTATGGGGATACCCACAGAGACAGCTGACCTGAGCTAGTGGGAAATCATTGACTCCAGACTGACAGCTGAGGAAACTGAATGGCCCCTCTGAATGTGGGTGACAGTTGTGTGGCTTGGGCAGTCTGTGAGACCACTGGCACTGGGACCAGTATTTATCCCTAGTGCTTGAACTGGCTTTTTAATGTCCATTCTCTGTGGAAGGATACCTTGCTCAGCCTAGATATATGGGAGAGGGCCTTGGTCCTGCCTCAAAAAGATGTGCCAGACTTTGTTGACTTGCCATGAGAAGCCTCACCTTCTCTGAGGAGTGAATGGGGTGGGATGGAGGAAGGTAGGGAGAATGGGAGGAAAGGAAGGATTGGGAAGTGGGATTGGTATGTAAAATGAGAAAAGATTGTTATCAAATTTTAAAAAAATATGTCAAAATATATAAATAGGCAGATAATCTCTGGAAAAATGTATTTAGGCTAAGTACATAGATTGACATTTTCATAAGGAGATAAACTAAACCTGAAACTCTACATATTAACACTTGACCACCGTCAAGACCTTGCATTTACTCACCATGAAAATGTATTCATGAACCTCTATTTTCTAGGTCCATTATCTACACCCAGACCTGGGTTGATCAGCTTTTTCTTTATGTTAGTTTACTGGAATGTTCCTGTCTACTTCCATGTAGATTAGTGGTTTTGAGATTTGCTGTATCAGTGTCTTGTGTAGCTGCTAGCTTCTGATCAAAAACTTCTCTCCTGGAAGGAAAAGGAAGACTTACCAGGTGCATGAAAATCAAAAGACTCAGGATTCCATAAAGCTTAGAAGGCTCATTTGAAAATCAAAAGACTCAGGATTCCATAAACTTAGAAGGCTCATTTTGCCCTTACCCTGGTTTACAGACAATTACAGAAGAGGGTTTCCTCATCTGTGATGTGACTTCCCACAAGTTGTGCAAGGAACTACAGCAACACCACTTTTGTGAGTAGTCACTCATGCCAGGATAGGCTTTTATATCACATAGCTGCATTTCAGGCACCTGTGTTCCTGTAGGTAACCCCAGTAAACTTTGGCTCATCAAGCTGGATGTAGGGAGAAGTATTTCTTAGTTTTGTGGTTGTTCCCTTCATCTGGAATGAATATAAACAGATTCTTCAGAGCTGGAGATGTGGACCATCACAGCACTGGCTCTTACAGAGGACCTAAATTCAGTTCCCAGAAACCACATGGTGACTCACAACCGCTCATACATTCAATCCCAGGAAGGTCCAGTGCCTTCTTCTAACCTCTGAGGGCACACATGTACATGCATACATACAAAAATGATACACACACACACACATATATATATATATATATATATATATATATATATACATATATATATAATCATTATGTTAAAAGAGAAATAGATTCTCCATGAAAATTTAACCGTATGTCTGTCTTTGACATGGAGATGTGTTTTTTGTATGCAGAAGAAGGATGGATTCTGTCAGTTCAACACAAAAATAAATCAATGTAATCCACCATATAAACAAACTGAAAGGGAAAAACCACATGATCATCTCACTAGATACTGAAAAAGCCTTTGGCAAAATCCAACACCCCTTCATGATAAAGGTCTTGGAGAGATCAGGGATAGCAGCAGCATACAGAAACATAATAAAAGCAATATACAGCAAACCAACAGCCAACATCAAACTAGATGGAGAGAAAATCAATGTGATTCCTTTAAAATTGGGAACAAGCCAAGACTGTCCACTCTCTCCATATCTCTTCAATATTGTACTTGAAGTTCTAGATAGAGCAATAAGACATCAAAAGGAGATCAAGGTAAGAGGATACAAATTGGAAAGGAAGAAGTCAAACTTTCGCTATTTGCAGATGATATGATAGTTAACATAAGTGACCTGAAAAACTCTACCAGGGAACTCCTGCAGCTGATAAACACCTTCAGCAAAGTGGAAGGATACAAGATTAACTAAAAAAAAAAATCAGTAACCCTACAATATATAATTGATAAATACGCTGAGAAAGAAATCAGAGAAACATCACCCTTTACAATAGCCACAAACAACATAAAATATCTTCGGGTAACTCTAACCAAGTAAGTGAAAGACCTGTATAACAAGAACTTTGAGTCTTTAAAGAAAGAAGGTAAAAAGGATACCAGAAAATGGAAAGATCTCCTATGCTCTTGGATAGCTAGGATCAACATAGTAAAAATGGCAATCTTGCCAAATGTAATCTACAGATTCAATGCAATTCCCATCAAATTCCCAGCACAATTCTTCACTGACTTTGAAACAGAAACAATTGGCGGGACCTAGTGAGAGCACAGGGACCCAAGTTGTAAAACTGGGGAACCAGCATTGGCCCAAAACAAGCCCTCTGAATGTTGGTGCCAGCTGCGAGGCCTATGCAGTCCATGGAACCTCTAACAGTGGAACCAGTGTTTTTCCCTAGTGTACAAAAGGACTTTGGGATCCTTCCTATGGAGGGATACTATTGCAGTCCAGATACATGGAAGAAGGCCTAGGTCCATCCCCAAATGATCCCCAGTGGAAGGACTCACTATGCTTGGCGAGGAGTGGGGTGGGGGGTGAGGGGGCCTGGGAGGATAGAAAGATAAGGGAATTGGGAGATTGCTCTGTAAATAAGATTGTTTCTAAAATAAAAATGTAAAAAATTTAACAGTACGGCGTTTACTTATTTTCTTTCTTACTCACCCCCCAATTCTTCCCAGATTCATATTCCCTTCCCTACCCTCTCTACATTGTGTCTTTTTTCTTCTTCTTTTTCATTCATTGAGTTCAATTTTCGTTTCCTATACTTTCTTGGATTTATGATCTTATCCACTAGAGAGTGATGGTTAACTTAGGGGCTATAGTCTTAAAGAAAAATTATTGTAACTGTTTCAACAATATCAATTATCAATAGCTCCTGAAGGGTGGAACTTTATTGTACTTCCCTGCCCCACCTTGGGATTTGGCCTGGCTTGAGCTTGAACAGGTCTTTGCTGTGTTGTCATATTTCTGTGAGTTTATAAGTGCCACTGCCTTGTTGCACCGAGGAGGCATGGTTTCTTTGTAGTAACTAACCACATTCTTACATTCTTTCTGCCCCCTCTTCCATGATTATTGCTGAGCCTGGGGAGTAAAGAGTGTGGTATACCTGCCTCGTTTATTGCTGAGCATTCTCTAGTCTCTTATTTTTGGCACATTGACTAGATATGGGTATCTGTATTTAATTCCTTGATTGTATGGCTAGCTCAAGCTATTTATGCTACAGAAAAGCACTGGCCGAATGCTATTGAGAGATGCCTGTTGAATTGCATGGCAGGTAACTGAATTCTTCTAATAGAAATTTATATAGATGTCTACAGTTTCCTGTTGAGCAATGTATAAAAGTTCTGATTCTTGCAATCCTGGTCAAGACTTACAGTGTTGAACAGTTTCAGCTTTAATTATTCTAAAGGCTACTGGTATTTCATTGTGGTTTGAATTCACTTATTCATGGTAAATAACAATATTTAGCATCTTCTCATATACCTGCTTCATGTGTATATTTTCGTATATATATACATATATATATGTATATATATATATATATCTTTTAATGTGTATGTATGTGCGAAGTGCAATGTGATTTATACACAAAATCATCAAATTGCATGTATTATTAATTTTTTTTACATTGCTGCTCTTGTCTATTTCATGTTTTTTAAAGGCTTGTGAAAAATTGATGCTTCCCCGTTAAATGTTTGATTATATCATCTGGATCTGGAATTTTCCCTCAGGGTAGTATTTTTAAAACATATTATTTCATATATCTTATTTCAAACAGCTTTATTGAGATACATTTTAGTTATGAAAACCATCCATTTCACGTGTACAATTTAATAATTTCTACTAACTTTACCAAGTTGTGCAGCCATTACCATAAATCAGTTTTAGAATGTTTCTGTACCTTTAATAAGATCTCTTGTGCCCTTTTCCTGTTAATTTCTATTCCCACCACCTGCCAGAGGCAACATTTTGAAAGCTTATGGTCATAAAATAAACGGGAAGAGGCATAAATCTCTCTCAGACAGAGTTTTCCTTTTCTGTTTGAGTCAGTTTTGGTAAAGTGGGACTTTGGGTGAATCTGAACATTTCCTTCTGTTATGCATTTTTGGAAATGAAATCATTCACATTATATTTTAGTGTCTAAGGTCAATACATGGTCTCTCCCTTTATACTGACAACCTCGGACTCCCTCCCACCAGTCTCTGGTTGCTGGTCATATGTATAGTCACAGAGTCAATTTTACAGAAGAGGTTCTGGCACTTCTGATGATCTGAATTTTGTCTCATATTCTGTTTCATTATGCTCTGTATTCTCTTTTTACTTCCTTAGAGTTTCATTCATTTTTAAGTATTTCTATGTTTTAATGTTTAGATGACTAAATTTTTTTCTGAGGTAAGCATTTAGTTGTCAATATCTCCTTAAGATTTTGTTAGTCTTATCTACAAATCCAGAAAACAAACATGCTTTTGTTTCCAGTATTACAAAATACTTGCTTCTTTGCATTTTTGCATGGCTCTTGGTTTGGGGAGGGGTTTGCTGTTTCCTTTTTAAATATAGATTAGTCTTCTAGGTAACACTTTTCCTGATTTTACTTAAATTTCATTACTGTCAGAATGCGTTCCATACTTTAAAATGTATTAAGATATGATTTAGAGAGTAATATGGTGGGAGGGGCTGTTATATTTTGATTAGTGTTCTATCAAACTTCAAGATCATTTGTCTCAAATTGTATACCTGCTACTACATGAATAATTTGGATTAAGGATGCCGTGTTTCCTGTTGTGTTTTTCATCGCTATACATTGATTTGTTTGTTTTTAAGTATTTTCAATTATCTTGCTTTACTTATGTCTTTTTCAAATTGTTGAACCTTTGAGCAAACTGCTTATTACATTATTTATGATAGTGTCATAGGTGTGGAAGTCAGAGGACAACATTGAGGAGACAATTTTCTCCTTCTACCATGTGAGTCTTTGGGAAGGAGGGGTGGAATCCAGGCCCAGATGCTTGCAGGCAAGCACTTTTACCAGCTGAGTAACCTCACTGTCCAATAAAATGTTCAATGTTTCAATATACATTTTGTATTAGTTCCCTATTGCTATGTTTAAAAAACAAAAGATTTAATGACTTAAACCAACAAGAATTTACCTCACTGTTCTGTTTGTCAACTGTAGTGTATTTAGGTCCACAGATTCCCTTCTTTGTATCACAAGGCTTCAGGTATCAGCTAGTAATCTATTATCCAAAGGCTTTGGGGGAAGAATCCCCTTCCAGCCTTCTCTAGATTGTTAGTAGATGCTGGCTCCTTGAAAAGGTGGGACCACTGTCCCTGCCCCCATTCTGGCCACCTTCCAAGGGACACAGAATGCTCAGACCCACTCACAGGTCCTTGTATATGCCCCTCTCTCTTAAAATGAAAGAGTCTCATGTATGATTTGGGTGAAACTCCTCTCATGCTTGCAGCCTCTACCTTTTTCTTTAGAAATCAAAGTATTTTCTTTTGAGGGGTTTATATGGGTTCCATAAACTCAGTGGATAATCTGTCTTCGGGAGATTGATTAATGTTTTCTTTAATCACATCTGCAAAAGACTTTTCTCAATATACTTTCAAAACTCATAGAAGAAATTCTCATATTGTTTATCACTTGCTATTTTATTGCACTTGTGCACTAATTCCAAATTGATACTTCCAAAATCTGTTTTATTAACTAGGTGTCTTCTGCATTTTATAAATACTCTCATAATATTTACTGGATCCTTAATGCATAAATCTCTCATAGTAAGCAACTGCATTTTATTGTCATCCACTAAAGAGGATTGAACTTGGGGCTAGTGGTGTAGGTCTGTTTGTAGAGTGCTTGCCCAGGTCAAAAGCCCTGTGGTTTATCCCCACCACTGTGAGAAACAAGACATGGTAAATTACATAATGTCAGTACGTAAGAGATGGGAGACAGGGCTATCAGAAGGACAACAAGGCCATCTTCAGCTGTGCAGAGAGCTGGAGAACATCCTGAGCCACATATAAGTTAAAAAGCAAAAGCAAGGACAAAAACATCTTGTCGAATTTTTTTTCTTGGCCATAATGAAACTAAATCAACTTAATCCTTCATTGGTTGTTTCTAAGACTTTTGATAGTGTTAAGCCCTACCAATAAATAACATTTTCTGGGCTCTCCTCCAGTTACTTTGAGTACTCATCAAGATCTCTTCTATCTGGAAAGTCATAATTTGAATAATTCTAAAACCTATGTGAGGTCTGCAGCCATTCCTTAAAGTTGGTTCCCCCAACCCTGGGATTCCAGCTATTCAACCTGTTTACACATATAGTGTTTATAGCAGAAAGTCAGAGACGTTCCATGCAAATTTTGGCAGTGGTAGTCAGACAGAGAGAAACAGAGAGAGAGAGAGAGAGAGAGAGAGAGAGAGAGAGAGAGAGAGAGAGAGAGAGAGAGAGAACTGGATAGAGAGAAACTGGAGAGAGAGAAAAACTGGAAAGAGAGAGAGAAAACAGGAAAGAGAGAGAAAGTTAGAGTGAGAGTGAAAGTGGGCAATAGAGAGCAAGAGAATGGCTAAGTGGTGTGTGTGTGTGTGTGTGTGTGTGTGTGTGTGTGTGTGTGTGTGTGTGTGTGTGTGTGTTTTCTTAGCCTCATGGCAGGCTCATCTTTGTTTTTTAAAATTATTTCATCTACTACACTCACCCTGAGACTGAAATGTGACAGCAGGCAGAAAGGCATGCCATTCACAGGACTCCCCTCACTTGTTCCTCGTCTTTCTGCATTGAAATCCTGAGCTCATTAGCAAATATCTGAGAAGCTTCTTTTATTCTGATTTTCTGATTGGCAGCAAGTCAGAGGGTAAGTTCATTGCCAATTAGCCTATCATGGATGCAACAGATGTACTAAGTCAAGTGTGATTGGGTGAATTAAGGTCTAAGAAACATGCTTGCTGGTACCTCTCCTAGTAATTTGACTACAGGGAAGAAATTCCATGTCTCCACACCTAGATGAAGAGTTAAAAGGTGGCCAGTGACCATGCAGAACAGGATAATCAGATTCCTCTAAAAATGAGGTCCTGAATAGGTTATTCAATACCAAATACTCAGTCCTGGGCACAAGAACATACAAGCAAGGCTAAATGGAGTCAGTAAGTTTTATATATATATATATATATATATATATATATATATGTTTTATATATAAATATATATGATAGTCACACATATGTATATGTAAATAACAATATAAATAAGTAAAGAAAAGATGAATTTGGGAGAGGGACATATAAGGCATTGGAGGAGGGAGGAATATCTAAGAATAATATGGAGACTATCATAAATTTGAGATGGGGAGGAAAGGGACAAGTTGCATGTGAGAAGGATGAGTGAGGAAGGTATAGATGAAGTACTGTTTTGTGAAATTCAACAATTACATTAACTTATTTTAAATTAAAAAAAAGAAGAGTGGACCAGAACTCAATTCTCTTAATTTACAGGCACCTTTTGGGGGAAGAAGCTATAGGGTTTGGTCTGAGTGACTTAAGAATGGAATCATAGAAATACATAATGAAGACTAATTCACTACTACATTGGCATCAACTCTCCCTACCCAGCTTCAGACACAGAGCAGAGACACAGAGCAGAGAAGCAAAGCTCTAAAATTTATGCAAATGAACTTAAGAAGTATTCCTTCAACCTTAAATACAGCGTGGATATTAACCAATGTAGTGAACATTGTACTTTGACCTATTAAGAAAGACCACACCGAGAAATGCCCAATGTTTTGAATATGCTAAAAGTAGACATATGACATTGTGTTTGGCTATATTAAAGGACACAAAGCTAATTCAGAAGGACCAATTTTATAATTGTGAAGAAAGATTATTTGGAATTTAAATTTTTACTTTTTTGAGAACTTCATGTGTGAATACTGTATTTGTATCATTTTATCCTCCCTTCATCTATGCTCGCCCATTCTTCTTCCATGATTGTTATTGTTAAACATATATTTGTGTTTGTATGTGTACATATGTTTGTATATAGCCAACAAGTCCATTTTGTATTGCTTGTGTTTAAAGCTGACCACCTAGCATTAGATGACATGTTAAGGGACTAATTGAACAGGTATTTTTTTTAAAAAAAAAAAAAAGAAAACTGGAGTAACATTAACTGAATCAATTCATAACCAAAAAAGAAAATTTTCCTTTTGTTCATTGCAGTTAAAATTTTACAGTTGCAATAGACGCTTCAGGTGATCAAATGTTGAGCATTGAAGTTTCAAGGCTTTAAGAGTCGCCTCTTAAAGCCTTGAAACATCATTAAATCACAACAGAGTCTGGTTACATTACGAGGGGCCTGATATGGACAAGCAGCTTGTTCAAGGGCAAAGGTTCTAGGTGTGTGTTCAACCAGATGAAAACTGATAGGACAGAGGCATACTACTGTCCTTCTTTCCTTCTTCCTTCCTTTTTGTCTTCCTTCCTCTTTCTTTCTTTCTTCCCTCCTTTTTCTTTTTTCTTTCTTCCTTCCCTGTCTTTCTTTTCTATATTTCTTCCTTCCTCTTTCTATATTTCTTCCTTCCTTCTCTCTCCTTCCCAGTCCTTCATTCTTGCTTGCTTCCTCCCTTTTCTTCTTTCTTCCTTTTCTCTTCTCTTTCTTTTTCTTTCTTCCTACCTTTCTTTTCTCTTTCTTTCTCTCTCTTCCTTCTTTCTTTCTATATTTCTTTCTTCTTTCCTTCCTTTCTTCTCTCTCTTCCCCTCTCTCCTTCTCAATCTCTTTCCATCTTTCATTCTTCCTTCCCTTTTCTTTTTTCTTCGTTCCTCCATTTTCTCTTGCATTCTTCCTTCTTTCTTTCTTCCTCTTTCTGTCTTCCTACCTCCCTTTCTTCCCTCCCTCCAAATTTCTTTTTCTTTTTTCTTCTTCTTTTCTTTCCCACTTCCGCTTTCTTTCTCTCTTCCTTGCTTCCTTCCCTCTCTCCCTCCCGATCTCTCTTTCTTAATTTTCCTTCCTTCCTTCCTCTTTGTTACTTTTTTGCTTGCTTGATTCCTTTCTCCCTTTTCTTTCTTTTTTCTTCTGTACTTTTCTTTTTCTTCCTGCCTTTTTCTCTTTCTTTCTTATTGTCTTTCTTTCTTTCTACCTGCCTTTTTCTTTCTTTCTACATTTCTCCCTTTCTATTGCATTCTTCATTCCTTCCTTTTTCTCTTTCTTCCTTCCTTCCTTTCTCTTTCTTACCTTCTTTTCCACCTCCCCTCCCTCCCACTCTCTGTCACTTTTTTCTTTTCCTTCCTTACTCCTTTCTTTCTTTTTTTCTTGATGAGCTGTGTAACACTGGCTGCTCTGGATCTCACTAAATATTTCAGACTCTCTTAAATGCGCCTTCTGCTTATAAAATGCTGATATTGAAGCTGAAGGTCACCATAACTGGACATATGCATGTAACTTTGGATAATTGGAACTTATGATTCACCAAATGTATCATTTATGTGCTTCTTGTAGAAGTTCTGAAAATATTTATTCCTATGGATCAGCATTTTGTTCGTGGTGGTGACATTTGTTTTTATTCCTTCATTGTTTTGAAACAGTGTCTCTCCATATATCTCTTGCTAGTTTAGGGCATTTTATGTAGAAAATGCTAGCCTCAAACTTGCAATGCTTCTCCTGGCTGTGCCTCCAAATTGTTGAGTAGATATTTTGTCTGGGACATTCTGTTTTTACAAAACAAACCCAGATGGCCTGGAGATGCCTCTGTTGATAAAATGTGTCACAGATGCAAGAAGACCTGAGTTCTGAACCCAATAGCTCATGTAAAGGCATAGGTATTGCAGTGAGGCATCTTAAATCCAGCCAGTGAAAGGTGGAGACAGGAGGATCCCTGGAGCTCACTGGCCAGTTAGTATAGCCTTAGTATAGCCAATTTGAAGTTCTCTAGGTTCAGTGAGAAACCCTGTCTCAAAGAAATGAAATAATGTGGACAGTAATTTAAGAAGACACCTGGTGATGAAAACCTCTAGCCCCCACATGTTTGCTGCGCACACCACACACACACACACACACACACACACACACACACACACACACACACACACACAGTTTTGATCCTTTAAACCATGGGTACAGATCCACATGGGTGTAATCTCTGCCTTTCTAAGGACAAGCGAACATGTCATTTCGAACTCTGACTTTGGAGGGAGGTTTCCAGATTCAAGCAGAGTTCCAGCACTTTATTCAAGAAACATGAAGACTTCAAGCAGACTGCTCAAATGATGAAATACCCTAAGCAGGCAGATCTCAAGAATTTAAGGGTCATGTCATTTGATTCTTTTATTCCCTCTTTCCTTTCCCTTCTTCTCCCTTCTACTTTTCAATCTTTCCCTTTCTTCCTCTACCCTTCTATGTCCCCTTTTCTGCCTTCCTCTCTAATTCTCTTCCTTTCCTTTCTTCTCCTTTCCATAATTTCCTCACCCACCCCTTTTCTACTTTCTTCTTCTTTGTCAGACAGGGTATGTTTTTACCCAGGCTGACTTTAAAGTGGCATCCCTCCTGCCTGTATGTCCTGAGTACCTTGGATCATAGGAATAGACAACAATGCTGGCTTCTGGAGTGTTGATGACAATCAATTAGCATGCACTATTTTAGAATTATTGATGGCTTTGTATAAACAACATATCCTTCATCACACACACACACACACACACACACACACACACACACACACATACACACGCACACACACACAAAACACACATGTGCACACAACCCTATTCTATTGCTATACATGTTTCCATGGATGGGCATAATACTTTGTATTCTTAAGTCAATTTAAAGACTTACCCCCTGTCCTTAGTCCTTACTATGTTTTCATTTTATTTCCCCTAAAATGATCATTTGGTGCTTGCCATTATGTTCTCAAGGTTAGTAGTCATATGGAGAGCTAACTGGAAGGCCACTGCCCTCTATTATCACCAAGTTATAGATTCAATAATTCATTCTCACATAAATTTAATAAGCAGCATCTTCTCATACATTTGATTATCTGCTTATCTTTAAGCTCTAACTGTCTAAATTAACACCCTTGATTATGAGAGAACCAACTCTAACTAGCTTTTCAAAAGGATGGGACAGCCAAAGGTGGTGAGGTGTATCTGTAATTGCATCACTTAGAAGGCAGAAGGAGGATCAGGGATTCAATGGCATTGTCACCAACAAATTTTTAAAAATCTAAAAACCTGGAGCTGAGTTAGAAATCAAAATCAAACAACAATAAAAATGATAACAAAAATAGGATGGAACTCATATTCAGTTAAATATTTTTTGTGAGGCCATGAGTGAAGATGGATGTTTTGACAGAATTAAGCCTGCGGACATGTTTTATAATGTATCATCTCTGTGGCCAAAACTAGATTCTCATTCTTCTGCTAAGCCTGTCCCTATAAGGGTGATTATGCCAGTTTTACCTGAACTTTTTCTACAGTGAAATTTTAGTTTATATACTCAATGCAAAATAGACTGCCTAATATGAATGGCTGGACTGTCCACTGTGGCTAAGTACATAAAAATGCTGGAAGTTCTAAATGCACAGTGATTCTGCAGGCTCAGCATCACTTGCAGGTTCTCTGGAAACAAACTTCACTTTCTATGTACTTCATATATGGTAGTGTCTAGCTACAAAATCAAGCTCAATGTCTCTCACCTCCTTCACAAAGTCTATGGCAATAGACTCAGTTATTGGTATGAAAGTAAGGTCTTAACTCCAGAAGAACAAATCTAAGCTTTTATGAAAGTTGATCAAGTGTCTTAAGGTTAAGTTAGGCTTCTTCAGACTTCCATTTTTTTCTATGCAGGAGTATTTCAAAGAGCATTTATTATCCATTATATTCCAGAAGCCATGCATAGTGACTAAGAGATGATCAATTTATGTGTCCAAATTTCTTCTCTATTTATTTTAGGTTCTAGTCACTGCCAGTAAAGGAAGCAGAGTAAGAGAGCCCGTTTTGATTCACTTAACACGTGAGCAAATCTTAGACACAGACACCATTGAAAACATTGTCCTGGATGAAGAGATAACTAACACCCCAGTTCATACCCTTAAGGGTCTTAGAATATGTCAGGGAAAATAAGACATATATGCAATGCTGGCTGCCAGATGTTTTGACAAATTGCATAGAGAAAAGAGGGGTGTCTTATTTAGGGTTACTATTGCTGTGATGAAACACGATAATCAAAAGCAAGTTGAGGAAGAATGGTTTGGTGTACAAACTTTGTCTTACACTTGTACATCATAGTCCATCACTAAAGGAAGTCAGTAACAAAACAGTGCAAGAATCTGGAGGTAGGAGGTAATTCAGTGGACATAGAGGGGTGCTGCTTACTGTCTTGTTCTATGTGGCTTGCTCAGCTTACTTTTTTATAGAACCCAGGACCACCTGTCAGGTATAGACCCACCCACTGTAGGCTTGGCACTCCCATACCAATCACTAACTAAGAAAATGCTTACACTTGGTCAGGTCAGCTGTGGGTTTCTCCAGCAAAGTCTTGACCCCTTTGCTCATCACTTCTCCCTCTCTACAACTGGATTCCCAGAGTATGGTCAGTGCTTAGCTGTGGGTGTCTGCTTCTGCTTCTGTCAGCTACTGGATGAAGGCTCTAGCATGGACCCCAGTCATAAAGCTGGGAAATCAGCATAGGATGGAACAAAGCTTCCTGAACGTTGGTGTCAGTTCGGAGGCCTAGCAGTCTATGGGACCTCTGAAAGTGGAGCCAGTATTTATGCCTCGTGCACAAATGAACTTTGGGAGACCGTTTCTTCATGGAGGGATACTCTCTCAGCATAGTTACATGGAGGAGGGCCTAGACCCTCCCCCAAATGATGTGACAGACTTTGACGATCCCCTATGGAAGGCCCCACCTTCCTTGGGAATTGATGGGGGGTGAACTAAATAAATAAATTTAAAAAAGGAAAATTCTTTACAGGCTTGCCGACAGCACAATCTTATGGAGGAAATTTCTCAACTGAGGTTCCCTCTTTTTCAGTGACTGTAACTTGTGTCAAGTTGATATAACGATAGTCAGCAAGAACACCAAATGAAGCAAACTGTAACAAATGGCTAAAAGATATTCATGGGACTATCATGGGATATAGGAGAGAAGGACATGGATGAATATCTAAACAGGTGAAAACTGGTTATAACTTGTTATTCATCTCTCTGATTACTGTTTGGTACCAATTTCATAAAACAGTATGAAATTAAAAGAAAAGAAAAAGAGAGAAGGATTGTTTCTGCCAAAGACAGCCCATGATACTGGTATTTAAAATTAGGGATTCTTTTCCTCATATCCTGTAGTATGCCTTTCATTTGTTTCACTCGCCTTTTCTTCTTTTCCAATTTAGAGGATTATTTCTTGACAGAGTACCTATCCAGCCTCTTTCATTCAGCGGTTTTATCTAGAGTATTACAACAGAGGAGTAAGTACACACTGGTTTTGATATCAAACAATAGAAAGAAACTACCATGTAAATGGAAAATAGCAGAAGCAATCCTTTAAGTGTGCCTGCATCTGGAGCACTTGTGTACATCAATGGAATGCCTTTCTGTCTGTCTGTCATTTTGTGCTTTTCTCTATGTGTGTCTTTGTCTGTCTCTGATTCTAACTTCTCTCTCCTTTGGTTCTTCCTCTCTCCACATCCATGTCATTGCTGTCCATTCATTTTATCCCTCTCTCTCTCTCTCTCTCTCTCTCTCTCTCTCTCTCTATCTCTCTTTTATCACACACCAACCCCACCACACCCTTATCATCATTTTTCTCTGTCTCTTATTCCAGGATTCAAAAAAGTCCCTGTTCCATAGTGTACAAAACAGGGGCCATCCTCAAAGATACAGACAGACCAGCAGCAAACATTCAGGACCCATCATGGAATAAAGCTATATTGGGTGTGCATTTGTGTAGTAAGGCACCAAGCCTGAGGGTGACTGATAAGCATATTGGATATAACTTGCGTATGAATCACAGTACAGTTTTATGGAAGGTGACAGTAAAATATCTTGTACTTACAAAATCAGAAGAGCATAATAATAGTTTTCCAGAAGAGAAACATGGATTCTGATGAGCAGAGGGCCTAATTTTTACTAATTCATAGAGATGTTTCTAGGTCCATTGATTCCCCAGTTCCAACCCCAACCTCATGTCTCCATCCTGGCTACTCCACTAGGGTGAGTTCTGCAGGATTCTGGTTGATTTTTATTCCCTCAGTTGATCTCGGCAATATGGCTAGAAGGATCAGATGAACTAATAAGCCACACCTACATTATAGGAAGAAGGCTCAGTTCTCAAACCACAAGCATTGAAATAGAGAATATATCTCAAAAGAAAGTGAAGGACTGTCCCTATGTGGAGAAGAATAGATAGATAGCAGAATCACCTGACCTAAGCCATAGAGTCCTCATGGCCAGTAAATATTGGCGATGGGGTTTGGAGATGTTTGTGCTGGTTTCCTAAGCATAAAGCAACAGAGACTATTGGCCTAAAAAGAGCACCATAGCCAAAGGGACATGGCCTATTTTAACAAAGGATTTGAGTTAAAAGATAACTTGGAGGGCATCCAACTCAATCTCATCATTTTCCAGATGGGAAAACTAAAACTCACACAGGCAGAGGCACTGAAATGCCCAGGACAGCACACACAGGTAGATGCTGGTGGAGGCAATGTAACAGCATTGTATGTGACAGTTTTCCCATCAACAACACAAAAGCATAGTCTCTGGTTTTGTTTTTTGTTTTTTGTTTTGTTTTGTTTTGTTTTGTTTTTTGGCCTTCTCTCCGCCCTCAAATCTATATAATATAGCTTTTACACACTTCAGCAAAAGCATCACCGATAGTTGAGTGAAGGTCCCAGAGAAATTTTAAATTCCTCTGTAACAAAGCTAATTCCACTTGTTGCTTTAATGGACTAAGTTTCAGTGGGGGTACCTTACAGGAGGCACTGCACTGGAACCTGCCTTGCCATCCTGGCTTTGTTCCCCAGGTCCCTGCAGGGAAAGAGAAAATAACATCCCTTGTCTTACAGGAGGTTTCTGCAGCTCCCCTTTCTTCTTCCTACCATCTCCTCTTTCCTGCTGTTTCCTAACCAGGAGAGAAAAAAATGTCACCAACCCAGAAGTATCTCTGGAAATAGGGAAGAGGGAGCCTTATACCTCTCAGCGCTAGGGAGGTAAGTGCTGGAGTTCTCAGTTGTTCTCTTGTTGCAAAGCAAAGAAAAGGCACTGACTGGACCCTGGGTTTCTGCAGCAGACCTGCTGAAGAAGGTAGTTAGTTTGGCCAGTATTGGCCCTTAGGAAGATCCAGATTGCAGTACTGTCCCTTAGCTATCCTCCTGGCTTCAGATTTCCTCCAAGCTAGAGGGTGCTTGCTCCCGGAGAAGCTGTTTGGTTAAGTCATGAATCAGGCTACTGAATGTCCTGTATTTTTCTGAGCATAAGCTAGCACAAGAGGGCCAGTCATAGAGACTGGGGTCCCCCCTCCCGCCCCCTTTCACTAACTGTTCCACTTCTGGACTCCCTGTCTTACTGCTAGAGCTAAGATCAAAGTCTCAGTCTGGGGGCTCCGGATCAGTCAGCCCTCATATCCCCACCTCATCCCAAGTGTACCTCTGCGGTTCCTAGAACGTGGGCGTGGGTGTTGGTAGACCAGAAGCTTCCATCCCAGAGTTGGGGACAAGAGCTTAGCTTGGCATACTGTTATCCTGAAATCCACAGATTCCCTGGGGACCAACGAAACTCCCATGGAGAGGCAACCTCCTTGCTCCCGGGCCACCCACCCATTCCTCCACCCCCCTTACCTCAGCACGCAGCCCCTCCCTGCGTGATGATGCAAACCGGTGGGGAGGGCGGGCGCTGGAAGGGTGGGGAGAGATGGATAGCAAGCAAGGGAGGGAAGAGAGGGAGTGGGAGGAGGAGGAGGAGAGGGAGCCCAACGACCATTTAAAGCGATAGCAATCCCTGCCCTCTCCCCAGTGCTTGGCTGTTGGAGAGCGCGAGCCGCAAGCCAGGGAGCGCAAGCTCGGTGCGCGGGCCAGCAGAGCCACAGCGCCAGGTGCCCAAGGCTGGCTGGCGCCCTGGGACCCCCCATCCTCTCCCGCCGCACCTCCTCCGGCTCCTCCACCCTCTGTGCTTTAGAGAAGTCCCCGGGCTTCCCCCAAAGGAGCTCACCTCGAGAAGCCCCGACCTGGGAGAGCCCACCAGCATTCCCTCCAGCGCCGCCGCCGCCACCGCAGCAGCATCCGGAGGAGCGGCATGGTCCAGCTGGGGAAGCTGCTCCGCGTCCTGACTTTGATGAAGTTCCCCTGCTGCGTGCTGGAGGTGCTCCTGTGCGTGCTGGCGGCGGCGGCGCGCGGCCAGGAGATGTACGCCCCGCACTCGATCCGGATCGAGGGGGACGTCACCCTTGGGGGGCTGTTCCCAGTGCACGCCAAGGGTCCCAGCGGAGTGCCCTGCGGTGACATCAAGAGGGAGAACGGGATCCACAGGCTGGAAGCTATGCTTTATGCCCTAGACCAAATCAACAGCGATCCCAACCTGCTGCCCAACGTAACGTTAGGCGCGCGGATCCTGGACACTTGTTCCAGGGACACTTATGCGCTCGAACAGTCGCTCACTTTCGTCCAGGCGCTCATCCAGAAGGACACCTCCGACGTGCGCTGCACCAACGGCGAGCCCCCGGTTTTCGTCAAGCCAGAGAAAGTAGTTGGAGTGATTGGGGCTTCGGGGAGCTCAGTCTCCATCATGGTAGCCAACATCTTGAGGCTTTTCCAGGTAGGGGGGCGCTCCCTTTGGGGAGGAGCATTCTGTGGCTCCCTGCGCTCTAACCTTAAAGGCTGGTTTGGACTTCGTGGGTTGCAGGGGTCAGGCCAGCTACTCCGGCATTTCTTCCCTGGAGATCCTGCCGAATCCCTCCCACCCCACCCAAGGAGGTATCTTCCTTGCTTAGTTTACTCCTCTTTTATGTCTTCCCCTGTCCATGCTCCACTCCAGCTGACCTGACTCCCCGGATTTATGGTCCCATTTACAAGAAGCAATCTTCGGAAAAACAAGGCGATGATTTAAATGGGTTTGCATTAGAGTGAAATATGGTTGGAAACAGGCTTGTAAAACTGCCTGGGCTCCTAGGGGAGCAGGTTAGGC
Organism: Cricetulus griseus; assembly: GCF_003668045.3. Lineage (NCBI taxonomy): Eukaryota > Metazoa > Chordata > Mammalia > Rodentia > Cricetidae > Cricetulus > Cricetulus griseus. The sequence goes on along the minus strand of NC_048601.1, from coordinate 34,021,309 downwards.
ACACGGAATATATATATAAAAAAAAATAATGAGAAGATGCTTTGAAAAATGGCATTTCTCAACTCCCCTACTTCCCATGCCCAAGCCACCTAGGAAACCTCGACTCCACGGAAATATTCGCGAAGACCTCAAGAAGCCCCTTCTTCAACTGAGGGCTGGGGTTTGCCGGCATGTGGATGTTAATTGCCCATCTCTCTGGGGTTGAATTTTCGACCTGTAGCCGGTCTCCATCAGAGGCATGGGGTATCCGCCCCACTGGGGAGACCCCGCCTGCTGACGTGATCCCCACAGAGTTGGTTTCCTCCTGGCAATTTCGTGCACCGCCTAAATTGCCTTTGCAGTCCGGCCAGTGGCAGGAGCTGGGCGATCAGCTAGCTTTCTGCTGCCACTTCAAACCTCAGCTGGGGATGAGCTCATGCTAACTGCGAAATAAAATCGCTTTCACTGACTGCTCCCTCTGCTCCTAGTCTCCCTCCCTCACTAATGCAACCCCACACCCAAATCCCAGGCTCAGCTGGGAGACTGAGTCTGCTCTGCCCAGGAGCAGTGGGGTGTTCTTGGGTGGGGAGGTGAGGGCATGCAGTTCTCACGTCCTGGGTTCCAAAAGGGAGGAAGGCGGATGTAGTACTGATGAGCAGTAGGTCCAACCGCAGTGCTCTGCCTCTGGTCCCTGCAGCCTCGGTCCCCTTGTCTCCTCTGCTGCACTAAGTAGAAATGGGTGGCTTTGGGTGTTAGAAATTGAGTTTGGAGAACTCTGGTGATGAGGTCTCCGTGTTTGCTTCTTTCTTTCTTTCTTTCTTTCTTTCTTTCTTTCTTTCTTTCTGTTTACTTGTTTGGTTATCTTTTCATTTTTTACTCCATTCCCATGGCCCCATCTCAGCCTGTTTCCTCATTCCCAAGTTCTTGCCTCAAGTCAGTTCTCCTTTCCCAGGGCTTGCGGCCTGTTTGGTGGTAGCCAAATCCAGCCAATCTCTTCCCTTAGCTGTGCTAGATGATCCCATCAGGACTGTGCTGCCTGAGTCTAAAAAGTGACTCTTGCTCACATATTTCTTCTCCTAAGGGTGTGAGTTTTGTGAGAGGCTTGTTGGTGACAGTCAGGCCAACACAGAACCTGCCTCATCTCCAGGAGTGGGAAGTTTGTGGTCAAACCTTGGATGTGCTCAACTGAAGCCAGCAAATCCCCTTTGAGCACTGGAGCACCCTGATACTTCCTGACTGTGTCAGCATGGAGACTTCTTGCTGCTTGCACTCCCTTAAAGTGATTTGAGGGCAGACTTCAACTCTGGGTTGCTTGTATTCGGAAAGGGCCCCGGGGCTTTTGTCATGAAAACTCAACAGAGTTTCCTTTACCTCCAAGCTTGAAGCTGGACAACTTGGGGGTAGGTATGGCAGCTGCAGAAAAGGTGAAGAGAAGAGCAGAGACAATACCTGAGAATTTCTAGTGTGTGTGCTTGTGGGGTGGTCCTCCCAACCCTTGAAGGGGGGCTGAACATTCTGGGCTTAGCATTTTAGTATTATTTCTTTGCTTTTCTCCTCAATGGGAGCATGGGCATCATCCCAGTTGGGCCTGTGTCTGCAGAGTGAAATATTCAAGTTAAGAAAGTCATTGCAGATGAAGTTAGGGACAGTGTGCAAAGGACTCCAGGGGGAGCTGATTTCTCTTCAGTAGCATTTAAAACTGAGGCAACTTCCAAAGAAAGAAATGGCTGGTGTTCTTTCCAGGCTCCCATTCTCGGGACTGGAAAAGGATGGGACCTAATGGCAGTGTGAGCACTGTGGGTTGGGACTAAAACCATTCAGAGAAAACACTGTCATTTTCCTCTAATTTGCAAATTGCTGCTATTCATGTTGGATTGTGGAGCTGAGGCAAAAGAGGCCCTGATTCTCACCTGCAGTTGCTGAAAAGAGGCTGCTAGTGAAAGGGCTGCTCCAACTTGTGGCTTGTGCTGCAAGCTGGGCATAGCAGTTAGTGTGCATCCTTGTTTGGCCATTCCCCATGTGGAAGTGAGTGTGTGTGTGTGCAAGAGCCTGTGCATACACGTGCACAGATATGAACATATATCATAATATACGTCTCTGTCTCTATTTCACATAGATACATTTTAGTGGCCTTTTATTGCATGTGGTTTCAGAAGCCTTTAGCCTGCACGTTCCACCAGTTTTTTAGATTCTGTCAACCTGCAAAATGATTAAAGAGAATAACGATAGAATAACAGTGGACTCCTTCAAATAAGAGGAAAAAGTGAGGAGGCAAATCTCCCGTGGGACCACAGGGTTCTGTTCGATTAAAATTGTCCTATATAAAATAAACTCCTCCAAATGACTGAATTCTGAGCTTTACAGTGATTTGAGTTCTCTTCTTTGCTCTGTTCCTCGTGGGTGGCTGTGGGGACCATGCCAAACTGATCACTTGAGATATGAATTTATAGGGAGATGAGCTTGTAGCCTGGGGGAGGAGATACTTACAGACTAAATGAGGGGATGCTGAGTGCTGGGGGCCAGGAGGAAGTAATGAGATAGTCAGAGATACAACAAATGCTCCTACTGCCAGCATAGCCAGGGTGGAAACTGTAAAATGCAGACAAAACCAGGGATGACTACTCAGATGTAAATACTGCCTTTGACTCGGAATTCTTCTCTTACTGGTGTGCAAGGCCAGAAATAGGACGGGAAAGTCAGGTCAGTCTCTCTCTCTCTCTCTCTCTCTCTCTCTCTCTCTCTCTCTCTCTCTGTCTGTCTCTTTCCCTCCCTCCATCCTCCCTCCCTCTCTCCTGTATCTTTCCTGAATAGGTTAGCAAATGACATGTATGAGAACAAGAATCAGATCTCGTAGGTCTTTCAAATCCAGGAGTTTGAGGCTAATGAAATTAGCTTGTGGCCAGGGCTCTGCCAAGTAGAATTAAATCACAGCAACTGTCCTGTGATGCATTTTCAGCCTCAAAGAAGCATTGGGGAGGAATTTCTGGAGATTTGTTCCTAAGCCTGGGCAGAATAATACTCTCTTAATGCTCAGAAAGATTAAAAATAAATTATTACTGACGAGGAGTAACATATTTTTAAATACTAATCACAGGATAGGGATGGCTTAAGTGGGGAGGTTACATAATGTGGTGGCCAAAAGATGAATCTTTCCTGAACAGTGTTTTATAGCCATAAGTAAGAGACATTACAGTGTAGAGGATGATAGTTGCTGATGAAAGCTCCTCTTTCACTGACTTACATCCTGATTCTAACAGAAGACTGTGTGTGTGTGTGTGTGTGTGTGTGTGTGTGTGTGTGTGTGTGTGTGTGCGTGCGTGCACTGATACGATCTAGGCTGTAGATGTAGGCACAGAACTGCATGGCATCTGTTCTATCTGTGTGTACTTGTACAGTTTTTTTTTTCAGAAATAACTAGCTTGCAATATTGTACCCTCATTGAGTATAATAATACAAATCTAAGCCTATGAACTTTGTACCATAAATGAAATTCATTTGCAAGTTTTTCAATGGTTTTCTTCCATTCACTGAATTGCATATAATATTAAGCCTTTAGGAGACTACTTTATATACTTAGATGCCTATCTTCATTCTGTCCCCCTCTCTCTTTCCCTCTCTCTCTCAGATCAATTTATAGGGTGTGTGTTACTATAGGTGGGGGACTTGTTTTTTTGAAGCAACTCTAACCTACTCTTTAAAATCACATAAATATAGGTAGCACTGCCATTTGGAATCATCTCTGAAAATCTCTGCCTCCACATTTACTGTGTTTTAGGAAATTTACCTAACAGATGGTGAGTGGGAAATTTTTAAAGGGGCATTTTTAAAAGAGCAGAGAGGGAAGAAATGAAGACATCCACATGCTATATTTGAAGATACCTCCATGTATATTTTATGCATATACAGTCCATTTAATTAGGATCTCTCTGGGTATTTTTCACTTAAAATAATAAAAGCAAAGGTAGCGTTTGGGTTAACTTCACAGACATTTGGTGTATAAGAAGTTAAAAGTATTCTGCATTCAACATATGTACAGGTTATATATGATAGAAAAAGATAGTAGGTGAATTATACCATGTTTTCTAGTGATATGAATGTCATCCCTGATACCCTAAATACATCATTTAATTTATATAGGCCTTGTTTTCTTCACCTTGATTTTATTTTTAAAATGTAGTATCTAACGGATGGGAAGATGGCTCAGTGGGTAAAGTAATGATTGTGCAAAATTGAGGACTTGAGTTTGAATCCACAAAACATAAGTCAGGCATAATGGTGTATCTCAGGGAATTTCACGTTCAAGGAGAGACCCTGTCTCAAAAGAAAATTAGATGGAGGTTATTGAAGAAGACACTTGGCTTCTACCTCTCGTCTCTACACACATATACAGTGTACACACATACTCCCACATACATAAACATATTCATATGCACATGCAAGAGACATATCTACAGTACACTCTAGTTTCTGGAAATTTCTATTCATCTTGTTTAGTGTGTGTCAAACTAGCTTTTAGAAACACCCCATGACATCACCTTTGCACTTCCACAACTTCATCATTACTAGTCTACTTCAGTGACCATATCCAGAACTTTCCTAACTCTCCTTCTTTCTTTTTGCTTTTTTCTTTAAGTCAGTCTGCTATACAGTCGGTTATATCAAAGCTCTTGTTAGGTAAAAAAGACCTTTTAGGTCAATGTACCAAAAATCACAAGGGTTTATAGCAGCAGTTAAATCTTTGTCCAGTGTCCTGTCTTATCTTGTCTTACCATAATTCTAAGCATCTTTGTTTAGGAAGGTGTCAAAAAATGACATCCTTCTTACATCCCAGCATTAAGTCACATGGCTTTGATAAAGTAAAGTAAATGACTACTTTAGTTGTGGGCATCTGGGGTTACACATATTAGAATCTTCCCTAAGGGGTTTCTGTCAGAAATTATGAGTATCCTTGGGAGTTCAGGACTAAGGCATTGTGAGGTGGCATGCCTGGGGGGATAGGGCATCAACACACAAAGACTTGACAGCCAATCAGACAGAAAAAGGCAATTCTGAGAAGAAGACAGACAGGCTGAACTTGCTCACCTGAAACTCCCAAAGTCAATGGCATCTAAATCTAGATGAATTCCTGAATTTCTAGAAAATGTTTTTGTTTGTTTGATTTTTTTTAAACAGGCTGGCAAGACAGGTTAGCTAGCAAGATCCTTCCCCTTCAAGCCTGGTGACCTGAGCTTGAATGCATGTAAGAGTGCAATGGAAGAACAGCCTCTATAAAGTTGTTCTCTGACCTCTACAAGGGCACTGTGGTACATAGACCCACGTACTTCACACACACATACACACACACACACACACACACACACACACAGAGAGAGAGAGAGAGAGAGAGAGAGAGAGAGAGAGAGAGAGAGAGAGAGTTTATAAACAAGAGAAAAAGCACAATTATTACCCTGGAATTGAATTTGATTTGCTACCTGTACTGGGAGACAGCTACTTTCCTGTGGTAACTGGCATTTATTAAGCTAAAATGAGTATGAGATGTTTTCTTCATGCCCATCTTTGAGTTGTTCAAAAACACTGTATTCTTCCTCAGTCTTCCTAATGAGTGTGGTGGTTTCAGTTGCTTTGAGTATTTGCAATTGCTTATTTACTGTCTATATGCAGTTGAGAAAGAACACAGATACTTTGGATGCAAACTATAGCCTGTAGGCCTCCTCTCTAGGAGCTGTGGAGCCTCACTCAGTTCCTTTCATTAAAGCAAATCTTTTGTTGGTATCCCTAGGGCACAGAAGCATTTTCATTCCATAATGGAGTACAAAGTATATTAAACTCCCTGGTCCCTGTACAGTAAGCAACAAGCCTGACTCCACTCCTCATCCCCTTTGACTTTAAATAGGTAATTAAGAATAGTTGCAAACTCATGTTCCCGGGACCTAAAATGCACACATGATCAGTATTTAGCAGGACAACAATTGCACAATGTAAAGTAAGACTAGTTAATAATGGATCTTTTGTGAACTGACAAAACAACATAAATGTTTCTGTGTTTTAACAAATCATAGAAATTAGTCCTTCTAAAAGAAAATATTGATCTGAGAGAGAAGTACCATTACATGGTTCTTAATAGTATGAGATTTCTGTGTCCGAAAATTAACTTCTTTGCCACTATATTTACTGTTAAATGTTTCCTGAGTCAAGCTACTATAACACAACATCAAAAACTAATGTATGTGACTTTACAATGATATAGGTTATGTATTACAGTTTATGAGACATTATAATTTACTTTTAGCATTGGTAGTGATGATAGTAATTGTGTGAGTTCTTAGTGTGAGTCACTGTGCCATGTACTTCCAAGAATGTCATCTCACTTGGTTGCCAAAGTAGTTCTGAATGCCCTTATAGTTATACTACTATGCATTTTAAAAAAAGGGATTCTTGCAGCCCAAAGTCACCTACCTGGCTGACAGGCAAAGGGTGTTCAGACCTAACACCTAGGTAATGAATCACTCTTCATAGAGTTCAATTGTTACGCAAATGCAAAAAGCTTAAAAATAATCATGTACTTCCCTACCTTGAAATCGAGATGGCTTAAAGATATACCATTGTCAATTGCTTACCTATAGCTATGTGTAGAAACACTGAATCCTATTGTACAGCCACATTGCGTAAACCCCACCCCACACAAACCCTTGTCACCCAATGAAAAATGTCTGTTCTCTGTTCTTTAACCAGTAACTAGGCACATGGACATAAATACACAGTAAATGTCTCTTATTTAATAAATGAGAAAAGATGTTTCCTCTTGTTCCAGTTCTGTGCCTGTCTTTGTGGATTGTGACAGCACGTCCTAAACTTTATTTCATTCACTCCACTCTCTCAAGACCTCAAGTGAGGAAATCCATCATTCAGATACATGTGCAAACTGAGGGGACTGTATTAATACAATTGCAGAAAGTCAAGTTGATGGAGCACAGGAAGTACAACCTAATAAATGCAACACTAATGTTTGTGTGGGCCGTGGACGGAAGGGTAGGAATTTCCAGTTTAATGGATTATTTTGCCTCCTGCTCAGAAAGTACTGCAGCTTAATAGTTTTATAATTGGTCATTTGCAGAATTCTCCATCTCTGGGTGTTGTGCTTTCTTCATGGTGCAGCAGCTGCTGCTTGTTCTAGGTGCTGATGGAAGGTTGACACGTAGAAAAGCTCAGCCTGGCAGCAATACTACTCGAAGGAAGCTGTTTCTGTTCGTTAAAATACAGATCATGCATTTTTCTTGTATTTTCAGCTGGACTTCCGTGAAGTCAACAGTTCAGGATGACATCACAGCAATGTTTCTCATTAGAAGTTAGAAAGTCCTGCCTGTCTCTACCTGTCCATATAATAGTGAACAGTCAAGTTCAAGAATTAGATCTAAGTGTAAAGGTGTATGTGCCCCCCCTTTTTTTTTCTCCTGACTTCCTCAAACAGGAATCACTTTTACCATCAAATTACCTTTCTGATGAGCATAATAAATAATAATAAAAAACCATTTCTGGGCCCACTAGATGGTTTACCAGGTATAGGAACTTGCCTCCAAGCCTGATGACCTGAGAGATACCTGGAATCCACATGGTAAAAAGAAAGAAGCAATTCTAAAAGTTTTTCCCTGACTTCTGAATAAATACCATGATATGCACTTACCCACACACTTACATATGTCTGCACATTATGCATATAATAATAAATAAATAGTTTTAAAACTATACCTATCTGATGGAGTAATTGTGAGGATTTCATTAGTGCTGACTTTAACATGCCCTGTGTGTTCAGTGAATTTCCTTAGTGTTTCCTGTAATGAAGTGTTACTACTGCCAAATAATCACAATTGCCGAATTTACTACAGAATAGCTACAATAACAATAATGTGTTGCACTTTTCACTATTTTTTTTACTGGCATGTCTCTCTATAACATCATTTATATTGTATTATGCATAGACACAGATATATGTACTTGTATACTTAAATATATATACATACACACTCACACATATGTATTTACATGCATAAACATACACATATATAGAGAGATTTTAATAGCTCAGCTTGGGATTTTAACAGTTCAATTCAATAAAACAATTTGGTACATTGATTAAAATGAACTTTGCATTCTAAGAAATTTTAACATTTTTCTTTCCTTATCTCTCTGTTTCTTTCAGTTAGTTTTATTTTGAAGACAGGGTTTCTATATGCTGTCATAGATGACTTGAAGTTTCCTATGTAAACCAGGCTTATCTCAAACTTTCAGCTGTCCTTCTGCCTCTACCTCCAGAGTAGTGAAATTACAGTCATGTATACCCTCCCCCAGATCGTTGTGCTGCTTTAGGGTTATAGAAGAGTTAATAGTGCACATCATTCACCCGTAAGTTCAAATTCTATTGCAATAGTTAAATGCTTTCAGCTTTACTTTTGCTTTGTCTGCCTGTAATTTTACTCAGAAATATTTACTAAGCCTCCTCAGTATTTACATCTCCAACTACTTGGACATTCCATTTAAAAAGTGTAAGGTCTCTCTTTTTCTCTAAAATTTCTCTCTCTCAGTGTACATCATCAGTATTCATAGAAAGAGGTGGTGTAAATGAATTCTGTAACATATTAGAAACCCAGCAGTGTGCAAAACTATTGTAGAACATGCTAAATATGGTTTAGGCAATACTGGGGAAGGGATACAAAGGAAGGTTCTAATTATAAAAACGATATCCAGGGTAGAATTGAAAGCTGATATTTGAGCAAAGACTGGAAGTCAGACATTTGTAGGCAGATGTCTTTCAGAGGGACATGCTGCCCAGTAGCTGGAATGACCCTGTGTCACAACTGTTAAAGCAGAAGCATGGCACTGACATGTTGGGTGATGACATGGGGCAAAAGAAACTAACAAGATTGGGGGTCAAAGCTGTATGAGCAGATGATCAAAGGCCTTGGACATTATCATAGGCATTTTGTTTTTCCCTCTTAACATAGTCATGTCATGGTGGGATTTGAACAGAGGTATGGGATGATCTGTGTTCTGCTTTAATAGGCTAACCATGTCTGTGGTGTTGAGGATGAGAGCCAAGAGCAGTGTCAAGGAAAACAAGTAAAAAAGAGAAAAGGGTGGGGTTAGGCTGGTAGTTTTACCCATTGTGCTACCAGGACAGGTTTCAAGAAGACTCATTTTGAATCTTGATGGAAGATTTCCTATTTAGTATTATATTGGGTATGAAGCCAAGAAAAGAAAAAAAGGGGGGGTTGAATCCAAGATTTGAAACGCAGACATCTAGAAAAGCAGGATTATTGAGATGTAAAAAGTGGATTAGGTAAAACAAGAATCAGCTTTGAAAATAGAATGTTTCAGGTGCTTGCTCTCCATGTAGAGATGGTGAATGCACAATTGGCTATGTAAGTCTGGAGTTCTGAAGAAGGATTTGGATTAGAGATGCAACTGTATAAACTGGAGATACTACATGTGACTTCAGGGTTGAGGGTGTAGCTCATTGCTAGAGCACTTGCTTTGTATGCTGTGTGATCCCCAGGATAGCAACAACAACAAAGATGCTAACACAGTAAAAACATTTAGAAGAACCATTTTGATTTTCTATCTTCCTCCCTGTATTAGATGCTTTTCTCACCACTATGATAAGATACCCTGAAAATGCAACTTAAAGGAGGAAGGGCTTATTTTGGCTTACACTTCATTACGCCCTGATGAAAAGAGTTTGAGGCAGTTGTCACGTTGTGTTTCAGTTAAAATGAGTTGAATGCTCGTGTACTACTAGCTTTCTCCTTTCCATTGGTTGAGGATCCAACCCAGGAAATGGTGCTACCCTCCTTTAGAAATGGTGTCAGCCCCAGTTACCTAATCAAGATAAACCCTCACAGCCATTCCCAGAAGCAAAGAGAATCTCAGTAATCGCTTCGAGGTGTGCCTTCAGGCTGTCAGGTTGACAATTCTCTGATAATGTAATTAGAGCCATATTTTATAAGACTCAACATTGATTGTATTTGGGTGCCACTTTAATTTATAAGTATCTTGTATAAATATTTTTAGCATTATTATTTCATACCTCATCAAAGACAGCTGAGAAATTGCCATTTCTGATATACATGTTCAAGTTAAAAGATAGTTACAAAATTATTGAAGAAAAATAATGAACTTGTTCTAAAATATCCACAGGAATACTCACTCTGGCCAATTCTACCAGGAATTTCATATCTTTGCTTAAATTTGTCATTATTACATTAATTTTTATTTATGTTTTGGTGCAAGAGATGGAACCCAGGGCTTTGTGCATGATAAACACATACTCTTAAGCCACACCCATGACTTCTCATTCAACTATCAAAAATTTTTCTTATTGATTTATTTTTATTTTATATGTATGAGTATTGGTCTGCATGCATGTAGGTGTACCACATGTGTGCCTGGTACATCTCCAGGCCAGAAGAAGGCATTGGATCCATGGGAACTGGACTTACATAGATGTTTGTAAGCTACAACATGGGTGCTATGAACTGAACTCAGGTTGTCTGCAATAGGAGCCATGTTTTTTCTTTTTCTTTTTTTTTTTTTTTTTTTTTTTGGTTTTTCGAGACAGGGTTTTTCTGTGTAGCTTTGGAGCCTATCCTGGCACTCACTCTAGAGACCAGGCTGGCCTCAAACTCACAGAGATCTGCCTTCCTCTGCCTCCCAAGTACTGGGATTAAAGTCATGCACCACTAAGTGTTCTTAAGTGATATGCCATCTATCTCTCCAGCTGCCAAAGTCAACTTTTAAGCTGAAAACATAGGATTAAATTTTATCTCACTGGTTTTACACTTGATTTAGATATTAAGTACTTGAAAGCTACCAAATAGCCTCTTTGGCTAAACCAAATCATGTTTGTTCATTCAGCTATCATGTTTTGCTGTGAGCATGCATTGTACTCAAAATGCATGACCATGTTGTCTCTACACATCCATAATTTTATTTTAACACTATCATTATGTAAGGTATGTTTCAATTGTAATTATAACATATTTCATATCAACATATCCATTTTTGGTGTTCATGGGGAGAGCATAATGTAGTGAATTTTATCAAAATATAGCATCTGAGGAACAGAACAGAGGGTAATTGTGTCATTCTCTATTCATCATAATTAAGTTGGATGAAGTTAGCATACTAGCATTAAGACAAAAAATAAACCAACCACACACTGAGGCACCATGGCTTCCTCTCACTCATCACTTTCACATTTGAGATTACATACTTAATATATTTTATTAATAAATCCTGAAACGGGACAATAGATAATTGACAAGACACAGATAGGAAAGTTGATCTACCGAAGTGAAATGTCGGGTTTTGATTTGTGATTCAGAGATTTGCCAGCTTAATAACACCTGGAACCACTGCTTTCTGGAAGAGATAAATCTGAGTGCCCAATATGTTGTTTCACTAGCCTCCCATGGGCACATGCTTACTGCCTACATTGTGCTTGCTGTTTCTTGATAACTAGTTAAGAAGTGGAACAGAAAACGGTGTCACAAACCCAGTAACTTGATTTGAAATGATCGGTATTCCCTCACCTGGCACTACTCAAAGCCTCCCCCAAAACTTCCTTGGATTTGTTTAACATTGGGAGGCAATCATGGCCTCTGGTAAATGTGATTATTATTTCAGTGAGGACTAGATATGGAGTTAAAGATATAGGTGCTTGACCTAGTGGGACATGCTTACAGACCCAGTTCTATGCACCAGGGATGGCAAGATGGTAAGTTCAGAAAAAGCATGGACGACACAGTGAGACACTGTCTTAAAAGAGTGAAAGTATTAAACACAGCTGACATCCCTCTTTTGCTAATCATGTGAGTTTGGATACTCACCTGAATATCTAGGATTCATGATTCCTACCATTAAATGATAATTTAGTTCTATTCTTAGAAGACTTAAGACATGTATAATGATTCATGGAGACACTTATTTCAATGCCCTTAACACAAAGCATGTCATTGATAGAGTTGGTCTTACTCTGGAATTTTGTGGCCTTACTGCATTATCCCACAACTCATCCCTGCTACGTTTATGGACTGGGATTGGGATGCCATTTTCCTTGATATCTGATTTTAAGTATCACTCTGACAGTACCAGGCTGCCAGAGACAGGGCTGTTCTGTGAAATAGTTCCTTGTTTGGCGGGAGAATATGAGTATAGAGGCAAAGTAGAATCAAGGAGATGCAACCATCACTCCTCCTCAACTGAAGAACTGGATAAAATAGGCAGGCCTCAGAATGAGAATAAAGCCAAGGGCAAAATGTTTGATATTATTCTTTAGTAACTGAGCAGCAACCAATCAGATAGTTTGGATGTGTTTTCATTGTATTGGCAATATAACCTTAGATGTTATAATGTCTATAAGCCTGGGTTTATACCTAAAATAAAATAACTATATTAGGACCTGTCGAATACTGTTACTATGAAAAATAAAGAGTACACATGGCTTTGCATGTACTAAACACTTAGTAAATGTTCCTAATGTGATTCCATCCACCACTAGAATTTTCTCTGAGTAGGTGAACACATATAAAATCCTTCCCTTCTAAAATTGTGCACAGTCATTAGATAGATACACTACCTTTATAAATCTGCAATAACTGAGAAATCCATTACCTATGCCACATTCAGAGCCAGGGCTTGAGCTGCACCAGTGCCAACATCACTATCACTCTCACCATCATTATCCTCCTCTCACCATCCTTCTAACCACCCTTAGAGCTTCCTTCCTGTTAGATGGCCACCTAATCTATATGTTTCATATCAGTTTGTTCTCCCATTTGTGTAGAGGAAATTGTTATTTTATGCAGATAAAGATACAGAGGTATTAAGATAAGCAACATGAGTCACTGTAAGACAGATAGAGATAGGGTGTTCCAACTCCTGCCTCTATGATCTCAAGAGGCTGTCACTCTTGTATTGCACCTTTTAGGAAGTGAGTTTTTCATCCCCTCCCATAGGGCTAGAGAAGATACTAGTGCCTGTATCTTTCTTGTGTGATGCTAGTTCCAATACCAGGAGGTGAAGGGAACCACTTCCAAGAGTGAAAAGGCCCTATTCTCTTCATTCTTTTCCTCTACCAAGTAACCGTTATTCTTCCTCTGTCTTTAAAGTCCCTCATGTTTATTTGGCACTTAACCTTGATCTTTTAGAATTTTTGCATTCCAGGCACTGACTCATCCACTCTATTTAAAGTTAATTTATCTGAGGTCAAGTGTGGAGTCTTATTCTTCCTAAGTACAATCATCTCTGGTGGCATCTGACTCCATACTTTTCATCTTGCAGGGCTTCTGCAAACGTTTATTTGAGTTTTCTTGAACTGTGCTCATCAAGAGCACACAGAAAGTTTGACAGAAAGCACTTTTGCAGAAAGGAAGCATTCTAAATTAATTCATAGATTTAGAAAAACAAAACAGGTCTGTTAAAGAGATCCTGATTCTTGGGTCATTGTTGTATTCTTTTACGTTGAGTATGCCTAATTTAAATATATGAAATCTAAAAATGTTCCAAAATATGAAACTTTTTAATATGCGTGTGTGTTTATGCATATAAAATGTGCTTGTGTGTGAGTATGTGTATTAGTGTATGACATGGCTTGCATATACTATGATGCACATGTGTACATATTGAGGGCAAACTTGGGTGCAGCTATTTACTAGTACATTGTTTGAGGCAAGGTCTCTTCTCTTTATTGTTTCAACTACACTACACTAGCTGACCAGCAAGTTTATAGGGATTCTCCAGGCCTTCCTCCCATCTTTACATAGGAACTCTGGGATTGTAGAAGTACACAATTGTGTCAGGCTTTCACTTGGGTTCTGAAGGTTTGAATTCAACTCCTCATGCCTGCACTGCAAGGTTTTTACTCACTGATGTATCTCTCCAACCTAAAGCCTGAAATGTTCTGAGTGCCAATATCTTACCACGAGTGGAAATTTCTCTCCGCCCTCCTGTGACTGGTCATAGTCAGATTGTTAACAAATTCAAGTACTCTGTAAGTTATTCATAAGTTGCACAAGAAACATAAGTGAATTCCATGCTTAGACTTGAGCCCGCTCAGCCAAATAAGTCATTGTGTATATGGAAACATTATAAAATTGAAAATATGAAATGATTCATAAGTGTTTCAGATGGGGGATTTTTACCATGAATAACTTCTTGTTATATGGGAACCTTCTACTGATTAACCTGAGTATTCTCTATCAATCCTATAAGCACTCACCTATTTATAGCTTAGCTCATTGCCTAAGTCATTGACTATTAGAGATAAAAATTAATTTTCTGGAAAAGTAGCATGATGAACTACAGTTGTTTCTCATCTTCTTTCCTTCAGTCTGCTTTTATTTATTCATTTAAAATGGTAACTTTTTATGTGTTTACTTATTTTGTAAGTATGTCCACATGTCATATATGATAGACATGTGTGTGTGTGTGTGTGTGTGTGTGTGTGTGTGTGTATGTATGTATGTATGTATGTATGTATGTGAAGGTCAGAGGATAACTTTTAAGGAATAATTTCTCTTCTTCTACCATATTGGTCCTAAGGATCAAACTCAGATTGTCAGACATCAGACTTGATGGAAATTTTCTTTACCCACTGAGCCATCTTAAGGTCACAGACACACACACACACACACACACACACACACACACACACACACACACACACACACACTTGTTAATTAGTTAGCAATTATGTATTCTAATGTGTGTGTGCATGTGCCATATAACTGCAGGAGCTGTAGAGATCAGAAGGTGTTGGACTGCCTGGAATTGTAAAACAGGACTTTATGAGTTATGTGATATGTATGCTATAAACTAAAATTGGGGCTTCTGGAAGAGCAGCAAACATAGGTGAACTATGAGACATCTCCTTAGCCCTAAATTTATTTATTTTTGATACATAATCTCAGTATTATAACCCTGGATGTCCTGGAACCATTGGCAATTTCCCTGCCTCTGTTTTGCTTTCTAAGTGCTAGATCAGAGGTTTGTATTACCACAATAGGTTCTCCCATTATTTTTCAAGTGCAGAGAGAGAGGGGGAGATCATAGAATGGAGAAAAATATTAACACATGATGCAATGGAGTCTTCTGGGTTGGAGTCAGTGCCCTAGGCATTTGCTGTTTTGAATATCTGTAACATATTACTATCTGCTACTGTCCATGAGTACTTGTTAGATACAAGGTCTTTGACAGACTTCTGTGACTGGAATTTGTCACTTAATTGCCTGACATCTAAAGAAAACTGTGCTAGTGTGATGTCTGAATCTGTGCATATGGGACAGCCTCTCAAGTTAATGCATGATAGAGATAAACTTTGAACTTAGGTCTCTGTGATCAACAAATCAGAAGTTCTTCCTGAATCTAAAATTGTATGACTCCATACAAGTGGATTAAATATCTTATATATGTTCTGCAGCACTTTTAATAATTTAGTCTGATTGCAAGTTTATAGGAAGTGAAAAGACATCTATCCTAATGAATATTGTTGTCTTCAGATATGGATAAGGTCTATTTTATAGCAGCACTTCATTCCTTCATGATTTATTGACATAAAATGCACAAAGGCTCTCTAATGGCAATTGGCATAGTTACCAATCTGATCACAGGAGATGGCCAGTTCAGGCTAGGTATCCACTATTGCTAGGTCTTGGGAACCTATTCCTCATCCTGGATTGCCTTAATCAGCCTTAATATAATGAGAGGTGCTTAGTACTACCACAACTTGATACACTACAATTTGTTAATACCCATGGGAGGGTTGCCCCTCTCTGAACAGAAGAAGAGGAGGGGTGGATGAAGGGAGGCTGAGGAGATGTTGGGGGAAGCAATGGGAGGAAGCGGGGGCATGGAACCATGATGAAGATGTAAAATTAATTAATTGATTATTTTTTATTATTTATCATTTTAATTAGAAAATCTTATTTTACATGCCAATCCAAGTTCCTTCTCACTTCTGTCTTCCAACTCCACCCACCATCTCCCCATCTCACCTCATCCAGTCCTCAGAGAGGGTGAGACCTCCCATCAGAATCATCAAAGTCTACCACATCATTTGGGGCAGGACTGAGGTAAACCCCCCACCCCCCACCCCACCCCCCACCCCCTACCCCTGCTGCACCTAGGCTGAGCAAGATATCCCTCGGTAGGGAATGGGCTCCAAAAAGCCAGAGAATGCATTAAAGAATTGATGAACAAAAAGTGATACGTATGCACAATGGAAACTCAGCAGAAAAATAAAAAAAAAAAACACGGCATCTTGAAATTCACAGGCAAATGGATGGAACTAGAAAAAGCCATCCTGAGTAAGGTAACCCAGACACAGAAAGACAAACATGATATGTACTCACTCATAAGTGAATATTAGACATAGAGCCAAGGATAACTATCCTACATTCCACAACCCCAGAGAAGCTAGGAGACAAGGAGGACCTTAAGAGAGGCATACATGGACCCCCTGGTAGGGGAAACCTACAAGATCTCCTGAGTAAATTAAAAACTTGTAGGGAGGGGAGAGGGAAGTAGGGAAGAAAGGAAGGGAAAAGAGGAAAAAGGAGGAGAACATGAGGGATCAGGAAGGTCCATTGGGGGAAGTACAAAGAAGGAGAGTAAGGAAATTAAAAAAAAAAGTGCAAAGGTATTTTAGTACACTAGAACAGTGTGGTGAACTACCCTCTTCAACCTGATTCTCCCTCACCAGTCATGGGGCTCTTTGGCAGATTTACCTGTTCTATGGGGGTAGGGCTTGGTCCTGGGAGCCTAGCTTGTCTCATACTGATCCCACTAAGATGCACTCATAAGCACAGGATGCTATCTATACTTTCTCAGGAGACTTGGGTTCTAGGATTTTGGGGTGGATTACTTATCAAATGAACATGGTTTGAGCCTGAGAAGAAGGTGTATTCCTGGGTTCATTGATCTTACATATGAAGGGACACCAAGTATCATCAGTCTGCATCTACCAGCCGTTGCCCACTACTGTTTTTAACAGTGCACACAATGCCTCTCATCTCCACTGTGGTTAAGCACCTGTCAATGGCCTGGTGGCCTAAGTGCCCCTAGTAACTACCTTATTGGAAAAATCAGTTTTTTTCTTTCTTTCTTCAAGTATGCTTCTTGAGAACCCTGCAAGATAGACTTGATACTTCATTATTGAAAGAGTAGAAAACTATACTTTTTTACAATTCATGGGAACTGCAGGCCACAGGACAATTTTTTTTTCCAATGAAAATAAGAATGTTTACATGAACACACTATTTCCAGTTAGGAATATTCCTTTGTCTTCTCCTAAGAGATAGCAAATATAACCATGAGTAGCTACAGACAGCTACATATATTTGGAGAAATAATTATGTTTAATCCAGTAGCCTGATTTTTTAAGTTTGTGGTTATATTTGAAGGAAACATTTCTTCCAAATTCTACAACAGAGTTGCATTTATTTAAGACCAATATTGACTGTTCGAAGTGTCTTCAAGCTGTTTAATCTTTAATAGTTTCAGAAGGATATGATTACAAACTTATCCAAAACTCACTTGAAATTTTAATTATTTAGAATTATTTTGTACTTATTTACATTTGCCAATTTTGAAAGGTAAATATTTAATTGTATTTGTTTCTCTCTTTCTGACTGAAGATAGCAAACACTGACTGAGAAACATGCCATTAAAATTAAATATGCATTATTTGAAATGACCAGAACTTGATAAATGGCAAAAATATTCATGTATTTAAACTTCCGAAGCAGCTTTTTCATGAGCATAGAGTTTCTCTCCATGAAGTAATTCATCTAACAGATCTGCTGAGTCTTTGGGAGAAGGTAGCTTAGTGAGATGTTGTTATTCTCTGTCTGGGACTATACTCTGCTAGAGATTCTAGATGTGGATACAAAAAGTGACAGTAATTCCAATCACAGTGACAAATCCTCTCTGACAAGGAAGAAAACAGACCAGGAAATCATTTATTAGAAATGTCAGAGATGAGGCTGCGAAGATAAAGTGCTTACCACACAATCATGGGGATGTTAGTTGAGATCCGCAGATCCCAAGCACCCGCTCCCCATCTAAAGTGCCAGGCACAGGTTTGAACATCTGGACTTCTGCTACTGGGGAAGAAGAGGCAGGCAGATTCAGAAGACTCATTGGTCATCCAGGTTAGACTAATTGGAGAGCTTCCACTTTCAGTGAGAAATACTATCCCCAAGGTAACTTAGAGTAGCCAAGGGAGATATCTGGGACTGAGATCTGGCCTCCATAAACATGGGATGCTCATGTACACACTCATGTGAACATACACATGCACTTATGGAAAAAACAATTGTTTTTACTCCCAGAAATTCTCTGACTTTAATATACTATAAAATTACTTGCCAAGCATGTCTTTTCAGCAAGTTCCACTACCTTTTCTCCAGTTGGACAGATAAACACAGTATGCTTCTTGATTATTTTGAGGAGATTTTCACATTGTTATCTCAGTTCATACAGGCTGTCCAACTTTAGGCTGAATCCAATGCATGTAAGATTCTTGTTAAAACTGAGTGTTGGGCTCTACCCCCAGAGGTGTGGGTACACTAGTTTTGTATTTCTCAGAAACATATAGATGTTATTGAACCAGTTATCACATTTTGAAAAAACAGCAGTTGGCAGAAAATTTCCTCAGTGGAAGATTAAGGGGCTTATGAAAAAGGTGTTCACACAGAACCTCAGGAGAATGAAGGACCTTTAGACCAGTCACTGAAAAGTCACAGTAACAGTTATAACTTATTATTCATTAAGATTATAGCATTGCCTCCCACACTAACCCACTTAAAGTTATAAATACTTTGCATAGGGTTCTTTACTGTCCCTAACTGATGGGGTGTCCAGAGTTGATCACTAATTTGCCTAAGACATACAACTAGGAAGTGGCAGATTAAGAACTCAAATGTAGTAATTCTGATTACCAAGTCCATTTTCAGTATTATTTTTAATTGATGAATGATAATTGCATTGCATTCATAGAGGATAATGCATTGATATCATGTGGCTAGTTAAAGCAGGCTAATTAGTGGATCTATGACCTCACTTCACCCTTTGTGGGGACACTTTTGAAATTCAGTCTCTTAGTTATTCTGTTTTAGAGTCTTTTGCTACTCTGATCCATTTTGCTTTACTTTGCTTTACTATGTTTAACTATTCTCTGTATAACCCAAATATCCATTTGGGTTTCAGACCCCTAAATAAAGTTAGAAGTATAAATGAACATAAAAATACTAATGTTTAAAAAGTTTTATGAAGAGAATTTTTGCTTCTAGAGGAACAGGCCTCCTCTCACACTCAATCCAAGCCTTTTGAACTAAGGATTTAAAAGAGGAATAGAAACCTGTGTTTCTGGTAGGGAATGCGGTGTTGCTACTCCGTTTCCATTTGTAGTGAGTTTGCCTTAAACTGGAAGCAGAATACAAATGACTCTCATTACTTCCTTTGGTGATTAAGTTTAGAGAGAGTCTCTCTTGTATTAGTTCAGCTACTGAAAGAACTGGATCACTCTGTCCTATCTCCATCCTTCCTTATGTGACTGCCACTGTACTGTCCCCGTAACTGGGAGACAACTTGGAATCTCTGATCAGCCATGATCATTAACTGCTTCAGAAAGAAAGGGAAAAAGGTAGAATAAAAGCAAGCTATAAGTTAAAGAGTCAGTTGTCTGCCTCAAATCATCATCATTCCTCCAGTTTCAGCCCCGCTAGTCATAGTAGGGTCTGGCTGTGTAGGGCTTGAGAATATATGGAGGCTGCTAATTCCAGGGTGTGTGAACAAGGGATATATGAGTTAATAAAGACAGCTTGCTCATACTGTCTCCCCAGGATTGTTCCCAGTCATCCGAAGAAAATCCCACTGAACTGTTTTAAGTCATATATTTAACTGTAAAGAATGGTGGGAAAATCCTTATCAGTAAATAGCCTCTTAGGAAGGATACAATCATATAATTATACAACTCCCTAGGGAACCTCTTTCTTCTAAAAGAAAAATATTCAAGGTTAAGGGCAGTTTGTTCTTAATTTAGCAACTTGCAGTTGATTATCCTGGAATGACAGGATGTTCTCTGCAGATGTTCTGTCAGGATTAAGAAAGTTCTAGAAGTTAACAAAAGATTTTTAGTATTCATACATAAACCATGTGAACCTTTCAGAAATAATATGAATTTGGAGTCCAAAAAAAAAACAAAAAACAAAAACAAAAACACAAGACTGTTACCATATCTTTCCCTTTCCACAGTTTTCACAAATTTCACTCTCTGGAGTACTGTTTGCTTTCACCTGACTCTTTTTGTTTGACTTCTTTATTAGTAAGAATTCTTCAGGATTCCACCTCTCATTCCATTCTCTGCCAGAAGATTTCTCTGGTTCTATAATACCTGGTCTTACCTCCTATTTGAAGTCATTTCTCAAACTAGATAAATCCATCGTGGTCCCAGGCCTTCAACCACAGCACTCAGCAGAATTGTAACCCTAGCACTTAGGAGGCTGACAAGTTCAAAAACTGAGCAGTTTTCACAGTGAAATTATTCCGGAATAAATAAAAACTAAATCATACTTAAGAAATAGTGCACCACATTTTCTCTAGAAGCTTAAGAATTTCCCTCTTGGGGGGAAAATGAAGATAAAAATCACCCTAAAATTCAAAGCAACCCATGAATTGGTTCATAAAATTAATATATATATATATATATATATATGTATGTATATATATACATATACATATATATATATATATATATATATATATATATATAATTAGTGGAAGATAGTTGAATTGATTTCATCTGGGCACTTTTTCAAATAAACAATGTAAGTTCTAAAGAATGGAATAAATAAGAAACACTATAGTGATGACCCTTAAGTGTCAGTGCTATGGCACATTAATAGTATTTAATGTAAACTTTGTTGGTCAATTGTCTGCAGAGTGCCTACGGAGTCTGGTGTCTTCATGATGTGCATCTAAGTTTGTCTCAGAAGGGAAAGAATCCCAGGAATGAGCATCTGCTCAGGCTGTTTTTTGGGGGAGGGTGAATAATTAGTCACATGATAACTATCTAATACAAATGGGGATGTTATACTTGGTGCTGGAACTGTCTCTATGATATATGGTTCACAGTTAGTCAACCTTATAACAGAGAGATGTAAGCCTCAGACAGTGGAGTAACTGTGTGTGTGTGTGTGTGTGTGTGTGTGTGTGTGTGTGTGTGTGTGTGTGTGTGTGTGTGTGCGCGTGTGTTCATAATAAAACAGTATACCCTTATTCTTTCATGCTTATGAAATGCCATTGATCCAACTGCCTGTCATTCCAGTCTTTCTGAGGTCACAGTGATTACTATTTTTTCCTTCAGTTGTCACACACCTGTGTCAGGGTCACTGGGATGAAAGTTTCAAAGAAATTATTGGAAGTCTCTATTCATGTGGGGAAGGGTTCAGGACACTCAGACACCAACTCTTTTGCTCTGTGCAAGATTTACCAATTGGAAATAATGAATTTATGGGAAATACATTTTAAATAGTGCAAGAAAAACACTAAATTTTCATTTGTACCAATAGCTAGAGACAAGTTGCTCAATAATTAGAAATAATTTCACCAATAGCTTGAGCCAGAATACACAATGTTTGAAGAATTAAGAAATCTTCCTGTTCAAAATATTCATCTTTAAAATTATAAAACTAACAAACTCTCAGTTGAAAGTCTAAAATCTAAAAGTGATAATTTTATAAATAAAACAAGTCAAAGTAACACAAAATTCCACTGTCGCAAAATGGACTTGGTGATGACCAGCACCAGGGAGGCAGAAGAAGACAGATGTCTGTGAGGTTGAATCCAGCCTAGTCCACAGAGCCAGGCTCCAAAAAGCTACACAGAGAAATCCTGTCTCAAAAACAAACAAACAAACAAAATGATCACTGTAGGTTTTCAGACTTTTTAGCTACACAAATACTACATAAATATATGGAATCATTAATTGCATTAATTGTTAGGTCAAACTAATGAACTATTAGGTAACTGTTGTCACTAAATAATGTAGTATGAGTGGCCCTTCATGACACATAGTAAAACCCCACACAATCAGCCTTTACTTGTTCAGTATCAGGTTTGGTAAATCACACTCTTGCCAATACTGCCCTGACAGGCGTGGTCAGGTACACCTTTAGCCAGCCCTTAGGAGGCATGTTTACGGTGACTCCCTACAATTTTCGACTCATTTCATTGATGCCATGTCACTATGATACACTTAGTTGTATTTCTTTGGATAATAAATATGGAACATGGTGCCATAAGCTTGTAAAATTAGCATTTTGGAGGTGGAGGCAGGAGGATTAGGGATTCAGGGCATCTTCTTTTACTTTATTGCAATTCTGAGGCCTTGTCTTAAATTTTTGCAAGGCTGGCTACATTTCCTATTTTGTTCATGTCTTTTTTTGATTTAATGGCCTTTATCCATGTTCTTCAATAGCTTACAAGTTTTAATCTATTAACATATTCATATTGTATCATATTGCTAATAATCATTGTCTGTGTTCTCTAAATTTACCAATTATAATTTTTATACTGTGCACTTATTTTTATATATTTCAGCTCATTCCAAAGCATTAATGAGCACAGATAGAAGAAAATTGTCAATCATTCTCTCATATTTTATAATCATTTATTGCCTTTAGGGGAGCATACAAATATAATTTTCTTATTTTGTGATGCTGAAGAAAGAATATATCCACTCTTGATGAATGAACTAAATGTGTTTTTGTTAATTTTTTACATTTTAATCAAAGTTCTCCCTCTATCCTCTCCTTCTGCTCTCCCTACTCTCCCTCAGCTCCCATCTGCTCCCCAGAGAGGGTAAGGCCTCCTGTACTAAATCTACTGTTTGTCCCATCGTCTCCTTGAGGCAAGACCAAGGCACCTATCCACCCTCCACACCCCTGTGTTTAGGCTGGGCAAGATATCTCTGCATATAGAATGGATTCCACTAAGTCAGTTTGTGTATTAGAGTTAAATCTTGGACCCAATGACAGTGACTTTATATATTTTCCCAATCACACCATTGTCACCTCTATTAAGCGAGTCTAGTTTGGTCTTATGCAGGTTCCCTGTTTGTCAGACCTGAGTCAGTGACCTCTCACTAGATCAGGTCAGCTGATTCTGTGGGTTTTGCCATCAGGGTCTTGACTACTTTATCCGTATTATCACTATTCACTCACTTGAACTGTACTCCAGGAGCTTGGCCAATTGATTAGTTGTGAATTTCTGCATCTGCTTCCATCTGTTTCTGGAAGAGGGTTCTAGCTTCCCTGCAGTTGTGGATTGTAGGCTGCGTATCTTTTGCTTTATGTCCAGTATCCACTTATGAGTAGTACATACTATACTTGTCTTTCTGGTTGGATTACCTCACTCAGGATGTTTTTTCTAAATCTGTCTTTTTGTCTGTGAATTTTAGGATGTCATTGTTTCTTACTGCTGAGTAGTACTGCATTGTCTAAATATAGCACATTTTCTTTATCCATTCTTCAATTGAGGGACATCTGGTTTTATTCCAAGATCTGGTTATTATGAATAATGTTTCTATGAACATACTTGATCAAATGTCCTTGTGGTGTGAATGTGCCTCCTTTGGGTATATGCCTAATAGTGGTATTGCAAGGTCTTGAGGTAGGTTGATCCCTAATTATCTGAGAAATTGTCATACTGATTTCCACAGCAGCTGGCCAGGTTTGCACTCCCACCAGCAAGAGTTGATTGTTCCTTTTTCACCATGTCCTCTCCAGCATAAGCTGTCATTAGTGTTTTTGATCTTAGCCATTCTGATCAGTGTAAGATAGAATATTAGAGTTGTTTGATTTGCATTTCCCTGATGACTAAGGATGTTGAGCATTTCCTTAAGTGTCTTTCTGCCATTTGAGATTGTTCTGTTGAGAATTCTCTGTTTAGATCTGTACCCCATTTTGTATTTATATTATTTGGTAGTGTGATGTCTAGTTTCTTGAGTTCTTTGCATATTTTGGAGATCAGCCTTCTGTCAGATGTGGGGTTGGTGAAGATCTTTTCCCACTCTGTAGGGAGCCATTTTGTCTTGTTGACCATGTTCTTTGCTTTACAGAAGCTTCTCTGTTTCAAGAGGTCCCATTTATTGTTTCTCACAGTGTCTGTGTTACTGGGGTTTTATTTAGGAAGTGGCCTCCTTTGCCTATGCATTCTAATACATTTCCCACTTTATCTTCTAGGAGGTAGTGAGAATTGATTTATATTGAGGTCTCTAATCCATTTGAACTTGAGTTTTGTACATGGCAATAGATATGGATCTAATTTTCTACATGTTTACAGCCAGCTGTAACAGCACCATTTGTTGAATATGTTTTCTTGTTTCCTTTTTATATTTTTAATTTCTTTATCAAAAAGTAGATGTCCATAGGTGTGCAAGTTGATATTGGTGTTTTATATTCTATTCCATTGGTTCATCTGTCTTTTTTTATGCCAATACCAAGCTGAAAAAAAAACTAAATGTTTCTTAAAGGAAGATGTGGTAGTCAAACTGAAGGAATTGATACTAGGGACATAGCTCAGTGATCAGTGATGGAGTGTGCTTCTGGGTTTAATACTTATCAGCACACATACACTCCATACCACACTACATCATAACATGCCATGCTACACCATGCCATGCCACACCATGCCATGCCTTGCTATGTCATGCCACACCACACAACACTACACTGTCTGTGCTTATCTTGCTTCTGAAGGTACAAGTTTGGGTTGCATATGAGGTCTCAAATTAGGAGATGTTAATATTAACAAGAGCAGACTAAGCCAAACAGCATGAAGCAAGTAGGAGGAGCAAAAGGAGAAAGGACTACCAACTCTTTACTTCTAATTGAATTCTAGATGCAATCATTTGTTTTCAGGTAGGGTGAGTTGCTTGATAGGTCCATGAAATTGTTTGCAGTCTTCTCGCCAGGTAAGGAGAAACTATTATGTGTAGCACAGGTGCTTAGCCCACAGATGTGGGAGCGGGAGCTAATCTGTGCCCTTCAAAGTCAGTGAGTGACAGAATGCCAATATATGTTGTATTGATGATAATATCCACACAGTGACATTTTGTCCTTTAAATGCCCCAACATGTTTCTGCAGTGTGCCATCCATTGGTAAATGGGCAAGGTCACTTGACAGATCTATTTGGCACAATGGATGAATCTGACAGTCACCTTTTGAAAAATTGAAATTGTATCCATTTGTCAAGAACACTGGCCACTTGTTCTGTTTTATTCCTCCAGGTAGAAAGAGATGATATTGCAAGTAGCAAGATGTTATCCCTTCTGGCCGCTGGAAGTATTTTATCACATAGCCAGCTCTGTGTCAACACAATATTAAAGCTTTTTTGCATGTTCAGCAAATCAAAGGAAGTATCTTTTCTCTTTTGTTCCATTGTACCATATAGGCAAATAAATTATAAAATTCTAACAATATATTAGCCAATACATTCATTATACAGTATATAATATAGTCATTAGTGAAATTAAATCAGTATTATATACAGTTAAGGCATGTTGAAACATGAGTGAGGATGTTTGTGGATTCTAACAATACACTAGATATTCATTGTTACTTCCATAATTAGGTGTACATGGAGTGAATTACTTTCCTCTGTGGTCCACATAGCTGAGAACCAATGTGAACACTGAATATCACACCCAGGAAGACGAACAGCTTTGGATGCCCTCTCCAAATGAGTGACATTTATTATTTTATGTTATATTATAGAGGAAGTGGGTGGGAGATATTCAACTCCCTGAGACTTTAGGTAAGAAGCTAAGATTCTTCACCTACTGCTATGCTAATCCTATAGCTGCCAATGGGGGCATGAAGTTATGACAAGAAAAACCTCTACCTCACACTCCCATAGAAATAATTCTATCACACACGCGCGTGCGCGCATGCGCGCACGCACACACACGCACATACACACACACACACAAACACACACATACACACACAAACACACACCTATTACAAAATGATGCAACTTGAAATTACTGTAGAGAGCATAAGTGTTTCATGAAAAATAAATATCCTTGATTTGTTTTTAGGAGTATGGGAAACAAGAATCCCTGGTCAAATCAAGATTATAAACTCTATCCTAATGTTAAATATAAAGTACCTACATTATATTATAACATTAAAATGAGTTTATGGTTATAATGAGCACTGCTGATTTAATGTTTCTAACAAAATATTTTGTAATAACGACACATAGTCAATCATAATATATTCAAAAGTGAGAAATTTTCAAGTTTTAATGAAGCAGCATTGATAACTAAGAATAGCATATATTTATAACATGCAACATGGTTATATATGCTATCAAATTATTAGCACAATTAAATTACTTAGCACATCCATCACCACCCATGGTTAACATTGCATGTGTTTATATGCATGTATGTGTTTGCATAGTGAGGACACTTATGATCTACTTTTTAAAAACAGATTTCCAGTAAGCAATATAACACTACAGTGATGGTATGGTATTTGTTAGTTTGACACTACACAGTTAAGGATAAGACTTCAGGTCTTTGGTGAGATAATCCTTCCTTACTTAAAACTGAAGGGATTTTGATTTATAGTTTAGACTTTATACTTCCTAGGCTTTTTTTCATTAAAGCAGTATAGCTATAGTATGATATTGTGAAATGTATGTTGAAGCAACAGATGCTCAGCTGAGATAATAAATATAACAGTACCATATAAACATTTATCACCATTTTCCCTATGGATCTTTGCAGTTGTTTAAGTATTCAGTGGCAACAGTAATAATAGTGATAAACACTTTGATGAACTCTTTGGAGTGTGCCAAGCACTTTACACAAACTATCTCATTTAATCAGCACAACAATGTTAGTCTGCTGATATTATCATCCCCATTATTTTCCTTTGGAGAAAATGGAATAGCTCTTTCAAGACACAAACTCAGTTGTGAATCACTGCAAACATATGTTTTAAACTATACAAGTCCTATAATACCACTTCTGAGCTTGGTTGTTATTCTTTTTAACTTCTGAGCCTCTATTTGAAATTACATGCTTGGGAAAATTTTAACTTTGTGAGTCTTCTCTTCACAAAAGTTGAAGATGTCACATGTATCACTAAGATAGTAATTGACACCATTGACCTGTTTCCACCTGTGTTTCTCTTAGTCTTTGAGATAGAAATACATTAAATGAGCAGCATGATTATGGGTGGACAGTATTAGGAGTTCTCTGTGCATCAGCATTGCAGTGGTAAGTATATCAACAATAGTGTCCTTTTCTTCCTGGGTCTGTGGGGCAAGCAGGACATTACACTTTTTACTTTGGTATGGCTGTGTATTAAGTATGGACTTCCAGTTCTTTGGTCTTCACCTAGATAAATGAGGCTTAGATGATAACCTTGAAAAATTTTCCTTTCTCCTCCTAATGGCCATGCCAGTTTCCTGTCTCTCCCGAATAAGAATGTTCTTTATCTACTCAGTGACCCAACTAAGCAGCCAGGTGTAACATATTCCTATTCAGGGACAAATGACAGAAATATTCCTGGAAAATATAAAAGGAAGAAGAAGAAGAAGAAGAAGAAGAAGAAGAAGAAGAAGAAGAAGAAGAAGAAGAAGAAGAAGAAGAAGAAGAAGAAGAAAGCTAAAGACAGTTTTGTTTGTACTATATCACTACTCTCCAGCCAGTATATTCTGTTTCACACCCAACATCCTAAGCATCTCTTACACTTATACTATCACAACAGCTGAGACAACCCTCACAGGCAACTCAGGAGTCATTTGAGCTGTGCCAAAGGTTTTCTTGGAACATGAAAGCCCTTACTCAATGTCTTTCTTATTTGAAATTATTTTCACATCCCTCCTCAGGGAGCAGCTTTTACTGTGTACTACAAGACTGTATTAACCAAAATGTAGATTGGCAAAAGTAAAAGATGCCAGAATTAGGTAGAAAGAAAGCATAATAACTTGTAATTTCAGTTATCTGGATGGCATTCAGAACAAACATGTAGCATGATTCTTGAAGAGAAAGGTGTGCATGGCTCAGGGAATGTACTCCTGTGTCTTTCATCTGCTGTGATTGTAATAGTGGTGGTGCTGGTTATGATGCTATTGGTGATGTTATAGTGATATTGGTGGTTATGTTGCTGATAATGATCAATAAAAATTATGGATTTTTTTCCTAGATGAAAGGCACATAGATGTAGTAACCATTTATCATTTCTAAAATTTGATGAAATGGCAAAAAATATTATTCCACTTATCTGCCTCTTAAAAAACACTAAGAAATTTACCTTAGATTACAAATGGGTTGTGTACAGCAAACCATTATATCTGAATACCAGATCTATATAATTCTATTATACTATCATAACCATTTAATCGTAGACAGAGCGACAGAACAAACCAAACCATGACACATTTAAACAGTGCACAGATGTTATTGAAGAACAGTTGTGTGGAACTAAACTAAAGTATCTTTCTAGTCAATGGAAACCCAAAGAGAAATGTCTCTGAAACATACTGTCCTCTTGAATTCCACTCTTGTGTTTTAGGTTGGTAGTAAGGATGACTACTGCATAACTTTCTAACTAGAATCTAATCTGGTCTTTAACTCATCTCTTGTGTAACGTTTAGTCTCATTGAGGAAGTTGCCTTTGTTCTTTTCAAGAGACATAAACTGAGTATGCAAATATATCTACCATATTATATATGTATAAGGTTTGGAAAAGAATAATAGAAAAAAAGGAAAACACAAATTATTTCCTCCACAGAGGAACCCAGACATCATCTTTCCTGCTTTTGTATTGATTCACTTATATTTACTAACTCACCATGCTATGCATTTGAAATACAGTAATTTCAATGGATAAAGAGTTGTACGTCAGGTCATTGTTTCTACTATGCTATTTGAATAATAATTAATAATAATAATTTCAGACAACTGAAAAACTCATTGGACTTTTTATTTCCAAACACTGAAGAACCTATACCATGTTTTCTATGGATAGGAAGAGGGGATAGCCTTATATCGCCCCGTAAGTTATTATATTAAGACATCTTTTTCTTTAGGGACATATGAGTAACTTCTATGAAGATCCATGACAATCTTGAGGGAATGCCTCCAAAGGACTATGGGAAATATTTGCATAAGAGTAAAACTAACAGACACACACTTGTGCACATGTGCATGCATAGACACATGCAGGTATCCACAGATGCCCATAAACATATGTGATTAAATGATACCTATCTATAATCTGTGTATGAGAGACATGTTCTTGTGTTTTCCAAGCTAGATTCAAACTCAATGTAGTTGAAGATTTTCTTCAATTTCTAGTCCTCCTCTTCCCATCTCTTCAGAATGTTAGGATAACAAGCATGCGCCACCACACCCATTTGTTTATATTGTACTGTTATCAAACCCAGGATATTTTAAATGCTAGGCAATCAGTTTACCACCTGAGTTTCACTACATTTCTCAAAGTACATATATTTTGGCAATGAAAAGGATTTTTTAAAAGTCAATAACTATAAGGTCTATGATAGAAAATTGTTTAAAGCACAAATTCAACCCCTCAGTAACTCCTAAAGTTAGTAGGGATTGACACTGTCCACTCTTATTTCATTTCTCTCTACATTTTTCTTCTTGCCACACTAAGATTATGGCGTCATATATTAAACATTCTAGGAAATGGATACAACATTAGATCTGAATCTCACAAATAAATTTAGATGCAATGAAATTCGCATCAGAAAAAAAATCCTGCAATATTCTTATTTCATCAAATATATTGTTATAATGAATACCAATCTTATTTCTAGCTAATAAAAATAATTACTCAGTGATGTTATATTGTGGTACCAAACAAATTTCTGTCATATGTTCTGCGTACCCTCAAATGGTTGGAGAGCAAGAAGCAGTGAACAAAACTTATCAATTTGGATTAAATTTGTAATTTTTAGTGGCTCACTTTTTAGTGAATTTTCTAAAATAATTGGGCTCACTTAATTTTGCCACTAAATTCATAATAGTGATTTAAAGTGTTTTATGTATTGTTAAAATATTGTGTTACTCTCTACATTTTCTATTATAATCTATACAGATGAGTAAATGTGTATACCAAAAATTACACAAATAAAATTACACAAATAATATATTATAGGCTGTGTTTTTGTATGTGTTCAATTGTTATACATTTAGACTTATTTATGTATCTATTGAATAAATATTTTCCAGCTCTTGTATGAGACAATAGAAATGTTTTATTAGACATGGAAAAGGTTCCTGCCTTTGTGAGCTGATTTGTGTGTATGTGTGAAATACTAGGTTATAAAAAGTCAAGTTTCTATGGAACATCTGATACAGTCATTATAAGTAGAACTATGAGTCTCTACAAAGATATGGTAAACAGCAAATCCCCATTGGCTGGTATTTGAATCCTCTTCTTTATGGCCTATGTCTTAGGACTCATTTTGCAGATGACACACATTGAGAGACAATAATATTACACCTTGACCAATAAATAGTTTTCTGTTAAACGGCTATATAATTAGCATATATTATTAGTCTGGATACTGTGGAAAAACCTATGTATATGAACTCTGTGATTTAAAGCATTCAGTTTAGTTTGGCCAAGACCATACAGCCAGAAAAAAAGTAAGACTTTGTAGTTTTCATTGGGTCCCAAAGACCACAGCCTTAGACCCTTGAAAATGAAGTAATTTCTTATAGTCAACTTAAATGGGTACATTAGCATATGGCATTCATCTATGTGGGAAAGTCCATCAAAATAGGTGGATAGGTACTACAAGAATTTAGTTGCATGAAGATAATTATGTTTATCTAGTACCTTTATCATTAAATCTATTGAATGGAATTTGACTTATTTCACTGCTTGAAATAAGAGTATACATTAAAGTATACATCTTGATTCCAAAACAAATATAATATGATATCCAGGTAACATTGCAGTGCCACCATCTCATAACATCCCTTTGTAGTTCACCAAGTCATCCAAAGAAATAATTTAAAAATATTTGAAGTCTATAATATATGCATCTATCAAGCATATTTCATATTGATGCAAATAATATTTTCATACGCTCAACCAAAAGTTGAATTATAACAGGCAGCATAAGATTAATGGGTCATTTTTTTCTTCAGCACTTTGTTAAATGACTGAGTTTAGAATCTGTCCATGATGTCAACTGGAGCTGTGCTAAGCATTTGGAATGAGACTCCACTTTTATTAGGGTATTCTTACCCCTGCTCTCTACATTTATTTTCTTTGGAGAGAAAGGAAATTTTCCTGGAAAGAAATTCACCTGTTTCTCTGTTGGCTTTTTTTCTATGTGTAATGGGATTAAATGTTTTTAAGCATTATTTTCACACAGAAAAGAGCTGTGGATTTTTCCTAAGGCTTCTTAATATGAACACTTGTTCTAAGGTGAGGTCTTTGTTCTGCTAGACTCCTGGGTCAACTCTTTTAAAAAATATTTTTTAAATGTCTTAAAATTAAAGTTTCATACATGAGCACCGTCACTATATGATTCTCACCCCTCCTTCAGGCCCTGGAGTCCTCCCCATACCACATCCAAAATTCATAATCTCTTAATATTATCATTACACACATATAAGTTGTTTACATGTACATATACATATACATGTATACATTCAAACACACAAACACACACACATATATAGATATAGATATAGATATAGATATAGACATAGACATAGACATAGACATAGACATAGACATAGACATAGACATAGATATAGATATACCTATCTTGCTGAAACCATTTAGATTGGCTTATACATGCATGTCTGTGGCTAACCACTTGGACATAGACAGCCTATGTGGATTCACATCCTGGGAAGAGACTAATTCTGCTACTTTCAGGAGCCATTGACCATCTGTAGCATTTTCCAGGCATAGGAACATTTGAAAATTTCCCTGTCAATAGTGGCATTTCAACAGGTGTTGTTACTATTTTTGTCATGTTCAGTGAATATATATTACATGAAACCAAATGTGCACTCACCATATTTTCCAATATATACTATACTTTGAATTCCAACTGATAAACATAATCAAAGATAAGCCATCTCCATGACTGGCACTAGAACCAAATCCTTTAAGCATCCCTGATACTCAGTTAAGCATTTAGTACTTAGGGCATGCCTAATATTTCTGCTAAATTGTGAGCAATATGATGAGCAAAGATTTACTTCCCATCATTGGAGAAAGCCAACACATCCATCCACACTGTCTTTCTGTGTACATTGAATGCCAGGAACTTGTCATATTGCTGTCTACTACTCTTTTAGCATAAGGAAATGAGATGGTCTCCAAGTATGGTGCCCAGTCCAATGTTTATGTTTTTCTGTCTGTTAGTGCATGTACATACACACATGCACACACACACACACACACACACACACACACACACAGAGAGAGAGAGAGAGAGAGAGAGAGAGAGAGAGAGAGACAGAGAGACAGAGAGAGCAGAGACAGAGAAGAGGAAGGAGGGAGGGAGGGAGAGAGGAGGGAGGGAGGGAGGGAGGGAGGAGGGAGGAGGGAGGGAGGGAGGGAGGGAGGGAGAGAGAATGCATGTAAAACATTTTTAAAATGAAGGTCTTTGGTCTTGTAATCTTACACCTATAAAGTCATAGAATATACTCTGAGACTGAGGGACAGTGCTGTCTTTTTGTTTGTTCTTCTGCTTGTTTCATCATTAAATTCAGGAACTCATGATTTGGACCTAAGGATAAACTTTGCACAGACAAACTTGCCTCCTAGGCTCTATTCAGCCGCCATGGTGAGCCAGGATTAGTTACTTCTAATTCCTTACAATATTTATGCTCACCAACTCAACACTTTCCTCACAAATGAGAAAGCTTTGCAAATATTCAGCAAATGCCATCCATTACCATCATCATCATTCTGAACTCACTGATTCACTCTCTAAAGATACACTTCTAATAAATATGTAATATGCATTTCTAAACTAGAAGTCTATGGAAGCATTAATATATTTAGTGGGTCAGTAAAACATCAGCAGAAAGTCTGTGACACCCTGAAATACATTTGAGTAGGGTGAAGAGAAATAAGAACTGATACCCAATTTGTCTTGAGGAGAAAGGAAAAAGGTACCATAATTGGAAAGAGGAGCTGCAGATATCTGGCAGCAAAATAACTAGAGAAGAAGCAAAAGAACTAAGTCCTGGTCCACTGTTAATTTCTCACCCCTAACAACCAGTGGCTTCTCTCCAGTGGTGAACTCAAGCCAAAAGGAAAGGACAGCCTTTTGAAGAAGACTTGGAAACTCCACAGCACAAGAGTTACGTGGAGATAGGCCATCAAAGGGCAAAGATGTCAGAAGTGAAAACAAAGTTAGCATTTGAATAACATTAGAGTCCATACTTAAATTTCAGTTTCAACATTCCACCCACTTTACCAAAACCAGGATATGCAAGTAAAATTCATTGGAAGAGCAGAGAGATAAGCAAAATAAAGATTAGATAGCTTGATAATGCCTGGTGACGCTGGATAGATGATGAGCTACTGTTATCCTAGCAAAGCAATGTTTTTGACAAATTTAGACACAGTCATTGGACTTCAATTGAATTATTTAAACTTTCCAGATTTCCTTATCCCTATCTTCGAAATGTTGGTAAAGGCAGTTTCTTCGAAGGTTGCAGTGGAGGTGTAATGCAAATGGAGGTACAAGTTAAATCCAGTGATGAGGCTTAGAGCGGTAAGTGATGATAAGAATAACAGCCTCACATCTTAAGCCATTGACATGTGCTCTATATGCTATTACTGCTTCCTGTATCTTTCTTCATTTGACTTTATCTTCTTGTAGGAGAAGCACAAATAGATGGCCTAGTTGAGAAGGAACTATCAGAGGGAAAGTAGCACAAAATGAATTTGAAGAGAATCTGTCACTTTTGTAGCACACTGGATCCATGCAGGTTTTGGCCCACAATTGTTCATGGTATTCTCTATTTTACAAATTGGCAATAAAATCTTGATAAGGAAGCAATTGTGGGTTAAGGAATTTGGGCATTGCATCGGAACACGTTAGGATTGCTGTGCTTTCTTTTGATAATTTGACAATCTCCAGAGGTCAAAAGCAGTATCATAGAGGAGAAAAAGATTTCTGTGAAACTTTTGTGTGAAACTGTTTGGCTATGATTTAGAAGGGACAACTTTGTTAGAAGCCACAGTATCCCAAAGCATTGATTGTGAGTTCGTGAAGCATGTTTACTGTGGTTGGATTCCAGCAAAAGAAAACCACTGACTTCATAAATGGTAATTTGGGGTCTGGTTAGATGGCTTCGTGGTTGAGTGCAGACTACATTTGGACTTCCCAGTATTCATGTTAGTTTAGTCACAATTGCCTGTTTCTCCAGCTCCAGTAGGATCCACAGCCTCTAGCCCCTGCTTGGACCATGCACAGACCCACACATATAATTAAAAGTAAAATAAATCTTTTCAATAAAATGGTAATTAATTTTAGATAAACTTACAAGTGACTAAAAATGAAGATAAACCAGGTACTTTTTAGCTTCAGCAACAGAAAATGTTAAAAAAAAAATTACCAAGTTTATGTAACATACACATATAGTGGGGTGTGTGTGTGGTGTGTGTGTGTGTGTGTGTGTGTGTGTGTGTGTGTGTGTGTGTGTGTGTGTTCATTTACATGACTGCTGATGCATGGGAACCTCATACACATGTTAAAATCTGCAGAAAAGCTAGTGTATTTTTTTTCTCCCTTTCTTCATTATCTGAGACAGGTCCTTTAATGTTCATTGCTGTGTATGACAGGTAGTTTGCCCCTCAGGCAACAAAGATTCCTATCTCTGCCTCCCATTTCTCTGTAGAAAACTGGGATTACAAACACATGCTACTTGGCCTATTTTAACATTGATTCTAGGGATTTGAACCCAGGTCCTCAACCTTGTGGGGCAAGCATTTTGTATCCTTGAGCCATGAATTTAGACTGATGTTTATATTTTTAATCAGTTTGCCTTGAGTGTGAATAGAGTGTCTGAAATGGAAAGGAAATTTTACCTTGGGGCAGACATTAAGAAAGGTTCTGTGTGAGGCACAAACCTATTTCAAAGTCTTCAGGTCAGTATGCTTTCAAAACCCAGGTTTTTGCCTGTCATCCTAAGGATGAATCTAGTTCAAACTAAATGCCTGAAAAAAAAAAAAAAACAATTGAGTAAGAAAGGATACTGAATTAACAGCTACTTTAAAATCAAAAACTAGATATAACATGAAATGAAATGATTATTGGATAAGACACTGTGTAAATAAACAAAGGAGGTCAGGTATGGCACTTTGAAAAGGAAGTTCTTCAGAGAGTAAACATTTAAATAACAAAAAGCTGTGGACCCTAAGAGAGAGTTTATCATTTGAACAACAATTGGAATGATAAGATATGGGGCTGATACAGCTGTATCCAAAACAGTGTTCCAGAAAAGTCACATCACTCTAAAGTGCTGATTCTTAGTATTTAAACTGAGTGGAAGCATGAAAGGAGCTGCTTTAAAATCACAGGTATTGATTCAATTAACTGGTAAGGACTAGTTTTATGTTACATTAATTTATGCACATAGACACATCACAATACTATAAATGAACAAAAACATATCACTCAGTGCTATTTATGAGAGCAAAAGAAATTCTTTGCTCTAACTGTGCAGGTTAATGGTGAGTGTAGAGTAATTTAGGAAGACAGCATCATTGAAAAACTCGCACTGACTTTTTTTTTTCTACTTGCTACAGTTTTAATGTGTGATGATATAAGAAAAGAAATAAGCTATTGATTTTTTCAAAGGTAATGTGTTGACCAAAAGAGAAGAGAACACTTGGGAGACCTGAAGTGTTCTTTTACGGATATATTTGAATGTCATTTCAAAAAATAAACACATTTCCC
Organism: Cricetulus griseus; assembly: GCF_003668045.3. Taxonomy (NCBI): domain Eukaryota; kingdom Metazoa; phylum Chordata; class Mammalia; order Rodentia; family Cricetidae; genus Cricetulus; species Cricetulus griseus. Next base: position 33,985,281 of record NC_048601.1, on the reverse strand, counting down.
ATAACAATGCTGGGAGGTTAATGGAATAATGCAGGTGAAAGCTTTTTGGCTCAAAGGAGTTCCATCAGGGTAAGGTATTATTGTTTAACACACCACGACCCAGACCTGTGATTGCCAGGGTGGTGGCTATTTTTACACGAGCCAGTGCAGTATTCACAGAGTTCCTGGCATAGAACCCAGCCGCCAGCATTGTGTTTGTACCTTCATGATGCCTGCTCTACGCAGTGATTAATCCCTGCTCTCCTGAATAGAAGCAGTTTTCTTTTTCCTTTTTTCCTTCCTTTTAATTCCACAAACTAAAGTTTATGCTCCATTTTAAGCTTCCCTCTTAGATCTCTAAAATTAATAATTCCAAATATCTAGATGTGATTTTGCTTACCTGTTAAATGAGGGTGGATGAGCTAATAACAGATACCAATAATTGATGTACAAACCTGTTTGCTTTTAAAATCACACCGATTGCTCTGTGAAAATTGTAAGCTGGTAACATGCAGGCTGCCCAAGAAAAGCGACATGAGTTTGATCCTTACAACCCAAAGAAAAACTCCAGGTGTGATGGAAAGTTAGGCACAGATGGAATCCTGGAGCTCACTGAGGAGTTCCCCAAAGCTAACTGGGATCTCCATGCCAGTGAGAGACCCTCTTTCGAAAGAACAATGTAGACAGTTACTGGAGAATGGCATTTGAGGTCAATCTCCAGTCCCCATAGCCAGGCACACTTCCATTCCACAATATTCCTCAATGTATGAATCCCCCCATACACACATCACATCACATAACATTCATTTGACAAATCCATCATAGGAGCAGAATCATTAATAGTTAGAATCCAGTTCTTTAAAAATAAGTTTTATTCCTGTCAGTTTAGTGAGAATCAGATTTAAATAAGAAGTTTGGGGATTGTTTTTTTCTTCTTTCACTTGTGAGGCATGTGGTGGAATCTTTTTGAGATTTTGGTAATTGGTAAAAATAAATGGGCTCTTAATTTTGTATTGATGAGTATTGTTGTTCTTGAATTCTTCTGCCAGGATTTAATCTTCAATGCCCCATTTGTCTTTTCATTTGAAATAATTTGTTTTTCTCGGGATTGCAATCCCAGGACAGTCTCTTATACTTTGATTTGTCAAACACTCTTAGATTACTTATGCTTTTTCTAATGTTTTTAATTTTCTACATGTTTGATAGAAGAACATGTTTTGAAGAACTTTTAGAACTCTCTGTATTTATTAATCAAAGCAGAGTTTATGGTAATTTCCCTTAGATTAGACTAGAAAGAATAAATAATTTTATATAAAATAGCAGGCTGTGTTACAAAATAAGTTAACCTATATACATTTGAACTAATTTATACATCTCAATTAAATGACCTTCTCTTGACTTCCAGATAAATGAAAATCACAAAATGTATATACAGTACACAGCAGTGCCTACATTCTAGAGAATTTGTTTTTAGATTCTTGATGAAAGACATCAGCACTTAAAGATTTAATATTTATTAATTCTTTGAGAAGTTTACATGACCCATTTTTATCGGAGTCATCCTCCATTGCAATCCCTAACTCCTCCCAGATTCATCCCCAACTGCCTACCATTTCCCAACTGCTTATCATTTATTTTTTAATAACCTAACAAGTTCAATCTATACTGCCCATGCACTCATGGGTGTAGGGGCTTCCTCTCAATTTATGGTTCATCTATCAGGGCCCACTCCTTAAAAAATCTGAGTCTTCTCCAAGAACTCAACAACTCTCAGTAGTTCCTTAGTTAGGACTTAGAGCTTGCTATGCCTCCTTACTCCATGATACGATGTTGAATGGCTTAATGCTGTGCAGGTCTTACACCAGAAACAATGGCTGCTGGGAGTTTATGAATGAGCTTGGTGGCCTTGTCATGTCCAAGCTGTTCTTCTGTTTCCTAATCTTTGGCTCTTAAAACTTTTCTGCCTCCTCTTCCGCAGTGGTTGGTGAGCACATGGAAGTTGTGAGAGTGATAAAGATACTCCATTTGTGGTTGAGAATAAGACGTTTACTTGAAATTTTATATTATATTGTATTTATTTTGTGTATTTTTTGTGAGGGCATGCATGTCCCACAGTGCATGTGTGAGGTGCTCTATTTTCTTACCTCACTATGTGGTTCTCAGCGATCAGACTCATGTCTGATCAAGTAAGGCTTGGTGGAGATCACCTGTACACATGCAGTCATGTCACCAGCTCAGAAACTGGACATTGTTTTAATAAAAGGTATCCAAAGACAAAGTTGAATATTGTGTATGAGTACAAAAGAAAGAAAAATTAGTGTAAGACCAATGTCTTTGCTAAACTACTTAGAGAGGAATTTTGAACCCCAAAACCCAAATCTACAAGGTTTTAGTGTATTAATTTTATGGCTTTCTACTTGATAGAGAATAATTTGAAATGTTGAATGTCTAAGTTACTTTGATTCAAAGTTCAGAAGTAAAATCTCACTTCCTCAAATACTTGGCTGGTCATTCTGTTATCTTGAGGTTTGGTACTGTGGGGTCTATCCCATTGGCTACAAAATGATGAGACTCTCCATTTCCCAGTAAGAAATTAGACATATCTCGCATTTAAAGGAACATGTGGTTGTCTACATTGATCTAGAGATTATCTACTGGTTTGCAATCTCACACATGTGTCTTCTACCTGTTTACTACTGACCTTCAGTTTGATTTACTCAAGAACTGCTAGAAGACAGTAGGATATAACTGTGTACTGAAGCTCATTACCATGAAGTGAGTTTACTTTGACCTACAACTTTACTTCCACCCCCCTGCAGGTGTAAAGAGATTTGGTTGTTGAATCATTAATTTTAAACTTTCTATCTTAAAAGCTGATTTGTGCTTGCTTCTTTTAGCAAGCGTGACAACAAGCAAGAGAATAGGTACAATAATTCTCCTCATTGTTTCTTCAATACTTTTCTTATCACCTAAACTTACCTGGAGATTGATAACCATGGAGTCTAGGGCTGTAGCTTACTTGATAAAATGCTTGATTAGCATGCAAGAAGACCTGGTTGGATCCTCTTAATTGCATAACAGCTTTACATGGTAGAACATGCTTGCAATCCTAGTATTTGAGATATAGAGGCAGGGAGATCAGTATTTCGCCGTTATTGTTAACTACATAAGGAGTTCAAGTGCAAGCATGGCACAGACAAGAAACTCTGTCAAAAAATAAAACAAACAAGAAAATGTTTTGTGAGCTTCTGGTGTCTTTATAAATTATTTTAAAAAATACCTGGAAAGATAAAAACAAAGGACAAAGAGAAAATTCCTTATCATCTGTCTCTCAAATGGAAGCTACCATGCCATCCTACTATCAGTTTAAACATGCAGTGAGAAGGTAGCTTAGTGGTAAAGAATGTGCAAGGCCTTGGGTTCCATCCCCAGCACCATGGAAATATAGGTTATTAAATGAAAAAATAGTTCTAAAAATACCTCCATAGTGCATTAGAACACTCAAGTGTTATGCTAAAGAAAATGAGTAATAGTCTGATCTCAAATATAAAAAATCATAATTTACAGCAAGACAGTCCTCTGACAATCTGACCTTAAATCAAATCAAAGATCTGTAGACAGAAGTATAAAAAAGGAAAAGTAGAAGAAATAACTGGCCACAATCTCATAATGTTCATGTGAAAAACTTGAAAATTATGAATGGTTGAATGGTCTGTAATTACTTTTACATAATTCCAGAATGTTACTTCGGCTTAGTTTGACTATGATACAAAGTAACATTACAGAAAGGATTAAGATTGAATAAGGACATTTTGGATTTACGGAAATTTGTAGGAAGAAAGATAACTTATTTTATCATTTTCTGGTTGACAACCTTCGTAAGACCATGTGTGCCATTCTAAATACAATCTTTTTATCAGTTATTTGAAAATATTGGGTATGTATATATTGTGTTTAAATCATATTTATCCCTCATTTGTCCATTTAGCTCCACTGGGATCACCACTCTCTCTACTTCCCGTCACTTCCAACCTCATGAACTTTATTTTATATATAACCCACTGACTCCGGTTTGTGGGGCTGCTATAGGCATGGGGGTGGGGCCAGACACTGGAGAATGGCTAAGCACCCAAGGACCTCATTCCTAAAGAATGCTGACTCCCTCTCCATGGGGACCATCAACTGCCTCCACCTTAGCCTGGGTGGAGACTCATGACCCACTTTTATATTTGAATGTTGACTGGCTTGATCTTGTGCAGGCAGCTATGGCTGGTCTGAGGTTATGAGTTTAATGGTCCTGTTCTAACCCAGAAGAGAATTCTTTGTTCTTTTTCTCCCTGGCCTCTGGCTCTTACAATCTTTCTGCACACTTCTGGGATATTACCAGAGACTTGAAGGAGGGGGTGTTAGGTTGATCTAGTTGCCTTTTTATGGTTGAACACTACACAGAAAATTGTTCTCTGCTCTTTGTCCATTTGTGAGTTTTAGTATTACCCTCCATCTACTGAACAAAGAAACTTCTCTGATGAGGACTAAAGATTGAATTAATCTGTGTTTTTTTTTTAAGTATGTATTTATGTAGCAGTTTGGTACTGTGTTTGTTCAGTAAAATATTAATAATAGGCTCACCTCTAGGTCCTGTGTGCTGCCCAAACATGGCCAGATTTATATTACTAGATGTGTTTCCTCATATGAAGTAGGTCTCAAATACAATCAGAAAACATTTGGTTGCCCCCTTAGTATTCATGCCATTGTAGTACCCAGGGACATCTTTTATCATGGCAGTTGTTACTGTCGCTGTCAAGGTTCACATCTAAGTAAGATTATTTGTAAGTATTCTCTCTCAGAAACAAATAGCATCTTCCAGTATTTTGAAAGCTAGCCATCACTATGAAAGTTTCCTGGTCAGGACTGGGTTAATTTCTTCATGTTCTACAAGCAATAGAATAAGACCAACCAGTTCTTCAAAGTAATTGAAATACAGGACATAATCCAGAATAATACAATATTGCCCTCACATGTAATCCTCTCCAGGGAAACGTTGTGAGTGTCTTATATGGAGCAATTTATAAAGATTATATAAATTGACATGGTTTACTGTGATTTTCCATATATGATTAAAGCTATAGAACATTAATTGATCATGTCAATACACATATCTATTACCACTACTACTCTTGGGCCTTTTCCAGCTAAAGTAATCCCTTCTACTTTTGGGTTGGTTTACTTATTTTTTTTCTTTTTATTTCTGCATATGAGAAAGAACTTGTGGTGCTTATATTCATATGCTTCTTTCTTGGTGGTGTATTTTTCTTTTTTAATTTTTTTAAATTTAAATTAAAAACAATCTTATGTTACACATCAATCCCAGTTCCCTTTACCTCCAGTCCTCCCATGTCCCCCATCAACCCCCATCCCACCCCCCATCCACTCTGCAGAGAGGATGAGGCCTCCCAGGGGGGGATTATCAAAGTCTGTCACATCATTTGGGGCAGTATTTAGGCCCTCCCCCATGTATCTAGACTGGTGTATTTTTCTTATTCCCATCCATTTTGCTGGAAATAAAAGGATTTCCAGCTTATGGTTGAATAATGCTTAGAGGCATTACATATTACATGCATGTAATTTTTACCCATTCACCTATATGAGGGAACCTAGGCTAATTCCTTATCCTGTGTATCATAATTAATGCCGCAAGCAAAACACAATATTTTATTTTATAAGCAGACTAAATTACCTTTTGATTTTATCTAGAAATGGTATACCTAGATCAGAAGCAAGGTGCTTCTTTTAGTTTCATTTTTTCTTTTCTTTTTTTTTTTTAAATCTCCATAATGGCTAAATACTTGACATTTCCATCAACGAGGTATGACATCATGTATGACATATCTTTTTCCTCAACTTCTTAGCCAGCATATTTCTTTATTTATATATTTATAAAGTTTTATGTTCATGGCCATTCTAACTCTAATAACCTACCATCCTATTTTGGTTTGGCCTTGCATTTCTCTGACTGTAGTGATATCAAGCATATATATGGAGAGAGAGACAGAGAGAGAGTGAGAGAAAGAGAGGTAGCTCAGTTGGTTGAGTGCTTGCCATGCAAACATGAGGACCTGAATATATATATATATATATATATATATATATATATATATATATATATATATATCAGCAGCCATGGTGGCAGACTATGTAGGTACTAATCCTAGTTCAAGTTCAGTGGAGGAAGAGATAGGGGGATTTTCCTGGGGGTTCACAGGCCAGAGAGCATACTACTATGTGAAATCCCACTGTGTGGTCCCATGAGAGATCCTGTCTCAAATAACACAAGATGATGAACGAGAAGCACTAATGGTGTCATCTAGCCTCAGTGTGTACCAGCACACTAGCACATCTGCACATATACAAACATGCACACATACTCTCTGAACAGTGACAGGGTCTTCTGTATCCTCTCTGCCATGGCAGTGATTCACAGGGCAGTTTCCAAGGTGATAGTTCTTTTTTGAATTCAGCAAAGCTAAATGAGGCTTTGTTCCCAGAAGAGCACTCAGCTTACATGGGTCTTTCACAAGGTTGTCTTCACCTTTGGCATTGAAGAGCATAGAGAAGAACAGAGTGTACTTAGATGACGTCCTTTTCTTTTTCATATTCCCAATGCACTGCAGCCCACAGCTTTCACCCATTTAATTCTCCAGCAGTCCTGAAAGGGAGCCGAGACGTAAATGTCTTTTCTCTCTTTGCACCAATGAGAAAACTGAGGTTCAAAGAGGTTAAATGGCTTAGCCAAGATAATCCTTTGAGTTGATGCCAGCACCAGGAATAGAACATCTGTCTGCTCACAGTTTGTCATGCGATTCTCTGTCCACCGTCATAGTCTGATTGATCAAAGGCATTGTCCTTCTCTCTGCCACAGAGTCCTTTATTGGGACGTGAAGACAGTTTCAAGACTGCCCAGATACAAAGAATGCTGTCTAAAGGGATGATCTCTTCTGTTGACTCTCTTCCATGAAGTTTCACAGTCAGTCTAATGAGCAATTTGAGACACCTATTAATATCATATTTCCATTAGCTCTAGCTTCAGCTGTATTTTGCAGAAATTAGAGATACATCTTGTGGTCTGACTGCTCAGATGAGTGCCCCACGATTCAGAGATGCATTGCTGCTTGGGTAAGTCAAAATGCCTTTTTGCCAGTTGTTTCTACCCCAGTTCTTAGGCATTTAGAATTCAGAATCAACACTATACATTATAATCTGGTACCATTCATCATCTGTCTTGCACATATTTACAAGAAAAAAAGTTACCCAACTCATTAAATACTCTCATGATTCAAATCTTATGACCTTCCATGGCAGTCCAGCATGTGGCTTACTAAGTGTATTAAATCATCCTTCTTGTGGGCACAGGGAAACTTGACCTCCAACTTACCACACTGCTTTTCATGAAATGGCAATGGAACTCAGAGGCTAAGGAAAACACTCGAAGGCATCAAGCTCATATAGTTATTCAGTGAGGTACACATTTCTAGCTTCTGAGCTCGCCTCTTGAGGAAAATTTACTGCAGAAACAATGCTAATAGTCAAACTCTAAAACTTCATCAATATCATCTCTGCTTTCTGTTTCTGAAGCACACTATCAATCAAACCTGCAATTTGACCCTCTAATTATTTTTATGTTAATTACTCCTCATGAATAACTCCAGTGTTCCTCTCTGAAGTTCTTCAGGACAAATCTGAGATTTTCTTTTTTCTCTGCCTTTCTAGCCAATAGTTTATGAATGGTCCAGATTAAGGCCTCAGGGATGTTAGTCCAGTTTGATGTAGAGATAGATTGCCAACACCTTTCAGTCTGGAAGTAATATCCACTTGTGGTTTTCATTCTGGGTGAAGAGGAAAGGGCTATGTTGGGGAAGTAAATGCCTGGTACATTTGCAGCTATTTTTCCTTCTCATGTTTATTACAGCAGTCACTAATATATCATGACACCACCCCCTCTGGGTGTGAGCATGATCTCAAGTGCCTACTCCACAGTAGAATCCATCTTTTACTTTCCATTTGATCAAGAATGTGAGAGATATTATATCACTTAGCATAAGATACCAGGAATGATGCAAGTTTTTATGTGCTAGGAATGGCACCTAGGACTGTGCCGTTCAAGCATTCCGTGACTGAGCTACAAACCCAGCACAGAAATTTATATGGGTACAATAGAAGAAGGAGCTTTCAGAAATTGATTTAATACAGACTTCAGGAAGGAAATGTACATGTAATTAAGTATGGAAATTTGCTCAGTCAATCACTTTTCTGCAAAAGTTACACTAAGTTTGATTTTAACTGTATAAGGGAACCCATGTAAGTTATGAGGCTTACAGACCACAGGCCTAGTATTAATCAACTTGATCTCTATGGCCTTCACATTCAGGAATTTGTCTGCATAGGTGGATAATGCCAGCTTCCTTACCAAGCAGTTGGAAGGAGAAAGGAATACATAGAAAGGAATAAAGGGTAGTTTTCGGTTTCGATAGTCTCAAGAAACAGCATGTGAGTCTGGGGAGATAGTTGTCCACAATGTGCTTGACAAGCAACAGTGGAGACCTGAGTTTGATCCTCAGAACCTATATGAGAATGTCAGGCATGGTGGTGCATATTGTAATCCTGGTACTAGGGAGGCAGATACAGATGGGGCAGTGGGACCCTGTGTTGTCAGTCTTACTTGCCTGGTAAATTCTAGTTCATTGAGTAACCATCTCAAAAACAAGTAGATGGTCCTCCTGGGGAATGATGCCTAGGTATACATACATAGGCATGGACACACACACACACACACACACACACACACACACACACACACACACACATTCAAATTGTAAATGAGTCTGGTAAGTTGAACAAATGAACAATGAAAGGTAGAATGGGCTATTATTGAATAGACTCTTCAATAGTCTATGATTATTGACATGTCTCTTTAGCAATTAATTCCTCATGGTGGTCAATGGGCATAGTGAGTGATTTTAATGCATGTCAGAAGTCACTGTGAATCAGGAACTTCTTAGCAGATTACTGTCAATTAGTAGTTAATGAGTCCATGAGTGTTCCTTCTTGGCATTCCTTTGTCTTAGATACATGACCTCCAAAATTATTATCCAACAGAACATGGTCAGTACTGCATGTCACCCTACCTAAGCTCCAAGATGTAGATTTGCATCTTTTTTGTTCTCCATGAAGAAACATGACTTAAAGTTGTTCTAGACAGGCTCCGATGCTACACAGGGAAACCCTGTCTCAAAAAATGAAAACAAACAAAACAAATTGTTCTCTGGATCCACGAATAGGATAATATAATGTGTCTGTATGATTAAGGCATTGATCCACTTGACTAATAGGTGGCAGGATGTTTGAAAGATAGGGTTGAGTGAAGATTTAGGCACATGGAATTCTCAGCCATTGAAGATCACGTTCTACTTTACTGAAATGAATAAAGACATCCATTGGAAACCACCAATTTAGTTTGAGAAAAATGATGAGATGTAGTCTTACTATTTATTTATCAATTCAATGAGCATTTGCATCTACTAGGCACTGAGGTTGAAAAGCCAATTTATCACTTTATATCTTGGTCCACTACCATCTCTAGTGCTTTTAACCAAATGGTGAGTAATGAATTTGTGTAGACACCAGCTCCCTCATGGGATCATCTTACCATGAAATGAAACATGCTGTACTTACTGCTCTCTTTTTCATAATTGACTCATAAAAATCTAACATTTGCACTGCCACATTTGAATACATTTTCTTCTTCACATTTCTCAGTCTGTTTAACATTAACATTATACTCATCATCATTTCAGTCAAAACACCATCAGAACCAGGTATGGAAGTTTACATCTGTAAGTGCAGAACTTGGGAGGCTGAGGCATGTGAATTCCCCATGAGTTCAAGACCAGCCTGGACTACATGACAGGTTCCAGGATAGCCAGGCCTACAGAGTGAGACTCTCAGTCTGACAAAACTAAACTGAACCCACATAAAATAAAACAAAACTAAGTCTACAAGGAAATATTCTTGAATCTGCTTCTGTATAGAATAATTATGTGTTTGTTCATATTTGGGGATAATTGATACAGTCCTGTATTCAGTTATGACATAATATATATAAAAAAAAACCATATAGAGTCCTGGTAGAGATTCTGTTTATTCACCCAATTGTCTTTACAAGAATGACCCCAACTAAGAATCTAAGCACTAGTGGAAAGGCAAACTTAAATGCCCTGTGCCTATAATGAGATTTATGACTACGTTATATGCCATCCTGGAGCCTTCATCCAGTTGTTGATGGAAGCAGAAGCAGAGACACACAGCTAAGCACTGAGCCAAATTCCTGGAATCAAGATGTAGAAAGAGAGGAGTGATGAGCAAAGGGGTCAATACCAGGTTGAGGAAACCCATAGAATCAGCTGACCTGTACAAGAGGGGACTCATGGATCCCAGACTGACAGCTCAGAAATCAGCATAAGACAGAACCAGGCCCCCTGAATGTGGGTATCAGTTAGGAGACCTGAGCAGTCTATGGGGGTCTCTGGTAGTGGAACAGTATTTATCACTAGTGTACGAATGGGCATTGGGAGCCCACTCTCTCAACCCAGACACACGGCAGATGGGAGGATCTAGGCCCTGCCCCAAATGATGTGGCATACTTTGATGGTCCCCCATGGAAGGCCTCACCCATTCTATGGAGCAGAAGGGGGATGGAATGGGGGATTTGTGGAGAACATGGGAGGATGTGAGGCAGAGGGAACTGGGATTGATATATAAAATAAGACTGTTTCTAATTTAAATAAAAAGAGAGAGAAAAAGGAACCTTCACAGTTTTTCTAATTGTCATAGTTTCTCATATGTCCATTATGGGCTTGATAGACACATGTTCATAATCGATGAGTTATTTATTTTCAAATCAAAAGTAAGAAGATATTGTTTTTATGCCATTGACAAGTTATGATTGAATTTCTTGCTTTTTCCTACCAGCCTATTTTAATTTTTCTATTTTTAAAATTAAGAAATGGGCCGCACATTGGTGGCACATACCTTTAATCCCAGCACCTGGGAGGCAGGTGCAGGTGAATCTCTGTGAGTTCAAGGCCAGCCTGGTCTCCAGAGCAAATGCCAGGATAGGCTCCAAAATTACACATAGAAACCCTGTCTCAAAAAACCAAAAAAAAAAAGAAAAAATTAAAAAATGATTGCTATTGCTAGTTCTATTTAGGGTAGGACCAAAGTTTTCCAGGTAGAGAAAACTTATACTCTTAAAAGTAAGTCTATTTTATGCCTAGAGAAATGGATATGAAGATAGGAATATGATGGCCATGTGCATAAAACTTTTCGAATGGATTCCTTCTGTTGGCTACATTCTTTTTCATCAAATCTAAGCAAGACCATCAAATAATTAAAGGAATTTTGCATATTGATAGAACTGAGTTATTAAATAAAATTTTAGTTTAAACCTTATTCTCCCTTTCTAACTATGTTCTACAGATCATATTAGCTTCTTCATCTTTCTAATTTGTCATCTGTCTAATTGTCTAATGTCTTTTCCCTAATTAACATGCGTTAATACATAACTCATGTTTCCATGGGACATTAGTTGATATTCAGTGAGGAAAAAAATGAAAGAGGATTTCATATTAAAATAAATTCAGGCTATTTTGAAAAGAATAGAATTCATATTTTTAATCTAAGGCTTTAAGGGTGTGGAAAGTAGTCTGCTATGCCTTGTTGGTTTCTTCATTAAGGAGGTTTTAGTTTTGCTACATTTTCCTTCATTTGTAGACCATTTTGAAGGAATCATATTTCTAGTCCTTTTAGAAAATCGGGCTCTTCTCAGTTGTGCTACTAAAGTTTTAGCAGTTGACCCCCCAAAAAGCTCAACCAATTCTGAATACTGAAGTCTACCCTTTATCTGTATGATGGGTTCATTTGTCTATGTATGAATACTCTACAAACAGAGCACTCAATGAAAACACACACACTGAGGACATAGTTCAGTTGGTAGAGTGCTTGCCTAGTAAATACATAAGGACCTGGATTCAGCACCTATCACCATGGAAAGTGAGTTTGGTAGTGCATGTCTGAAATCCCAGCACTTAGAAGATGGAGGTGGGTTGGTCAGAATTTCAATACCACATTGAATAGCCCATATTACATTTGAAATGTTTTTCTCTTGGGAAGATTAAATACAGACTTACACAGCTGTAAGTATTAAAATTTGCCTCTTGAATATAAAAATAATTGCTGAACTCAGGAAAACCTTACTACAGTAAAAGAATATTTTATTCAAGGACATTGTGTTCCAGACAAAAAGTTTCTAAAATTAGCAATACTAACTAAGATTAATTTTAAGTAAGTTTAAATAACAGTACAAATGTATGTTAAGATCAGTCATTTTCAAATAAATGAAACCATCAAATTTTTCTCACATCTAATAGAATTTGGGCTAAATTATAATCTTATGCAGGTTTTACAATAAGAAAAATAATTATATAATCTTCAGTGATAATGCTAAGAAAGCTGGATTATGCAATAGTATCCTATTCTTCCTTAATTCTGAACAATAAAATTCTGATAAAACATTCTATCTGTTTAACAACTTCTATAAGTACTTTCAACACTAACACTCAAAAGGTTTGGGCTCAATTCTAAAATATCTTACAAAGTCTCATGGCTTTACCACTCATGTACCAGTTTCTAGGTCTTTTTTTAAGTGTGTAGTACCTTTAGAAAGAGGTGCCCACCTGATGGAAATAGGCCTCCTAAATGTTGTACATGTCTCTGGTACCAACCATTGTTTCATTCTTGTCTGACCCCACTATTCCCTCCCCCACAATGACTCATCCTTAGAACCATGAGTCAAAGAAAATCTTCCCTCTGGTATGTTGTTCCTATCAGCTATGTGGTTTTCTGTACATGGTGTATCTTTTACATACCCTCATTTAGCAGCTATGAAGGTATGGATGTTTTGAACAAATTATTCATAAGGTGATAGATAATAAACTTTTGAATGACAAGAAATCTGTTAAAGGGAAATCCATATCAATGAATCCCCTAAGTGTCATGCATCTAATCTTTGTTTCCCTTCTACGTGTTATGTAGTTATTGTTGTTCCATCTACATGTGATATGTCTGTGCATGTTCATACATGTGTTCTCATTGACTTCTGTTGTGGTGGTAAACACCATGAGCAAAAGTAACTTGGGGGAAAGGTTTTATGTCATTTTCCAGGTTACAATCTGCCTACAGTTACCTAGGTCTTCCAGCAGTAATTATCAATCAATAAAATGCCTCACAGACATGCCCACAGACTGATAGAATGGAGAAAATTCCTCAGTTGAGGGTTCCTCTTCCAAGGTATGTCAAATTGACCACCAAGATTAGCCATGAGGAGCTGTGTGTATGTGTGTGTATGTGTGTGTGTGTGTGTGTGTGTGTGTGTGTGTGTGTGTGTGTGTGTGTGTGTGTACTTGGTATTTAAGTCAAGCCTTCCTCTTTGGGTGGCAATTGCTTCACCCACTAAGTCACCTCACTAGATATGAAGTCCATATTCATTTCTGTTGAATTCCTGGCTATTTGTAGGCTTCCCCATTTTTCATTTCAGCTTTGATTGATGAACATTTTGGTACATCCTTGGCTTGTGAAATAGAGTTTCTACTCTAAACATCAGATTGCTCTAAAGTTTCAGTAGTTTTAGTGTTAACAGTAGGTATGGGTTGTGATCAGTAATACATGGTCAGTCACCTTATCCTACTGTTTATCAACTTTATTGAACAGAAAAGTAGACAACCAGGCAACATGGTAAAATTTCTGACTTTTCACAGCGGTTTGTTTTTCAGCTGTGGCCTCCTAAATATGCTATTCTCCTGAAAAACAGACTGCAAGATAAAACTCTAATAGATAAAACATTAAGTAATTTTCTCCTCTTCATATACTCACTTCAAACTGTCTTCTCCACTCATTTCCTTTATGTATCCCTTCATTAAGATCTGCCTCAGTTATCTGTGAAATAGTTATTTTTCTTCTCTTACATTACAGAGTATCCTCACTTCATCTTCAGAGTCCCTTCAAATGATTTGTAGACATAAATCCTACTTGGCTTATAAGAATTTTGAATACTTCCCTTATTGGATTCACCAAGCCACTCAATCAATAAACTATTAATAGCCTTGTCCATTACTTCAAAGAAGTCCCTGCTTGGCTCTGAATACAGTTGTTGATCATTAACAGCGATAGTTCTTCTGTTCTTGGTAATACACTTACACTCTTTTTTGACTGAGTGTTGAGAAGATGTTGAAACACTCTATCACAATGTAATTATTTGAATGTTTTGAAATCCCTAAAACAATATCACTTTATATAGATGTACACTATAATATTTCAGTGTTCGATTCTTGTGCTCGTCTATGATTAATTGCTCAATAAATCTGAATTTGATTTCTTAGAGAATAAGAAAGGTTTCTGGTCCTCCTTTTCTCTATTCAGAACTGTTACAATCCTTTTTTGCTCAATATTATTTTTATTGTAATAGCTGTGGATGACAAGAGTATAGGAGATAAACATGTTTCTATGTATTTCAAGACTGAAGCCAGTGTATACTATTGTACACTATATTATTGTCACTATTTTCACTCATATAAATTCCTGTCAGTGTATGGATGTGTGTGTGTATGTTTGTGTGTGTGTGTGTGTGTGTGTGTGTGTGTGTGTGTGTGTGTGTGTATGTGTATATGCTTGCTCATGAGTGTATGGGCTAATGTGTGTGTGTGCTGTGCTTTGGTTATATGCTTTATTATAACTAGGAACTTATGGGATAATTTTTCTGCTTCTGCTCTATTAATAACCACAGTACTTTCAAAATATTATATATAAATATTGACTTTTATAGTAGTACAATAATGATTTTTCTTCTCCAGCCATGATTGTTTATTTGTTTCAGTGTTAGCCAGCAAACCAAAGTGCTATGGTTCGGAGTTGTTACTCAAAATTCTCTGCAAATATCTGTGACATTTCTGTGTATCGTTTAACATTTCACCAGGTATCAAGGTAGTATTAGTGAGTGGCATCTTGCCTTGCCAGTGAACTTGTGTAGCCACACCCTTTTCAGGTTCAGACCTGGCCCCTTTAGGGGCTGGCTTGCACTGTCTTTGGTTGCAGTGAGAGCATTCAGAAGGGCAGAGACTACATCTTCTGGAGCAGGAAGACTGCTGGGGTTCTTTACTCTTATCTGTGTAAGTGCTTCCTTAATAAATACCTAATTATTATTTATCATGGGTCTTGTGGACTCATTAAAAACCTGCCTTTAGATGAGATTAACCTAAAGGTATTCTTTTCAAGTAATATACAAATGATATGGAAGGAATGAATTATCATAGCTAATGTGCATAACGCTTCCATTTCATCCTTTACCCAAGTTGAGGGAGATCATTTCACCATTTTACTCTACCTAAATCTCAGCCAGTGGACTAATTCATTTAAATGTATCATTTATTTCGACCCAGTCCACTAGCTTTAGCCTGTGTGTTGAAAGGTTCTGGGAGCATATTCATAATAGATTATTGGCACAACAGTATTGTTTAAATTACAATCAACCAAAATCGTTGCTTCACATACACATATCTTTCTTCTTACCAAATCCTTTAGTGAACACTTCCTGGAGGCTTTCCATATGCAGATGCTAAAGATAAAATTAGAAGCAATATAGACTCAATCCATGTATTTTTTGATATTCTTTGATTTTTGAACAGACTGTGGATTGAACTCATAGCTGCATGCATGGTTAGACAAATATTTTGTCATCAAATTAGTTACGACTCCTATTTTTAAAAGTACAGAGAATAAAGGGATTTGATATTAAATAATCACACAAATGCATATAAAAGTGAAAGATATAATTCATATGTGACATTGTGGGAAAATCTATTGTCATTAGAAAGGTTTTTCTGCATGCCATTTGAACTATAGGATAAATGTGTTGGCCAAGCAATGGTAGTAATACAGGTAGCCATGGATACAAGCAATATAAAGAGGTTACTTTTGACTTTTATAGCTAATAAGCAAAACACCTGAGGCTGAAATTTTTTATCATTTTATTTAATGTTTATATATACATAAAATGTATCAGGTTCAAATCTTCCTTTTCAGTTCCCCCTTATTCTTTTTTTTATTTTTTTTACATTTTTTGATTAGAAAGAAGAATATTTTACATGTCAATCCCAGGTCCCTCTGCCTCCCCTCCTCCCCTGTCCCCCAGCTAACACCCTACCTATCCCATATACTTTCTGCTCCCCAGGGAGCAGAGACCTTCCTTAGAGGGTCTTTAAAGTCTGTCAAACCTTTTGTGATAAGACCTAGGCCAACCCCCTTGTGTCTAGGCTCAGGGAGTATCCCTCCATGTGGGATGGGCTCCCAAGGTCCATTCATATGCTAGGAATAATTACTGATCAATTACAAGGGGTCCCATAGATTTCTAAAGTCTCCTCACTCAAACCCTCATTCAGGGGGTCTGTAGGATTCCCATGCTGGTTTCCCAGCTATCAGTATGGGGGCCAAGAGCTCTCCCTTGTTCAGGTCAGCTGTTTCTGTGGGTTTCACCAGCCTGGTATGGACCTCTTTGCTCATCAGTCCTCCTTCTCTGCAACTGGATTTCAGTTCAGTTTAGTTCAAGGTTTAGCTATGGGTATCTGCTTCTACTTCCACTAGCTGCTAGATGAAGGCTATAGGATGGCATATGAATTAGTCATCAATCTCATTATTAGGGAGGGCATTTAAGGTAGCCTCTCCTCTGTTGCTTAGATTGTGAGTTGGTGTCCTCTCTGTAGATCTCCAGACATTTCTCTTGTGCCTGATTTCTCTTTAAACCTACAATGTCTCCTTCTATTATAGTGTCTCTTATATTGATCTCTTCTGTTCTTCCCCCAACTCAATCTCCCTGCCCCATCATGTCTTCCTCACCCCTCCTCTTCTCCCCTTCTCATTCTCCTAGCTCCCTCCGCCTTCCTCCCATGCTCCCAATTTGCTCAGGAAATCTTGTCCCTTTCCTCTTGTCCAGGGGACCATATATGTCTCTCTTGGGGTCCTCCTTGTTTACTAGCATATCAGGAAGTGTGGAATGCAGGCTGATAATCCTTTACTCTATGTCTAAAATCCACATATGAGTGAGTATATGCCATGTTTGTCTTTTGGTGACTGGGTACCTTGCTCAGAATGCTTTCTTCTAGTCCCATCCATTTGCCTGCAAATTTCAAAATTCCATTTTTTTCTTGCTGATGAGTAGTACTGCATTGTGTAAATGTACCACATTTTTCTCTATCCATTCTTCAGTTGAGGTGCATCTAGGTTATTTCTAGGTTCTGGCTATTACAAATAATGCTGCTATGAACATTGTTGAACAGATGTCCTTGTTGCATGAATGTGCTTTTTTGGAGTATATGCCTAAGAGTGGAATTGCTGGATCTTGTGGTAGACTGATTCCCTTTTTCCTGAGGAATCGCCATACTGATTTCCAAAGTGGCTGTACAAGTTGGCACTCCCACCAGCAGTGGAGGAGTGTTCCCCCTTTCTCCACACCCTCTTCAGCATAAATTGTCATTTGTGTTTTTGATTTTAGCCATTCTGACAGGTGTAAGATGGTATCTCAGAGTTGTTTTGATTTGATTTTCTCTGATGGCTAAGGATGTTGAACACTTTCTTATGTGTCTTTCAGCCATTTAAGATTCCTCTATTGAGAATTGTCTATTTAGTTCCATACCCCACTTTTTAATTGGATTATTTGGTGTTTTGGAGACTAGCTTCTTGAGTTCTTTGTAAATTTTGGAGATCAGCCTCTGACAGATGTGGGGTTGGTGAATATCTTTTCCCAGTCCGTGGGCTATCACTTTGTCTTCTTGACTGTGTCCTTTGCCTCACAGAAGCCTGGCAGAGAGAGAACATGCAAATTAACAAAATCAGAAATGAAAAGGGGGACATAACATCGGACACTGAGAAATCCAGAGAATCTTCAGGTCATACTTTGAAAGCCTGTACTCCACAAAATTTGAAAATTTAAAGGACATGGACAATTTTCTGGACAGATATCACTTACCAAAATTGAATCAAGAACAGATAGGCATCTCAAACATACCTATAACCTCTAAGGAAATAGAAGCAGTCATCAAAAAAGAAAAAGCCCAGGGTCAGATAGATTCATTGAAGAATTCTACCAGAAATTCAAAGAAGTGTTAATTCCAATAATCCTCAAATTGTTCCACACAATAGAAGCAGAAGGTTCATTGCCAAACTCCTTTTACAAGGCTACAATTACCTTGGTACCCAAGGCACACAAAGACACAACGAAGAAAGGGAACTACATACCATTATCCCTCATAAAGTTTGATGCAAAAATACTCAATAAAATCCCCCAAAACCGATTTCAGTTCCCCTTATTCTTTTACCATCTTTCCTTCCCATTTTCATGTGCTTCTTTTTTATTTTGTTTTGTTTTGTTTTTTTCCACTGAGGCCATTTAGTGCTACCTGTTCATAAATGTCCTAACACCCAATGGAGCTTCGAAAGCCACTCAAAGGCCAAATAGCTAAACAGAAAACTAACTTTCCACCCACCCCCTGCTGCCATTAATTACAAATGGCTCTGCAAATGGAGTAGGCTTTCATGAACTCCTCCCCAATTTGTTACTGGGATTTTGAGTGCTTGATTCTGTGCAAGATTTGTATGTGTAAAACTTGCCACTATGAGATCATGCATACAACTATGGTGCCATACCTTGCAAATACTACGTGGCTACAGATGGTTATTCCTTCTGGCTCTGATAGCCTTTCTGTTCCCTCTTCTGGGATAATTCTTGAGCCTTCGCTGTAGGGTTTGTGATACAGATGTCCCATTTTGAGATGAATACTACACAACCTGTTACCCTCTGCAAGCTGAGCAACTGTGAATCTCTGTATGAATTGCTATCTATTGCAAAAAGAATCTTTTATGATGAAAGGTGGCAGCTGTACTAATCTTTGTGTTATAAAGAAGATAGTTTATTACTATATCCACTGAGTAGAGTATTACCATTGCTCAGGCTGCATGATTTATAAATAATAGAAATTCAATTCTTATGGTTTTGAAGCCATGAATCCTAAGACCAAAATGCTAATAGACTAGCTATTTAGAAAGAGTTTAGCAATGCACATGTGTATGAAGAGTTTGGGTGTCAAAGCCCCTATTGCAGCAATGCTAATAAGCTAAACCCAGCCACCCATCCCAATGCCAATTGGGATGCCAAGAGTCACGTAGTGGGAAAAAAGAAAAAAAAATCTAGTCAACATTTGGGGAAGAGGAACAAGGATCCATTGATACTACCGCCCATGTGTCTTCAGATACTAACACAAGTTTTATATTTACAAAGAGGAAGAGTTCAGGATATGGGGGAATAAGCATGCAAAATCAAGGAGACCATTTTGAGTGTTGTCCTGTCCATGAATATCTCAGTTATACATGGTTGTCTGATATACTGTTAACCTGCTAATCCTTGTCATTACCCTAGCTGACTAACTAATTTGGTCCCTTCAAGATTATCTGCTGTCTTGTGTCACTTCTTCTTGTATGTAATTGTTCCTATCACGTGAGTGGTGTTTCACAATTGCTATGATGGAGTTTTCATTTTTTTCCCTCAGAAAGCTGCTTATTGATCAGTACTGTGCTCCTGGAGTCTAAGGTGACCCAAAAAGAAAGCATGAGGTAATGACTTATGTGTCTGCCTTCAGCCTTGAAAGGGAATGAGGCAGATTAAAGGCTCCTTGAGTGATCAACATACTTGTGCATTCAAGCAAGAGTCTCAGATGGAGTGAAGTGAACAAAAGACAGCAGATGACAGACTTTCCTCCTGATTTTACCCACCTTATGGTCCCAAATGAGTAGTTGATGCTTTCCAGCCATCAGAGCTTCCAAGTGTCTGTCCCCTTCCACATGGTGCCCCCTCCTGAGGGTAATTCCTAATGCTATTACATGAAGCACTATATTTTAGCATACAAATACAGGACAAAATTAAAATGGTATCCTATTAATTTGTTTCTTTTTGAATTCCTAGTCTACCATATGTCTATTTCTTTTCTTACAAAAATGTAAATATATGATATCATTCCTTTAAAATTTGAGTGGTCCTTGTCCTGAATAGGATAGGCTGCCACAAGGTGAAACTATCAGAAAATAATCACTGTAAATAACTCTTATGATAGCCCAGAACTCCTATGAAGCTATCTTCTTGGCACTGACTACTAGAAAGAATTAAGGAACCTCCTAGGGATGATGGGAAATGCATTTGTACCAGTCACTGGTTTTATGACCTAGAGAAGTTGTCCAGCCTCTCTTTGCTATTGTCTGTCAACTGTCAGTAACAATTACACAAGGAAGTACTTTATAGAGTTGGTGAGATTTTTATTGTAGCCTGGGGTATTAGTTGCTTTTCTCAATTTTGTAGCCAAATACCTGGCAGAAAAACAAGTTAATGGGGGAGTTCTTATTTTGACTTATACCTTGAGGGAATATAGTCCACCATGGCAGAAAAGTGGTGGCTGCTATAGTGTGACTCAGCAGGTCACGCTTACTTTAACCAATGATGCAGAGAGGTGACAAAAAACAGGGACAGACCATTCTTCCCCCCCCCCCCCAGGAATCCTCTTTGTGCAGTAAGGAGGCACCTCCTAAATGTTCCACAACTTTCCAATATTGTATTGCATTCTGGGGACCAAGTATTGAAGCACATATGGCTGTGGAGGACATTTCACATTCAAATCACATTGCATATACTTAAACTCAACATTGTGTCTCCATGTAAATACCAGACCTTCTAGTTAAACGGCATATTTACCCATCACTTCTGAGTTAGAAGTAATATGATAAAAAATAAGGGTAATTAAATAATGGTGAATGCTAACAAATTTTTGTTCAAAGTAAATAAAACTATTAAAAATATCAGAAAATGATACAAAATACATTAAAAGACAGGAAAAATTATACTGTGGAGGGGATCCACTGGGATGATCCCAACTAAGAATCTAGGCAGTGTTGGAGAGGCTGCCTTTGATGCCTTTCCCCTATAATGAGATTGATGACTACCTTGGTTGCCATTCCTAGAGCCTTCATCCAGTAGCTGATCAAAGCAGAAACAGGCAGCCACAGCTAAACACTGAGTCATTCCACTCCTGGAATCCAGTTGCAGAGAGCAAGGAGGGATGAACAAAGGAGCCAAGACTGTGCTGGAGAAACCCCGCAGAAACAGTTGGGCTGACCTAGTGAGAGCACAGAGACCCTAGTTGTAAAGTTGTGGAACCAGCATTGGACCAAACCAAGACCTCGAATGTGGGTGCCAGCTGGGAGGCCAGGGAAGTCTATGGGACCTCTAACAGTGGAACCAGTGTTTAACCCTAGAGCACAAATGGGCTTTTGGAGCCCATTCCCTATAGAGGGATACTACTGCAGCCCAGATACCTGAAGGAGGGCCTGGGCCCTCCCCCAAATTACGCGATGGACTTTAAGGGTCCCCAGTGGAGAACCTCACTATCCCTGGGGAGTGTGCGGGGGGGGGGGTCGTTGGGGAGCATGGGAGGATGGAAGGGTGAGGAAATGGGGAAATTGAGACATAAATAAGAGTGCTTCTAAAATTATATATATTTAAATTAATATATATTAAAATATACTTGATAAAATGACATCTAGGAAAACTGGAAATCGATGAACTTTTGTTAATTGCTAGCTTTTCGAAGGGAGAGATGGATGTTTGTAATAAACATAAATGAAAGATTTTTAAAAATAGTCCCCTTGGAACAAGGAGGCACACAAACAAATGTCCTTAATGCTGTGCCTTGGGTTGAAGTATTTCTCAAATGTCCTTGAAAGTTCCCAAGGACAATCTTTCCTCGGGAAAGTATTTCTTCTGTGAGTAAATAATGTTCTTGCCTAGAAATGAAATGCAGTAATGTATTACATTGCAAGCGAGCTGATAGCAAGGCTAAAAGAAGTTCAGGGAAAATGTCACATTGCAATCCTGGGCTGAAGTCTCTGTTTCTGAATTGGCTTTCATATTCATTCAAAATAACCCAGAAAGGTGTTTTGATTGCTTGCTACTTATCCATTACTGAGATTTATTTGAAATTATTATTACCCCAAGAATGTCTTGCCTTAAATTTTGTAAAGCTTAGCTGCTCAATTGATAAGCTAAAGTTTCTTTTACCAGAAAATGGTCCCTCTTAAGGAGTCTTAGAGTAATGACATTTAAGATATTTACTGGCTTTGGAAGAGAGCTTTGTACTTCACAAAGTTCTTTATATGCATCCCTAGGAAATAGCTACAGTAAGTTCTGTCACTGGTGTTTTTACAGGGGAATAAATGGAATCCAGTATAGAAACAATGTAGAGATGCTAACGCAAGAAAAGTGACCACAAGTTTGAGGCCAGCCTTGACCACATAGTGTGTTCAAGGTCAACCAGGAATAGATACATAGACAGGACTTGTCAAAACAGAACCAACCACCACCAACAACAGTAACAACTACAAAAGAATCAGAAATAAAAGCTTTAAAGGAAAACTATTTGATCAAGGTCGTTTTGCCAGTGAGACATGGATTTCATAACAGAAATGCTTATCTTCAGAAGGGAGGCTAGCCAAGAAAACTTGAGCCTTTGGTTCTTTTGTTCCTGAGAATTGTTGCCTACCATTTTTAAGGTAGAATACGAAATAAAGTCATAGATTCTCTAGAACCCCCTTCATGTTCCTTTTATATTGAAGAGAGCATCTTTAGGCTGTACATATTCCATTTTGATAAAAACAACTGACGATAATGATGCTTTGCCATGTGAGATTTAGAATTTTAATTCAATCACTTACTACTTGCATAGCCTTATAGAAAGATACATTTCAGAGCTTATATATTTTTCTATTGTCACTTATAATACTGTGATGTATTTATTGATGAAAGATTTATTTATTTAAAAATACTGTTTCAGTGCTTAATACATGTCAGATATTGGGCTAAAAGTCACTCCATTTTCTGAATGGGCAGAAAGTATTTTCAACTGAATAAGAAATACTCGGAAAAAGCTTGAACTGACCATAGAAGAAGTCATGAGTGGGCATCAAGGCATGTCTATGAAGGTCAGAGAACAGTTTGCAGAAGTCTGTTCTCTCTCTCTCCTCTCCCTCCTCTCCTCCCTCTCCCTCCCCTCCCTCCCTCTCCTCCCTCCCTCCCTCCTCCCCCCTCTCCCTCTGTGGGTTCCAGGGATCAAGTTAAAGTTGTCAGACTTGGTAACAAATGACTTTACCCACTGAGCTACCTTGCCTGGTTGACTTCAGTTAGTTGGCTTTACCTGCTGAACCATATGTCCAACTCATGAGATATTCTTTAAATGTAATTTATAATATAATTAATGTCAGACGCCCCTACTCACACCCATTTATTCTATCACTCTTTAATTTTCTATCAGATTCTGGACATGGAACCATTATTTTATACAGTCATTATATGAGGCATCCCTTACGCTTTCAATGGGTCTAAAGTTCTTGCCTTTTTGGTCTAATGAAACTAAATGCTGATTCTTCAGGAGTATTGACATAAATGAAGAAATTTTAAAAAGAAGTATATTTTGATTTTATGATTCAAGGCATAGAAAAAATAATACTTTGTTATTGGTCATCCTATTTATGAAGTCTCTAACCATCTATTTTAGCCTCTGTATTTAGAAGAAAGAAAATGAAGAAATCAGTAACATTTTTATTTCATAAAAGATAATAAGAGCCACTTCACATTTGATTTATCTTTACGTTAATCATACATTTTAGGGCAGATAATATAGATAAAAATAATTCCAGGTGATTCAAAATTATTGCATTCTACCTAGTTTATAATGAGATCTGGCAGGAAACAATAATATGCGAAAAATGGATCCATTTCATTTGAAATGCCTAATCAGAAGAGCTATGTGGTTTGTTTTGTTTTGTTTTGTCTCTTTGTTTTTTTTTTTTAATTTTTAAAAGGACTTGAGTACATTCCAGGTATGGTGGCACATGTCTGTAATCTCAACACAGGGAGGCACAGGCAGGAGTATCAGAAGATCAACATCAAGATCCTCTTCAGCCACATAGAAAGTCCTACCCTTGACTAGAAAACATGAGACTCTTACTTTAGAAAAATTAAAGAAAATAATGAAATATAATACAGATCTTGAAATCAACTAGGGCCCAGAGAAATGGGTGCTTAGGAACTCTTCCTGATTTCATAGGGGACCTGATGTAGGTTATCAGCACCCATGTGAGACATCTTACAATCAACTATAACTCCAATCTAAGGGACCAGACCACCTCTTCTGGTCTTCATCACACACACACACACACACACACACACACACACACACACACACACACACACACACTCAAAGATTCTTTTTAAAAGTTTTGACTATGTTGTATTTTATCCTTTGAGTCTGAAATAATTAATAAAAATTCTATCACTACTAAAAGCAAAAAGAAAACGATAAATGTGAGAGTTTTCTTGTCTCTGATGGACTTTTGAGAGAAGTAAGCTTTAATTAGAAGCAAAGTAAAAATACATTTTATCAAGTGATAAAATAATAAAATGGACTTTTTTTTCAAAATTTTACAGGGCACACAATTCTATGTTGTGTGCACTAGCTGGGTCTCTTCCCTTCAGTCTCTTGTGCATTGTCCACCTGGCTTTCATTCATGAGGAACACTCCTAGTTTCCAAGCCCTCAGATGGAAGCTGCTTCTCCCTTTGGAATTTTGACTTGGTTGATGTTGTTTTATGAGCTTTAGTCATAAGAGGACTATGTTTCTTAGAAGTAATTTCTGTAATATGATGCATACCATTTCATTTTCCTTGAGTAGATGTGGATATTTTCTCAGAATCATATATGACCAATTATTTTATCAGCATCATGACTTGGACCAGGAAGAAGATCATGATCTAAAGATAAATGCTGGAAACTTTCAAAAAGTCCAAAGAGACAGATAATTTAAAAGTAATTACAAAGTCCTCTATCACATTGGCTTAGAAAAAAAAATTGCTCCCTTCATCACTTGCAGCCTAAGTGTGTCCATTCTTTGGCTTATATCTGGAATTTGTTCTATCCCCCAGTGGGAACAAAAGCTGTAGAGAGAAGCAACTTGTTTGACTTGGGAGCATGCCCAGTGTGAAAAGTTTGCAGGCAGAATCAGAAAGAACAGCTGCAAGAGGAGAGCTGGGAGGAGATGACAGCTAATGATTCAGAAAGCAATTTGCATTTATTCAAACCTTCTGCTGAAGCAGGATGAAGCCATGCCTGGGTGGTGTTTTACCATCCACTGCCAGGCTGGTTTCAACACACTGAGCCCTACAGTCAGTAACTTGGTCTCCACAGGATGCCTTAGTCAACAGCTCCTCCTTACCTGAAGTAGTGCAATCATCTTTTTGGAATTTCAAAAAACCTTTTGCCTGTAAAAACATGTGAACATATTCCACCCCAAGGCTGAGAATACCTCATCATATATAAACTGATGTAAGAGTAAAGTCCAAGTGGCAAACCACTGCCAGCTAATATTCCTTGACAGCTGGTGAAACACCAGACACCATATCCTCTGTTTTACATGCAGTGCTTTATTTAATACCAGACTTTGAAGTAGATATTGAAGTGTCCTGCTCAGGGCTCTGCATATATGGACAGACAGAAGAAACCACCAAAGCATCACTTATTAATAGCAGTATGACCCTGTTTCATCACTTTGGAATTCTCGAAAAAGTCCTCTGTCTCTTCTCTTTTCCTTTCCTGGGAGAGCATGAATTGGTCTCAGAATGAACCTGAGATCACATGAGTTAGTCATTGGCTCAGAGGCTGAGATGACCACAAGACACATTTTAGTGCATTTTTAGTGCATTAATTACACTAGATGCCACTATAGACATTAGACAATAACATTATCAGTACTTCTAGGATAAGAATGGACAGTATATTCATTACTTTTCTATTTTAATGATGAAAAAGCAAGAACAAACACCATGTAAATAAGAAAGCATTCATTTTGATTTATAGTTCCTGAGGCCATTATGTTAGAGGATAGCGCAGGATGGAGGTCTAGGCAGGAAGCATTCTGATCATTATTTCCTAGGCACACAGGGAAGAAAGAAAGAGAACAGACAGTTGGGCAAGGTTATAAACACTCAAATATTGCCCCTAATCAAGTACTTCCCTCCAGCAAGGCTGCCCTAACATTTCCATAATTCTCCAAGTAGAGCTACCTATAAGAGACCAAGTGTTTACATATATGAACCTATGGAAGCATTTCCATTCAAGCCACAACAGAAAACAGTGGAGTTAAATACTGACACACTGATCTATACTTTTTTTTCCTGAGACAGGGTTTCTCTGTGTAGCTTTGTAGACCAGGCTGACCCCGAACTCACAGAGATCTGCCTGCCTCTACCTCCTGAGTGCTTGGATTAAAGGCATGCACCACTACTGCCCGACTGTGATCTATACTTCTGTATTGTAATGCTTGTATCTCCCTGGCTTCCATTTTGACATTGTATCATTAAAGTCTAAAAGCATAACCACAGTGAAGCATAGAAAAAAAACAAACATAAATAAGCCTGAAATATACTTACACCTCTATTGTCTAAGAAGGACACTGACGACTTCCAAGAAAAGTTTCTACATTTAATGGACATGCCTAACTGGTCACACACTTTATTTGATTAATACAACTGGGAATTCTATAAGTATCATGTCCCACTGAAGCAATCTATGTTTCTTTAAGACTTATCTGTGCTTTGAGAATTGAATTATGACTCAAATAAGTTTTTGGTTTTCATAAACCAAATAGAGTCTTTAGTTTGAAAATATATGAACTCATATTCTTTCTATAAGCAGTGGCTATTGTTGGACCTATTCTTCGAGAATTTTAGAAATTCTATACTGCATGTCAACTTGAGCTTCATGAACAGACTAGGGAAAAATAATCTGCTAGAAAATATATATTTTAAATCAGTATTGAAGTACACAGCTTAGTGTACAATAATTCATTTGGAAATAAACTCGTATTATACCTGTCAATGTTCTCTCCAGAGGCAATGAAATCACTATTGGATGATAATATGCTGACTGTCATTGTAATGTTCGAAGTGCAAACACCAAAGTATTTGTTTTGCTTCAGTGGAAAAAAAAGTGTTAAATAATTAAGTAAAGGGGATGTAGGAAGTCTGCACTCTAACCTTGTCCTGGCAAGATTATGGTTCTTAGACTATTGCACAATCACTTGTTAACTTTATTTCTTACCAATAAGATCAGAGAATGTATTAGATATTTCTCCTTGCAATTTAAGAAATGGAAAGTTTACTTTGGTTCTGAGTTTGAAAGGATATCAACCATCAAAGCAGGGAAGGCATAGCAGCATGGGCATAAGGCAAATTGGTTGCAATGTGTCCACAATCAGAGAGCAGAGATAAAAGAATGCCAGTATGTGGACCATTGTCTCTTTGTATAAGTATTTATTTAGCCCTTGGGAAGTTATCACACACTTTTGGGTTGAGTATTTCCTCTTCTGATGAACATTGCTAGAAATGACATCATGCATATACCCAGAGGTGTACCTCCTAGGCAATTGCAACTCCACTCAAGTTGATACTGAAAATAAATGATCAATAAAAGACACCATAGCTGATTAAACAATACGTGATCTCTATTTTCATAGGTCTTAAAGCATCTGAATTTTATTCTAGCAAATAAAACACCTTTCTTTTATGTGAAAATGACCTTAGGATTTGACAACAGTAATCAAAATTTTTCTCTTCTTTCTTTCATGCATTCTTTCTTTCTTTTTTTTTTGAGGATAGTTCAAAGAGTCACCTATTTTAGAATTCATTCTCACTGTTAGTTTTGTCATTTGTTTAACCTTTACTCCTTCTATTATGTTTTATATTCATTCCCGGCACCTGGACTTGCAGAGGCTGTAGGTTTGGAGAAACACAGACACACTTATTTTAAACCCTTTGTTATGAGCACCAGCTTGGTGAACTTTGTTCTGTCTATGAATTATTTATTTCATTGCATGTGTTTCTCCCAGAATTCATAGCATTTCCCTTTGTCATGTTTTTTTCTTACCATTTATGGAACTGTAAATACAGCTGACTGAATCTCACCAGTTGCCAAACCCATTGTGGCTTTTGTGTGAAGTGCCTCGGCTTCCGTTCACAGATTTCATCGTTTTCATTTGTATGTTTTTCTTTACCCAAAATGAAATGTCAGTAGTGTTAGAAGATGACTGATACCAGAAATACAATTAAGTTGGATTAAGAAGACAAGAGAAAATTTTTTCTGCTAATTTGCCCACTTGTGGTAATGTACATTTCCTTTATTTTTTTTCTGAATCCCAGTCATCTTTCATGACATGGTAATATGGGTGTCTACTGAAGTGCAATTAGAATGGAAATATAACACAAATTTCCTACATCTGCTACCATATTGGGGGAAATGATTAAACTGACTTGAATCAATTTTGAGGTTTGTTTTAACATGGTCTGTTTGAAAATGTTGACCACATAGAGGACTGTGTAAACTCTATGGCAGTAACTCAAAGATATAGATGCCTAGTTCCAAGACAGTCAGCAAAGAAGAAGAACAGAGACACCTTAGAATGTTTCCCAAAGTGATGGTCTATGCTTTTGGTGGTGTGAACTTTGGCTAACCAATGAAATCTCTTGGGGGAAATTTTAAATTCTTAAAGCTCAGTTTACAATATACATCCATTCAATACTAATTACTGAGGAACTGGACCAGGAGCTTGGAATATTTAAGGCTCATAAGGGACCCCAAGTTGGAGTGAAGACTGAGAACTATAGTTGATACAGGTGCTGTGTCAGAGGAGCCACAAGAGTGATGCTGGGGGAGAATGGAGGCAATAAGTATTTGCTTGTTTTCACTTTTGTTTTGGATGTTGTTAAGTGGTCACTAGTAATACATGTGAAAAGAATTTTACAGGAGAAAAAGACACTAATTAAAGGAACTCAATGTATTAAGTCTACATCTTCAACATTCTAGTTACTACAAGAGAAAAAGTGTGCCACTCTGCAGCAGGATCATTGAGATAAATTAGGGACAGCCACAAAGTACAGAAAATTTCAGGGATTCCTCATAAGATTTTTGGGGATCATTATTTTTAATTCATTGACTTTGGTTCTTGTTGCACAACAAGGGACCCATAGGTATATAAGACCCCAATGTGTATCACTTCATTTGTCTTAGAAATTGGAAAAACAGTTTTCTTTGATGAGGGAATCCAAGACAAGTAGAAAAGATGAGGTAAAGAAAGAGAAGCAAACATACTCTGTATGACTTAGTGTCGTGGGGTGGGCCTGTGACTCTACCCCATGGGAGGTGGCCATATGAGAATCAACAGTTGAAAGCCACTGGGGTAAATGAGAGACCCTGACTCAAACCAAACAATAAACAAGTTATCTCTGTTACTTTGGGTGAAGTAATAATCTTATAATAATCACATTTGTATTTCCTCTTTCAAAATATACCCCATACAATATCCTGGGCATTTCCTAACTCACCTTTAACAAATTTAGATTCTATTAATAAATTAATTTCAACTGGACTTTTGTTCTACTAGATTCCAGGAACTTAGCACTGTCTCTCAGAAAGTGACTAAATGAACCAATAAACCAGTCAATCATACCTCAAACTCCACAACTTTCTTAAACTAGGGAGCTGCTTTTTACTATAACCAAGAAGGTTGGCCTGCCAAGTTAGGTCTCAAAGGGAAACATGATCTTTGTTTCAGATATAAAAGTATTTTCTATCACCTCACTAGATGAAAAATTTTATTAAAGAAAACCAGGAAACCAGGTCATTTCTAATCTTGTCTCACTTTAACCAGTTCTAGTGACCTAGATGTTCTACTTGAAAAATGGATAGCTATAGCTAATACATAGCACTTCCTTACAGCTTCCTCTTTCAATGCCTTTGCATTGGACTTACTTAGATGTGGAGTACTACAGTAGCTTGCATAATGACAGCTATGACAGTTCTTTAGAACATCATCGTACCTTAATGTCTTTTGCTCAGTGTTTCTTGCTTTGAATCATGGATGATCACTCTATTCTTGAGTCATATTCTCAACCTCTTTTTGCCCTTGCTTTTGTGTTCTAAAGTGGTTCCTAAAATGTGCACATGTTAGTATCGAATGCTCTGCTATAGCACAGCCAAGATAAAAACAGCACAGTAACTTTTTATATATACACACTTGGGAAAAGGTATTTCTGTTAAACATAACCTTCTGAGTAAAATCTGAGTGTTTATTGAAAACTTAAAAACAGCATAACATATCATAAAGAACATAAAATTATTCATTCCCTGCAAGAAATTTATTTCCTGTACTTTTATTTCCATTTATCTTTATTTCTTTCTTATCCATGTATACTTATATATCTACTTGTATATATATCAGAAAAATCATACATATACTTTTACCTAAATAAATATATAGTATTTTAACATCATTTAAAAAACTTATTAAAATAGGTAGGCATTATTGCCTGGCTATAATTTAAATTCTGTTTCTATATTCACACATTTATGGCTATTGGTAAAATGCAGAACACGGGTATTTCATTTCCTCAGGAACTGAAGACCATGAAGGAAACAGAATATTTTGTAAACTTCTATTGGAAAATGGGTAATATGATGACCCTGACTTAGCACTTGAATACCAAAATGATGAATGATACATATTTGTCTATACCAGGCAAGCATCCTCTCTCCAGAATACCTGATTTTATTTTCCTATTGCTTACAGACATCTGTTAATACTTGTTCTATGTTTTATATTCCATGCACACCATCATTTTCATTGTTATAGACTTACATGCAGTGTGGTTTCCAGACTCTTTTTATACGTCCATTTTTGATATAGACCTTAATGTTGGTTCCATGTCTTTCTTAGTATGACAGGGTTGCAACACACAGTTTTCTATGGCAAATTCACTCAGACTTTAAAGATTACTTGTGAACAAATTCTAAACCAGATGGGGAATATTAGGCCAAAGTAGACTTGCATATGTTATTTTATTAAGATTTATTTTATTATGTATTTATGTGTATGAGGTTATATCTGTGTATCTGTGTGTCTTGAAAAGGCCAGAATAGAGCATTAGATACCCTGAAGCTTGAGTTGCAAACAATTTTGAAGATCCATGATGTTTCAGGGAACCAAAGTTGGGTTATCTACAAGAGCTACAAGTGCTCTAGACTTCTAAGCCTTCTTTCCACCCAACTTAGAGATTTTCATATTAAAAATTTAGTCTTTGATTGCTACCAGTCAGGCCTCCAAAACAGCCTGCATTTTCCACCAGCATTGCATTAAACAAAACCTGACCACTTTATACATGACAATTAATTTTAAAAATAAGATTTTAAAGCTTCATATTGTATTTCTTAAGCACAGGTAACAAACATAAATAAATGTGTATAAATCTTAGTAAAACATCTCCTACTTGCTTACACAAAGGTTTTACATGTATAAAACTTTGGAGAAGATATGTACTTTTAAGAAAATAAATATGATTATTTTCAGTCCTTAAGTTTTCTCCACCTTTTTTGTATGTATCATATATAAATATATTTATTTTCTATGTGCATACTGTTTAACGATATCCAAGTATACTATTCAAATATAACTTTTATTTATATTACATTTTTACTCAGATTTGTAAGATTCCAATTTCTACATAGTCTAATAGTCCCTATTTGGTTAATTTACAAGTTTCTTAGTATCCTGACATGTAAGATTATTTCTTAAATAATCCCCCATTTGGGGGAAAATCAGTTGTTTCAGTTTTTATTCATAATTTTCTGATTAATTCCATAGAAGATAGATTCCTTTGACCTTTTCTAGGTACATAGAACTAACTTCTAAATATGTTGTCAATATCAGTCCAATTTTTACCCCACATGAATATTTTTCTCAAAAGCTCTAAATTCAGAACTTTGTCTAATTATTTCTCTCATAGTTCTTTGTGTGTTTTACTCCATTGTCATACTCTGAAACAGGTATTTTAAATTTCATATATTCCTTTTCCTTTTGTCTTCTTATTTCTTTTTAAATTTTATTTCATTTTTATCTTACATACATACCAAACACATTTCCCCTCCCACTCCTTCCATACACACCCCCACATTTGCCCAAGCGACCCCCACATCTACCCCTCCAAATGGGTAAGTCCTCTCATGGGGAGTCAATAAAGTCTGGTACATTAAGTTGAAGCAGGACCAAACCCTTCCCCCTGTATCAAGGCCAAGCATGGCATCCAACTATAGGGAGTGGGCTCCAAAAAGCCAGCTCATGCACTAGGAACAGATCCTGGTCCCACTGCCTATAGCTGCCCAAACAGCATCTCCTCCATACCAAGTTCTCTCTAATCATCCATGCTTAGCCTAATGTTGGTACCAACTATAGGTATCTTCTTGTTGAGTGAGCAATAATTCCAAACAGAAAGTGGTTGATTATTTCCATGCTGTTTGAGCCACTATTTCGTCAGTAGATATGTCTTGCTATACCTATCATTGTTATAGTTCTCAGGGTTTACACTAATGTTTATTTTTCTCTTCCACCTTCCAGTACTATGAAAATGCCCAGCATATTCTGTATGTGTCTTTCTGTTTCCCACTTTATCCTCATCCAAATTTTAGGCCCTAATTAGGAATTAACTGAACACTTGTTTTAAAAGTCCCTTGAATTTCCTTAAACTTAACTGTTCAATATTTCTTCTGTCACCCAGTACTGAAAATGCTGTTGCCATGATTTGTTAGCACTTAGATAGAAGAGTCCCTCTATGCCCCAAGAAAGCTTTCAATTTTCAGAATCCACAGAAACATTGAAAGATACTTGGACAGTGAAGTTGCATTGATATTCCTTTTATATATCACAGGATCTGAGAAAGAAAAATGTCTAAGCATATTGAAAAATATTATGCAAATGATAAATATTATTTATTGTTAAGTATGATAAATATTATTTATTATTAATTATAATTGGAGGTTGCCATCACAACTTTTTTTTCTGCAACTCACAGAGACACATACCATTCAAAATGAATGCTTATAATTAATAATATTAAGATGGGGAAAATCATTTCTCAACTTTTTCATCATAGCCCATATATTGCTAGGCAAACAACTTGATAGAATCAATGGAAGCTTAGTTTAGTGTGTGATAATCTCTTGCCCTCTAATTCATCACTAAATGGCTTTTCCATGGATTGCAGGCATTGAAAGGTTTTAATTGTAGCCCTGTGCTTTATTTACTGTTAGAAAATTTTCCTTTCAAATGAAGCATGCTGTGCTAACAAGCAGTGGGTCTGTGAACATTTGTTTGTCATTCACTCTGGTCAGCCACCATATTTGAACTGGCTGATGATACAATGCCAATTGTGGTATTTTAAGGTTGATTTTCTTCTTCCCTATGTGCCTTTCTGGTTAGTTCATGATTTAAACTTGGGCTCCCTTAACAAATGACAGTGCTGTTTGTATCACTCAAAGCCTGTACAGAAAGCTCGGAGAGAAAAGTGGGAGAAGACAGTGATAGCCACAAGACCATCAATCTGGATAATCCAGCAATGTATTATTATTATAGCATGTGTTGAGTTATCAATAAAAATCAGAGTGAAGATGATAGTTTAGGGAGAGGCATGAAAAGGTAGCCATGGTAGATTTATAAAGATAGTGTTTCTGGCTAGTGTGATAATTCATATTCACCTCTAAACATGCACATAACACCTATGCTCTTATTTACCCCATCATTTGGTCTACATATTTTCCTGACTACTATCTAACCAGCTTCTCTACTAAGAGGTTTTTCTGAAATACATGCCAGAAAGAACTCTTAGAACACAAGTCTCAATGTCTGCATAAGATAGATCTTCCTGGGTCTTAAGAAGTGGTTAAGTGAGTTAGGATTAGCACTGGCTGATCATCCAAAGGACACTGATTTGATTTCCAGCACCCACACGGTGGCTCACAAATACCCCTAACTGCAGTGCCAGGGAATATGATGAGCTTTTTTGATATATAAGGTATGTCACGTACACCATGTGTACGTGACATACAAGCAAGAGAAACATTCAAATATCTAAAATGCATTAAATAACTTTTATTTTTTCTTTCTCTCCATTTTTATTTAAATTAGAAATAAAATTATTTTACATGTCAATCCCAGTTCCCTCTGCCTCCCCCCAACACAAACTAACACGCTACCTATCCCATACCCTTTCTGCTTCCCAAGGAGGGTGAGGCCTTCCATAGAGAGTCTTTAGAGTCTGTCATATCCTATGGGATAGGGCCTAGGCACACCCCATTGTGTCTAGGCTCAGGGAGTATCCCTCTGTGTAGAATGGGCTCCCAAAGTCCATTCCTATGCTAGGGATAAGTACTTCCTACTACAAAAGGCCCCATCGATTTCTGAGGTCTCCTCACTGACACCCACATTCATGGAGTCTGGATCAGTCCCCTGCTGGTTTCCCAGCTATCAGTCTGGGAACCAAGAGTTCCCCCTTGTTGAAATCAGCTGATTTTGTGGGTTTCACCAGCCTGGTCTTGACCTCTTTGCTCATCACTTCTCTACAACTGGATTCCAGTTCAGTTCAGTGTTTATCTGTGGGTGTCTTCCTCCACTTCCGCCAACTACTGGGTGAAGGCTATAGGGTGCCATATTATTCAGTCATCAATCTTATTATCAGGGGAGGGCATTTAAGGTAGCCTCTCCTCTGTTGCTCAGATTGTTAGTTGGTGACATCTTTGTAGCTCTCCAGAAATTTCCCTAGCACCTGATTTCTCTTGAAACCTGTAATGGCTCCCTGTATTATGGTATCTCTTATCTTGCTCTCCTCTATTCTTCCCCCAACTCAAACTTCCTGCTCCCTCATGTCCTCCTCACCCCTTCTCTTCTCCCCTTCTCATTCTCCCTCTCCCCTCCCCTCATGCTCCCAATTTTCTCAGGAGATCTTGTCCCTTTCTCCATCTCTGGGGGACCATGTATGGCTCTCTTAGAGTCCTCCTTGTTTCCTAGCTTCTCTGGCAGTGTAGAATGCAATCCCCATCAAAATCCCAGCACAGTTCTTCACAGACATTGAAAGAATAATTCTCAGCTTTATATGTAAAAACAAAAGACCCAGGATAGCCCAAACAACCCTGTACAATAAAGGAACCATTCCTGAATTCAAGCTCTATTATAGAACTATAGTCCTGAAAACAACTTGTTATTGGCACAAAAATAGACAGGTAGACCAATGGAATTGAGTTGAAAACCCTGATATTCACCCATACACCTACTGACACCTGATTTTTGACAAAGAAGCTAAAGTTATATAATAGAATAAAGAAAGTATCTTCAACAAATGGTGCTGGCATAACTGGATGCTGCCATGTAGAAGACTGCAGATAGATCCATGCCTATTGCCATGCACAAAAATTAAGTCCAAATGGATCAAAGACCTCAACATAAATCCAGCCACACTGAACCTATTAGAAGAGAAAATGGGAAATACCGTAGAACAAATTGATACAGGAGACCTCTTCCTGAACATTAAATAACTTTTAAAATTAAATGAATGGATCAATCTTTTATGAGCCACAAAATTTAAAACAGTATGCAGAAAACAGTAATAGGGGTGTAAGTTGAATTTGAATATTTATTCAGCACCAGATTATGAAACACTACATGTGTTTATTTTCTTCCTTTCTTTTCATGAAAATCAGAATGCTTTTGCCTTTACTCCTGCCTAAAATGAGAGTGCTGTTTGTTGATGATTAAGAGTTAAAACTAAGGAAGAGGACACAAATGGAATGTTTTTGTACATGGAACATTTAGCTGCCCATAGACAGATGGGGGCTTGTGCTTCACAGTGTTTGCAAATTGAGGGAATCTATCAGAAAAAAAAATAGCATTTGTTAGAATCAATGGCATGAAGATATGTAGGGAAAGCAGAGGTGCTATTTCCTGCTTCTCAGGAAGTCTGAGAAGTTTAGGAACTCAGAGCCATATATGAGCAGTATCTCATATCTTCTCAATACCAGATGAGAACATGTCTGTAGTTCATACGTAATACCCCATCTTACACATTATGATTCAGCCATACACAAATGTGATGTCTGAAGTGATCCTCTGATTTTTTCCATGCATTAGTTGCAGTGGGTAGAGTTACAGGCAAACAAAGAAGAGTGAACATGACAGAAAATCAATAGTAAGGCGTACTATCAATCCTATTGTTTACTTAATTATATGAATTAAACAAGTTCTTTAATGTACCTAAACTGTATTTTCTTTGTCTACAATACAGAAATGGGGTCATCCATTTCTGGGACATTTTACATGTTAGAAATGATATGTGCAAAGATCCCAGTGGTGAATTAACATAAAAAATTTACAATAGCAGTAGCTATTATCATCACGCATGAAGAAAAATATGCATAGTCTACATTGACTATACTGAAGAGAACATATATAAAAACTTATAGGAACATTTAGAGTTAGCACAGGTTCTACTGGCTGTGTTGTAGTTCATGGTCAGGTCTTAAAATATCAATTCCTATCTAAAAAGATTCTCAGTGGGGAGTACAGGCAAAATGTTTCCAATATATGACATTATAAGAATTGGGGCTTTGTTATTCTTTGATTACTTAAGATTTTTCAATCTTAATAATGCATTATAGTACTTCTGAGTTTAGCTATCACTGATTTATAAATGTCACCATTTTAAACCTAAGTATCAAATTTTGTCTGGTGCTAATGGAGACAAAAAAATAAAACATTTTGAGTTTGTTAATTCTGGTTTGCTGGGCTTCTAGAATCAGACTTGGCCATAGTATTTGGCTAAGTGGCCCTCGGGGTTTATATTACCATTCCCTAAAGATAAAGACAGAAGTTTTATTTATTTCTATTTTATTATCTCAGTATATATTTTAGGTAACATGAACTTTCAGTCTTATTTTTTCAGTCAAGTGATCAAATAAAAAGTATGATCAGAATTAAATGTTAAATGAATATTGTGGACTTTGCACTTGTTCTTATGTTTAATAAACTATAAGAAAAATGTACTGCATTAATATTAATATGTTGCCTACTTGATAGTTTTTATATATAAAGAAAATATTACTTTTTCACTTTATATTGTGGAAGTATGTTGCAAAGCAAAATTAATACATGAAATCTGTAGATGATATAAGGTCCATTCTTAGCATTTTCGTATACAGTTTTTATGCCCTTTTGTGCATTGTCCCTTAGATCTAAGTATATTCACCATTTTTACATGTTCTGTAAAAACTTTTACAGAACTTTTAAGATTTTCATTGTCAGATGCTATTATATCAAGCTTGATCAAGACATGACAATAGCCTGGCATTGGTGCCACACACCTTTAATCCCAGCACTTGGGAGGCAGAGGCAGGTGGATCTCTATGAGTTTGAGACTTGCCTGGTCTACAAGAGCTAGTTCCAGGACAGCCTCCAAAGCCACAGAGAAACCCTGTCTCAAAAAAAAAAAAAAAAAAAAAAAAAAAAAAAAAAAAAAAAAAACATGACAATAGGGACGCATCGCAGTAGGTCTGGAAGGACATGTTCTGCTTTTTTCTGGTATGCTTGCTTGAATTATCCTGGTGTAGGACCTGGGTCTTTCTCAGTATTCAGTTCTGCAATTCAGTTAACTTTTAATTAGCTCTTGGAGCTTCCTTTATTTTCTACCAAATGATGCTCATCACACCCCTAGCTGGTTCACCCTTGATGCAGAGGTTGTATGTTTGGGTGTCATCATGGGGAAACTACCTCATGAGTAGTTTTCCCTTGAGGCACAGAAGAAGAAATATCCCCAAAAGCTCTACTAGCACCATGAAAATGGTTCTGTCATCCATGAAGTTCCAGTCATGTTGTCTCTATCCAGGTCTAGTTATTTCCAATCAGATCTGGATTTACTCCCTGGCTTGAAGAGTACTGACCATTTATTCTATCTATGCCTTCATATTTTAGAGTCATATTTACTCATAATTATTCATTCCATTGTGGTTGTAGCTAACTATTTACAATTAATATTCCCCATAATTATATGATCCATGCTCGCAATGTCTGACCCAGAATGGTAATTTGTAAATCATCTAGTCTCATACTCAGGGGCATGCTATTGTTTTAGTTTTTTTAAAAAAAATAATGAACACCTCTCTTTTAACAGCATTCTTTCAGCTTATACCCTGTTTTAATGTCAGCAAAGTAGCTAGCTATAGTCCTAAAAGCTGATTTATTTTGTCCCTTCTCTCCCTTATTCTTAGATATAGTTTCTCATGTTTTTCATCAAGCACATGTACCTATCTTCACATTGGTGACTATCCTTGAACATAAGCTGTTACTTGCACCCATCGTGAGTTCTCTGCAATTCACTCATCGTCATTTAAACATTTTTGTCAGAGACAAATGAAGCTCAATATCATGTCATGTGCTGGCACATTATTGAAAGCTGTGATTGAAACACAGAAAAAGAAAATCCTAAGACAGGATAGAGCAGGGCGTTTCTTATCTCCTGTGAATATTTCCTCGCAAGAATATGAAAACTCTCCCAAGCAGCATAAAACTGACACCAGGTTTAAGATAGTGTCATTAAATATCAATTATCCTAAACCACTTCTGGCTGCTTCTTTGATTAAATGTTTTTCTTGTGTTTTACCTTTGGGGAATCCACCTCATCAGAAGAATGGAGAATGGGAAAGATTAAACGATTCAGAATAATTTGGTTATTTATTTTTGCAAAGGAGTACTTTGGAAAAGAAGGCAAAATGTTAACGTGAGCATCATCTTACAGATTGAGTTTGGCTAATTTCCTGTGCTTACACACAAGATCCCTTGTTGACTCAGATGGAAGCTGTCACTTTGTATCCCAGTAGTAGTAGTTTTTAAATTGGTGTGTGTGTGTGTGTGTGTGTGTGTGTGTGTGTGTGTGTGTGTGTGTGTTCATGCTTCAGAGACTGCCTCTGGAAGTGCTCATCTTCTTCCAACAGTTGCTTCCAGTTTACTTATGAATGCTTTTTTAATGCACTGAGAAAAACATTCCTATTCAGTTAGCTCTTTGGAAGTTTTATCAGACCTGCTGTGTTAATCTCAAAATAAAGAGATGGGACACACATTATTCACTGTCCTTCACAGGATAATCATAAAGATAGGCATGTGGTATCCTTGTTGTTATTGTCATGTCATTAGCATCACCAACAAGCTACTGTTGCTTATTGAGTGCTTGCTGTGCATATAGTGTGCCTCTTGTTTGTTAATCTTCACAAGTGCTTAGGAATCAAGTGTCCTGTGAAAATGATAATGCAAGTAACTTTTATATTATTACTACTAATACTAGAACTAATAATAATAATAATAAATTTAAGTGTTTTGCATGTGTGTGTTGGTGTACTTGTTTGCACGCTGCATCATATGTCAAACATGTATGGAGGTCAGAAGATAAGTTTCAGGGGTTGGTTTGCTATTGAAGAGGTGAAATCCACACGTATTGTATCCTGTTATGTGCCTAGCCAAAAGTAATGAGTAATGAAAATGGTGCAGCTTTTCCACATCATTTTTATGTCCTCTGATCTCTTGTTTCCCAGTAATCCTAGAATCTCTATTGAGACCAATGGTCTAGTAAAATGAGAGTGATGTGATGGTTTGACAAATATCTACTGAGGACCTATGACGAGCAAAGGGCTTAATCACCAAGATGGGCTTTGAGGGGATTAAAAAATAATCAGACAGATGAAGAGATACAGGCATTGTCGCCATTGAGAAAATCACTTCAATCACAAGTCAGGGAGGAAGGAAAGGGAGTGAGGAGAGGTGTTGTGGCCCAGCCATCGCAGCTGCAAGCCATGGTAGCCATGAGGTTTGGCCTGAGTGGGGGAGTGTGGACTTGGAAACTCCTAGCAACCCAAAGGCGACAAAGACCAAACACAAGCATCTTGTCATCTTTAGAGAGCTCTCCGTTCTATGCTGCAAAACTGGAGTCTCTTCTTTATTGAGCATCTTCCTGGCTGTTTTCTAACCATGCTTCCAAGGCCACAAGGCCATTTCTGTCCCTTCTGCTGATTGCTCTCTGCTGGATAGCTCTCTGTCCTCACTTGTTACTCATATACCTATCCTCCCACCCAGGTGTAGGCCTGTTCAAATGCTTAGTCCTGTAGAGATGCAAACTAAGAGGCATTCTACACTGAGGCTATGCTATACAATAGCAGACTTGCTCGCATTAGCAAGATAATTGTAGGCCAGAGTTTTGGGGCACTCCTGTTTACTGAAACCAGAGGCTGGACCTTAAGACATTCCATAAGGCAACTTTCTTGGTCCCCAACAGAGAGGGACATGCCAACAGAAGCTGAAGATCCCCCCCATCCCCTGCCCAGATGTCTTAATTGGACTTCTGCTCTTTAAAGATGAGCTGCTCCTGAGTAATTCTTTAATTTTTTTAATCTATTTTTGGAAGGATGGAGGATGAGAGAAGACACTTGCTACTAGGTGTGTGTGTGGAAATCAGAGGACAATTTTAAGGAGTAAATCCTAAACATACCAGATGGATTCCAAGAATCAAATTTAGATTATTAGTCTTGGTAACAAGCACCCTTATCACACTGAGCCATTTTACCAGCCCCCTGCATACTTCTTTACTATAAAAGGTTTTACCAGTCATTGCAAAATATTACAGAAAAGAAAGGGAGAGAGAAAGGGATGGTGGGGGAGAGGAGAGAAAGTGACAAAAGGATCTGATTGGTAGTCTAGAGGTCATATGAATTAAGAGCAGGTAGCAATCATAAAACTGTCTCACAAAGAGGAAATGCCAATTCTATCTCTCTCCCAAACTTGGGAGATTTGTTGATGTCTGGTCACAGTATAGATTTTCCATTAGGGTCCATGTTGTTTATTCATTAGTAAGAAGTGTAGCGTAAAATCACCATAACTCAGGGTACAATCCCTCTTCAGCCTTCCTTTGGATGTGTAGCTTGAATACTGCTAGGATACTAGGCACTTTAACAGTATTTTGGGGGGCAAGTTATATGGGGTCATAAAATCACAAGGCACCTAACAGCGATCAGTGAATATTAAATTCCAACCTTTTCATTGAAATGAAGAAATTGTAGTTCAGCTATGAAAACTAACAACCCATGTGTACCTCACCTAAGAAAATTTACAGAAGTCACAATCAGAAACACTCACATTTCCCCCAGACTGTGTGATTCATCTCTCCTACTCAATAAAAAACTTACTTTTTAAATAAAGAATACATTAATTTGGCTTCATAGGATTACAAGTGTGTGTGTGTATGTCTCTCTCTCTCTCTCTCTCTCTCTCTCTCCCTCCCTCTCTCTCTCTCTCTCTCTCTCTCTCTCTCTCTCTCTGTGTGTGTGTGTGTGTGTGTGTGTGTGTGTGTACATACACATAGAGAGAGTAAAGCAGGAAAAGGAGCAGAAGGAAGAAGAGGAATGAAGATAAACGAGCAAACAATAACAAAATTGCAGTAAATAAGGGATATTTGCCCAGAGTTACT
This sequence comes from Cricetulus griseus, assembly GCF_003668045.3. Taxonomy (NCBI): domain Eukaryota; kingdom Metazoa; phylum Chordata; class Mammalia; order Rodentia; family Cricetidae; genus Cricetulus; species Cricetulus griseus. The sequence goes on along the minus strand of NC_048601.1, from coordinate 33,943,674 downwards.
ATTATGGCTACTTAGGCTCAGAGCAATAGTGTGATGCCACAGTTAAATGGAAAACATATTTCTTTTCACCTTATCAATCTTCAGCTATCACATGCCCTGTGGAAAAAATGTACATTTTACAATAGTGAGATGTCTGAAATTAATTTCTGCCCTGCATTACAAAGCCCACGGTAGGCAATTAATGCATGAAGCCCCAGAGATCACTGCCCTCAGGGCTGCACCAACACATGAAATTGCATATCTCCCATCCCATCATTACCCTGGTTGTTGTTTGTGTGGTCCAGAGAAAAAAATAGTCTTAAATTGAATATTTACCTCATCAGCAGGCTCGGGGTGTCTTCTAGTCTCTGCCCTCTTCTAATCTGGCACTCAGTGCATAGATAGCTGTGAATATTAATATGTTGCTCATCCAACAGGCCACTATTGGTTTGTGGTTTTACTTCACAGAATAGAGAGAAAATAATATTACTCATGTCACCCTGAGGTAAACTGGAGACCTGAATGGAACTTGTTGACAACTGCATTGTGTATCTTTAGAATAAACAGGTGAAATAAAAGCAACCTGAAAAAAAACTTGCAGACACTAAATACTTTGCCTCTGTAACATTTTCAATACTCCCTTGAATTTTTCCAAATGTGTTCCTGTTTCTACCAACATAGATTTGCCCATCAGAACCTGTGCTTGGGCTGAGAACTACAATTCTGATCAATGTGCATGATGGAATGCCACCTTCCAATGTCTGGATAATCATATGCAGTATGAAATTTGAATAATTTTCACCAACATTTCAAAATTTGTCAAGTTAATTTTTTCTCCAAGGAATCTACATTTTCTCTTTTCACACATACACATGGAAACATCTGATTGCCGTTCAAGTTCCTATTTTTCCCAGTCAGGTCACATAACAATGCTGCTTTGCTTCTGAGAAGGTATGAGCTATGCTATCCAGCTTGGACATCAGCTATGTAAACACATTGTCTCTCCATGAGAACAGATAAATGAGGCAGTTCCCTACTTTCTTCAGGGACTGCTGTTCATATATCTTGTAAGGATGCCCCCTCTGTAATTTCAACAGCAGTGCATACCAGCAATTTCTGTAGCTGCAAGTTATAGGTAGTGGTGTTCATGACTTGAATGTTGGCCAAACTGTTGTGGACTCACAGACCTGAGTGTTTCTCATTGCAATGTCCATCTGTTCACCTCCATTGTTCTCTGTCTTTCCTGGGTCATCTTCCTGTGTGACCCTGAAGAGGCTGATTGTAGCAGGATGTAAGAGCTCCAGGAATCTGATTAAGCCACTCTTCTCTAGAATCCCAGATTGATGGGATCACTATTCCTGGGCCACTTCACACACAAGTTTCCCAACTGTCTCCAAGCTGCCTGATTGGGACATTTTGCTTTAGGTTATGCCTCTCCTAGTTTCTGTGTCTGTGGATTCAACAAGCTCTACATTGGATTATTTTTAAATAAAATTGCTTCTGTAATGAACAGGCACAGGCTGATTTTTTCCCTAATATTATTTCCTAGCCAATAGAGTTCCCTACCTCACCCTATTATTATCCAGCTAAATTTACAATTTCATAGAAGACAGCATTGAGATATTTAACTGAAAACAAATGTAATTTTCATTATGTGTATTTTTTTTATTATTTGTGGTGTGTGTGTGCATGTATGCATGTGTGTGTGAGAGAGAGCATCTGTGTATATGCCCTTGTGAGCATCCACTGAACTACTTTTCAAGATATGAAAACAAATTTATTATTTGTCTTTCATTCGTGATCTTAGGCAATAAGGAAGTATGTTAAAGATGAAAAGCTAAATCCAGTTTTGTCTGTGTTTGACCTCAGTCTGAGACGTTCATGTAGGATGAGAAACACATAAGCACAGCAACCCCCCTCCAGATCCAAACCATAATTATTTGACTGCTTTGACTATTGTGAGCTGATTTTACATACAGATATATGAAATAAGAACACAGAATGACATTCAAGAGAAAAATGGAAATTGTTGCAGTCCTAATGTGAAATAATACTTTTATTCTTTGTGCACCCCAGTCCTGTTAGTCATTCACTATGCTCAATTCGGTTCATTCATTAATCTACTGAGCAGACAGGACATGAGTTTCTGTGGCCTTGATGGGTGGTTTTGACCTAAGACACTGGACAAAATCAGTAAATGTATCATTTTCTTTATTTTGTAAGCTGTTTCTTTCCTCACATATGTTTACATGTAACCATCCTGGCATTGCAGGAGTATCTTTGTGACCACAAGGACAGAATCTAAGGAGAAAACAACTCTACCCAGGCTTGTTATATATTTGACTCTTTACTTTTTCAACATGCAAAACCTCTTAGTGAAGGTGTGAATTTGAAAAGGCACAATCCATGTTTTATGAATTTTTTTACTTGCATTTTTTTCTTTTATTTCCATTGAATGATGGAAAGCTGAGGCTACTGGACATCGTACTGTCTAACATACACTTTGCCTGTTTCTAATTAACTCTCCTTATTTTATCCTTTCCAAGTATGGGTTTTACTTTTGCAAAATATCAATATAATCACAATCATTAAAAGAAATATTGTAATATATATATATATGTGTGTGTGTGCATGTGTGTGCACACATGGTGTAGATAACTTAAAATCTTTGAGTATAAAATTAGTTGCATGTAATTTTAAAAATACAAAATGCAAATTTTGACTCTTGTACTAATCTACATAATTGATTCCTTTACTTTCATATCCAATATTCATGAAAATACTCCCCTATTTTTCCATTAATGGAGATTAGTTCATAATTTCTCTTTCTCATAGTTGTATTTAGTGTGTGTGTGTATGTGTATGCCAGCTATGCATACAATGGTGTACTTGTGGAGGTAAGAGGACTACTTGTGAGCATCAGTTTCTCTCCTTCCACAGATTCTCTCCACCCACAGACTAACTCATGTTGTTAGGACTAAGTTCCTTTATTCAGCCAACCTTATGGCACTGGTCCCTAATTTCTAAGCTGTTAGAAGGAAGCAATAATGTTTGTCACCTTAGGTATTTTTTAGCAAAAAAAATTATTTTCATACTCATTTTTGTATATATTCATGTATATTAATATTTATTCCTTTAAAATAATAAGTGTTATTCTATTCCCTTATAAAGATATACCACCAGTCATATATTCTTTCTCTTACTAATGGCAATATGGGTGACTTTCAGTTATTTTAGCTATTACAGTGTCAGAGCTGCTACAAATGATGAGTTGCAAGCCCTTGACTCCTTCATTCTCCTGAGGTAAATTGAGTGTGTGGCTTACAACACTTTCCATCAGTCTCTTTTCTCTGGGGTCACCAACTGGGGAGACCATGAAGAGCCTAGAAGTGAATTGCTCCTGGAATCTAAGTAAGTCAGTCTCCCTCATGAACTCCAAAAACTTGAGGAAACCATTACCTTAAATCCACCTTACACACACCAGCTACCTCCTTGAGTACCTCAGCAGACTAGATGTGTCTCTTTGCTTCAGGTAGTCAGTCATATGTTAAGAACACACATAACCTATTAGGAAAATGGCAGACTGATATCCACAGTGCCTCTACTATTTCTCAGCTTCTCACATTATGCAAATGTTCCACTTTCTCTGCAGCCCCATCACATCTAACTGTCATTCCTTCATGGTTTTATCCATTCTGAATATGTATTACATAATACTTCAAGGTGGTTTGTATCTTAATTTCCCTGATGAAGTAATTTGAATATCTCCCTAGAAATTTTATTATCTAAATGCCTTGTGATTCTGTTTAGATCTTTGTTGACTTTTTCTCATTTCCTTACTGTTGAGTTTTGAGAATACTACATAAATTTTTAAAGACAAATCCTTCATCAGATATATGCTTTGTGGTTTTCTTTCAGGCTATATAGTTTACCTTTTTACAGAATCTTTCAAAAATAATTTTCAATATACATACACATATCTATATTCATATCCAAATCTATCATAACCACCTCATCTATCATCTATCTCTCTATCTATGTATCTAACTCTCTATCTATTTATATCTATCACCATTCTAGTTAGCCTTACTTGAGGAATTACCTACATCATATTTGTCTGTGAGCATATCTATGAAGGATTGCCTTCATTGTTAATTGCAAGAGGAGATGTCCAACCAGCTTCGAGTAGCATTCATTAGGAAGGTAGTACTGTGGATTTTACAAAAGCTAGATAAGCATTTGTAAGAGAGCAAGTCAACAAGCAGCATTAACCCAGGGTTCTTGCCTTTAAGTTCCTTCCTATCATGAGTTTCTGTCCTGATTTTCCTCAATGATGAATTATAGCCTGGCTATGTAAGCCAAATAAACCCTTTTCTCTGTCTTTGGTCACAGTGTTTCATCACAGCACCAGAAACAAACCAGAGCATGCATACATATATATGTATATGTTATGGGATCTAGGGTATCTTTACCTAGACCCAGGTCTCAAAAATTTTTCTTGTGCTTTGCCTTAGATGTTTCACAAAATGTACCATGGTCTATGCTTTGTTCATGTATACAGTGTGTAAAAGACCAAACACACAATATTTAGTATATAAACAAGATTCATTTTCTAGCACTATTTGTGAAACACTTTTATTCTCCATTGGTCCCCCTGTTAGCAATCTATAGGCGGCATTGTACATCAGTTTCAACTTTCTGCTGAGTGTGTACATTACTTTAACTTTATGCCCATTCTATATTCTGTCAACTATTCAAATGAGGGTATAATCAGGTAATATAAATCTTCTAACTTTATTTTAAGGTTTTTTTTTCAGTTCAGAGTACTTTGAATATCAATGTGAATTTTAGAACCATCTGGTCAGTTCTTCCTATGTTAACTGACAACTTATATTTGGGATTGCATTGAATCTATTGAGCAGTGTGAGGAAACTTGGTTTCTCAATGGTACTTAGCTTATTGACTCCCGAACATGATTTCTCTTTCTATTTAGGCTTTTTCCTTTTTCCTTTTTTTTTTTTTTTTTTTTTTTTTGGTTTTTCGAGACAGGGTTTCTCTGTGGCTTTAGAGGCTGTCCTGGAACTAGCTCTTGTAGACCTGGCTGGTCTCGAACTCACAGAGATCCGCCTGCCTCTGTCCCCCTGCCACCCCCCCCCGGTGCTGGGAATAAAGGCGTGCGCCACCAATGCCCGGCTTATTTAGGCTTTTTCAAATGTTTGATGATGGCATTTGTTACACAGATCATGCATATCTTTTATCTCCAAATAATTCTTTTTTTATTCTGTAGGGTATGATATTTTTGAAAATCTATTTTCAATTTTAATTGTGTCTGATATGTAGAAATATATTGATTCTGTATGTTGATCTTGCATTTCTTAATCTTTGTAAATATGCTTTCTAAACATTTTCATAGATACTATTGAATTCCCTCTCTCTCTCTTCCTCCCTCTCTTCCTCCCTCTCTCTCTCTCTCCCTCTCTCTCTCTCTCTCTCTCTCTGTGTGTGTGTGTGTGTGTGTGTGTGTGTGTGTGTGTGTGTGTGTGTGTTTATACACATCTGTTGGATCTGTTTGGGGGAGCATTTTACCACATTTATCTACAGATGAGGCCAGGTTTACATTTGCTTGTAATCTAGATGATTTATTTCTTCTCTTTGCTTCATAATGTGATATAGAATCCACAGTAAAATGTTGACTAGACATAGTCAACGAGGATATCATTGTCTTACTCTTGATTTTAGGGGATAAATGTCATCTTCCCATTACGTTTTCATTCTGTTTTGTCTTCGATTTTTATGTGTGCGTGTTCGCTGCAAATGTGTAAGTGAACCACATGCATGCAATGCCTTCATAGGCTGAAAAAAGGTGACATATGCCCTGGAATGGGAGTTGGGATGGTTATGGGATGTCATGTGGGTGCTAAGAACCAAACCCGAATCCTCTGCACTCTACAAGGGCAGCAAGTGCTCTTAACTGCTGAGCCACCTCTCCAATGCCCCAGCTTCTCATTGTCAGGTACAATAAGTCATCTAGTTTTCATAGTTTCTTTGTTAGATTCAGGAAGTTCCCTTCCATCCTATTTTCTCCATTATCAGGAATGGATGATGGTTTTCTTAACTAAAATTTTCTGCATCAGTGAAGATGATTACATGATTTTTTCTTGTTTAGCCTGTTAATATGTTAAATTACACTGATTGCTTTTTGAATGGTAAATCAGCTACACATTCTTAGGGTAAATCAACTTGGTTCTGATATAAGATCCTTTTTGTGTATCTTTGAATTTAACTTCCTAAATTTTATTTAGAACTTTTTCATGGGTTTTCACAAGAAGTGTTAGATTATCAGTTTATTTTCTTAGAATGTTTTCCAAAAGAATTTTTATTCAGTGAATAAATTTAGTCAATTAGGAAAAAGAAACATTAAAAAATAGTATCAGTGTAAGGATAGCCTCATAGAATGAGAGTAAGAAGTATTCTCTCTTCCTTTCGGGATGTTATTTAGTGGGTAGAATCTACCAGGCAACACATTTGGATCTGAATATTTTGTCACTCAAGATGCTCCCTCACAAATATGATTTATTATGTAGATATTGTTCTTTTCTGTTGTTTGTGCAGATTAGGTTTTCTCTGGAGACTTAGGTTTTTAATGTATACCATCAATTTATCAGTACTTGATTCCAGAAATGTCTGTACATTCAGTTATATCACCACTAATTTCTGACATTGTCATTGTTATCGTCTCCTTTTTCTGGTCAATGTGTCTAGAAGATTATTTAATTTAATTGAGTTTTCAAAGCATTGTTTTGCCTGATAGATTTTTCAGTTCCATTGTGTTTTAAAAATATCTCTGTTATTTTCTATTTATTTATGAATTTGCTAATTTACATATAGCTTTCTCTTCTTATTTTAGTTTCAGTATTAATATTAAGGACACTGAATTTTTAAAATTATTTTCTAATGTACACATTTTCAGTATAAAAACACTCACTAAATTTTATGATATGTTAGTCTCACAAATGCCAGTTATATTTTCAGTAAAATTTAATAAAAAGTGATGTCTTGTCTCTCAGATTAAAAATATTCTAGTTGGTTTATAAATATTAAGATTTTTCCAGAGATTTTTTCTCTTATTAATTTTTAATTTTCATAACCTTCATTGAATCTTTTGGAATCTCTCAAGGCTTGTTTGGGGATGTAGCTGTAGACTGTCTGTTTAAATATTCCAGCTGTCCTTTCAGAAAAGAAATATGTGTATGTGTTTTGCATTTTAAGGTATAGGATTCTGTGAGGATGTAGCTGGTGGTTCCTGTATGAGACTCCACCATATCCTCATTGGCTTTCTATCTTCTTTTTCTACCAGTTACTAGCTTTTCCCCTTACCACAAAATCACCTTCCTTACCCCTGGTGATATTGTGCATTCTGAAGCCCACTTTTACCTGTTTATAAGAAGAATCACTAAACTTTCCATTTTTAATCAGTGATAATTGATACAGTCAGCTTTTTAAATTTCTTGTTGTTTGTTTTCTACTTATTCAATCTGAATATTTTTCTCTCAAATTTTTTATGTCCTTGAGATTTTTCTGAGACACAAGGATGCTACCTAGAAACAGTTACACTCTTCTGCTCATTTAATATTGGTTACAAAGATCAGAGTCATAATTAAGGCTAATTATCTCCCACCACTGAGGCAAAACCCCTCTGAGATGTTTCTCTAAAATTTGAAGAATGGTGCGCTGTTTTTGGAGTCTGAGTGTAAAATGGGTGCTGTGCCAGGCTTATGTTATACTGAAATATTTTTCCCTAGTTGCTCTCTGCCTTTTGAGTTTCTTCTCCAGTAGGTATCATCAGAACTTCGCTAAATTCTTCAGAAATCCCGCTGGCTAATGTCTGGAACCCTATCAGTGCACAGCTCTCTCCTTTCTGAGGTTGTGTTGTATGAATTCTGGTGCCTAGTCTCTTCTGATTCCTAGTGGCCTCTTCTCATCTCAAAGAGTCAAATGGGTTCTTCCTTATTTTCCTTCCATACACTTGGCTACAAATTTCTATCTGTGCTATAAGCTGTGGCAATCTGTTGTTCTCACATCTCAAGACAAAAGTCACTTCTATTCACCAAGTGAGTATAATATACTTCAAATGTGTTTCTGTCAGTTCCCCTTCCCTCCATTCTTCCTACCCTCCCCATTCCTTCCCTCTGTTCCTCCTTTTTTCCTCCCTTTTTTCTTCACCACTCTCTGTCTTTTCTCTCCATCTTCTCTCTGCCTCTGCCTCTCTATCTCTCTCTGTCTCAGCCCCCCCCCCCATTCCTCCCTCCTGAGCAAGAAGGTAAATCCAGCCCATTGTTACATTTTAGCTAGACAGCTAGGCTAGACAATGCATGAGCATGTAAAATTGTGGTAATGACAACATGTGACTTTCCCTCTCTCATTGCTTTGTTATCACCATCCTCCTGGTTAAAATGAATCTTCATGTGTCCCCAGTGGAATTTTCTAATGTAGTCCTGATAACAAAATTCCTACAACAATGGATAATTGACTGAACAAAGCAACATCTGCTCTTAATGAAGTAAAAAGATCCACAGTTCCACATGATATCTATGAGGATGATAGGCGCTGGCATAACAGCAGTTCAAAAATAATGGCTAACTGTGAATAGGGATCATTTCCTGTTCAGATAGCAATGGGTCATGGTGTTGCTGATTTGCTAATGCCTTTAAGTCACTCAGAGAATAGGCTTCCTTCATTTCCTGGCTCTGTTACCTTAAAGCACCTGAGTGGATTCTTCTTCTTCTTCTTCTTCTTCTTCTTCTTCTTCTTCTTCTTCTTCTTCTTCTTCTTCTTCTTCTTCTTCTTCTTCTTCTTTCTTCTTCCTCTTCCTCTTCCTCTTCCTCTTCCTCTTCCTCTTCCTCTTCCTCTTCTTCTTCTTCTTCTTCTTCTTCTTCTTCTTCTTCTTCTTCTTCCTCTTCTTTTTCTCTCTGTGTCTGTGTTTTGGGTTTTGTTATTGTTGTTGTCCTTTATTTGTTTTAAATCTGAAAGAGAGTGAAGCTGAATTACAGAAGTCATAGCATTCTTAATTACCTTGACCTGGAGGGAAAATTTATGATGTCAGGTCAGTTTCCATTGGCTAGCTCTAGATGCAGGGCATTCTGGAAAATATGTTTTGCGCGTCATTCTCTAGCAGGAGCGTTATGCAAATTCTTTCTTCAATTGCTCACATGAACTTTTGGAATTTGTTATGCTTCATTTTCCTTCTTCTTTCTACTCAGACCATGAGTATCCATCTAAATAGTTCTTCCCCACCTCCTGCTGTCCTCCCAATCCCCTTTGCTCTCTTCTTCCTTTTTTAATATTTTAATTATGTATATATGTTTATGTACATATGTATATATATGTATGCACACGTGTGTCCAAATTCCTGCAGAGGCAAAAAGGCCATCAGGTCTTTTGGAACGATTGCAGCAGTGGTGAGAGACCTAAAGTGGATACTAGGAATCACACTCCAGAGCTCAACAAGGGCAACCAGTGCTTGCTTTTGTGTTTGAGAGTTTCACACATGCATTTAATGCATTTTGACAAAATCTGCCTCCTCACTCCTTCCCCTTTCATTTCTCCCCATACTCCTCATTCTGAGCCATCTCTCCAACTCCTGCTTCTCTCTTTTCCTTTTTCTCCTTTTCCCTTTTGTATAAGAAACATAGCACAATAGAATTCTTGTTACAGCATGTATACTAGATTTTTATCAGAACCATGTAATAAACCCCTTCATGTTTTCTTAATAACCTTAAAAGCGTGGCATCCATAAAAAATGAAAAAGAAAAACCATTCAATGTGGTTATAAGGCCAAGATGTTCATCTCCTCTTCTATGACAGAAATAGGAACTGTTGGAGTTCATTGGAATTTGCATAATTCCCCTAATTGACAAAAAACAATTAACCTACCAAATAGAATGGCTATGCGGATTAAATGAGATAATACATGTGAGGTTCCAGGCATGGTCCTGAGCTTATATTAAAAGCAAAGCAATTGCTCATGGAAGCTTTTGTAGTTTATGGTTCAAGGCTGGACAGTGCAATCTTCTTTTTGAGAGATGGTTATAAACATTTTTGAGGTTATAATTATTTTATTTTCCCCTTCCCTTTCCTCCTTCCAAACCCTCCTGTGTACTCCCAATGCAATCTTTTAAATACATGGCTTCTTTTACTTTAATTTTTTAAAAATATATTACACACACATACATGTACATATATATATATGTATATATGTACATATATATATATATATATATATATATATATATATATTCAGGGGTGATAATTAATTGGTATGATCTTTCCTGGGGAAGACTATTTCTTCTACTCTCAGCATTTCTTTATTTCTTAGTTCTCTGCCTAGGGTTAAAAGCCTTGTGAGCTTCCCCATGCTCATGTTAGCATGCCTATTGCTATTGTTCTTATTTGGGTCTTGTTTAAGAAGCCATGCTGATTGAGGCTTCATGGGTGTAGCCTCTCTGACATTTCTAGGATTAAAAAAAAAGTCTCACAGCATATTACCTGTTCCTCTGAACTTTATAATCTTTCTGCCTCCTATATGTTGATCTCTAAGCCTTAGGTACAGTGATTGTTTTATTGATGTATCTGTTGAGACTAGACTGCACAACTCTGTATTTTGATTGCACAACCAAATTTTAACAAGTCTTCACTGTGTGCCAGCTGTCTAATTCCATAAGGGAGTGAGTTTCTTACTCACTAAACCCACAACTATCACCTGACTCTACCTTAATGATTTGGTCATCCCAGGAGAAGCAATAAAATGCACTATTAGGAAGCTTTGATTCTGATTCTAGAGTTCAAACCCAGGTTCCTTTACTTCCCATCAGTGTGGGCTAACCAGCCTGTGCTTCCCATCTGTGGAATTTAGTCAGTGCTATCCCTTTACATTGACATGGCAATGGGAACTCCAAAATAGGTTGAAAACTCATGAGAGAAAGAATATCACATAGCAAGTTCTTGAAATTGGTAAAATGATCATAGTATAGCATAATAAACAAAATACTGGAAACTAATGACTCAAAATTATGTGTGTAATTTATTTCTTTTTATCTTTAAGTCTCTTCATTCATACACAGGAGGTAATATGTCCATCAATGTTTGTTTTAGTGAGGGTAGAAGATTCAGCATGTCATGCATATCTTTAATAAGAAAAGACAAGGATATGTTACTATTGGTGATCTTATGATCCTAATGCCAGGTCAACTTCAAGATCATCAATAAAGACAAATTCCATTATGAAATTCAGTAGCCTGATAGAAAATATCCCATTTCAAAAGTTGAAAAAGGAAATAAAAGTAAACTTGGAAATGTGTGAAAGACAAAGAATACCACATCTCCAGCCATTCAAAAGCACTAATTAATCCTGAAAGCAGAGATAGCAAATAGGTCTCACCTACTGGACTAACCCTCAAACACTATGGTGTGCTAATAAAGGTTCTGAGGCCAAGTCTGATGACTCAGCACTTAAGAACAGATAGGGTTCTTGCAAAGGACCAGAATTCAGTACCCAGAACTCAAGCCAGGTGACTCCAATTCCTGTAACTGGACTTCCTCTGGATCTGATGCCCTCTTCTGGCCTCTTCAGGCACCTGAAACCACATCCATATAGGTGCACACAGAAACATGAAAATGCTATTTAAGAATAAAACATCTTTTTAAAAAGAAATTTAATATAAACAATATTGGTAGTAAGTATTATTGGAGACTGACAAAGTACAACTTAGTCACATCCGCATAGCCTTCAATGGTTTCTTATACAATTTGCTTCAATGTTCAGTATCCATAAGACTAGGGATGAATTCAGGTATTTTTTTTTTTAATTTTTGCATCTCTTGTAGAAAGAGGAACCCTGAGAGCTTTCTAAATCATCCCTATCACACACTTTATTGTATCACATATGTGGGTGCCTTTATCTCTCCCCTTTCACTTCCTCAGCCTTATATATCTTTCAAGGACTACCTCAAAGCCTGTCTCTTCTGCTCTGTCCTGGTCACGTGATCTTTCTTCTCTGAACCCCCGAAATTTCCATCATTCAGTTGCCAAATTCTTTTCATGTTCTTTTGGTATGTCTTGTTCCAGTAGCATAGAGCCCAAGGAAACAGTTTGAAGAAACTGATTCTTGCGTGTAGGCACAGATGATGTCTTAAATTTCATGATTAACATATAGTCTAAGTGAACACCAATTCAATTAAAGTAACATGCAATGGAGGTTTGCCAGGATTCTTCTGGGAATAACATCGAGTTCACCCTTCACTGATTATCTAAAAATAGCCAGATAACTGTGATCTTTCACTTGTCCATTAGAATTTTATTTTTCACAGCATGATTCTTCAGTGTCTTCAGAGAACTCTCTTTAGCCCCTTGGGTTACATTTTGCTATAAACACTAAACATGATCTTAAACATTTCCATAAAGTTTAATTCTTAGATTTATGTCATAAACATTTTTAATTTAGTTAAAATTAATCACTCCGATTTAGCTATTTCTCCCTGGATTCAGAACCTTCCATCCTCAATCAAGGTATCTAACCTGCCAACTTGTAAATGGCAGCGAGCTCAGAGTCTACCTCAGTGGATGGCTGCTCAAGCTCAAATTTGGGACATCACTTTTTTGCAGAAGGAATCCTCCCGGAGGGCTACATCTAATATATACAAAATCTTTCTCTACTCTTGAGCCTCCAACAATGGTACAGAAATGTAACTCTTGTTCTTTGTTGTATCCAAGGCAGAATATAGTCATAGAATAATTTTTAAATTATATAACATCAATATGTTCCCTCTATTTCTCTCTCTCTCTCTCTCTCTCTCTCTCTCTCTCTCTCTCTCTCTCTCTCTCTCTTCTCTCTCTGTGTATGTGTGCTTGCTTTTGCATGTGTACCAAACTAAAGCATCACCACAGGCCTTAATTATCCTCTCATCTCTGGCTAACATTCCTTAGTACAATAAATAGACACATTTCCTATTTCCACCATTGATCATTACCCAGCTGCTATGTCTTCAAAGAAAGTGACTTAACAATATGACAAATTCCCAGATATTTACTGGCTGAGTGAGACCCTCAATATATCAGTCATTCATTTTTTATACTAAATCTTAAGAAAACACAAAGTCAAGAGGAAAAATATCCCTGCCTCTTCAGGGCTGACAGTCCAGAGGCAAAGATGTATTTGGTAAAACATAACTTTGTTTACTGTATAAAAGTAAAGCAAGGACTCTAATGATATGACACAAAAGGGAACATGAACTCAACTGGTTTGGAAGGTGGGGTCAGGGCACAGCTGAAAGACATTTTAGCATAACTTTAAGTAAAACTTACATGTAACACATTATGCACAGATAGAGATAAAAATGGTTTTGTTTGAGATACGGTCTTGCTCTGTAACTAGACTGTCTGGGAACTCATTGTCTAATTCACTATGACTTCAAACCTTTGCCTCAATCAATGGCAAAACAACTTAAGGAAGAGAAGCTTTAATTTGGCTCAGATATCCAGAGGGATAGAAAGTCTGCCATGGTAGGGAAGGCATGGAACACACAGACATTGAGGCAGGGGCAGGGAGTTTGCTGATCTCATTTTATCTGCACAATGGAAGCAGAGAGAGAAGAGGATGTTGGGCAAGGCTATCATGCCTCAAAGCCCCTATAATTATGTACTTTCTCCAGAAAGGCTCTGTGTAACATGAGTTCTAATAGCTCTTAATAATAAAAGCCTGTAGTCAGATATTAGGGGTTGAGAGTTGAAATATAGTAGAAGCAAAATAGTCATCCACTAGAGCGCTTACCTCTATGGAATCCTCAGACTGAGAAGACATTGAGCTCCTGTCTCATCACACCCTATTCCTCTCTCTGCCCAGCTATCTCACTTCCTGTCTGTCTGTACAGACTTCCAGACACTATGGCTAACTCATGGTTAGCTCCACCCTCTGTTGTTTAGGCAAGCTTTATTTGTTAAAGTATAAACAAGATATCACCACAGCTCTGCTTCCCAAAGAATCCATAACCTCTCAAACAGTGCCACCACCTGAGGACCACATGATCAAATATGTGAGCTGATAGAGACATTTCTCTTACAAACTACAACAGCTGGTGAAGTGCTGTTATGAAAGCATGAAGGCCCCATTTCATGTCCAAAAGTGGAGCAGCTCATGACTGTAGTCTTTGGGATGAAAAGTCAGAGATAGGAAGATAACTGAGGCTTTCTGGCCAGTGAGTCTAACCAGAATGGAGACCTTGCTGTTCATTGAAATACTGAAATACCTGAATTAAGAAATAAGGTCTGAAGTTGGTCTGGAGAGATGGCTTTGTGGTCAAGAGCACTTGCTTACAGAGGATTGGAATTCAGTTTCCCCTATCCATGTCTCACCAACCTGTAATTCTAGTTCCTGAGGATACAATGCCTTTCTCTGCCATTCATTAGTCCTCTGCATTCAAAGATTCACACACACACACACACACACACACACACACACACACACACACACACACACACACACACTGTTTAATTAATTGTGTATGGGTGTTTTGTGTGCATGTATACCATGTGTGTATCTGGTTTCCTGGCTACCTAGAGAAGTGTGGTAGATCCCTTGGAACTGAAATTCCAGATGGTTGTGAGCCACCATGTGAGTGCGAGGAATCAAACAAATAACATGTGCAAATAACTACAGAGTCATCTCTCCATCCCCATATTAAAATAAAACATAAACAATAACAAAAATCTTTAAAGAAGAAAGATAGAGAGGAATTAAGAAAGACAGCCAGCTTTGACCTCCGCCCTCCACAAATACATATACACATGTACTTTGAAATAAAAATAAAAATGAGGGAGAAAAATCTAGTGTCACTACACAGTGTGTTATCACTTCGGAAGTTTACCAGTGCCCCTGTGCCATCCTTCATACTTCCTACATCTTACTTGCCACATGTTAATTTGCATTTCATTGATATTTATAAAAATGCCATCATTGTACTGTTGTTTAGACAATCTGTCCCTGTTAGCATCATGATTTTGAGGTCTATGTTGTGTCATGTATCAATAGTTTGCTTTTTAATTAATGATTGACTTATCATTTATTTATTGATGGAAAGTATTATGTGCTAAAGATTTTCCATTAATTCACCTACTCATGGACATTTGCTGGTTTTCCAATTAATCTTTTGTAAATAAAGCAGCCATGAATATCTGTGTACAAGTCTGTGTAGCTCTCACACTTTCATTTCCTGTGGACTGTAAGTGTGAGGCCATGATACCTTTGCAGAAAATATTTGGTCATTGAAAAAGTGGTGATGACAGTGATCTGGGCCTCATATAGCAGATGCCTGACATATACTTGAGAAGTGCTGCTAAGTTAAAGTGAATTCATGAAAGCTTTCCCAATAACCAATATGGATGTCACCAATTTCATACTCCAAATTCCATGGCCTTGCTCATAAAAGAGTCCCTCAGGCTTTCATTCAAAATCTATTTTATACTCTTCACAGTTCTAGTAAATCTAAGAGCCAGGTTTCTTATATCACAAAATTTCAAAGGCATAAAATCAAATGGTTGAAGATAATTAATGTGATTGGGCAAAAGCACACATCACTGTAAACAGTGTCCATAATTAAATACATGGACTGAAAACTTGGACTGACTGTACTGTAGGACCACTGGGCACATGTGACTCAGAAGGCACCATTTTTTATTAAGTTTGAGGGAAATTGTTTTAAAGGTTTATTTCATACAGTGTGTATTGGGGGGGGGATGAATGTGTACATGGAGGTGGGGGATGTTTACCACAGTGTACCTGTAAAGATCAGAGATCAATTTGGAGGACCCAGTTGCCTCCTGCTGCTACTAGAGCTCAGGGGATGGAACTCCTGCTGACAAGCCTGGTGGCAAGTACCTCTCCCTGCTGAGCCACCACACCATCTACAAAGCTTAGGAAAATTTTGATCACACTAATTACAATGCTAAACAGGTCAGGCTGAAGATAAAGACAACTAGTTTAGACTGTGTACTCTGCTCAAGAATCAATTCTAAACATTCTCTAAGCATTTCCTCGAGGCTTTATCTCATTTAATATACATAGAGAGTGTACAGAGTGGCTATTGGCATGTTTGCTGGGGAAATGAACTGGCATGGTCTTGTTTCAGTGGCTCCTGCTCAAGCACCAAGCTTACCCAGTTTCAGGAGCCAAGGGCATCTTAAAGCATCTTATTTTTTACTTGTATAAGGAAATACTCTAGTTTGAAATAATTCTATCAAAAACTATTGTCCTTCAAATTTGGCATTTATAGGGATATAAACCACAGATAAAGAAACAAAGGAAAATATTTATTCCCTGTTTATGCCAAATAAATAATTATCTTTCCACAAACTACATTAATCTCTTCAATGAAATAGAAAGGCTATGGGAAGAGTCTAGCAAACTGCTCCCTGAGAAATGAAAAGAGTGCAATGCTAACATAGACAATGTATTGCACCCTATGGGCTCATTAAGGCGCCCAGTTATTATCTTTAATTACAAAGAACATATATCCCTCAAATGAGTCCACAGAATTTTAAAATGGTAAATGCCAGAAGCGTAAATAGTCCATCACCAGATCCATTTACAATGCATTTATCTTTATAACTACATGTTATAGATCATCAGCCTGTGATCACAGATCCCATCAGCACTCATGGTCTTTATGTGATATAGAAAATGTGGTGTATTCTCAAAGCCTTTCCATCTTTGTTGGCTTACACTATTCCTTCCATTTTCATATTTTTCACAGCTGGACACATGGAATTAGGGTACATGGAATTCTTTGAGGAACTGATAATGATTGTTTCAATCACTTTGGTATCAGTTCTGCATGCTGGAAACTGGAGGCTTGTATATAATCCATGCTTTCCGAAGTCTGAGTCTGCATTCACCTCCCTTTCATTTCTAATTCACTTGGCATATTACCATGAACCTTAAAAGATAAAAATCATCTTTGGGTTATAAATACCAAATGTGCATCACTATAATGTCTTTAAACATATAGTTCATCCTTAGGACAGGAGAAGCTGTATTACCTATAAACTGGTAGTTTTTTACACATCTCTTTAAGACTTCATTCTTCAGAAAAATATGGTCTATCTGTTAGAATGTGTCCTGTCATTACAGATACACAGTATGTAATACTTTCTCTTTCCTCTCTCTTTTCTTCTTCATATTGACCAAATTTCTTGTGGTGATTCAACTTCTTCTGTGTCTCCTGAAAGGCAGACAGAAAAATATCTGCCTTCCTCACTTTGCCTGTTCGAGGATATAGATTAGGTAGCCATACCTTTTGTACTGATCATCACTTATAAGGCTGTTAACAAATGCAGATAAACTGTAAAGCCTGGGTATTGTAGGTGTTCCTTTTACCTCATCCATTGTCTTTCATTTTTTGATACTTTCATTTGCAGCCTTAGGTCTGTCACAATTCTAAACATGGCTATTGATCATTTAAGAATTGACATGGGCCATCTTGCCTGCATCTTGTCTGGCTCTCCTTTTCTAAGTACATTTGGTTCCTGGTTCCAGTCAATCATCCTTTGAACTTACGTTAGAACTTGTCATTCAGTAGGAATGAAGTTTCCCAGCTCCCAATCTCATGTTCTCACAACCATCTTCCACTTTTCCCCATCACAGCAATTATACCATTCTCATGTCTCTTCCTATCCAGTATGATTACAACTGTCCTCCTCACACATCATTGCTTGTATATTCAAGTACTCTCTCTTATTCTCTCTATTCTACTTTGCAAACAAATTGCATCCTCACTCTTTCTCTTTAGGATTCCTGAGGCTAAGCAGTGGGATTCGTATTGAGAAAAGTTCACGTGTGCTGAGTCAGCTCTGGCACTTCTGTCTCCATGGGTGTCCACATTGCTGGAGGATGTTACTCCATACCTTCTATCAATCACTCCTTCCCCTACTCTTAAATATCTGTCATGTCCTTCTTCCTCCCACATCAACAAACCTGCAGCCAAACCATCCATAGCTGTTCTGCAGTCCTCCAACTTTCCTCCCATTGAAAACTGTGCCAAGGCAATCTCCCCTCTCCTGTATGTGCAATATATGAGTCTTTACCAGATTAGCCTTACTGTAAACATACTGTTGTATGTCATCTTGTGTAAAAAGCACCTGCAAAGTTCTTGCAGTCAGGATCCTGTCTCACTTTCCCTTTATAACAGAATTACATGAAAAAGGTGTCTGTTGTTTTAATCCCCATTCTTAGTGTCTACCCATAGAGCTTCTGTCTCCATGTCAATCTTGCCAAATTTTAGGGCTAGTTTTCATTTGCCACTTTGCACAGACTCCTAATGTCATTTGAACTAAACCTCTCCTAGTGTATATTTCATTGTATTAGAAAACTATTTGTCTACTCCTACTTAAACTTTTTGGAGCACAAAGCCTGCATAGTAATTTTCTCTGCATCTGCATAGCCTTGTACAACTCTAGTCTACAGTAGAAGCAGAACACATTTTCATTGAATAAATGAATAACAAAATGAAAAGTGCTCTCCCATTGAGTAAGGATAGCTATAAAAATTACATCAATTGCTTCTCAGTTTTGGTCAAGTGCAGTATCTGTCAGTTTAATTTCGGATATGTCCTCCAATAAACTGTCTGGGGGACAAATGGAACTAACAGGAGGAGTTAAGAGGGAAAAGTTACAATAAAGATGTTGGAAAGGAGAATATGCTCAAAATACAAATATATGCCTAAAAGAAAACCTTTTTAAATTTTATATCTAACCACTAGAACTTTATATCTATAAATATTTAAGAAATAATCTAAGAAGTTGGAGAACAGTGAACATGAGAAAATGAAATCTGTGGGAATTATATTAGAGTCAGTTAAAAGATAACAAAAACAGATGCACACAATATAAAAGAAAAAAATACTACAACTGCAAAGATAAAGCCAGAGGAAAATGAATGAAGTAAAGTAGTCTGCAACAGTTCAAATGGACAAACTGATGTTTAAATGACAGTTATGGCAGACTCCATTCCTTTATAAAAATTAGTGTCCACGATAAGGAGGTAGATATGACAAGCCTCACCACTAACAGTTTCACGAGGATCCTACAAGAAATAGCAACAAAAATGGGACTCAAAGCCAGCCATGAAGGTGTATGCCTATAGTATCCATGGTTGGAGATTGATGAAGAAGACCACTGGGAGATCAAGACTAGCCTAGACTTCATAGTATGATCCTGGCTCAAAAAAAATAATTAACGTGGAACTCCAGAACTAACCATGCTGCTACTTTTTCATAACCACCAGCCCTCCTTCAGCAGTACCTACATTCACAAAGCCAGGGAGGAGGGGATGACTCAGTATTTGAGTTGGAAGACTTACCTCCCTACAGGAAAAAAGCAGAGTGTTTCTTCCTTAAAAATAAATAGAAAGGAGTGAATGCTGTAATCATTATACACTTGATGTCTGAGCAGTTTTCTTGTCTCCAGTTATTATCAATCATGATGGGATTGTGAGGAAGTGTACTTCAAGGTTAAATGCAGGGGACACTGCCTTCCTCTCTGGAAATCTGCCAAAACGACCGGTGTGCGCTTCATCCCTCTGCAGGCATAATTGCTGCTTTTATAAATAAGATTAAAAAGAACCTATATCTTCTATGGGTGTACTGCTTTTCTATGGGGCTGTTTTTCAGGTGGCCAGTGTTCTGCAAAGTGGGCATAGCTGCTGCTTCAGCACAAATGCAAACCCCTGCAATTTTGCCAGGAGAAAAGTAAATTATTTGCCAAAGTAGAACGACATAAGGAGCTCAGAAGTTGAAGGTGCTTTGAAGCCTTTATTAGCTCACACTGTTACTTTCTGGAGCTCACACATCCCAAGTACTACTGTGCAATTAAAACACTACCTGTGTGACAAAACTGGCAGAATCCAGATATCCATGGAGCTATTTCCTGTGTG
This sequence comes from Cricetulus griseus, assembly GCF_003668045.3. NCBI lineage: Eukaryota > Metazoa > Chordata > Mammalia > Rodentia > Cricetidae > Cricetulus > Cricetulus griseus. The sequence goes on along the minus strand of NC_048601.1, from coordinate 33,923,717 downwards.
GGTATGTGAGGCCAAGAAGAGTATGTGTTTGCTAACGATTTAAACCAACTGGAGAAGAAAAGCTACAATCCCAAAACTAAATAGCATTCATTCCCAGATGCATGCACACACACTAATATGATTTGAAGGGTTCCACAAGAGCTCATATTGAATTTTTTGTGAAATGTAGCATAGTAAAAAATAGTGATGCCTTAATTGGACTGTTGTTATGTATTTGGACTAGGAATACTTTTGAAGTTAGTTGAGATTGAATGGGGTGTGCAAGGAGTGATCTTGATCAAGTGAAATTGTAGCCTAGTAAGAGAAACAGCTGAGCTGGTCAAATAGGGAAAATCAGACAGAACATGAGGAATGACTCAGTTGCTTTCCCCATGTGATTGTCTGAGCTTCCCAGGGACACCAGTCAAGTCCCCGCTGGCAAGGGACCTCAATCTGTGCAACAAGTAGACTTACCCCCTTTCTGCTCTTTCTTGTGAGCTTTGTCCTGTTTAGTGCTGAGCACCCGATACTGACTTGTCTTTTGCATTTTGATAAAACAACAATCTCTGTATTAACTGCCATTTGTACAAAAAGAAACTTATTTGATCAAAGCTGAGGACAGCAGTAGACTATGGGACTAAATATACAAATTTGGGAGGCAGTGTGAGCATGTGTTCATTCAGCAAAACAGGAGTAAAGGTTTATCCAAAGCATCTCCAGTCATTGGCTAGATCTATATAATACCTGGCATGGACCCCCGCTTATATGGACCTTAGATACTTCCAGAAATTAGTTAGCCACATAACTGTTGTCCAAGTATTGCACCAGTAACTAAATCTCGCTTGACAAGTTTATAAAATAATGGGTTTCCACGTGACTTCATATAACCTTAGTTTATGTTAGTCCTTTGCATACTCATCTTCTCACCAAACACCTGCACCCATTCTTATTTAAACATTATCACCCCTGGTGGCCACTCTAATTTATATCACATCCATTTTACCTTCCTCAATCTCCTTAAGGCCTCCTCTGTACTTTATATTGTCCGTTTTATGCTTCCAAATCTAAACATTCAAAGTAGTGAACTGAACATATTTTTGTTTTGTCTTCTATTAATGCATAAAAATTGTACACATTTGTGGATGTATTTTGATACATGAATACTATGTGTAATGATCAAATCAAATCAAGATAACCAGTATTTCCAAGTGCATAAACACATTTCTTTATGTTTGGAACTTTCAAACTCTGTTCTTTTGTCTCTAAATTTTATGATTAATTGTTCTTCACTATAGATACCAATAGAACCTATCCCTCCTCTCCAATTCCACTTAGATAACAGTTCTCCAGCCCCCTTCTAACTTCCCTACAGCCCCTCTTCCTAATCTCTACTGATTGACCAACTATTAAAGACATAATATTTCAACTGAATGTAGTACAGTATATGGGGAGGCAGAAATGCATTTGAGAGCAGTGATATTTTGTACAGCATTTAAAGAAAATACATGGAATATGAATATGGACAGATTCTGCCTATTTTTTCACACTGCAGTAATCCAGTCAGACATCCAACTGATATTTGTTGAGTATCTCTAGTGTTATGGGATTTGTGCTAACAACCAGAAGAAAATAATGACCCTGCTGTAATTACATGTGCCCTAGTGTTTCATAGAGGAAGCCAATATAGTCCAAATGTGCATAGAGATATAAGCAAAAGGTAAGGGCTTACATTTATTGCTCTGATTTACAGGGATTGCTTAATCAAGACTTTGTTGACAGCATGTCTGTTTAGCTTAAATCAAATGAATATGAGGAGAATTGGACTAGTAGAAGGCTGAAAAAGAATCTTCTCAGCATTGGCAATATGCTGACAAAGTTGCTTAATGGGTGATAGGGTCCATGTCCCTTGCCATTTGAGAGAAGCACATTGAAAACCAGTTCGGCAATAGCACAGAAGCATCCTGATTCAGAATAGTCTTTGTCTTTGTCATCGTGACTCCGATTATAGATCTCGATCTCGCTCTGTCTTTCTCTCTGTCTTTCTCTCTCCTTCCCTCCATCCCTCCCTCTTGTTTCATTCTTGGAAATTTTAATTTGATTTCCTACTTGCACCAGACATCCCAGGTAAGAGCGATTCCTTCCCAAATTAAAATCTTTGATTACTCTTAATTTCTCCCAATCAATTTTCACACTGCACAGTGTTTTCTCAGTAAGAAAGTTCAGCACTTGTGAACTGGGCTGTGCTTCCATGCATGGGTATCCTACTTATAGATGAGCAGATACACAGGGAAGAGAGATAAGCATCCTGTCTCTAACTTCATAAGTAGCATCCATGTTCAGAAACATAGCCACACTGATGAGATCTAGTTTTTAACTATTCCCAAGACTACACCCTATATTTTCACTATGATGATCTGAACAATTTTCTGATCTGGAGTACAAATTCCTTTATAGGAATTTCCTACAGGCATTACACATAAATACCATCACTGACTATGATCAGGAACCCTTTAAATTCTCTCCCAAATATGAGAAATAACTTACAGTGATCCCACCAGTGCTAGCTAGATGCAGGAAATTTTTGTACTCATGAAATATATTTTATGTGTTTTGATGAAATGGTTTAATATCCTTCTCTATCAGACCACATAATTAGAGTAGGCAGGAGGTGAAGGCGTTGTGACAATATAATCTTCCCTCACATTTGATTGTTCTCTTTTGCATTTCAAAATCAAATCATCTTAAATAGAAAAACTAAAGAGTAGAGATGCAAGAGTGAGCCAGTATCTCTGAGAGAGTATAAACTGGAGTTTCTCTGGTGATCCAGCAGTAAAAAGAGGACTGTAATTCTGCTTTTGCTTTTCTTTCAAAGAGAACAAAGGCAGATTTTGTAACCTTCCAAAATTCTTTATTAGTTTCAATTCTTTCAAGATTTTATAATCCCATTTCCCTCTACTCCAATTACCTTCCTGCAAAGACACTGAAAAAAAGCAGCTGAGCATGGTGGCTTAAGTTGATAAGTTGGAAGTCTGAGTGAGGATAACCAGCCACAAGTTGGAAGCCAGGCTGCACTAGATTATTTCATAACTAAATGTCAAAATCCACATATGCATTCATAATAGATTTTAAGATTCATACATGTATTAGAAAATTTTAGATTTTGCTGTAACAGAAAATAGGTTAAAGACAAGAGTGGTTTGAGGGAAGATGCTTAAAGTTAGGTATGGGAAACCAGAATCAGCAATACCAGAGGGTTTTCGTTTCTGTATTTGTTAATAAAATGAAGTAAATGGGAGTCAATATATGGTGATGACAGAGTGTAGAGATTTAGATTATCTAAATTTTGTTTTGTTTTATTTATGATTCATGTGACCATTGCCCAAGTGATTCTGACAATTTCACCAGTACATATATTTCCCCTAAAGAGGAATAACATCAATACCTTACTAAACCAGTGTGAGAAGTCAATTTGATTAAATGATAGCTGGTGTATGAATAAATGTAGTACACTGACTGGCTTACCTTGTTGATTCATCCAGTATTAGTAACTTCCATAGATACTGCTTTGTATTCCTATGGTAAAAGACCCTCATAAGATTTCCTTTAATAAAGTGAATCTCTTGCCTGATGCAGATGTCTTTTCTTGTTATTCATGGAAGTCATAAAGGGGAAATGTACCACACATTATGTTATCATGATGTTCTCATCATGCAAAGAAAGGATTCAGTGTTTTGGTAGATTATTTTTTTCATTTTATGTAACCATAAAAGATGGGCAGTGTTATGTGTTGACATAAGATAAAACCTCCTATCAGCTATATTTACAGTGTGGAATTTCAGTGCATTATTTGCAGAAAAGTCTGGGGTCAAACAGCAATGGTTAACATATCCATTCTGTTAATTCCTGTAGTGGTTCTTAAACCTGACTGAATGTTGGAACCCATATAAGCATCCCGAATCAGATATCTGGAGTGGGGAATGGAAGAAGACAATAGGATTAGGGTAAACATATTTGATAATAAGCAAATGAAAAGATCTAAGCCTTCAGTGGTGAGGATTCATTAAAGATATTCAATCCAGCTATTAATTTAATCTCTCTGGGAGTCACTGAAATCATTTCCTAGGGCAGCTGTTAGCTGTTACAAAGCTCTACAAATGCATGACTAAGAACAAGAAGAAATGTATTCTCTTATGTGCAGATATTGCAAGACCATTTGATCTTTGACATCTCTGAGGAATATGCATGTCTTATGCTTCTCATGGCTTCTTTGAGTCTCTGAAATCCTTTACTTTTAGATGGCTACCTTTTCTCCTCATGTTACCTATCCTACAGGCATACCTTGGCTGAAATTTTCATCTTTATAAGAATGCCAGTTATACTGGCTTGGAATATAGCTTACTGAGCTATTTTATTTTGATGTTCTTTTTAAAGATTTTATTTCTAGGTAGGTTATATTTTGGTATATGGAATGGGTGAAGTAGAATTTCAAGTATCTTTTACCACTTTTACACATTTTTAAATTAATTGTTTTATTTTAAACTTTCTATACAATATATTTTGATTATCTTCTTTCCTTTCTCCAACTCCTCCCAGTTTGTCTTCACCTCCTTACCCTCCCAATTTCATCTTTTACTCTCTCAAATAGAATAAAAATAATTACAATGAGTGAAAATCAAAATAAACAAACTTAAATAAAAATACCAAAGCAAAGCAAAAGGCCAACACACACACACACACACAAACAAAAATCAAGAACAAAACAAACAAAACATGGAGTGAGTTTTGTGTTGGCCAACTACTCCTGGGCATGGGGCTTGCCCGGGAGTGTGATTGATATCAATTTGGGAATACAGTTCAGCCTGCAATATAGTATATAACTGTGGAAAAGGAAAAGTCAAAGCTGTTTGACTATGATCTTAATGGAAAGAAGGTGGTCATGAACTTAGAAAGTATGTTGTGATAGACCAAGATATCTCTTTTAATATAAGCTGTATGTCTAGGTCACTTATTATGGCACGCTGTACTCATTATTACAATTTACTGTGTTTTCCTTTTGTACCCCCTAAAAGAAATAACTGGGGTTTTATAATCCTTTGGATCTTGGGAAGAGTTTTGTTTCACCTTCTACTTTAGAGAATCTGACTAAAGATAGTTCCTCTTCCTTAAGCTGTAAGACTTTATAAAAATTATCCTAAAGCAAGAAGCATGGCTGAGTGGACTCATTCTATACATCTGCTAAAAAGCATGTAGTGTCATACAAGATAACCAAGGGTTTTAAAATTCTCTAATTCTTTTAGGGACACATTTAATTTGTATTTGAAATTTGTTCAAAATTAAGTGTTTAAAAAATTCCCATCTTTTCATCTCCATGGTGGATGATGTCACTTTGTAGAATATGAATAATTTTTGAGTGAGTGTGAGTGTGTGTACATATAAATGTGTGTAGCCATAGGTTAATTTGTTAGCATAGCCCTATATTTGCTCTTCTTTTGTTTCTAGCATGTGTAGTTAGTTTACCCAAGGATAGGTAAGGATAGATAATATGTATTAAATGTCATAAATATTTTCTACATCTTCCTGAGTAAAGTAGGTCATACAAATGTATTGCAGTTCTGGGAGATATATTTAGCTGCCTTATCTATTTTAGTCTTCACAAAACAATAGGAGGTAGATATCATTATCTCCATTAGAGAAATGAAGACAGTATTTAGAGAGGTCAGTTCCACTTTCTAAGGTCCCACTGAGTGAACATTTGGTAAATATGTGGATACAGATTTGAACTCAAGCCTCCATGATTCTCAGGCCCATATTCTTCCAACTATGGTTCCTTTGCTATTTAGGATATCTGAAAGAGCTTGGGACTATGGGGAGCTGGAAGATGTGTGTTCTTAATTTGATGAGTAGATATAGAAACAATGTGCCAGGTTGAACTAACTGGGTTAGTTCTTAGCTTACACACAGAAGTCATCCTGGCTACATCTTATGTCCTGGGAAAGTTACGAATTCCACTCAAGACAGCTTGAGGCCTTTGGTGATCATGAGTCATAGTTGTTTGCTTGGGGGTTCAATGGACTTCCAGCCTCAAATAAAATTGGTTCTTTGTATTTTCCAGGAATACAAGGGAGCTACCATGGAGATTGCAGTATTGGGTGTGAGTGATATCTTCACCTTTTGTTTCCTTCCTGCCACCTTGAGAATGTGTAAAGCCGAAGTGCAGGTTTTCTAGTACAGGATTGGAAGCAATTTTCTCCTGCCTTAGGTGTGAAGAAAAATAAACATTTCCTTCATATGCACCCGACTCCTGCCCCTTGAACAAAAGTTAACTATTCCAAAAGGTATGATATATATATATATATATATATATATATATCACTGAGAGAGAGATACTTTGAGATAGAGAGATGGGGGAGGGAAGGAGAAAGAGAAATGTACTTAGGTTCACCGGGCTCCTAGACGCTTGTGGCTCAGGACATCTTCCAGCTCAGAAAGTCAGCTTCCTTGCTAAAGCCCAAGGCTTTTCCTCTGATCTACTGGATGAAACTCATGTCTAAGATACTGTGGTGTAATTAGGGGCTGTTAGCCCATCAAATCAGACCTCCCTAGGCCTCCCAGCTAAAATCACTGTGTGCAAACTTACTATTTTATCTTCAAAGCTAATTACTGTGTTTAAAACAAAGTTACATCAAAATAACAATAAAAGCCATTGCTAACAGATCCTATTAGGATATGTACTTAAAAGCAAGCTACCTTACCAATCTTAAGCAACAGTAAATGAAATGTCAATGACTAGGTCACTTTTTATATCATCATTGTTATGTTTCTTCTCACTTTGAAATAGATACTTACTACCTTGCAGAAAAGTTACAAGTATGGTCTACACCTCTTAATGATGGGAGTAAGATCTGAGAAGTATAGCTGGTCCATTCTCTCACTGCATGAACATCATAGTGCACTTACACAAATAAAGGTGGTCACAGTGTCACTTTATCATTTTATGGAGTAGACATTGTATTTTAGTAAGTGATTGATCAAGCTTTGATTATAGCTGCATGACTAGGTCAAATAAATTTTCTTCCTGGGTCATTTGAGAGTGAGCTGCCAAACTCATACTAGTCACCCACTGTGGATATTTTAGAGTGAAAGCCTCACAAAGGAGGACATGTCTCCTATAAAACCTCAGTATAACTATTAGACCCAGCATGACATAGGGAACTGCTAACTCTCTGAACATTGTGCCCAATTCAAGCTTTACCAACTAGTTTCCATGGTGTTCTTTTCACTATAGGAATCCAGTTAGGGGTCTCTGTTGCTAAACAGTTGAGTTTACTATAATAGTGTGATCTTGGTTGTCATCTCAACATACCTTAGAAGAGAGGACCATTGCCTCCATCATATTTGTATGTGGGTATGTCCATGGAGACATTTTTCTTGAGTACTAATTGATGTAGGAGAGGCCAGCCCACTATGGACAGTGCCATCACTGGTCTACTGAGAGATTAGCAAGTGCTCTTCTCTGCTGAGTCTTTTCTCCATCCCTTGTACCTCATTTTTTGAAATGGAATGTGTCACTGAACCTGGAGTTCACTGATTAGGAAGACTAACTGGCCAGCAAGTTCTAGGGCTTCTGTTATCACCTTCCCAGGTCTTGTGCTATAGGCACAAGCCACTATGCCTGGGTTTTTGCATGGGTGCTGAGAATCCATTCTCTGGTTGTCTTTTTTATATAGCAATCACTTTGCCAACTGATCCGTCTAAGCCCCATACTGAGCTTTGTATAATGTGTCATCTCATTTAATTCCCACACAAACCAACAGGGAAGCATTACCATTGCTATTTCTGTTTCACAGTTGAAATAGCTGAATGTCTATCTGCAATCATTTCACAGAAGCATGTACCAAGGTGGTCTGAAGCATCGTTGAAAAATTTTGAAAGATATGTTCAGTGTATTAAGTGGTATTTCTCACTGCAATGATGTCAGAACATGAAATACTATTCATTTCCTTTTAACATGCATGTGCTGGTATGACAGGGCAAGACGGCATTCAGATTACATGGCAGAACTCTGTGGGATTTCTCTGAGTTTGATTTTGAGGACATGGTCCCATACTCAAACCTCTACAACACTGGGATTTACCATATTGAAAGAGTTGTGCTTTTCCACAGCTCAGAGGCTTTTGTTAGCAAGCAGAAGATTGAAATGAGGAAATAAGTAATTCCCTCTTGCTAGGCTTCCAAGAAATGAACTGTGATTTGTGTGTGGAGATGGTTCTTCCCTTCCCTTGCTTTCATCTACTGTCACTCCTTGTAGTCCTTGGGTGTTGTTTGATACAGGTTTGGATTCCCTTGGGAAGTAAAAGCTGAAATGAAGCTTATTATATGAAACACTGACTGGGAAAAAGGCTACAAAAGCAAAAGGAGGGTTCAGGATGGTAGTACGGCTTAGAAGTGACAGTGTTTGCCAGGATAACAAAGAAGTCTGGGGAAAAGGAATCACCGTGTTACAAAGAGAAATGACTTGTCTTCCCTAACCACTGATCCCCAAAGCAGCCTGGTCTCAATGCAAAACCTGAAGGGACCCCTTTTACAAATAATGGGTGAAGCCTTTAGCAAACCATGTTTCTCATAGCTGGGCCATAAGTAATGTCTTAAAGGGGAATCCCAGAGATATATTAGTGTGACTGGCACAGAGTGATATATGAATATATTTTTCAGAATTTAAATTATAATCAAATGATAAGGGTTTCTTTGGTTATTAATTAAGAATCTTGAAGTAACTGGAGCCTTAATTTTCTCCTCTGAGAAACAGGAATATAGTATGTATCATCCATAAGGAATGCAGGGATGTGAAAAAACGAGCCAGCACAGATAACACTGGGGAAGGTACAATGCTCTGAAGTTTAATTGTTTTATCTTCATCATCATCATCATTGCCAAATAACACCCATTCATTTGAATAAGGCAGATTTCATTGACATGGTGAGACCAGCGTTCGATAGGTAGGTAGTTAAAGAAGCCATGAGGATTACTGGGCAGGAAATGAGAAAGAAAGAACAATGGATATAAAGGCTTTGAGTGGGCATTGCCTAAAATGTTCAAGGACCAGCAAAGAGTTGAAGGCTGAGTATAAAGAGTTCACCAGACCCAAGATAAAAGATAATTGGTGGAACAGAAACCTCCATCTTCAAATAGTTATATGTGGTTAGACTGAAAAGGTGTGTGAAAGGAGACAGACACAAGGATAACAAATGTGCAGACCATGTAGAACTTTAGTGCTATGCTAAAGGCATATGTTTTGTTGATGGAAGATACAGCCATTGTAGGAATGTGTAAAGGGTTAGACATGAACTGACTGTCTTGTGTATTAAGAACAGATTACATGAAGGTGTAGAGCTGTGGGAATTAGACAAGGATTTATGGATTGCTTCTGGAATGTCCTTCCATATTTTTCTTTTAAATGCTGAGTCCCAAGCTTGTAGGACTGTTTAGAAGGCTATGGGGCTGTCAGGAGGTGAGTGAGTCTGATTGGGGGAATTAGTCCATAGCAGTGTGCCTTTGAATAGTACAGTGTAGCTATCTGTGCTTTCTGGTATATCATGTGAGAAGTCTCTGCACCACAATCCCTCCACCCTGAACTCCATCCCTCGCTTTCTACCATATAAGGCCTTCTTCCCATATGTTGTTTCTATTGGGTATTTTTTCACAGCAACAGATGGTAACTAATGTAATGTTTATTTCTCCATGATTTTTCTCATGACATTTCACAAATGTATACATTCATATTACTAAAACTGAACTTTAAGCAATGCTTTTTGTTTTATATGTATAGACAGATAGATGTATATAATGGTAAAAGCAGCAAATCTATAATACACACACACACACACACACACACACACATATATATATATAATGTTCTATGGTATTTGCTTTTATACTAATACACTTACTTTAATGCACTTTATTTTCCTTTTCACAGTTCTGTGTGTTTTACCTATTTAGTATTGAAAGAAAGAGAGAGAGAGAGAGAGAGAGAGAGAGAGAGAGAGAGAGAGAGAGAGACAGGTTTAGTATATAGACCAAACTGACCTAGAATTCATAGCAGTCCTCCTCCTTCTTCCCCAGAATATGAGGATTATAAATCTGCACCATCACTCCATCACATCTTTTACTTCTTAAATTTATTTTAAAGCTGACTTATGTGGCTGTTAATGCAAAACACGGAACACTCACAGTTTTCAAAGACACTCTCACAAGTACCTCTCAATCTCTAATTGTGAGGTTTTGAGAAGACTTCAGGAGTAGGGAGGGCAAAGTAACCTCATCACAGTAGGCACATGGTGTCCATGTGATGAGAAAATAGAATGGAGTCAGGTGCTCATTTTACTTTCAAAAATCATCTACTGGTGATTTATGATGTTAGAGTGCTTATGCTTGTAGAAAATCAGAAGAATTGCTGTGCATGGTCTGGTGTCTCCTTGAGTTGTCTAGCTTGTTTTCTTTTCCTGTCCTTGGTTCCTATCATTCCATTGGTCACTGGTTCTTCCCCACTGCTGTAACTTCAGCAAGGTATCAACCGAAGCATCACTGTGAACACCTTTTAGTCAATGTTTATTGACCATGGCAAGAAGCACCTCGTTTGCTACAAGTGGTACTGAAGAGAGGAATTTCTAAATAAAATCCTTCAGAGAAATTAAAATCCACTTCAAAAATTTTACTCAATTTCTCACCAATAAACAAGAACTTTGTCACCCAGCTGAATGTCAGATTTCAGAAAATGCTGCCTAAGTGGGAAGTCATGCATCATAGTCTTCTAGTGATAGTCTGTGTTTCTACTGTTCAATTAAAATTATAAATATTTACAAACCTTAAGTCTTTCTCATCATTTAACATGTATGTTTCCCCCAAGTAAAGGTTAAAACTTTTATTTATTTATTTATTTGTTTGCTGATGCCCCAATTCTGAAATTATTGTTAATAGTATTGCTTCTTCTTTTTGGACAGTAGGTTATAGGAAATAGTCTCATTCTCAATACCAATATCCAATCTATAATTCCCTTTTCTAAACAGCATTATAATCTTCATATTCTATAAGTATTCTGAAACAAAATCTATTTGTCCTACCACCACATCCTTAAGTAACATGAATTCTAGCACTATTTGAAAGCATAGTAATAGAAGTAGTCCAGTCTTAGACCATCAAGATCTGTCCATTTTAATTCATATTTTCCCCTTTGGTTATTTTCAAAAGTCTGTTTTGCAACCTTCTGAATGTAATCAATAGAGGCTAGACAGAGCCTGAGACCATCATATGAAATAATTAGAATTCAGGGTTCCAACCACACAATTGCTGCCCAGAATGGCTCCATCAATCTATTCAAGAAATATAATGCACATCTTCCTTCAGTTTTTGTCCATCCAGGAAGGAGTCTTAGTACAATTTCTAGCTAAATATGAAGTCACAAGGAATTGAGGAGCAGCTGCTATCACTTGCCTCTTCACCATCACAGGCTTGCAAGGAAGGTTGGAAGTGAGTTTACCAGAAACAATAGCTCAGCTACAGCATATCCTCACTCTCTGTCTTGTCCTAAGATAGTGTGCTTATATGTGTAATGGCTGATACTACACTGCTGTGTGAATTTTCTATCAGGTAAATGATTGAAGTGGGTCCTGAAGGCACTCTGTTTCATGATGCATTATTGCATCTCCTCCCACAAGTTTGCTCTGTGTCTAGAGTCACAAAAGGATAAAATAATTCAAACTAGATTTGGTGATGAGATGGAGGGCAGCTACCACATTCACTAAACATGGCATGAACAAGTTAGCCAATCAAGAAACCAGAAATGTGACTTTTAATCAAGCCAAGCTTTCTTCCCTCAAAGGCAAAGGAATATGCAGCATATATTTAGTAGGTTTTTCAAAAATAGGTTAAAGAGTAGTCAGAAGGAGGTACTAATAGTAAATATAAGTGTGACCAAGTGCTAGGGTTACACCCAACTTTGGTGATTCAAGGCAATGGTTTCTTAAATTTCTTATGATTTATTTTTATTTTATGTACATTTTAAATCTTTGTGTAAAAGACCATGTACATGCAGTGCCTGTGGAGGCCAGAAGGAGGAATTAGGTCCCCTGGAATTGAGATTACATTTAGTAGCGAACCGTTATGTGGATGCTGGGAATAGAACCTGGGACTTCCATAAGCGAAGCAAGTGCTCTTTGCTGCTGAGCCATCTTTTCAACCCCAACATGCTGTTTCGTTTTGTTTTGGGAGTCCCAATAGTCCTTTGTGAAAGTAATTTAGTCACTGCTAGAATCCTTCTGAGAAAGAATAAAAAAAAAAAACACATTTTAGAACATTTTAAATGGAAATTAAATCCCTATCTTTACTCAATATTAATAAATATATCAGAATTTCTTTGGCAGGCCCCAGGTGAGCAAGCATAATGTACTAAATGTCCTGCCCCCAAGAGATGTCCATTTTCTAACATTTACACTATGTGATAATTCACTTATTTTTCACAACAATGAAAGGGGTTGTACCAAACTTAATTAAGGATCATCATGGGTTATCTGTGTAGATCCAAAATCCAATGAGGCTTCTATCAAGACAGAAACCAATGAAGATACTCAGAGAAAAGAAGCTCATGAGAAGACTGAGGCAGAGGTGGAGTTACATAAGGCCAAAGAACTCCTTGAGCCAGATAAGGCAGTGAGAGTCCAGGAAGCAACTTTCAGAAACCTTGGAGAGTTTAGAGCACTGTCATTATTTGAGGTCTCTAGTCATCGGGACTGTGAGATAATGAATTAAGTGTGTGTGTGTGTGTGTGTGTGTGTGTTGATATCTGCTACAATAAGAAATTAATACAGTCATACCAGGGTGAATTACTTTTGCAGTCCTTCCTACTCATTTGATTCCAAAATGGCTTTGGGCACTGATTGAGCACAGATCTTCATTCTTTTTTGGAATGATTTTCTATCAACAGAGAAGTTATTTAATCAAACAAATTCTGGGTTAGACAAAATTATATTGCAAAATGAGAATCCATCCCCAGCTTTCCTCTATGTGGGCAACTTATCTACATTGTTCCCATTGCAAAAATATATAGTAGCATGACAGGAAATTAAAAGACCTCTTAGAACATTTTCCCTTATTGAAAAATAACTGGCAAGACTTTGTTAATAAGTGGAAGTATTAACCCAGAGTTCATGTGTCTGTTATGTATTCACTTGACATTATTCTTCCAAACTGGCAATGCAGGTTTCCAAGGGCTCCAGAAAGCTTCATTCATCCTTTATAGTAACAGAAGATGAAAAGGAGGCCCCAGAGAGAAGACATATGGACATCGCATCATTCATCTATAGCCCTTTAGTAAGAAACTTTTAGGGAAGTTCTCCATTTTTTTTGCTTTACCACTTGGGCCAAGAGGACTGGTGTTTATGGGGCTGCGGTCAAGACCAGTAGAGCAGCCCTGGGTCCATTCATGAGTGGGGCAGTGTGGATGAGGGAAAGGCTAGCTAAAAAGAGTTAAGAGTCAGAGACACAGAGTAGTGGTCAGAAGGACAATTTCAGTTCATACTGAATGCCTCAGTTTACTCATACATCATCTTAAATAATCAAGCAAAGTTGGAGACAATGGCAAAAGACTTCTATTATCAAATAAAGGTGCAAATAGCAATTACTTCCCTTAATCCTGCAGGTACTACTTGGCTTTCAGGCACATCAAAGCTGCACATATCACCTAGCCTTCTGGGTGAGAGTAAACACACCTGGGCCCAAGTCTCTTGTTATTTAGATAGGAGACATTCACTGGCAAGTCCAGAACATCCTGCAGTCATTAAGCTAATGTCATAAGGACAATAGGAGTGATTTGAGCTCTCTGAACTCATGCCAAGATGGAATGGATTTCCACATAGAGGTCCTGATACATCTGAGGTGTAAAGGATGGCTAAAATACTTTCCATATACTTACTGCATTGTTGGCAACTGTTTTCCATAGATCAGAAAAAGTATACACTAAAGATATCTAAGTAAAATCATTCAAGTAATACACTAATTGATTTAAGAGTTTCTAAAAATTCACCAGATCTCACATTAGGCAGTCTAGAAGCAATTTCTAGAACATTGTTTGATACCTCCCCCATGATCCATCCAGTATGAACTGGTAAAACTAATAAAGTTACAGAGTGCTACATTAAAAGGAGGTATTTTTATGTTCAATGGATACTTTTGGAGAAACTAAACCTTGGCTTGCTGCTTAATTGAATCAAACTAGATGAAATGCAGGAAGAGTGAAAACAGAATTCCCACCCAACATTACATAAGAATCATGAACAGGGTCCAAGTAAAGTTTAAACAAGACCATGATGGGTGGTGAGACCAGACTCACTTCTGAACTCACTTCTTTTCATATTTAATTTATAAATGTTTGACTCACATATATTCCATAAGTTCTTCTAAAGAAAACTTAGTTGGGTTTCAGAACTCTAATATGTGTGGTCTAAATTTAGACATCTTATACAATTCACCACCTCTGAGCTGTCTTTGCTGTGGCTAGTTTTCTATAGTAATTGAAGTTGAATAGTGAACTTCAAAGAGGACAATAGAATCCCTCCATCCCTGCTCTAAATTTTTAGTGAGGCTTCCAACATGACTTTGAATCTGCATACAGAGGCCAGTAGTGGTTTGTCTGTTGCTCTTTGGAAAATTTAGAATGCATGATAATTACCTTGCATCATCCAACCCCATTTATGGATGTGAGTGAGTCCTCTCATTACCAGGATAGAAATGGCGCTTTTATACTTTTTGAGATATCTTGCCATTCTCGAGGAAATAAATACAGTTCCTTGACAAATTAAGCCTAATAAAAGAACCCCATTTTTCACCAAAATCCTATTTATGGACTTAACTATATTACATGCTTTCTAAAACTTTACCGTCAGAAGACCCTTCATTAATTTTTCTTTTTGATCATCATTTTTCACCTCCTCTATAGAAACTAATTTGATAGAGTTCACAGGAGCCCAACCCATTTAACCATCATTAAGTTTTTATTTATTTATTTTTGCCAAGTATTCTACCTGTTAATCCCACAGACTTAAGGTAAAAGACCACCTATCCAAATTATCATGCCATTAAAGCAAGCAAGCAAGGTTGTTTTGTTGTTGTTGATGTTTTGGTTTGGGTTTTGTTGTTGTTTTGTTTCTGTGCATGGGTTGTCTCTCTCCTTACAATAAGAATCAAGAAATCACCATTGGACATAGGGAACAATAAGGATTTTTATAGTTCAGGAGTATAAGGTTCCTAACTGGTAGATTTGGCTGACAAATATGCTGGGCTACAGAAGCAGAACATAAGCATAACAGGTTAGTCATAACAACTTGCTGAAACAAAGACATGATTGGAAGGTGGTCATAAAATGTTGATCATATGAGCAAAGGGGTCAAGACCAGGCTGGTAAAACCCAGAGAAATAGATGACCCGAACAAGGAAGAGCTCTTGTTCCCATAGCTGGGAAACCAGCAGGGAATTCTCCAGACCCCTTGAACATGGGTGCCAGTGAGGAGACCTCCTAAATCTATGGGGCCACTTGGGATCAGTACTTATCCCAAGCATACAAATGGACTTTGGGAGCCCATTACACATAGAGAGATACTCCCTGAGCCTAGACACATGGGGGAGGGCCTAGGCCCTATCCCAATTGATATGACAAACTCTGAAGAGCCCCCATGGAAGGCCTCACCCTCCCAGGGGAGCAGAAATGGTATGGGATAGGTAGGGTGTCAGTTAGGGGGTGATGGAAGGAGGAGAGGGAGAGGGAATTGTAACTGACCTGTAAAACAACCTTGTTTCTAATTCAAATAAAAATTCAAAAATACATAAATAAAAATTCAAAAGCAAAATAAATAAATAAATAAATAAATAAATAAATAAAATGATTTGCAAACTGGGAAAAATGTTGATCATAGCAATATGGACATAACAACCTTACCAAACAAAGGCATGGCTGTTGTTTTCTGGAACAGGCAGAACAGAACCATGTGTAGTTAAATTCACAGGTGGAGCATAATCCAATCATTGAAAAACAGATTTAATCATAAAAAGGAATGAATGTCGTTTGGTTTTACTACAAAATGACTTTCAAGCATAAGATGGAGGCAGACTGGTTCTTCACCTTTAGCTGGCCTCAGCCACCTAGAAAGAATAACTTCAAGTACCACTACTTAAAACTATCTCTTCCATTAATTTGATCCTGGAGGTCTTTGGGGGGATTTTTTAAATACTTATATTTACTCCAATTATTCCCCAGTATTTATTGGAAAACATATTGTTTCATTGGCATATAAATTTGTAGTTAGTAGTAGGTCCTTGAGATTGAGAAGGTTAAATGCCTGAGATTAGTGAAAGTGGAAAGCTGTTGCTATTCTTCCTGTTTTGCAAGTTTGTATCAGCAGACAGAGAACAAAAGAGTTGGGACTCTCCATTCACACAAGGCTTACTACTTCATCAAAGCAATTAGTGTATCTATAATTGGTAATCCTTCAGGCTTATTTGTATCCCCCAACATACTGGAATGATAATCTCTTACAGTAACAATCCTTAGGTATGACTGCATGATTTTCATTGTATGATTAAATACATCAATATTTACTAGACAAATGGGTAATTAATGATCCATAGGCATAGAACATAATTATGACGAAGTATACCATATCAATGTTATAGAAATAAAGTATTTCATTCCATGAATATGTTTTCCCACCTCACAACAAATTTAAAAGGATCTGTCATAGTGTGTCACATAGCTAGGGAAGACTGTGATTAGATATTGTAGTTACACTGTGTATTTCCACGCTGTTTGTGGAGGTAATCTGGCAGACCACCTTTTGGGTATATAAATATAACCCAATGATATAAAGTCAGTGTGCCAGGATATGAAGCACAGGAAAAAGCTATGGTATTAGACTATTAATACATATTCCTGGAGTAACATAAAACTGTTTCACATTGGGACTGAGTGTTGTGGCTACCGAATTAGAGTATTTATTTGAAAGGGATATAATTTGTCAAGTAGGTACTTGTATTTAGCCACTATGGAAAATCAGTCTATCCCATCCCTTAGCCTTTTTAAGAGTCAGACAGAGCATACTGACTTGAGCCCTGCTATGGTCAAGGCATAAAATCCCAATATTGTTTTGATCATCACATTCTCAGTGTGTGATTATCATTTCTACCAGCAACATTTTTTAATAGGTGTGCCCCATGAATACCATGTTATGATTGAAGAAATGGAGGAAGCTCTGAGGGATGAACTGGCTTGCTGAATAACACAAAGCTGATATGAGGCAGGACCTGAGTGTAAGTTTAGATTATCAGATAAAAGTCCATTTTCCTTTCCATTGTTCCATAGCAACTAGCATTCTGGAGAGACAGAAAGAATTCTAGTACTTGATACAACATGAGCAATGGCTGGACGAGATCATCAGATTCTATGGCGCTGAAATTAAAGATGGTTGACAGCCACCAACTGGGTGCTCAGAACTGAACCCAGGTTCTCTATAAGAGCATCCAGTGCTCTTAATTACCGAATCATTTCCCTAATCCAAAGGCTTTTATTTCAACCCTCATCCTCCCATAAGAAAATGGGATGTTTTAACTGATATGTCTTCATTCTCCATCTTCATACCTCCAGTCACCAGCGTGGCATCTGTCTTTTGTTACTTGCTGTTAAATGCTAACTGAATGAAGGCAATAATGGTGCCATTTCCCAAAATTTTATCCTAATTCTCTCACACAGTAAGTTCTTTCTGCCCATTAATGGTTTACCTCTTACTCTTTTGATCCTTTGATCCTTTTCTTTTATAGTTTCTTTCACTTAAATTTCCTTTCCTTTTCCCTCTCTGTCTGATTACCTTTTTCCTTTCCTTGCCTCCATTTTGACTTGCCAAGGAGTATTTTCTGAGCACTGTGTATCAGGGACCACTGTGTGTTCCAAGAACAGTGATGAAAAATGTGACTTCCTTCATGAGACTACTAATGACAAATAAACAGTAAATAAAATAGATGTTAGTGTTGTGGAGATGATGGTGGAGCTTCAGAAAGCATAAGTATAACACTAAACAAGGAAGTGTGAAGAGACTTCTGTTTCTGTGGGAAGAGCCATCTGAGTTGAGATACACATGAGGACATGAAGTAGTTTCCAGGTACAAAGAAGAGCAAGAACAAAAATCTAGTCAAAAGTGAGCTAGGGCCATTCAAGAAGGTCAAGAAAGTGAGCAGGAGGCACTGAAGCTCAAGAGCTAGTTTCAACTTGGTTGTTCTAGTTTCTCAGAAGCTGTTATTTTCGAAGATTGTTGGTAATGAAAAACCAACAGAGATGTTGACAGGAAATGGAAGAGAATATATTAGCATATTTAACAAATAACAGTGGTTTGTATATGATGAGTAGAAATATTGAGTCCTGAGAATTTTAGACATCATGAATGTGGCTAGGTTTTTGACCTGTGAAAATCTGAACCCCACCTTCAGACTGTGAACTGGTAGAGCAGTGAAACAGAATTAGACATTACCTTTTCTATATTGTGACTCTCTTTTTAAATTCTCTATTCTTTATTGAAAATAGTATATTTCATGCAATATATTCCAATAATGTGTTTCCCTACTCCAACTCCTCTGAGAACCTTCCCATCTCACTTCCCATACAAATCAATACCATCTCTCTCTCCTCTTAGAAAACAAACAGATGTCTAGAAAATAATAAGATAAAAAAGAAGACAAGGTGGGGACAAAACAAACAGAAGAAAAAAGAATCAAAGCAAAAGCAGGAGAAAAACATATAGATGCAGAGACACATGTTTGTGCGCACAAGAATCCCACAAAACTACAAAACCAGAAGTCATAATATATATGCAACTCTCTACAGGAGGGCTTAGACTCTGTCTTGCATCTTGGGAAGCTGAGTCCCTTCTCCTTCTACAGCTTATCATGGTATGGCCTTTTAGGACTTAAATGCTGGATCTTTGTGGCCCAACAGGTACCAAATATACTTTTCAATCACTTAAGCAATTATCTTTTCCAAAGCACTGTGTTTATCTTCATACTGTCTCTCATAGTAAACTGTCTTGATGTTGTCTTTCTAATTACCAATATTATACTTGAGGGAATCTGCAGTTTTCTTTTATATCCCAGGTACATGCTGTGAAATATGCTTATCATTTGTTTTCCCCTGTACTAAAATGCCATGTTATTTTCATCACTTTACCCATTTCACTTGGTATCAATAGAGATTAAGGTTATAAAATGTATTTTTCACTTGCAAATGTCCCAAATACCAGTATTCATGCTGTGTTAAAATTTTCATTTGGAATGTAAATTCCAAACTGTCTATATTTCATATGTTTATATATGAATCATAATCCATCATTGTCTCTTCATTCTCTCCACATTTACAAAAAGTAGATTTATTCATAGGCCATGAAAGCAAACGATCAAATAGCAGTATATCTCAAAGTACCAAGATCATTCTTGAGATATTAATAGATATGAAAACACACCAACTCCCAATTGCCTATCATTTTTTCTCTAATGGTTGTCTTGATACAATCAGTTGTATTTGGATGGAATTTCTTAAACCCTTCAAAATGGAGGTATAGTGTGTAGCTTCCCAAGAGAGAAAGGAGGGGAGAATGTTCCATGTTTCTCCAAGTCACTTGAGAAGTCTCTTTCATATCCTGAATATTCTACTAGGAGATTTCATCTGAAGATATTCTTGTATTTAAACAGAAGGTGGACAAATCATTACAAAATGAATTTAATTTCTTTCTACTGTTTGATATTTTGGCTAATGCTATAAAAACAATATAGATATATGGAATCTGGAATTATTTAAGGCTCTACACCTCTTAAAAATGAGCAATGCAGCCATTGTGTTAGGATAAATTTTTAGGTCGCACAACAAAAGTAAGTGCGAGCATTATAATCTTTACTCACGTTTTTAACTGCTAGGCTTTCAGCTACCACACTAAGTTGAAAACTCTATTCTCACCCCAGACTTATTTTCTATTCTCATATCCCACTCCCCTTTTCCAAGTCTTACCTCTGATGATACAGCTTGTGAGTTACCTTAGTAAAATACTTTAGACATCTGGCTCTAAGCAAAGAGTATTATACAAAAAAGTGGTGCTTTCTAGGAAGGCTTGGCTAAAGATATATTTTTAAAAAGCCAAATCCAAACCATAATATGAAAATAGTTGCAGGACTTGAGCAATGTAATGTAACTGGGTAGAGGGATACAGTGCCTTTACTGATTACTCACTTGGTACACAAAATCTGTATAACCTGGCCAGGAAAGTGCTGGAGTTCCTTTTGTATCCATGAAGTGAAATATATTATGGCGTGAAGAGAGAGTGATCTCTAGATCTCTTACACGTGTCCCACTTCCTGGTATGTTGGCTGAATTCTCATAAATGAGGACAGCATTGCTTCTTTTCATCTGTGTCATGGCTTTTTCTTTCTCTCTCTTACTTTCAAGAACACAGCATGTTATAGTGGCCTCTGCATTTTCTTTCAGAATACAGCTTGTCCTCTGTGCCTGCAGGCTTGTGTCTAAGGAGGCTGCTTACTTTTTTGTACTGAATAGAAGCATCCTGTTAACTTACTTGATGCTAGAAATAGCCTGTTTCCCCAACTACTTTGAAATGGCAATGAAAATGAAGACAGAGGATTCTACATTGGAAAGTTCTTTCTGTGAAGAATGTTGATTCTTTAGCTGTCTTGATTCCTCTATGGCTTCCCTGGTTCTATGGCAAAAACTAACTAACTAACTAAATAACTAACTAACTAACTAACTAAATAAATAAATAAATAAATAAAGTCGTTAGAAGTAGGAAAAGAAACAAATACAATCCAAAAAAATGTTACTTCATGGAGGGGTAGTGGAAGAAAAGTTTTGTTGGTATTGGGATTGTTTATATTTTTGTTATTTGTTTTTAATATATTCTGTTTTTATTAATGTGTGTATGTACTAATATGTACATGGCTGTGTGTGTGTGTGTGTGTGTGTGTGTGTGTGTGTGTGTGTGTGTGCGCGCGCGCACGCGCGCATGCATCCGAGTGTTGGCCACATTGGCCAGAAGAGGGCATGAGATCTTCTACATCTGGAGTTTCAGATGTTATGAGCTGCCACTACATATCCTGGGAAATGAACTGTGATATTTTTCAAAACCAAGTATTAAGCATTAACCAATCTCTAGTCCACTGTTTATTTTTCTTCTTCAGGCCCTCTAAGATTGGATTGTGAGACTGTTGGGAATTTTTTGTTTATTTTCCGTAGTGAAACTCCAGATAAACCAGGTTTTAAAGTTTCAAATATTATTCCTGTTTTTCTAGAAATATCAATAAACACTTAGCTTCCACAGTTTTCCTACTTAAAGTGATACTGCAGAGGTGGATAACAATGAGAAAACATGGAGTTTTCTTTTTATTATTTACACAAGGCAGGAGCAGAAACAAGGTTGATGAGAGAATATGTTTGTAGTCACATCTTAGGGGGTGTGCTTCTTTCCAACATGAGCCGTTGCCCAGAAAATTACGCTTCATATCCTTCCTTTGCTTGCTTATTGTATTCTGTGCTCTTTGTCCTGATTTACTGCTGTTTGGTACACTGAAACTCACAAGCATTTATTGAGCCTGTACATAATCCAAGTTGTATATTGACTCTCTGGAACCTCCAAAAGTAAATATTCATTCAGAGCTTACTCACAGCCAAAAAGAAGAGCATACACACATACAAAAAACTAGAATGTAAGACACAGCAGGACACAGTCACAAATGCAAGAACAAATTGCCTTTGGGGAGTGCTAAGTGGATCATGTCACCCCTTCATTTCAGCAAGGTTGTCAGCAGGGGACAGAATCCAATTCAGATAGTTCCAGGATCCTTATTAAAGGGACTACTCACTGAGAGAGGAGATGGTTTCAGGGCAACTCACTAGGGAGTGTGAAGGTGCAGAGAATAGCAACCATAGGAAGCTGTTAACCCATTAGCCTGAAAGGAAGCAGCTGAAGAAAATAGTGTTGCTAAAGCTCAAGGAGAGATGGGGACAGTACAGTGTGCTGTAAGAGCTATAACTAGGGAGGAAACAAGTCAAAGTCAGGATGGGGAAAGGCTGAGAGCAAGGAGTGAGAAAGAAAATCCCCTCCCCAGCTCCCCCCCCACCTTTTGATCACCTACTGTATTTCACCATTGGCAAATCCAAACTTGAAGTTGATGGAATCAGAAAGGCTGGATTGTGGGGTGATTGCAATCATGCAATAGAGCCTTCTAGGACTCAGTCCATGGAAGGGAAGGACCAAAGAGGGAGGATGAGGAAATAAACAGTGACTGTTTATTTTGACAGAAAAGGGAGTAGTCAACATACCAATATTTGCCTTGGGACACAATATCAATGTTAATATCATGATAACATCCCAAGGAATGTGAAGAGATTGGGGGAAAGGGCAAAAATGGAAAATCAAAGGCATTCAAATCAACTTGATGATACCACATATGTCTAAAAAGTGGTCTCAAGATAGGGTGGGAGAACTGAGTATATTCTTGCTGGGTGGCTTGGACCATGGTTAGTAGTCAAATGATACTGACTTTGAAGCAAAAGTATAATGAAACACCCTAGTGCAAGAAAGCACAGTCTGGAGAGTTTGCAAAGAATTTAGACAAGATAAGAGTCTTCAATAAGTGAGGTGAGTTCCTATGCTGGCAAGAAAGCAGAAAGGAGAAACAGGATATATGGTTGTAAAGCTAACAGGGCGTGGCAACAGATAACATGTGAAAGGACCATAAGAATAAAGGGTCTCATTAATGTTATCTTTAACTACTTTGTGTTCGGTGTGTGAGAGCTGGCATGCATTTGCTGCATGATGCGTATAGAGGTCAGAGGGCAACCTCTAGTGTTGTTTGAGAAAATGTTTCTTGTTTACTACTGAGCACACCACACTAACTGGCCTGTGAGCCTCTATGTTTCTGCATCCATTCTCACTGTTCTTGGATTAAAGACACTTACCACTATATTTTACATGGGTTCTGGGGTGTGAAACTCATAAGCTCACACTTGGACAGCTAGTGCCTTTCCCACTGAAATACCTCCTCATCTCTAAACAAAGGCTTTTCAGGTGCATATGAGGACGTGAGGGAGAAACAGCTGAGCTCATATCAATTCCATCTTCCAGCTAGTAGAAGAGGACAGAGCACCAAACCACACTTCCAAGCTTGAGGATGCGGCCTCTCAGGAAAGGACTCACTTCCCAAGTGATTGGGGAGCGTGCCTTAGAGTAAGTCATGTTATCAAGAATAGAAAGTAATAATGGATTTATTATTAATAATAATGGCAATTTGGCAAATCACATCTCAGTAATATGATTACATAAAGGGATCAATACAAGATGCAGGAAAGGTATATTTTGGGGTCGGAGAAGAAAGGGAGAAAATACTGGCCCATTAGAGGCCAGGCAAAGAGGCATTTTCAAGGTAAAACATTTCTAAAGAGAACTAGGGCTGAGAAAGACTATTGAGAGTGGACAATTACGCAAATTACTCTTCCTGGGCTCTGACAGAGAAGGAGCAGTATGGAACAGACAGTGTGCTGGGACTTGCCTGAACAACAAAGCTCTTTACTGCCCAGTAGAGGAGCCTCGACTGTGTTACAAGGGAGAGAGGGAACAAGCCTCTTCAATTCGAGTGTTCTAACTGATTCTGTGATAATGAAACCAGGCCTGAGTTGTCTTTAATAAAACTTAATCACAATATACCAAAAGTCCACAGGAGGGAGACACAAGTTTCTAAAAGTGACCCAGTGAATAATTAAATTTCCACAGTTTCTGATGCTTAAGGAGCAAAGCTGCAGCTCTTAGATTCTTTCAACTATTCTTTCTTTCACATGAAAAATTTAAAAGATGTGTTTTAAGAATACTAATGGATTATTTGTCCCAGGCATGATGATATTTTTGTTATTGCATTTTTTTCAAAAAATACTGTCTGTGGGTTTTATTTTTTGATTCATTGACCACTGATAAAACATAAAATTGGTTTCACATCATGTAGTAATTATGATAAATGCTTAAAACTTTTTTATGAGGTTGTCTGAAGTCTCTTTTTCCCTCTCTGTCTCTCTCTAGATTAATCTGCCTCTATTTTTTATGTGTATGAGTGTTCTGCTTGTGCGTGAGTATCATGTTCTTGCATGGTACCAAAGAAGGCCAAAAGAGGACATAGGAGCTCCTAGAAATGGAGTTACAGATGGTTAAAAGCCAACGTGTAGGTGTTGGAGTTGAACCCAGGTCCTCTGCAAGTGCAACAAGTACTATGAATGATTGAACAACCAATCTAGTCTCACTTCTTTTGTTATGCTTATGTAGGGCATGGGTGCATGCTACTACTACTGTGTGTGTGTGTGTGTGTGTTCATATGCTAGACAACAACCTTGGGTATTGCTACTTAGGCACAGCCCACTTTATTTTTTCAGTAGATCTTTATCTGGCCTGAAATTTTCCAGGTATGCTAGGCTGGTTAAGCAATGAACCCTAGTGATCTTCCTGTCTCTACCTCATAGTGCTGGGATTATAATCATGCTACCATGTCCAACTTCCTTTAGATGGGTCATAGAGATCCAAGTCAGGTACTCATGCTTTCAAGACAAATGCTTGACTCACTGACCTGAGTCATCTCACTGACCTGTTTTGCTTGTTTTTGTGAGGAAATTTTGTAGCATGAATAATAAAAATCCAGAGACAGATATTGGGGTTCAAACTCAAGATCAGAGAAGCAAAGCAGCTAATTATTAGAGAGAGCTCTTACCTCTACCAAGGCTGGAGTGATCCTGTCCTCACCTTGACTGGAAACTGAATGTTGCATGAGACCTGAGCTCCTATGTTATATACCTCTCTGTTGCTGGGGTTAAAGGGATTAAAGGTGTATATTACCAACACCTATCCTCTATGGCTTACTAGTGTGATTGCTGGGATTAAGGATGTGTGTGCCACCACTGCCTGGCCTCTATGGCTGTAGCTAGCTTTGCATTCTGATCTTCAGGCAAACTTTATTACATCATAAACAATATGTCACCACAAAACAGCTTTGGCTGGCTTGGAACTAACGTTGTAGTCTACACTGATCACTCACAGAATTTTCCTGCCTCAACTTCCCAACTGCTGGGATGACAGGAGTGTGTCACCATACCTGTAGGCAGACTTTTCTGTCCCCTCAGCCACCTCCCAAATAACCAGATGGAGATCTCTTATTAACTACAAAAGATCAGGCAAAAGCTTAGGCATTTTTCTAATGTATATCTTAAATTATTTCTATTAGCTAACTTTCTGCCCTATGACATTATTACCTTTACTCTGAATTACCCATGCTGCTTCCTCTGAGTCTCCTCCCAACTCCACCCTTTTTCTTCCCAGTGTTCTCTCTGCCCTGAAAATCCTGCCAAGTTATTGGCCATTCAGCTTTTCATTAAACCAATCCAAGTGATATATATTCACAGTATACTAAAAAGTTATTCCACAACACAAAGCTGTTTTTCTGAACTTTTTGAAAGTGGTCTTCCAGGTTTATGTTTCTGAGTTAAGGTGTGTTTTGTATATCAATGCTGAAATTTGTTTTAAAATGCAGCATTGCTGTTTCTGGTTTACTTTAGACTACACACTTTGACCATCCTGCATGTAAACAGACACATGGTTTGCTTTCATAATGAAAACTAAGTAGGAAGGATTAATACAAAAATGTGTGTACATCTCTCCAGGCTGTTTTCTGCCCTATTGCCAAATCCTTCTTGTCAATCTGAGAGTGCTAAGTCATATGTCCTAGAACTCTGAATGACACAAGAGACATCATCTCCCAGCCAGAATGTCATAGACATGAGTAATTAATAAACAATGAAAGTATAAGCAGAGTATTCCAGACTTCATAGGCTCTATATAATAATTCTTCAACTATTCTATAGAATTAGCTCTTCTAATACAAAAAACAATAGAAAAGACAACAAATGTACATGACTATGTTCCAGTAAAACCTTATCTTTAAAAGCAGATGGCTGGCATATTCAACCGTGGACCATAGTTTATTGACACCTCCTGTAAACCCCTGATTTGCTGAAGAAGTTATAGCAACATAATCCAGGTTTTTTTATTCTTTTTTTATTCCTTTATTCCTTTTAATCTGAACATAGTACAGATGCAGCACCTGTTACATCTCTGTAGGAACAGAGAACAGTATTTCTCCTGTTCAAGTACATTCAACTGATCCATTCAACTCTCTTAAGAAATAATATTTGGTCACTTGTGATGGTTATTTCCAAGCTAATGCCATAAAACCCTTACATGACTTTTCAATCTAGATTGATTCAGAACATAACGGAAAATTATGCCTTTTGGTGTAGCTATGAAGTAGTAAAAACATCCATGGATTTGGGTCCCCAAGTAACAATCTAGTACAGAATGACCTATACCACATGGAATAATCCAGATTTTATTCTGTCTGCTATTTCACATTGGAAAGGAGCTGTATTTCAGAACTGAAGATATACAAAAATGATTGTTTCCCTCTAATAATCTCGGTTACAATAGCACAATATACAAATTGGTTTGGGTTCAGAAGTTTTATCTAACCGAGTCACACCAAGAATGGACAAAGTAGGGTCAAAAGAGCTACTACTTGAGAGTGGACATGACCATCCTGAGCTGGGTCATGTGGGGAGAAAAGAAGAGGAAGAGAGAGGGAAGAAAGGAGAAACAGGTGTAGCAGCCAGGAAGCTAAAGGTACAAAAGAGGCAGGAAACCAAAGTTTTGATTACATAGGGAAAAGCCTCTGGGAGAGGGCAGCCCAGTCAAAACCTGATCTGGAAAGTTCAGGGTAGGGAATGGGGTTTGCCAGGCAAACCCTGTAACAGGTAGAGTGGATGCTGGGAGAACCTAGAGGCCAGGTCAGCTTTGATATGTTAAATAGGTACTTCAGCCTTTTGTTCTGAGTTTGAACCTTAACAGAAATGTTCCTTAGTATTGAAGACTCAAGAAAAAAACAAAACAACAAAAACAATCATTCAAACAAAATCAAGCCTATAAGAAGTCTTTGAAAAGCTACAGTGAAAAATGATACCTGGAGAAGACATTATGTCTAAGCAAGGGAGTGTGGGAATGTTTCCTGACATTTTTTGTATCACTTGAATACTAACATCACATTTGATTATATAATTATTCTTTTTTTCCAACTTTTTTATTTGAATTAGGAACAGGATTGTTTTACATGACAATCCCATTTCCCTTCTCCCACTCGTCCTCCCCTACCCACCCACCCCCCACTAAAACCTTATCTGTCACATATATTCTCTGCTCCCCCTGGATGGTGAGGCCTTCCATAGGGTATCATCAGAATCTTATGTTTCCTTTGGGGTAGGGCCTAGGCCCACACCCATGTGTCTTGGATCAGGGAGTATTCCTCTATATGGAATGGGCTCCCAAAGTCCACACCTATGCTAGGGATAAATACTGGGCTTCTACAGGAGGTCCTATAGATTTCCGAGATTTCCTCGCAGAAACCCATGTTCCTTGGGTCTGGATCAGTTATAATTATTTTTAAGGAGATTTTTTAAAAAGGCAATAGCTAGACCAGCTATACTAGGAATTGTCTGTTCCTCATGTTCTTTCTTGCCTGTGTAGATTTCCTAGCTCTGTGACACGTATCTGGCTGTCTGCTTTGTTTCCATTTCTGGGAGGATATTCTTTCTACTTCACTTTAATAGTTAAAAAAGAACACATACACACACACACACACACACACACACACACACACACACACACACACTATTATTTAGAGGATGAGAACAATTCCTGAAAAGTTACATAATAACCTCACAGTATCTTGTAAAGTGTGATTGGTCCATCAGTCAAAGGCAGCTTTCTATAGGATAGACCAGAGCTCTTGTTGATACACTGGAAATTTGTTGCCAAAACTCCTTTGTTTTCTAAAAATTTTCATCTTTTAGGTCACAATCTCGCAATGTGTGTAAACCATGAGAAAATGTCCTTATTTCTCTTCTCCTCTGCATCACGGAACATCCATTCAAATTCATTGCAATCCTGGGATTGTCTGTCACAAAAGCCAAGAGCATCTCCCTTCTCTGCAGTCTTTCTTTCTTCCTTATCTCCCTCTGTCATTCATGGAGCTGATTTCCTGCTTCATGCCATTGAAAACCTGAGCCAAGCATTTCTTTGGGGAACTGAGGGGGTCTTAGGCATCAGCATCAAAATCCCCGACATACAAATCCAGCAGCTCTCAGAAAATCCAGGGAATTGAGAAGCACATGCTAGTCTTCCAGTAGGAAAAAAAAAAAATCCCTCCAGTTCCCTGACCTACAAACAGACAGAACACAGATCAAATGCTGAAGGATAGGAAGTCATTCAACCTGCAATGTAATAAAAAGTTGTTTAAAAATCCACATCTGATGTGTTAATCATTTTAGAATCCAAGTTTTAATTGCCATTTTTTCCCATTCTGTATTGGGAAGTTAAAATTTAATGTGGATCTACTTAATTTATTATTCCAAAAACTATTTCCTCTTATTTCATTACCCATTTTTAGTTAATTTTCAGGCTAATTGAATTAACTGTTTTGGACGATTGTATTTTCTTGGTTGGTTGCCTTCAGTTCGACTGTCACTCTACTGGTAATGGTTATTTAACTACAGTTTAATAGAAACCCCAGCTTCATATTGTAAAAGAATATTTGAATATGGCATTCATAGTTAAAAGGTAGATGGCTTTCAAATTAAACTTCAGACAATAATATGTTCTCCCAGTACCGAATTTATAGGTTTCTTTACATACTATCTAACAATAGCAAGGACTTTGAACATTATAATTTCTTAAATTACTCTCTTATGAAAAAGTGTTTAGTTACATTTTTACAATCCATAAATAGTATTAGCACAGAGTTTGATATTTTTCAATGAGTCCATCAGAGCTAAGTTGAAGTTTTATTTCTACATTTGTTTTGTGATGTGGTCGTGTTTATAACCATGAGCTTCAATTTCCTTGTCTGAATAGTGGGGCGGCAAAAACGTGACTTCATACAGCCATTGTTCTAAATAGGATTAAGAATCAATTACTATGCAGTACTTGCTCCTCTCTTTCAAAAGGGTTATCTCATTTCAATTTTACAAGTGGTTCCTATTCCAGTTCTTCATGGAGTCCATGTTCTCTTCTGAAACATCTGAACTTGGCCTCCATTGTCTATCTTCCTCTTGATAGTCTGTTTATCCCACATTCAAATCAGAAGAGCTGATTGAGTTCTGCTTACAGCCAGCATTCTAGAATTTTTCTAGCCTAAGGCCAAGCTTTTCCATTTTCTCCTCATGAAATAGTTCCAAGGGCTTATGAAATATCTCAGGTTTATCATAGCAACATCTCTCAATTTTCTGCACTACTTATCTTTCCCATTGTGGTAGCAAAACACCTACATAGTAACTTAAGGAAGACAGAGTTGATTTGATATAGTCCATCATAATGGGGAAGTCATGTTGTTTAAAGCCTGAGGTGTCTGATGCTATGTCTGTAGTTATTAGAAGACATGAAACCTGGAGCTCTACTCACTTTCTCTTTTTCATTCAGGCTGGGTACCCAGCCCATGAAAGACTGCCATCCACATTCAGGGTTGTTCTTCTCCCCTCAGTTAAATATCTTCCAATATACCATTCATGGAGAGTTCCAGAAATGTGTCTCCTTTGTCACACTAAATTCCATCAAGTTCACAATCAAACTTGACCATCACAGTCAGTGACCTGTGACACTGACAAGGATTGTTCAAATGATGTGATGGCCAATGTTGGTTATCAACCTAATACAACCTGACATGTGGGTGCCTCAGCTGAAGATGCCAATTGATTGGTCTGTGGGTATGTCTTTGGGGCATTTTCTTGATAGCTAATTGGTATAGAAGGGTCCAGGTCACTCTAGAAAGAAAGAACCATCGCTGAGTGGTCCTGAGCATTATAAAGCAGGTAGCTGGACATGAGGCTGGAGGCAAGCCAATAAGCAGCTCCTTTCTGTGGTTTCTGCTTTGAGTTCCTCTATCTTGGCTTCTCTTGATAATAAATTTAACTTGTAAGATGAAGTTAACCGTTTCCTTCCCAAAGTGCTTTAGATTGTGCTGTTTATCACAGCAACAGAGATCAAACCAGAACAGACTGCTTACAACAGTAGAGAAGAAGGGAATATATGAATGAAGAAAAACAGAATATTCTTCAATGATGTTGCTAACTATGAGGTCTCTTAGTAAATTTGTGATCTTTTGCTGAAAAATCATAGTTCAAAGATCAGTACTCTAGCCCTCCGACATGTCTTAAAAGGTTAAAAAGGAAAAAAATTGGGAATTTAAAATTAGGATATCCCTTTTTAAAGACAACAGCTGTGCCTGCATGAGCATGATATAGTTAGGAAGTGCAGCATCCAGGGTAAACTCACCTATATGAATTTTATAGACAACTATGAAATTGTGAATTTATCTGTAGCTCTGTTACTACCAATTGCAAAATACACCTGTTTGTAAACTGGTGGATAGGTGTTTCCCATCTATTAAGAACTGCCTGCTTTTCAGCTTTTTAAATGTAATAAGATTAAGTTTAAATTGAGTTGAAAAAAAAGTAAGCTACACATATATTGAGTTACTGTAGTGGTTTCACTTTTAAAAACTGAATTAAGGGCTTTGAAATTAATTTAGTTTTGAACAGAATGTGCTCAGTGTAAGTTTTGTGTATTAATTTGCCTTTGCTCTAACTCTGGAACAAAAAGAACAAAGCAATTTCAACAGTTTATTTTCCATATTTACAGCCCTGAATCAAACTTTTCCCTGCAATAAACATGAATTATACACCACTTGCAGGTGGGAGATCCATCTGTGCATGCCTTTCCTCCTGCAAATAACTCATGTGCTCATGGACACTTCCTGCAACAGTATTAAGTCCCCTCATGTCAGTTAATCATGTAATAGAAATATTTAATTCATTTTCATCTTTAATTATATACTTATGATTAATGGTGGAAGCACTTCTAACTTATAGTCTCAAAATTCTATTTTAATTAGGGAGAAACTTTCCAGACAATTTGGGATACTCTTTATAGCTATATTGTTTTACTTTAAAAATATCCAAAAGTAGTAAAAAGTCAATTCTCTTTGTAGATTGAGTCATTAATAATTTGGAATGGAGGCTAATACCTTAAAGCTGCAATGCTTAGAGAAGCCAAGCTCAGAATCCAACAGGTCTGCCTCAGTTCTAATCTCACTCTGTGCTTTCCAGAGCTGTGCTGGAGAAATGTGCACAGACTTTATCACATTCAGACTCTTAATCTGAAGAACTAGAATTCACTAGAGTGACTCATGAATTATCTCTGATAATTAAATTAGAAATGGTTGCCTAGCAGATAGTGTTGCTCATTATAGCGAGGTTTTTATAGTATGCTCCATTTAACAGATTATATGAATTCAAAATTATGTATTACTGGTGGAGAATCACTAATATACACTAATATGTACATATATAATGTACATGCTTAACTTTTTAAATTCAGGAGTGGAGAGATGGTGGGTGGTTAAGAGCACTTGCTGCTCTTCCAGAGGACAGGAGTTCAGTTTCCAACAAACACACTGGGTGGCTCACAGCTGCTTGTAACTCTAGCTCCAGGAAATCCAATGCCTTTTTCTGATCTATGGGAGTACCTTCCCACAGGTACACACACACACACACACACACACACACACACACACACACACACACACACACACACACGCACACACACACTAAAATAATATATAAATAAAAATAAATATTTTAAATATGTCAATGAAAGGATAGAATTAAAATCCTGTAATGTCCTCAGAACTGTGTTACTAGTCCTTGGGGGATATTAAAGAGAGAAAGTCAATAATAGAGTTATTAAATTATAATGATTTGTAGTGAACACATGCAATACACCAGTGTGATGTAGTAATTTAAAATTTGGGTTAATGGTATTAAAATGATCATGCCAAACAAAACCTTTCAATGTTGATATTGGACAACTAAGACTTCTGCTCACTCCAAGACCAATAATGAAAACTGCTTTCCAGAGCCTTTTTATTATTTGCCATTATGCTTTGCCTTGGTTGTGGTTCAGATTTTTCTTTGGGCTGCCAGCTCACAAACAACAACATGGAGTTTTATTATTAATTATGAAAGCTCAGCCTTTGCTTAGGCTTGTCCCACTAGCTCTTATAACTTAAATTTTATTTTAATCTACATTCTGTTGCATGGCTTATTACCTCATTTGTCTATACTCCCCTTGCTGATTCCTCCACATCAGGCTGGTGTCTCTGCCTTCTTCTCCCCAGAGTTCTCTCTTTGCCCAAACTTCTGCCTATACCTCCTGCCTAGCTATTGGCTCTTCAGCGTTTTATTATACCAATCACAGCAATTCACTTTCACACGGTGTACAAATATCCCACAACACTTAATTTCCTGTTGTCGTGATACCATACTTAGACAAAAACAATTCCAAAAAGGAAAGTACACAATTCAAGGTATGGTCGATCATGGTAGGGAAGTCAAAGCAACAAGAGCTTGTGGCTCACATTACTTCCTCAATCAGAAGAAAGTAATGTAAACATGGTAGTGGGAACTTACTCTCTCAATTTTATAGTTCAGGATCCTCTGCTTAGAGAATATATGACGCCAAAATAAAAACTTAGATGAGTCCCTGTGTATTAATTAAATTCAT
Source organism: Cricetulus griseus (assembly GCF_003668045.3). Classification (NCBI taxonomy): domain Eukaryota; kingdom Metazoa; phylum Chordata; class Mammalia; order Rodentia; family Cricetidae; genus Cricetulus; species Cricetulus griseus. The sequence goes on along the minus strand of NC_048601.1, from coordinate 33,890,949 downwards.
CAAGATAATTCATCACAGACATCTCCAGAAACCTAACTCCTTGGTAATTCTGTTTTCAGTCAAGTTAGTGATGATTACTGAGTTTCACATGGCTCAATCTAAAATTTAAATTTGATATTTGAGCTGTGTGCAGTTAAGGCTAACATAACAATAGTCAAGGCACTATAGTAATATAATAGTGACATAATCAATTGATGCTACTGTCTATTCTTATGTAACAAGTTCTCCTTATCCCTTAAATGTAGTAGCTTAAAGCAATAATAAGCATATTATCCCATGCATTTTCTGTGTCAGGGATAATTGGATGAGTTGAAGTCACTCAGAGTGTCTGATGGGGTTTGAACCAAGATGCCAGCTCTAGCTGAAGCCATCTGAACTGTCAGTGGAAAATGAAAGTCCACTTTCCTAAATTGTAATATCATCTATCCTACAAAGTAGCAAGGATTGCAAAAATAGTTCCCCCTCCTTAAGTCTCCCTTTAAAGGTCACATCACTTTTTTTTTCTTTGAGACAATCTCAGATCTCATACTCTATATCCTATTTAGGGTTACTATTGCTATAGTGAAACACCATGGGCATGATGAGAAACAATGGAGAGGAAAGGGTTTATTTGTTTATGCTTCCATATTGTAGTTCATTACTAAAGGAAGCCAGGACAGGAACTCAAGCAGAATAGGAACCCAGAAGCAGAACCTGATGCATAAGCCATGGAAAAGTGCTGCTTATTGGCTTACTCTTCATGGCTTTTTCAGGCTACTTTCTTATAGTACCAAGGACCACAAGCCTGGGGTAATATCACACACAAGGGACTGGGCCCTCCCTCAGCAATAATTAATTAAGAAATTGCTCTACAGTTTTTCTTACAGCATGATCTTATAAAGGCATTTTTACAGTCAAAGTTCCTTAAAGAAGAATATAGCTTGTATCAGGTTGACATAAAATTAGCCAGTACATTCTATCATTATTTCAGCATTACATGGCTATACAGATCATTCATGATCAATATAGGAGAAAAACAAATATGAATATGGTAGCTTCATTTCTGTTACTCTGATAAATACCTTAATACAAAGCAACATAGAGAAGAATGGAATTTGATTTAGTTTCCAATCCCAGGTCACAGTAAATCCATAGCGAGTTTTTCTCTCTTCCACCATTCAACTCCCAATTCAACAACATGGAGAAGTCTTATTAATTATGAAAGTGTAGCTAATTGCTTAGGCTTGTTTTTAAATAGCCCTTATCACTTAAATTAACCCATTTCTCTTAAGTACTGCTGCCACTTGACTCATAGCTTGTTACCTCATTGTCTACATGTAGTGCTTCCTCCACATTTGACTCTGCCTTCTTCTTCCCAGCATTCTCTCTGCCTGAAAATTCTGCCCATCTATTAGCCACTTAGCATCTTATTAAACCAGTCACAGTGACATATCTTCACACAGTGTAAAGGAATATTCCACAAAATTTCCCTCTTTTTGTCTAAATGAAAAAGAAAGTTTTAACTCTAACATAGTAAAACTATATTCAGTAAAAACAATTATCAGGTAAAAATTACATTCACAATGTCCAATACATTTGTATTTGTCAAATTCAAAGATAATATTTTATTATTAATCCTGTCTTGGTGAGTCCAAAGTTCTCTATCTAATTTACTTTCTATCATAGCTAAAGAAAACTATCACTATAACTATCTGTTCTACAACTTAAAGACCTCCGAAGGATACAGTATTACCTGAGTAAACAGGAACATTCAGTGCAAGCCACTTTGAAACCTATAGAAATGACTGACATCTGGCTGTCTGGACAGTCACCCAAGGTTCCTCTGTAACACTGGGGCATCCAATCTTGGACCTACATGGCTAGAATATCTGCCAGACACTTTTATGAAGCAGAAAATTTGAAGGACTCTCCTGCCTAGTCTTAGAAAAGTTCAACAGTTGCTTTCCTTTGTGTCCTGCTGAATGTATGGCAGACTTTTATATGCTGCAGGGATTTTGAAGAACTGTCCCACCTTATCTTGAAAAAAATCAATAGTCTTTTCCTTTGTGTCCTGCTTGTCCTCTTTGTACAGCATACTGTAAGCTGCCAAAGCAAGAGCAGTTTCTTGCTCAAAAGGCTAGTTTTGCCACAATGAAAGCAAATCCCATGTAGATGTTCTTAAATGTCCATCATCTTTTTATGAAGTAGATTGGTGCTGCCAGGAGCAGACATGTCTCACTGTTATGAAAAGTCTCAGATTATGAAACACCTTAAATGCCATATTCTGTAGGTCTTTGAAGTGTTTGAAAATCATCTATCGCCAGGCGTTGGTGGCACATGCCTTTAATCCCAGCACTTGGGAGGCAGAGGCAGGCAGATTTCTGTGAGTTTGAGGCCAGCCTGGTCTCCAGAGAGACTGCCAGGATAAGCTACAAAGCTATACAGAGAGACCCTGTCTCGAAAAACCAAAAAAAGAAAATCATCTATCTAATTAAATATGTGTTTAACTTTGAAAACATATCTAACTTGACTATAAGTCTGATTATTATATATGACTAACTATTAACCTGAATTTTTATTATCCTAAATAGTTTGTAATAATAACTTTTAAGGACAAGAAATTTACAATGTTAAATGAGCTGCATAGGTACAATAACTTCAATAAGAGTACAAACATATGTACAGTATGTTTTAACAAAAATAACCTTACATTTTTATCAGTCTACAAAAATACACACCAATATAAAACATTTGAGTCTAGTGGTTTTTCAAAAGTAGACTCAACAATCTACCCTTTCATCTTATCATTTTTATACGATATCTTCCTTTTTTCTCATTAGAAAGAGATCCCTGAATCTAATTTCCTTTGCTCAGTTTTTTTTTTTCTCACTGTGACCAATAACAATTTGTGACCAACCCCTCTGAACCATGCCAAATATCCACAGCTTACCAAATGACCAAAAACTGCCCACCCCATCTCTCAGGAATATGGGCATTGTGTTTTCTAGACTGCTTCCTTTTGTCTGGGGGAACTAACATCTTTGGGGGTCCCTGAGAAAATTAGCATAATGGTCAAGTCCTGACTAAAATAGTCTTTAAGTCTCAGCAAGAATTCTTGAAACTGTTCTGGATGAAGAACTCTGAGGAAACTACAGCAGCGGCACTCTGAGAGGCTTGATCACATGGGTCACATGTTTTCATTAGTGTCCAGTACCCTTGCTCTGAAAACACACAAACTTTCAAAGGTAAAATGTATATCTTTATTACCACAAGTATGGACTGTGCACTGTACATAAGCCAGCCAAGACAGGTGATGCATATTTTACCTGCTCAAACATAAAACTTAAACCATCATGTAGCTGTGCAGTTTAGCTCACAGGATGCTGGCGCTCAAGCACACAGAGAGTGACTAGAGATATATCTCGTACTGCAGCCTGCATGAAAGACTACAGGATTAGAATGTCACATTTGGCTCCTTTTTTGTGTGTGCTTGAAACCTTTTTATATGTTTTCTCAGGTCTTATGTGGAAATACTTGTCCCTATATTGGATACCATTTGGGAGCCAGCCAGCTCCCAAATCAATGACACAGAGATTTCTTATTAATCATGAAAGAGTAGCTAATAGTTTAAGTGTGTTTATAACTATCCCTTATAATTTAAATTAACCCATTTCTATTAATTTGTGTACTGCCATGTGATTCACAGCTTCTTACCTCATTTCCTCCATGTGATGGTTCTTCCACATCTGCCTGGTGATTCTGCTGTCTTCTCAGAGTTCTCTATGCCACAAAAAGTCCTACTGAGTTATTGGCCATTTGGTATTTTATTAAATCAATCATAGTGTTATATCTTCACACAGTGTAAAGGCATATTCCACAACATACATCACTGTAGCAAAGTTAAGGTAGAAACTTCAAAGAGCTAGTCTTATGAAACTCCATCAAGAGCAGAGAGGAATGAATGCACACATGCTTGCTCTACTTGCTTGCTTGTGCTCAGCATGACCTTTCTATTCTTATGCAGTTCAAGACCACCTTTGCCTAGGGAATGGTGCCACCCACACTGAGATTTCCTGAATCAGTTAACACAATCCTTACCTAATAGGCCCAAGGAGCAATTCATTATAGATAATCCTTCATGAAGACTCTTCCAAAGTGCTCTAAGTGTGTCATATTGATAGTTAAAGATAACCATTGTAGTGAATGTGAAAAATTATGAATTATGAATTATTTACCAATTTTAAAGACTGGGAACCCTAGGAAAAATAAATAACATATGTACATTATAATATATATATATATATATATATATATATATGACATTAAATTAACTGAAATTATTTGGAAACATACAAGTGACATTTAGTGAAACTGTCACCATTATAATTTTTGTCTCTGTAAAGCTGTTTACAAATACAGACACCAAATATTAGGACATATATGAAATATTGAATTGGATAAAACTTTAAAATGTTTTAGTACATTGTTACTGAGAAACCTGTGCTTTCTTTTGAAAACAAAAATATACACTTTTAAATAACATTTTTACTTGAAATTGCTCATAAAATTCTTGATCAAGATTTATCTTAACAGTCTCTTAAAATTCTTGATAAACATCTTCAACAAAAAACTTTATTCATGCAACTAGGTATTAAACTAATGAAAATCACTTTATAACCATTTAAAATTATATTGGATTATGTTTAAAAATTCTAATCGATCTTTATTTTTAATGTATTGTGAAAATGTGAATGGATTTAATATCCAATCCATCATTTCTTCATCAAGTGTTTCAAAATAATGATGAAACTGTAATTTACAAAATGAATTCTATTGTTAGATTAGAGACCCAATTTTGCTCCAAAATACCTTATCGTAGAAAAGCCTCTAAGACAATGTACAGACAGATCGATGTATGAGGAAGTTAAGATTTTAGACCCCTAGTCGCAGTCAGTCCTTTGCAAATCCGATTAGTACCCACTCCATAGGGCCCTATGCACATGGAACTTTAGATCAGAAACAAACTTTTTGAGAAGCTACATAGTACACCACAAGTAGGCACCACTAGAAGGCCCACATTCATCAGCAGCCTCTTGAGATATATGGGAACTCATTTAATTCTGCCACATTGTACATCTATGCAGAGCAAAAGACACTGAATATTAGTCATCACTTTTTACTTCTGGTGGAAGACCCTACTCTTACTTGACAGTTCTTTTCAAGCATGAGGCCTCAGTCTGCCTACAACTGGAAGTCACCATGATCAAAAATAAATTGCTTTTCACCTCTTCCTCCCATCACTTCATTGGAACTTGAGCTCTCATAAACCTGTAGCTCAGGTGTAGCCTGTACAACAAAAAAGTTCCTGTTGGTGGGTAACACAGTCAAGGTAAAGTCATAACAGGAGGCTTTTGCTCTTGGTCCACACAAACCTCCTTTGATGCCATATGTATGAAAGTATAACAATCCAAGTATGCACTTGGTGGTGGTACAATATGTAATAATGTTAATAAATGACTAGATGGCTGGTTTATGTATTAATTATGCTGTACATTTTACTATAATTTCAGAGTGTACTCATATGTTCAAGAAAATAATATCGTTAAACAGTAGCTGTGATACTCCTTAGCAATGTCATTAACCTCATTTATTAAGTCTATTGATTGCACAGAGGGCCTATATAGCCACAGACGTACACCATCTGGGTTTCTGTAAGTATACCCTATGATGTTCACACAATGATTAAATTGCCTAGAGATGCAGTAGTAAAACAAATGTTCATTCTCAGCTGAGCAGTGATTATTTATTTTGTGTGTGACACAAAAATTTCATGCTGGTATATTTATTCTTATGAGAGTTTTTCCAGGTTTTAATAATTCTATGATACCTGCCTGTGTTTTATGCATGAACTTATATTCAATTGTAATGTGTGCCACTCAGTGAGAGGCTGCAGATATCTTAGGGTATAATTCAGGAGAATGTTTCATTCACTTTTCTAAGTTGACTTGTTATGAGTGTGATTGTGAAGGTTTATTTCACTGATTTCAAGATATTACTGATCTGCTATGTTAGGGATCTTGAAATAGGCCATGCCACCATTAAATTTAAGTTTAAAAGCCCAGGATTTCTTCAGACATGATTTCTTCAGCTATAAGATAATCCAGAAACACTGAAAATCATGGCAGCTAACAAGCAGGCACTAGGTATTTCTATTTATAGGCAGGCCCCAAGCAAACGTTCTGTCTTCACTCTACATTTAGCATGGTCAGGTTCTACTTTCCTCCTGGCTCTAACATAGGACTCTGTGTTGAGCCTCATTGTTGCTGAGCGAGGCAACATGGCCAGTGGAGAGGAACTGCTTCATGTAGCTACTCATGCAATGAAGAGAAGAGTCAATGCCATTCAGGCAACAAGATCAAGTTTTGAAAGATGCAGTATTCCTTTAAAGAAAGAAAAAAAGTTGTAGTCAGAATGAATATGTGTGTATTCATATTCATGTATGCATGAATGAATACATATATACTAATATATATTAATATATACACAGAAAACATACACCATTCATGCTCTTGTCCAAATCTATTACATATACTAATATGAATTTCAAATCACTAGGATTTAGGATTTACATTATATTTGAAAGAGTTTGGCCTTTTCACGGTGTCCCATATTTCCTCGATATTTTGTGTTAGCAGACACCCACAGCTAAACACTGAACCAAACTCCTGGAATCCAGTTGCAGAGAGGGAGGAGTGATGAGCAAAGAGGTCAAGACCAGTCTGGTGAAACCCACAGAAACAGCTTACCTTAACAAGGGGTAGCTCATGGACCCCAGACTGACAGCTGGGAAACCAGCATAGGACTGATTCAGACATCCTGAACACGGGTGTCAGTGAGTAGGCTTCGGCAATCTACGGGATCTCTGATAGTAGATCAGTATTTATCCCTAGCATACGAATGAACTTTGAGAGCCCATTCCACATAGAGGGATATTCTCTCAGGCTAGACATATGAGAGATGGCCTAGGCCCTGATCCAAATGATATGACAGACTTTGAAGATCCCCCTTGGAAGACCTCACCCTCCCTGGGGAGCAGAAAGGGGATGGGATAAAGGGTTAGTGGAAGGCAGGGGAGGAGGAGAGGGAGAGGGAACTTGGATTGGCATGTAAAACAAGCTTGTTTCTAATTTAAATTTTTAAAAAAAGGAAGAGTTTTTCAGAATGTAGTGGTCAGGTATAATATGTCTTTCTCATTCCTTTAAAAAATATTTCTTTTTTTCTTTTATATGCATGGGTGTGTCAGTATATGTATATATGTGCAGATCATGTATGCAGGAGCTTACAGAGAAGAAAAAGTGCTCACATATTCTTTAACTGGACTTATAGACCATTGTAATCCACCTGATGTGGGTGATAGGAGGGCAATCCACATTCTCTGAAAGCAGCAATTGCTCTTACCTGTTGAGCCATATTTGTGTTTCCATTTTTATCATTTCTAGGTGGGATACTTGGTAGGAAGCTCTTCAGCTGATTAATGTCTACTTGACTCAGTAGATAGTCTGAGCTTCCAAGTCCCAGCTCTAGCACAAGACACTTTGCAAAGTACATGCCTTTTTGACAAATTTTATCAGAATTACCAAGTGTTTCTCAGTGGGAATGCCCATAGGATCAATTACAACTAACATTTCTTGATGCATTAATATGCTTCCTTTTGTTAGATCAAGAAGATTATTTATCTAATTGTATTTCTCATTTGTCTCCCTGACTTTAAGCAAGCATGAAAGAAAATTCATTGTTTATTCATACAAATATCAATTCTTGTGGTTTTTATGTCCTTCCTCTCTTATTTGTGTATTTGTTGTTCAATGTATAATTTTAAAATAGTAGCATTAGTCACACTAAATGATATTGGTAGAAGAAAATGTTCATTAACCTTCACTTTAGGAAAAATAATTCCTTTAAATATGATACAATTGCATAAAATCATATTTGTGTATATTAGATTTATACAATATGTAAAAATCTCTTGCATATGGCAGGCATATATATATATATGCCTATGCATATATGGTAAAATGTATATTCCATTTATAAACTTGCAGTATTTCTAATAAATTAAGTTCCAAAATTTTCTGAGTACGTACTATGGTTATGATCTGAAGAATACGTGAGGCTAAATAATAAATGGCTTTTCTTTGGAAGAGCTAAAAATTAATGATAAGAAGACATATTTAAGTGACTTCAGTATAGAACATCTTAGGAAGCACAGATAAAACTGCCTGAAAGACAATTTTTGAAGGAATTAATTTAGCAATGATTCTCGATAATGACAGATATTGGCACTGGTTCCACACAGTTATACTTTTGTCTACATCTCCAACTTAATGTTTCAAATAATCAGTGAAGGTATAAATAAAGAAAACCTGAGTCAGTTAACTTGCTTTTAACTTTTGATTCTGCCATTTATGTTCTGTTTTATGTCCCTCAAAAGTTCCTCTGGCCCTTTGACCTCCATCAATAAATGGAGATGATAAATCACAACACAAGGTTGACTGTCATTGGATGAGTTTCTACAGAAGAGTAACTGATACTGTTTTTCTGTAATGTTTTCTATAGCCATACCCTTCTTTTAACAGATTTTACATTCCCAAAATAGAAATTATATGTGTTGCCTTAAGAAATCACAGTCATGCATATATTGCATCACTATAAGCAATTGTCTCTTGGTACCTGAAATATTTCAAGATGTCAAAACAGAAAATTATCTCATGCTTGCTTTTCCTCTCAGTTAGCATCCACACGCATATGCTTATGTCTCACGGTCTAAGATGGAAAGTTTGGAATTATAATCTCCTGTCTGAGTTTACACTGCCCAGGAAACCCTGATCCGGGTTGTTGTCTTACTATGAATTTGGATGGTATTATTGAGAGTTAATGATTCAATGTACCCAAAATGCTCACAATCATCCAAAGACTCTTTCTCAAGGAAGAAAACAATCAATGTGTGACATACAGCAGTTACAATTAGCTTCAAAAATATAGTCAAACTGAATTGATAGTACAGGATTGAGTGACTTTGATATAGAGAAACAAGCTACCAATGGGTGTTTGGCTCAATTGTCCCTAAAGAACTATGAACACAGGCTTGTTTGTAACACTCATTATGAGTCTTGCTAGTCACACTAAATTTATGGGGAATTAAGGCTTTTTCTACGCTACATGACCTAGCATTTAATGAAGAGATGAAAGATGGTACATAGTCATCTGCATCTTCACTTTCTAAGACCAAGTTTATGATGGCTAGACTATTTCATTTTGACAAGCTACTGTTCTGACCCAAAAGTTGTTACAGATTTCTTTGGCTTTTGAGCATTTACACCATAACCCAGCACATCAGAAGAATTTGTCTTCTTAATTGTTTGATACAGCTGTGACACTGGTCTACTTATATCCTTCTTGAAGATTCAATTTTCATCCAGTGTATGAGGCACAGTCCTTAAGGAAATCACTGGGTATTCAAACCAAGCACACATGACTGTTGGAAAACTCTGATGACAGCTCTCTCCATCCATCATGGGAGGCACTAGATCGGTACTGCATTATTTTGTCAAATGTGTTTACATTTAATTAAGACAACTCTCCTCAACCAGGAGAAAGCTGCTGTGAAACTAGGTTGTTTGGAGATTTGCCGTCCTCCAGTACACACACAGAAGGAGTGTAAATTAAAATACCATCCCATGGAATAAAAATGGTCTGCAGAAAGACAAACGAGAACACCTCACCTAATCCTTGATGATTTCATATATCCTTTTAATTACAACTTCATAGCTCCAATTTTCTGTGAAGTGTTCTGTGGTGTTCATTTCATTTTAGAGCTAGAAGTGGCCTTCAGAGTTTCGGTTAGCTTATTCTCCAGCTTCCTGTCATTTAAAAACTTTCCTTTCAATTTTTCACTATGTCCTCCTTCATTTTGCACCTTTCTTCCTTGGAATCAGAGCCATATGGCTGGCTCAAGTTCTGTTTGGTTTGCAAATTGATAATATGAGTTTATCCCAAACACCTAACAAATCTTAGACTCACTATATTGTCTTATCTGGAAAAAAGTGCAAGGTGAGAATGTTGATGGTTTCATAAATTTTGAGAGGACTGGATAAAATTAAGAACAACAAGACACTTTCTACCAAGTTGTATATCTTTACTATAAGGAGTTTCTATCTCCCAGGGAAAAAAATATTTCCCAACTGTTAATTCTTGCTGCCATGGAGACATTTGTCTTTTAGGAAGAAAGTTAATTCTGTCTTATACTTTTAAGACAATTTCCTGACATTCTACCCTCAGATCTATATTGAATGCCCAATCTCCTCCTATAATATTAATATCCATACAACCAGATCTTTGTCATTTTTATAGCATCTACCGAATATGTATGCTAAATATTGAGCTATTTAGAAAAGTTAACTATGATGCAAGAACTACAGATGAGAAATAGCTCAATATTTAGCATACATACATTGGTAATTTTAGAAGTTACCCTAGGTCACCTAGGTTTCAGAAGCAGAGCTCCAGTCTGTGTCTTATTCTATGTATGCAATCTGCTTCAGTTCTTAGAAAGGATTGTCACTTTTTGGGTAAGGTCTTTAGATTGATCAAAGAAAGAGTTCTTAAATGAAAGGTCTCCAGAAGAACTTTGGATCAGATTGGGGAATCTGTGGGATCCCTTTAATTAAACAAACTAGAGTAGTTGAATCACTTTAGAGAGTCTCGCACTGGGAATGTTGAGACCCCATGAACTTTAAAAATAAATTAATAAAAAGAGCCAAAAAATCCTACTTTGAAAACATTTATGTATTTTGGTCTTTCTCAAGCACAGCCCTTTGCCCAAATTCAGCATTGACACCTGAAAACACAGACCTGTGTTACAGAGGATATTATTGTGTGGTTCTTGCTAAGGAACAGTAAGAAAGACTTTACTCATGACTGTAGTGATAGTTGTAGTGACCATAGCAATAGGATTTGCAGTTCCAGTAGGAAAGATGTGGTCAACCCCTATTACAAGGAGAAGCAGGAATTTTATAACCAAGGATCAGGTGCTGATCAACCTGTAGAAACTCAGTAAAAGGAAACACCATGCATTAGAGGAGAGAGTCTAGTTCAATAGGCCTGAGGACTCCCATTGAAGGCTGTCCCAGAGTGATCAGACATGACTAGGATTGAGATGGTGAGGAGCCCAATAGCATATCAAGGGTGTTCACATTTTTGGTAAGGAGAGTTTTTGCTACATGATGCAGCAAGATTAGTAATGATGTTGAACAATTCAGAGATAAAGAAAACAGCTCCAAAGGGAGGTTCCACTTAGGAGAAATTTCTCAGAAGCCCTAGTGCTTAAGAGATGCTTAAGAGATCCTAGTTGTTAAGAGATGTTTGACACTTGCAGAATTGGGTGTGGTAGAGGTATCAATGTCTTCTGAGATTCAGCTTTCTTTGCAAAGAACTTCCTGAGCAAACATGGATAGTTTGAGATCAGGTCACAGTTAGGAAGTAAACACACACATATGCATTAACCCACCCACACACATACAAGCACATTAATATACCATTTATTTTCCCTGTGACATTAGAAAGTCAGGCAATGATAACAGGCACAGTCACTGGGAGAAGAGTCACCCAATTCCTCATTCCCTATTGTCACTGAGATCTCACTCTGGGCTCTGCTGAGATTCCCAGTCAAGGACTGGGAAACGGGATAAAGCTTTTAAGTACTTGGGAATTGTTGTGTGAATTAGATGAGCTGATCCATATGTATGACACAAACACATTTAAGTTTCTTCTTTGGTAATTATTTTATTAGTTCAAATTAGGAATAAGCTTGCTTCACATGTCAAACCCAACTCCCTCTCCCTCCCGTCCCTCCATTTCTCCCCTCCCAACCTCCCACCTGCCCCCCCAACCACCCTCTACTCACCAGGCTGGGTAGGGCCCTCAATGGAGGCTCCACAAAGTCCACCACATCATTCTGGACCGGGCCGAGGCCCTCCCCCATTTGTCCAGGCCGAGACATGGCATGGGTTCTCAAAGTCCCTACTTACACCAGAGAAAAATACTAATCCACTACCAGGGGCCCCCTAGAGTGCAGAGGCCTCCTCATTGACATCCCTGTTCAGGGGTCTAGGTCAGTCCCATGCTGGCCTCCCAGACAGGAGTCTGGTGTCGATGTGCTCCCCCTTGTTCAGGCCAGCTGTTTCTGTGGGTTTCACTAGCCTGGTACCGACCCCTTTGATCTTCATTCCTCCCTCTCTGCAACTAGGTTCTAGAGTTCACTTCAGTGTATATCTGTGGGTGTCTACCTCTGCTTCCATCAGCCACTGGATGAGGGCTCCAGGATGGCATAAAAGGTAGTCATCAGTCTCATCATAGGGGAAGGGCATTTAGGCTATCGTCTCCACCATTTCCTAGATTGTCAGTTCCTGTCATCCTTGTAGATCTCTGGAAATCTCCCTAGTGCCAGATCTCTCCTCAGACCTATAATGGCTCCCTCTGATATGGTATCTCTCATCCTACTCTCCTCTATTCTTCCCCCAACTCAATATTTCTGCTACTCCATTTCATCCTCTCCCCTCCTCTTCTCCTCTCTCATTCTGGCAGCTCCCTCTCGCCTACTCTCATGCTACCAATTAGCTCAGGAGATCCTGCCCCTTCCCATTCTCAGAGGTCCATGCATTGTTCACTTAGAGTCCTTCTTGTTTCCTAGTTTCTATGGTGAAGAGGATTATAGGCTGGTAATCGTTTGCTCTAGGTCTAAAATTCATATAGGAGTGAATACATACCATATTTCTATTTTTGTGACTAGGTTACCTCACTCAGGATGGTTTCTTCTAGTTCCATCCATTTGCCTGCAAATTTCAAGATTCTATTGCTTTTTTCTGCTGAGTAGTACTCCAATATATAAATGTACCACATTTTCTCTATCCATTCTTCATTTAAGGAGCATCTAGGTTGTTTCCAGGTTCTGGCTGTTACAAACAATCCTGCTATGAACATGGTTGAACATATATCCTTTTTGTATGAATGTATTATTTGAGTATATTCCCAAGAGAATAATTGCTGGATCTTGAGGTACACTGATTCCCATTTTTCTGAGCAATCGCCATACTGATTTCCAAAATGATCTTACAAGTTTGCACTCCCACCAGCAATGGAGGAGTGTTCCTTTTTCTTCACATCCTCTCCAGCATAGATTGTCATTGGTGTTTTTGATTTTAGTCATTCTGACAGGTGTGAGGTTGTATCTCAGAGTTGTTTTGAGTTGCGTTTCTCTGATGGCCAAGGATTTTGAGCACTTTCTTAAGTGTCTTTCAGCCATTTCAGATTCCTCTGTTGAGAATTCTCTATTTAGTTCTGCACCCCACTTTTTAATGGGATTATTTGGTGTTTTGTAGACTAACTTCTTGAGTTCATCGTATATTTTGGAAATCAACCAATTTCCAAATTGGTCAGATGTAGGGTTGATCTAGATCTTTTCCCATTCTGTGGGCTGAGGATTTGTTTTACTGAGTGTGTCCTTTGCCTTACAGAAGCTTCTCAATTTCTGGAGGCCCCATTTATTAATTGCAGATCTCAATGTCTGTGCTACTGCTGTAATGTTCAGGAAGTGGTCTCCTGTGCCAATTCATTTAAGGGTTTCTCACACTTTCTATTCTAGAAGATTTAGTCTGGCTAGATTTATGTTGAGATCTTTGATCCATTTGCACTTAAGTTTTGTGCATGGTGACAGATATGGATCTATCTGCAATCTTCTGCATGTCCAAATCCAGTTGTGCCAGCACCGTTTGTTGAAGATGTCATCTTTTTCCCATTGTATAGATATAGCATATTTGTCAAAAATAAGGTGTTCGTAGGAGTGTGGGTTAATATCATGGTTTTCATTTCCATTCCATTGGTCTGCCTGTCTACTTTTGTGACAATACCAAGATGTTTTCACAACTATGGCTCTATAATAGAGCTTGAAGTCAGGGATGATGATGCCTCCAGAAGACCCTTTATTGTACAGAGTTGTTTTGGCTATCCTGGTTTTGTTTTTGTTTTTGTTTTTCCATATAAAGTTGAGTATTGTTCTTTCAAGGTCTGTGAAGAACTGTGTTGGGATTTTGATGGGGATTGCGTTGAATCTGTAGATTACTTTTGGCAAGATTGCCATTTTTACTGTGTTGATTCTACCTATCCAAGAGCATGGGAAATCTTTCCATATTCTTTAACTTCTTAAAGACTCAAAGTTCTTACTGTATATGTCTTTCACTTTTTTTGTTTAGAGTTACCCCAAGATATTTTATGTTGCTTGTGAATATTGTGAAGGGTGATGTTTCTCTGATTTCATTCTCATTGGATTTATCATCTATATATAGTAGGGATACTAATTTTTTTTAGTTAATTTTGTATCCTGCTGCTTTGCTGAAGGTGTTTATCAGTTGTAGGAGTTCCCTGGTAGAGTTTTTTGGGTCACTTATGTAGATGATCATATCATCTGCAAATAGTGAATGTTTGACTTCTTCCTTTAGAATTTGTATCCCTTTGATGTCCTTTTCTTGTCTTATTGCTCTAGCTAGAACTTCAAGTACAATATTGAAGAGATTTGGAGAGAGTGAACAGCTTTGTTTTGTTCCTGATTTTAGAGGAATCACTTTGAGTTTCTCTCCATTTAGTTTGATGTTGGCTGTTGGTTTGGTGTATATTGCTTTTATCATGTTTAGATATGTTCCTGTTATTCCTGTTCTCTCCAAGATGTTTATCATGAAGGCAAGTTGGATTTTCTCAAAGACTTTTTCAGCATCTAATGAGATGATCATGTGGATTTTCTTTTTCAGTTTGTTTATATGGTGGATTACATTGATGGATTTTCATATGTTGAGCCATCCTTGCATCCCTGGGATGAAGCCTACTAGATTAGAGTGAATGATTTTTCTGATGTCTTCTTGGATTTGATTCGCCAATATTTTGTTGAGTATTTTTGCATCGATGTTCATGAAGGTTACTGGTCTCTGGTTCTCTTTTTTAGTTTTATCTTTCTGTGGTTTGGGTATCAAAGTGATTGTAGCCTTGTAAAAAGATTTTGGTAATGTCCCTTCTGCTTCTATTGTGTGGAACAATTTGAGGAGTACTGGTATTAGCTCTTGTTTGAATTTCTGGTATTCTACAGTGAAGCCTTCTAGCCTTGGGCTTTCTTTGGTTGGGAGGCTTTTGATTACTGCTTCTATTTCATTAGGAGTTATAGGTCGATTTAAACTGCTTATCTGTTCTTGGCTTAATTTTGGTAAGTGGTATCTATCCAGAAAATTATCCATTTCCTTTAGATTTTCGAATTTTGTGGATTATAGGTTTTCTTTGGATTTCCTCAGTGTCTGTTAATATATCCCCTTTTCATTCCTGATTTTATTAATTAGCATGTTCTCTCTCTGTCTTTTGGTTACTTTGGATTGAGGTTTGTCTTTCTTGTTGACCTTCTCAAAGAACTAACTCTTTGTTTCATTGATTCTTTATCATGTTTTCCTAGTTTCTACTTTATTGATTTCAGCCCTCAGTTTGATTATTTTCTGAAATCTACTCCGCCATGGTAAATTTGCATCTTTTTTCTCTAAAGCTTTTGGTTGTTCTGTAAATTCTCTAGTGTGACTATTCTCCAGTTTCTTCATGTGGGCACTTAGTGTTATGAACTTTCCTCTTAGCACTGCTTTCAGAGTTTCCCATAAGTTTAGGTATGTTGTGTCTACATTCTCATTAAATTCTAGGAAGTCTTTACTTTCTTTCTGTATTTCTTCCTCAACCCAGGAATTACTGCAATTGGGTGTTATTCAATTTCCACGAGTTTGTAGGTTTTCTTCAATTTATATTACTGTTGAATTCTAACTTTAAAGCATGGTGATCTGATAAGATACAGGGGGTTGTTTGAGTTCTTTAGTTTCTGTCATAGTTTGCTTTGTTGCCAACTATGGGGTCAATTTTAGAGAAGGTTCCATGTGGCACTGAGAAGAAGGTATATTCTTTTGTGTTTGGATGGAATGTTCTATAAACATCTGTTAAACCCAGTTGGGTCATAACTTCTGTTACATCCTTTGTTTCTTTGTTAAGGTTCTGCTTGGTGATCCTGTCTAGTGGTGAAAGCAGGGTGTTGAAGTCTCCTACTATAAGTGTGTGTGGTTTTATGTGTGGCTTAAGCTTTAGTAATTTTTCTTTTACAAATGAGGGTGCCTTCATATTTGGGGCATAGATGTTCAGGATTGAGACTTCATCTTGATGGACTTTTCCTGTGATGAGTATGAAATGCCATTCTTCATCTCTTTTGATTGATTTTAGTTTGAAGTCTTATTTGTTAGGTATTAGGATTGCTACACCAGCTTGTTTCTTGGGCCCATTTGACTGGAAAATCTTTTCCCAACCCTTTACTCTGAGGTAACACCTGTCTTTGAAGTTGAGGTGTGTTTCTTGTATACAGCAGAAGGATGGATTCTTTCTTTGTATCCATTTTGTTAGCCTATATCTTTTTATAGGCAGGTTAACACAATTGACATTGAGGATATTAATGTCCATTGATTGTTCTTGTTTGTTTCGGATTTATTTCTGGTGGTGTCATTATGTATGATTTTTGCCCTCCTGTTTCTTTTCATGTTTGGTAAAATTGGATTATTTATTGCCTGTGTTTCTGTGAGTGTAGTTATCTTTGTTGGCTTGGAGTTTTCTTTCCAGAATGACTGTAGTGCTGGATTTGAGGATATGTATTATTTAAGTCTGGTTTTGTCATAGAATATCTTGTTTTCTCCATCTATAGTGATTGAAAGTTTTGCTGGGTACAGTAGTCTGGGTTGGCATCTATGATTCCTTAGTGTTTGTAGGATATCTATCCGGGACCTTCTTCCTTTCAAAGTTTCCATTGAGAAGTCAGGTGTGATTCTGATAGGTCTGCCTTTATATGTTACTTGGCCTTTTTCCTTTGCTGCTCTTAATAGTTTCTCTTTATTCTGCAGGTTTGGTGTTTTAATTATGATGTGTCAAGGGGACTTCTTTTTGTGGTCCAGTCTGTTTGGTGTTCTGTAAGCTTCTTGTACTTTCATAGGCATATCCTTCTGTAGGTTGGGGAATTTTTCTTCTATGATTTTGTTGAATATATTTTCTGTACCTTTGAGCTGTATTTCTTTACTTCTTCTATACCTATTATTCTTAGGTTCGGCTTTTTCACGGTGTTCCATATTTCCTGCATAGTTTGTGTTAGGGATTTGTTGGACTTGAGATTTTCTTGGTCAATGACTGTATATCCTCTAGAGACTCTTCAACAACTGAGATTCTCTCTTCTATCTCTTGAATTGTATTGGTTATACTCACATCATTAGTTCCTGATCATTTATCTAGCCTTTCTATTTCCAGCATCACCTCATTCTGTGTTTTCTTTATTGTTTCTATTTCTGCTTTCATGCCTTGAATTGTTTCGTGTGCTTCCTGCACTTGTTTGCTTGTTTTTTCTTGCCTTTCTTTAGATTCTTTAAGAGATTTGTTTATTTCTTGAATTTTTTGGTTGTCTTTTCCTCCACTTCAGGTAATTTTTTGCTTGTTTTTTCTTCTATTTCTTTACGGGATTTTCTTGTTTCCTCTTTAAAGGTCTCTATCATCTTCCTAAGGTAATTTTTGAGGTCCAACTCTTCTTCATCCTCTGTGTTGGGCTTTTCAGATCTTGCTGGTGTGGAGTCCCTAGATTTTGGTGGTGTCATATTGGTCTTTCTGTTGTTGAGTGTGTTCTTATTCAGTCTTCTTCCCATGTCTTCTTCCAGTGGTTCAGGTGGGGTATCTCTATTACCTCATGTCACCCGGTGATGTGTGTGGGCCAAGACTTCAGTGTCTGCAGCTCTGGATGGTCTTGCCTCTCCTGGTAGTCTCCTCTGCAGGGTTCAGACCAGCTGACACATTTAAGTTTCTAATATCAATGGTAATGACAATAAAATTAAAAACATTTAAAGTGAGAATATATTTGAAAGTCTCTAAATAAAACAACATCCACAAAAAAAAAAAAAGGAAATAACTAGGCTGGGGAGTTAGCCACCTCTATATAATGCTTGGCAATACTTGAGTTCCATGCTGAGAACCTATGTAAAAAATCCAGTCATGGAGAGGTTGACGTGGTTTGGCAAGTGTAGGCACTTGCCAGCACCTCTGAGAATCTGAATTCTAGCCCCAGGATCCACATGAAAGAAGAGAGAATACTCCCAATGGTCTTCTGACCTCACATGCAAGCTATAACAAATCTCTCTCTCTCTCTCTCTCTCTCTCTCTCTCTCTCTCTCTCTCTCTCTCTCCCACTACTAAACAAACCAATGTAAAACAACAACAAAAGCCACACACGATGGTACACACTTTTAATTGCAAGCCCGGCGCAATGAATGTTAAAGTTTTCTGCAATTTATTCTCAGCCAGAGCAGCCTACTTGCCAAGTTAAAGCCAGTGCCAAACACTGCCATGAGAGAGATGGAGCTAGAGATGATACATAGATAGACAGACAAACAGACAGACAGACAGATGATAACTAGCTAGCCAGATAAATGATAGTTAGAGGGATGATAGATACATAAGATAGATAGATAGATAGATAGATAGATAGATAGATAGATAGATAGAAACATGAATAATGACATCCTAGATTTTCCCTATTTTCCAAATGTGCATGCACACAAAAATATGCAGCCACAAGCATAGCCATGAATGTGCACTTATATGCACACATACTCCAAAAAAGAAAAGGAAATAACCTTATTAGCATGACTAATACATATATTTGATGTTTTAGTGTCATGCTTTATTTTCAAAACATTTATCAAGTTGATTTGCTTATGTCTGAATAAGTAAAGGTCTGAACATTTTGTGCCTTTAATGGAACTGGACCACCAAAGGGTAAATTTTTTTCATTCCTCCTATTTTTTTTTCCATCTTGTGATTTTAGTCTTTGTATGCATTTTTAAACCAAAGCTTAAAGCAGAGAATAGCCAGGGTAATTATCTTCTATTTTTCATTTACATAGCTATCACTCAATGCCAGTGGCTTTAGCAATGCAGGATCTGCTTTATCTAAAATAGAATCCATTTAATAACAGCAAGAATTTATTCCTATAATTGACTAACAGTTGAAAGCAAAGCTAGTAACAGAGAAAGACAGAGCTACCTAGAGGGAGTGCCCTGTGAGTACGGGGTATGGGTGGGATTCTGTTCTTGAGTACTGAGGGATTAAAAAGTCATTTTAGGATGTTAGGTGAATTTGTAATAGAAGCAGTAGAGAAAGTATCATTTTGTAGTTGAGCTTCCGCAAATGCCCTAGGAAATGGCAAATCACCCTTTTGGGTGCAAGGGCTCATTTTCATTCTGCCCTTTGTCTTGCAAATGAAGGCTCTTAGAAGAGAGCTTTCCTCTAAAATAAAGCTGTGAATTAACCTAGGGAAGAGGTTAGTCCTGCTGAATCCCTTGTCTTCTGATTCTGTGTCTGGGACTTGGTTTCATGCTAGAATCCCCGAGAAGCTGGGTTTCTGGAGGCGTTGGAAAAAATTCTTTCCCCAGAAATCACCTGCACTGAGTAGTGCTCAGGAAGTAATTTTATCAAGGAAGCCGGAAGAACATGGTCCTCTGAAACAAGTTTGTTTTAGGTGAGGAGGCTGATCAGTCAGTAAAGTGCTGCTCCTGCCAGCCTGAGTTCCACACTCAGAACCCATATGAGATTGCCTAATGTAGAGGTACTTGCATGGAATTCCAGTGCTGTCCAGTTTGACACAGGCAGATCCCTGGTGCTTACTGACTGGGAGAGACTATGGTACAAAAACAAAGTGGATGTGGATGGCTTCTTAGAGATGACACTTGAGAAACAACACTTAAGGATGATCTCTGACACACACACACACACACACACACACACACACACACACACCAGTTTTACCTTAAGCAATCTCAGCTACAATTTGTTGGTGTTTAATGATTAGATTATTTTTAAGATTTATGTTATTCATTTATAACTAGATTTTTAAAATTTTATTTCTTTAAAAATTACATACCAACTACAGTTTCTCCTCCCTCCTCTCCTTCCATCCCCTCCCCTATCTCTTTTCATTACTCACCCCATCCACTCCTCAGAAAGTATAAGGCCTCCCATAGGGAGTCAACAAAGCTTGGCACATCAAGTTAAAGCAGGACCAAGCTCCTCCCCCTGTGTCAATGTTGAGCAAGCCATCCTACCATTGAGAATAGGTTCCAAAAAGCCAGCTCATGCACCAAGGACAGATCCTGGTGTCACTGCTACTGTCCCCACAAACAGAACAAACTAAGCAACTGTCACCCACATGCAGAGGTCCTAGATCCATTCTGTTCAGGCTCCCTAGCAATGGGTCTAGTGTCCGTGGACTCTCATGAGCATGGGTCAGCTGTCTCTGTGGGTTTCCCCATCAGGATCTCAAGATCTCATATAATCCCTCCACCTTCTTTTCAACTGGACTTCCGGAGTTCAGCGCAGTGCTTGACTGTGGATCTCTGCTTGTGCTTCTAGACTAGTAGTACCAATTAGGGTAGGGGCCAATATGATTAAAGGAGAAGGCCAGTTCAGGTACCCTCTCCACAATTGCTAGGAGTCTTAGCCAGCATCATCCTTGTGGATTCTTGGGAATTTCCCTGGCACCAGGTTTCTCCCTACCCCATAATGGCTCCCTCTATCAAGATATCCCTTTCATTGCTCTTCCTCTCAGTCCCTCCCCCAACTGGATCAAACCCATACTGATCCCTCATGTTCCCACCTCCATTCCCTCCCCTCTACCTCCCCACTCCCAGTTTATCCAGGAGATCTCATCTATTTCCAAGGAGGACCCTAAGAGGGACACATGGATCCCCCTAGGAAGTGTAAATAATTAAATTTATTTAATAGGAAAATTTGAAAACTTAGAAATTTTCTTTCTGGGAATGTTTGAACTAGTGACTGAGTCTCTCTGTCACTGTCCTAATTAAATAATAAGTGATGGGGACTGGAGAGGTGACTCAAGTTTAAGAGTGCTTACTGCTCTTCCAGAGGACCCAGGTTCATTTCCCAGCAGTTCTGTAACTCCATGGGAACTGACACTTTCTGGTCTTTCCATGCACATACACACATGTGGTGCATGTAAGTGACACAAGGATGGACAAACATATATTAGAATTTTAAGGACATAAAATAAAAACTACTTACTAAAACTCTGTATACCCAGGGTTCACAACACCTTACCCCAAAATATGTCACTTTGGCATGTTAAGTATTTGAAGGAATTTTAAAAAATGGAGACATACAGACCTTGTGATATTTTCCTTCTCTTTTCCCCTCAAGTAGGCCCTAAAGCCTAAGAAATGTTTCTGAGCTCCCTCTGAAGTAGGCCACAAAAGATCATCCTGAGAGGTGGCCACTTATGTCCAGAGTTAAGGAACTACCACCTTGCCTCTGTGTCCCCTGGTGTATTAGCCTTACAGCATTTCTGCATTAGAGTTCTGCATTGACAGTAATTATTCATCAAGTCTACTGTTCCAAAAAGGTGGTGGTGGGCATGTAGCTGGAAGAGATGGCTTAGAGATTAGGACCTCTTACTCTTCTTATAGATTATCTGAGTTCCTTTCCCACTACCCGTGTTACGGAGATTCATGACAACCTGTTACTCCAGATCCAGAGGGGGACCAGACTTCCAAGGACACCTGAACTCATGTGCACATTCACACATAAACACATACATACCCTTAAGAAATAGAAACAAAACAAAAACACTTAAAATATCCCATGTCATTGATTACTTTACTTCCCCGTGAAGATCCTGTGCACTGTTCAGTTTACATTCAGTAGCCTGTATTCTATCTTCCTGACACTCTACCTTCTACTATGTGGCCCTCAGCCATGAACCTAGAAGGGTGAATTTCTTTTAATCTTCCTCCATTAAAAGTTGTGTCAATTCATGGTGTTTCTTGGCTTTTTCTTTTCTCTACATCATGAAGCAGACTCTAGACACTATTCTGTGAATACCTAAATTTTGGTACATCCCTATGGGTTTTGAGGGCTTTAGAAAACATTCCAAACATCCATGATTCCTACAAAATTAAAGTGTATCATCAATACTCAAATTTTCATTGTTTTGCATGCATATATTTTTTCCACTCCTTTTATGAATTTGCTTCAATTGAGCACCTAATAAAAGCAATACACAGTGGTGATTTCTGTCTTATTTATCTTTTTCTAAATGTATTCATATAGCCTTTCTTATTTCACTGATTTCATTTTTTAGATTAATCTGTTCAACACCATTATTTTATCTGCATTTTTAACCAAAATTTGGATATGTTTGGAAATATATCTGTCGTATTTGTCTCTCCCTTGAAACTTCAGTACATTAGAACTAGATGAAAAGGCTTAATCTATACTGGTCAGGCAATTTTGTTATTTGTTTATTCCCCTGTGGTGAGTTGCTGCAAAAATACATATACAACCACCTAAAATTTTGTGTTTCCCTGTGCATACATCAAATGTATGGATGCATCTGTTACTGATGTTACATCAATAAATATCATTGTATAAATCTATTTTTTTTACTGTAGAAATAAAAAAGTCTCTGGATAATATCATCATATTTTGATTCAATTCTGTCTTGGACTTCCCTGCTTGTAGTAAACTGGAAAATGTTGTAAGTAATATTTGGCTCCTTGTGATTAAATTGGTAAAATTAGCATATGTTTAAAACATTTAATAGTAACTAAGGCTTCAGTTTATTTACTGTGTTCTATTTTTCACTCATTTAACAGTTAGTTTTTAAACAATAACTTTTCTCTTTGTCCTAATGGATAGTATGTGCCATGTTTATTCATTATATTGTCAACATCTAACAGCAGCACTTGAGAGTTTGCAGATTCTCAGCAGATCCTGGATGGATATCAGAGTGGATAGGTAATTTGATGCATAAATTGAACTAATGCATGCTTTGCCAGGTACTAAGCTTTCAGTCTATTAGAGCACACAGATAATTAAATGATGCATTAATTATTTTGCATATCAAATTACAGCTTAAAAGAAGGTGTATTTGTTATCCATTTCTATAGGAAAGGAATTTAGGTTAAGCTGAAAAAGAGAATGCCAGTATAGATGGTATTGTAGATGATGCACTGTTCTGTTTGGCTGTACTGCTTTGCAGGTTTGCCTGCAGCAAGAAATCCTTCCAGTATGACTCCCTTGAATGGTAGTTGACTGTTGATGGAAGTTTCTGTCCTGCCTGGTTTCAAATATACACAGAGGCTTATACTAACTGTAAGCTGTTTGACAGATGGCTCAGGCTTCTTGTTGACTAACTCTCTCTTTATTATTAACCCATTTTTTATTAATCTATGTATCTCCACATGGTCTTGCGTTACCAATGATGCCTGTGCCTCTTACTTTCTTAGCAGCTACATGTCATCTCCTGACTCTGCCTACTACCTATCTCTATCCCTGTTTGGATTTCCAGCCTGACTAAATCCTGCCTGTTCATTGACTGAAACAGTTTTATTCATCAGCCAATAAGAAAAATATATATTCACAGCATGCCAAAGTTCATCTCCCATCAGTTGACAGGAAGTCTCATTTCTCTGTAACTGTTGGGAGAACGCTGCATTCCTTGATGATAGATGTGACCCTCTAGAAGGCTGTTTGAGTGTCTTTCTAAGATGATGACTCACTTCTGGGAAGTGTGGTTCAAACAAGAGCAAGGAGATCAGAGTGTTTTCCATGATCTGATTTCAGCAATCTTGCATTGTTCTTCTGTCTTGTGTTCTCACGAGAGAATAATTGCTAACCTCAGCCCATACTCCATGGGAGGGCAACCATAGTATACTTTTGAAGGAGGTGCTAAGAGATTTTTGGTAATATTTTAAGTCACTATTAATAGTTGTTACTACAAAGTTCTCTTCACCAAAGGCATGATTGAGAGAAGCCCAAAGTGATATAACAGTTGGGAAGTTAATGGAAGTTTTGAAATATGGCTTAAAATCCCAGTTAGACTACCTAAGACTAGCTTACCTACTAAGCCTTAGATAAGCTAGTTTCCCTTTCAGTTACACTCTGACACATGGAAAACTAGGGGAGGTTACTTCTCCATGAAGACAGTAATAATAAAATAATGTCATTTACATAAGGTGCCTACAATGGCAGCAATACTCTATGTGCTGCCCATAAGGTGCTTATTTCAGTCCTCAGGGCAGGTTGCTGGTATTATTTTAGAGCCACAGAAGTGGAGACCTGAGGAGACTGAATAAATTGTCCAAGGCCACTCACTAGTAAGGTAGAACCCACTCAGGCAATTTCCATTTCCATGTGTTCTGTTTCCTTGCAACTCCTGTTTGCTAGCGTCTTTAATGTTTGTGAACCGGTAGCATTAATCTCACCTGGCAGCCTGCAGGGAAAGCAAAACCCTGGGCCACATTCTAGACTAGATGAACAGGAAAAATGGATTATTTTCTCATTTATGAATGTTGTGTGAGTACATATGTGTGGGGAAGTGCATACGTGCTCCCAGGTATATGCATGCAGAAGTTGCCGAAGGGCTTGAGGGTTGGTTTATCATACATTGTCTAAGTACTTTAGGCAGGGTCTCATTGAACTGAGGAACATGTTTTGGTCTGGGCTGGCTTGGGCAGTGAACTCTCAAGTTCCAACTATTTCTGTTATCCAATGCTGGGGGTGGAAGCACCCATAGCTCTGTCCAACTTTTTACATGGTTTCTCTGAATTCAAATTTGTATCATCATGGGGGCAAATGGAGACCCCCCGAGGAACTCTAAACTCCAGAGTATATGCATCTTGGCAGGAACCCCAGGTAATTCATAAATAGTTTAAAATTGGAGAATCACTTCTGCAAGGAAGTATGTTATAAATGTTTCTAGTCATAAAGTAATTCTAAATTTTGCACATGTAATCTCTAGATTACAGCTATATACATAAAAGTAGAATTCTGACCTAATTTATACAGTGGTGGTGCTTCTTCAACTTACTTCTTTCAACCAAATTAAGTACTATTCAGGTTTTTAAAAAAAGAAAGTGTGTGTGTGTGTGTATGTGTGTGTGTGTGTGTGTGTGTGTGTGTGTGTGTAAATGTGAATCTGGTACTTATGTGTTGATACCTGTGTAGGCCAGAAAAAAAAGTGTCAGAACCCATAGAGAAGTAGTTAGAGGAGGTTGGTTATAGGCCTATAACTTGGATTCTGTGAAGTGAACTTCAGTCCTCTGAAAAGACAGTAAGTGTTCTTAGTCTCAAAGTCATCTGTGTCCCACAGGGAATATTTTTCATTGGACTGGAAGTAATTATTATGATGCATAGCTAAGCAAGCTGGACCACAAAGAAAGAGAAAGCTATCTTTACATCCAGGAAGAGATATAAAGTCTGCTGTAGTTGAGGCCCACAAAATATCAACAAGCCATGTGCAAGGCAAAGATGTCAATTTTGGTAATCCTTCTTGACTGATCCTGAATGAGCTGGGTAAATATTACAGTATTTGATGCTTAGAAGCAACAGTGTAGAAGTCACTATGAGTTTTTCATAGACATAGATCCCAGATGTGGTTAGGAGCTTTGCTCATGGTTTTCTAGATCTTGTGAATAATAATTACCTGCTGTGTTTCTCTATAATAGTCTGTCCTCTCCCCCAGAGATACCAATTCATTTTGCTGTACAGTCCTATCATGCTTTTAAAAGCCCCCAAATAATTTCAATCCACAGCCATATTTGAGGACTACTGACTGGGAGAATTACTGTGAGTTATGATGTAACTTTGTATTTCTTGTTTTCTTAGTTAACTTATTGAGCACAATGAAGACATAATAAAAGATAAGATACCACACTTATCTATTGTCCTAATGGATTTACTGCTTAAGATATTGAGTCTGCCAGGGGTGGTGGCACAAGCCTTTGAATTGAGGAGGCAGAAGCAGGTGGATCTCTGTGAGTTCAGGGTGAATCTGGTCTACAAAGTGAGTTCTAGGACATTCAGGGCTGTTACACAGAGAAACTTTGTCTTGAAAAACAAAAATGGGGAACCACATTAATATATATCAAAAATATATCAAAAGTCCACATATCACATTAGTTTTCAATGTTGGCATACACTCTATGCACCCCATGGGATAAACAAGTATATAATTTGTACCCAGCATTATAGCTTCCTACAGAGTACATTAATTATCCTGAAAATCAGCTATGGCCCACCTACTCATACCTTCCTCTCTGCCAAGCCTTGGCAAGCACTCCGGCTTTGACTTTTTCCATATTTTACCATTCTCAGAATGTTACAGGGTTAGAATTACAGTATTCAGCCGTTCAAATTACCTTCTGTATCTTAGCAGTATTAATGTTGGTGACATTGGTTCATATACTAGGATATAGTGAGGTAGGCATGACATGCACTATGAAGGTTTATAATACCAACAGGTACCTTTGATGAAACAGATGCTATGGGACTTCTTGTTATGTGACAACAGTTTGGAAATGCAGTGTGTCATTGTTGAGGAAAGTGTGTTCCATGACCTGGAAGCACTAGTCTCAGTATAGAATCCCAGGCCTGCTCAGCTGCAAGGCATAATGCTAGTATTTTCACAGGACCTCCTAAGGCAGGATAAAGTGTCAGAAACACAGCACTGACTGATTTTCTCCTTCAAATCTTTCATTTAGAATTCTCTGATCATCATTATAAGATGGTAAAGTAAGCATCTAAAAATCAAATCTATATATTGTAAATAAAAAATAAAATATATTTAAAATAATTACATTTCTGGAAAATAAAATGTGACTTGGATATTCATATGCGTCAAAAGAGGATGGGTTGTTATAACATTGAATTTCATTACTCAACTGTAGATTACTCTAGTTGATCCCATACCTGCTGACACCAGGTTTGATAGACTCAGGAGTCTGAATTTTATAAAAGCTACCCAAATAATTAGCATACCCAACAATTTTTAAGAACCACAATTTTAAGAAATTTCATAAAGCTTTCAGTAAAGACTTTGTCTCCTCCCACCCTTTCCCTTTCTCATTAATCCCCTCCTCTTCTCCCTTCCCCCTCTTCTCCTCTTTTCGCCTTGATGTAGGGTCTCACTAAGTAGCACAGGATAATAAATTTTGATGAATTAACTAATCGATCCTAGCTAGGAAATAAGAGAGAAAGCCCAGGGTGCATTTCAATTACATAGTTTTTCCTATAAGTTTGCTCTTTTCCACGATTGGTAAATGTCTTAGTTACTTTTCAGTTACTGTAACAAAATGCACAGAAATAAGCAATTTAAGAAAGGAAAGATTTACTTGGTGGGCAGCTTGGAGGTAGAGTCTGTTGCAGCAGGAAAGGCAGGGCAGCAAGACCTTGAAGCAGTCAGTCAGACTGCAATATAAACAACAAGAAGAGATAAATGTTCTGCCTCAGCAGGCTTTCGTTTTGATATTCAGTCCAGGAGCCCAGCCATAGTATGATGCCACCTATAGTCAAGGCAGGTCTTCCACTTCAATTAACCTGATCTAGATAATCCCTGGCAG
The DNA here is from genome assembly GCF_003668045.3 of Cricetulus griseus. Taxonomy (NCBI): domain Eukaryota; kingdom Metazoa; phylum Chordata; class Mammalia; order Rodentia; family Cricetidae; genus Cricetulus; species Cricetulus griseus. The sequence continues at coordinate 33,863,410 of NC_048601.1, read as the reverse complement.
GCATGCCCAGAGGCTTGGCTGCTAAGTGACTCTAAATCCCATCAAATTGACAAGATTAGTGATCACAGTAAATATTCCTTGAATGTCTGCCATATACCATAGATTTTTTCCTATGCCTTTGCAGTGGTTTTCATTCAGCATGCTAGTGTTGCTCAGTGTGTTACTACTCTTACAGAGCTTTTTCATGCAGAAATAAATAACACACAACATTACCTACATAGACTGCCATATATGGCATGATATCAGGGGAATTAGAAAAGGGTTTCATATCTAACATATGCACTATAACATGATATTGATCAGTCATTCGAACTCAGAGAGTTCCAGTCTTCCTACTTTTACTGAACCAGGAGAGATTAACTGACTAGTAAGAGGAGGTATGTACCTTGGGAATCTAGGTGCTTAAGAATATTGTTTTAACTTTACTTAAAATGAGACTCAGGTTGAAATACTTGAACACAAACTGAATAAATTCATCTCTGTATCTATGCAGTTATGAACGTGACATTAATACATTTGGGGAATATACCTTTTCACTTTTTTATTGGTGTTGAAGATCAACCAAGAGTCCCATGCATAGTAAGCAGGTACTCTTTCATGAAGCCATGAGACATTCATAGGTCTTAATATTGTTTATAGTAGAATCAGTCTATGAAAGCAAAAGTGCCTGGAGCCCATGGAGGTCATCACATAGCCATGACAGAAGAAATGGCTGTACCCATCCTTTCCTGGATGGGTTCCTCCTTCTTGGCCAATAAGCTTCCTTTTAAAGTCTGGGTATTAATTTCCTAAGATTTCTGTCACGAAATACAAAATCAAGGAACCCCAGATGTTTATCCCTTTTGAAGAAGACCCAGCATCTTGTGACAGAAGCAAGTTCTTGTTGTTCCATGAGTTAAAGCTGCATGTCTTTGGAATCTGTCCCTGCCATCACAAATCTCTGTGCTTTTCCTAGTTGTCTTCACCTAAGAACCAGTTATGTTCAACTAGGGCCCCATCCTAGAAACTGCATCTCAGCTTAGTTTCTTCAACAATAATCTTAGTTCTCAACAAAGTCACATGCATAGTCCCAAGGCTTAGTAACTAAAGTTATCTTTTGAAGGGGACCCATATAACCCATCACAGAGTGTTTGTATATGGTCTGGGAAAGTGGCCAGCTGGAATGTGGTAACATGATAGAATGACTCCTGAGCAAGACTTAAGGAATAATGCTGAAATCTATTGTTGATAGAGGACTATATTATAACCCCTAGAAAATCTGTGAGACATCCTAACCATGAAGACACAGGGCAGGGATGCATGCCCAGTCCTTTATGAAGTGACATTTCAAGTGACTGTAATAGCTTCTACCCAGCATCTTTTCCATTGTGGAGAAATCATACTTTCTCTTTATTTCTAACAGGGGTCGTCCCTTCTCAAATCCTCTTTTTGTCTTATTTACAGCAGATTTATTTAAGTCAAAGCTGAATGAAAAAAATGAGTTTCCTCTCATCTAGGTCAGGGAAGGCTTAATGCTTAAATCTTCCTCAAGAGGGAGGGATTCACCCCCTATTCTCTGCTAAGTAAGAAAGCAAAGAATACTAAATCAATAAGTCAAGTCTACTACATTCCCTGTGTTTCCATGGCAATTCAAACTGATCATGTACACTGATCATGTGAACATTAGGTTCATGTCACAGAGAAAAATTAATTTTTGGCAATGTAAATGTCATGATGGTGATCATATAAATGTAAGATAGTTCCTTGTGTTGTGGTGACCCCCCAACTACAAAATTATTTTGTTGCTACTTCATAACTGTAACTTTGCTACTGTTATGAATAATAATGTATATATCTGACATGCAGGATAGCTGGTATGTTACCCCTGTAAAACAGTCATTTGATCCCCAAAGGGTTTGCAACCTATAAGTTGAGAACTGCTGATATAAGTGGTAGTGATGGACTAGGGCCCTAAAAGATAAAAGATTGCTGGGCATAATAGATTAACAGTTGGGATAGAATATCTAAATGAAAACCACAGCATGGCTAGAGGTTTAGAGGATGAAAACCTGTGCATGCCATTGCCCACAAACATCTTTTATGACCATGGGTCACTTAGAAGAAGGTATATTGTAAGCTATTGGTGACATTATAGGGAGTTACAGGACTCATTCCTTAGCACTAGCTCTGCCATGGGAAACTCACTGTATTTAATTGACATTCTAGAAGAGAGACATTGGAAGATGAAAAGTGTAATGTATTAGTCAATTATGACTGTTGCAACAAATGTGCTATCTCACATTTCTTGAGGTCACAAATGGAGATTATGTCATCAGCTAAGTCAAAACAAAGTCTGTATGTAGATTCTAGGGGTGACTAATACCTTGCCTTTTCCACCATTTAAATGCTGTTCTCATCCATGTTCAAAGCCAGCAATGGTTTTGCTGGTTCACTCCTCACATTCTGCCTGTCTGTCTCTATTTTACCACCCATCTCTACTTAAAGAGGTCTTTATGATTACAGTGGTCCCCTGTGGGCCATCAGGGTAATGCTCCTATCTCAGAGTGACCTCTTTAGCAGTCATAATTCTACATATGACCTTAATTCTTTCTTGTCAAATGAGCAACAAATTCATTCATTACAGGAATTAGGATGTGGACATTGTGTGCATGCCCTATGAAAATAGTGAAAAGAGGCTTGAGGTCAATCCAACTTTGCCATGAGATGAACTTAAAACACTTTATTTTAGGACTTTAAAAGAACCTGAGTGGATGACTGAAGATGTACCTTGTTTATGTATTGCTGTGGGCATATCTGGAAAATTATTTTCAACAAAGAACATCAACTATTCCCCTGGACTCCTCTCCATGGCTTCTGTAAAGTCTGGACCACCAGCTTCATAAGTCATACACAGGACCATGTGCATATGTTGCCTGAACAGACTCTGTTGTAATCCTATGACGTACATTTTTATCTCACTTTCCCCTTCATGTTTTCTGTTGAGGGTCTTCCTTAATGCATGATATACTCTGCCTGAATTTTATTCTAACATTTACTTCCTATAGTTTCAGAGATCCTTCATTACCTAAAGAACAAATTATAGGGGCTTATTAAATGGTCATGAATGAGTTAATGTCATCTTCAATACTTTTGCTTAAAAAGTAAACTCTACTGTGCCAGTCATTTAGTTACAGGTAGGAGGACTCTCTAGAATCAGAATGTAATGTGATGATGTATTTATATCCTTCCTAGCTCATGACTCCTATCGTGTATACCCTTACATGGTTAAAAGAATGCATCTAAATGAGTACCTGTGACCATTTGTCATCCCCATTACACCCCCTGAAAATGACTAAATAACAGCTTCTCAAAGTTGATCACCTACTTTATACCCTAAGCTGAAAGGGGTGGTGGGAGAAGGCATCCTGCCAGTCATATATCAAAGAGCACGATGGCACTTGACACAACCCAGTGATCTTGGGACTGTGACTCATGCAGCCTTTGTCTATGACAAGCTGAATATCTTTGTAAGTAGTAGCTGAAGCAATTAACTCCTAGTACCACCTGTAATTTGCCTGGCATCCTGTGACCAGTGGGTATAGTAGTAACACTCTAGGCTGTTAAGAGCCCTTCCTGCTGTATGTGTAGCTGTAGCCTTGACATTCAGCAAAGCATGTCCACACCCTGAGTAACAAGTTTCTGTCAGGTGCCTGGTCTTTATTATGTGTTCTAAATGCTTCTGGAACAAAAGGGGTTTGTAGTGATCAATATTCAGGGGTTACTTTCTTTCTAACTATAGAAGATGTTGTCATCACTCCATTATTTCAAATCCTCCATCTCTCAGGTTTTCCATTGAATTTAGAGAAATTGGATATTCATTAAAATATCCTCCCTCATTGAGACCCCTTTCCAGGTATTAATTATGCATCAGTTATTATTTATTTGCTTCAACTCTCAGGTATTTCCATATTCAGGCTTTTTCTTTAGTTAGTTGGCAGTTTTCCATCTAGACTCTTACAAGCCTGGTGGTTCCTTCCACAAATTTGGTCTTAAAATTTACTGAAACAACCCAGGAATTTACTCCATTTTTATCACCTGAATCATAATTTGTTTTTCTGCTTGCTTAATGCTATCCATTTTAGGAATTGAGATAACTCACACCACTTCCAGTAGAATGTGAGCTTCTGGAGGTTGGAGATACTCTCTGTTCTTTTCTCCTTTTCCTGTTGTTTTCCCTGAGCCCAGTGAAGTGCAGAAAATACATGGGTGAGTGACCACTCTTGAATCAGCTCAGTGACATTTGCCTCTGCCTGACTCCTGGCTTAGAACATCTTAAGATACAAACTGGCACTGCTGCTTCCAAGTAAGTAAGTGTGTTGTAACAGCACCTTTCACCTTACATTAAAAAAAAAAAACTAAAACACTACCAGTAAGTAGCACTGGGCCCTTTACAGACATTTAGTAGAAAATCAATAATGGTTGACTTTCTTTAGTGGTTTCTATTTGCTGCAAAAGAAGCTTCTTTGCAGAGAGACAGTGGATAAGGATAAGTATTAAGAACACAATCAGAGATCATATTTGTCTAGAAAAGTGACAGTAGTAATTCTCCTCTAGACTTCATGTTGTAACAAGCCACATACCAGGCATGAACTCCCTCCTATTGAACAATCCTTAAGTCCAGTTAGCAACTGTGGTTTGCCAGGAGTCAAAATGTAAGTGCCACTACTGCACCTTTGGGGATATCTTACCATTTTGGTCATTGTGGTGATTATTAGGTTCTGCAGCTGAGTAGGACTATGAATCACCTTTCTTCCTTGACAGCTTGCATGTCCCCTTGTAGCACTATGAAAGCTAATCCTCAGGACAGAGGCTTCCAAGTCAGATACAATTTGATTTCTCCAAAGCTTGTGTCCAGTGTATTTGGTGTCTTTAGCAATAGGGCCCAACCTTCACATTTTTGGGGGAAACCAATGGCAACAGAAGTAGCCTATATTACTTTGGAGATATCATGGGTTTCCCTGAAAAACTCAAAAGGAGATTCTTTATGAATGGCATTGGGATCAAATATCTTCTTAAACACACACACACACACACACACACACACACACACACACACACACACATATATTATATATATATATATATATATTATATATATATGTTATGCCACTCAATGTGTGACAATAAAATTTATTTTCAGGGTATTGTGTGTGTGTGTGTGTGTGTGTGTGTGTGTGTGTGTGTGATATGTGTATTTGTATATATTTATATATTTACCTTTACATGGGTTCCAGGAATGTAAGCCAGAGTGCCAGTCTTATGCTTCAGGTGCTATACTCACTGAGCCTTCCCTCGGGGCCCATGAAACTTGTAAATTTCATTGTGTTACAGTTATAACAACAAAAATTCTTAAAATAGAAATATAGTACGATAATACCTGAACAATATCTATATCCACAGGTTGGTCTTCTTATCTAAAAGCCATTGCTGTTTATGAAGGGCCGGAGCCAGGACTTGGCTCATGTTCACAGTAATCTGATCAAAAGAATCCTAGAAACCACTGGCTTTAGATTGAATGTATTTGGTGTCCATGTATCTTAATGAAAATTAATGATAATGATTTGGGATTTAATGGATTCCTTACAGTCTTTCTGAAACTTAATAGAAAATGATATAGTATAATTTCAAATCAATTTAAATTATCCAAATGAATAATTAATATGTCTGATGTAAAAATGTCTAGCATCTATTATTTAGAAGCAAATGGTTGAGAGTCAGGTGGGCCCAATGCTCTGGCTCTGAGAGGATAATGCCACAGTACCTGCCTCTCTGGACTGTGTGTGGACTATTCCTGACACAAAGACAAAAGAACAACAAAACATGACCCTGTGTTGTCCTTACAGAAAAAAAGAATTAGAAAATAATTCTGGTTAAAATTTGTTCAGGGCATATTCATAAATGTAACCCCATTATTCTTTTGTAAAAGTTTATGGGCGTTATAGTGCCGAATCATAATGGACACATCTACCAAACAGCCCCTGCACCTAAGGCTCAGGAAACAGTTTGGAAAAGGGGGTGGAAAGATTGTAAGTAGCAGATATAAGGGAGTTTGCTATGAAATTGCATCTCCTATAAATATCAGAAACTACACCCATAAAGTTTCAGCAACCTGACTGCCTAAACATAAGATGAACAATAATGACAAAAAAATAAACAAGCCAAAGTGGATGAGGAATGCCCAAGAAACCTCAACCCTACACATAGAACTACAAGCAACTAAGGAATACTGAGAGTGAAAGAAATAGTTGTCCTTAGGGAAGAGTGTACCAACTGGATATCCATCACCAAATGGTCAGTCCTGAAACATACATAATGAGTAATATTGTACAGACAGATCAGCCTGTATTTACTTATTTAGGAATATAAATGTACATATATATGTTTTTATATATTCAACAATTAATGAAAAATGAGACTGTGAATTTGAAAGAGAGCAAGGATGGTATGTTCTTGTGTGTGTGTGTGTGTGTGTGTGTGTGTGTGTGTGTGTGTGTGTGTGTGTGTATTTGAAGAAAGGGAAAAAGTAAATGATGTAATGATAAAATGAAAAATAAAATAAATATTCAAAAATAATTGAATATATATTTTTTTTGCCTGGATGTGTGTTTGTTTATGTGCTATATGCATGAAGTGCCTGTAGTGGCTAGAGGAAGGTGCCAGATCCCCTGGAACTAGAGTTGGAGAGGTGAGTGTCAGCTACCATGTAGGCACTGAGAATCAAATCTGGGACTTCTAAAAGAACAGCCACTAATTTTCTAAGAGAAATTAAGTGCTCTTAACTGTTGAGCTGTTTCTCCAGGCCACTAATTTTCTTTTAAATTTCTATAATTTTTTATGTTTTTGCTTTTTTTGAGAATTCAATATATTTTGACAATATACTTTCCTCACCTCCAACTCCTTCCAGATCCTTCTCACCTCCCTGCCCACCTACTTTTCTGTTCTTCACTCACTTATTAAGAAAAAAATCAATCCACAAAACAGTACAATACAAAACAAACAAAGAAAAACCCAAAACAAAACTAAGACAAAACAAACCAAAGAATCCAGTCTTGTTTGTGTTGGCCAACTACCCCTGAGCATCAGGCCTACCCTAAAATGTGCTTGATACATCCACTGTTCGGCCACTGGAAAAGCCTGATTTTCCCTTTCTTAACAGCCATCAACTGCAAAGAGCTTCTCTTCTAGGAGCTGGACTTTGGGCCCATTTGCCCTCCTCCATGCTGGGATTTTGACTGGCTTGAACCTGTGCAGATCTTTTTATGTGCTCTCATAGTCTCTAGGAGATCAATCAATCCTGTTATGCATGGAAAATGCCGGTCCCTTGAAGTCATTCACTACCTCTGGTACTTATATTTTTCTCCACCTCTGACTCATTATTCTTAAGATTAAAAAATAGTTGTGAAATAAACATACACCTGTCCTGGTCTCACAGATGTGAAAGCTTCAGGATCTGCTCTTTACCCATGATTATACTGACACTCTTCTTGGCATGGCTAGCCCCTCCTTTCCTTTTATACTTTCATTTCTTTCCTTTTTACCTTCCATCAACTTGCCAATTTCTCTCATACCTAATACTGCTTGCCAGTGCCTCTTATTTTCTACCTAGAATGCACTTCTTTCCCTTAACTTCCTTTGGATGTTTCACAGTGATCATATTTAAATCCTGTTGCAATCTTCACTCCAAGTAGCTTTTGAAAAATGTCCCCCTAAGGACTCTTGTTTTATAGCTCTTTTCCTTTATTAGCATTGTATTTGCTAATACCTGGTGTTAATTAAACTTTAATGTTTTAACAGCAAGGTGTTGTTGTAATTTGTAAGTAACAAAAATATATAATTACATGTTACTCATTTTTGTGCCTCTCATGTACCTTATGTCCTGCTTCCATTTTGTTAACTAATTGATCCCTAGTGTGTAGCTCAGAGCATAACTATATGTCTTCCAAATATATTTTGAAGATAAACAAATCAGTCAAACGAAGATAGGATTTAGTGTCCTAGCCAAAGAAACTAAACTAAGAATTAACACTCTTCTGACCTGTGTCCTACCCATTAACCTACCATTGATCTCAGAAGTTCAGGGAAGTGGTAATCAATATTTCTGTGTCTCAGGGAAAGATCTGCAGATGAATATTACATGTAAAGTGCTTAATTTCCTAAAATATGTAGAGGACATCTCACATAGATGTCAGCAGCAATGGGAGTTAATTCAGCAAGTCAGCTTGTGGAACAATATGCTCTTATACTTTGAGTGATGACTTTGCTAGAGAAAATGTATGCATGCCTTTTGCTGGAGAAGAATATGTAATTTAAACTTCACCCACCAATGCATAGCTGATTAAGTAGCCCTAGGAAAGTATGGCTTTCATCCCAGACTGCCCTGAGTTGCTCTAGAATGTATGCTGTGAGTTATTTGGCAAGGCATGAGAAGAGTTGCTGACTATGTTTTTCTATTTCATGAGGTTATGTGAAGATTAAAGGAGACAATAGATTGAAAGTGTTAATGGGTATAGATTCTAATACTTGGTGGTGGTGGCAATTCTAATTTTTGCTATTGAAAGAGTGAAGGAAATTCCTCTTCCATGCACTGAAGATTTTCTGCATTAAATGGATCAAGATTGGTAAGGAGGGTGGGAGACAGATTCCTGGGGTGGGGATTCCAGCTTGGGTCAAATCTCAGGGGTCTGATTATCCAGAAGGCAACTGTTATTAGGACTTATACTCCCAGCTTCTGTGGTGGGGTGGCGAGAATGGACAATGTGCACACACTGAGAGAGACATGGAGTGACAAATTTTAGAATGGGTTATAGCTTGGTTGGTAGAATACTTGCTTAAGCATGCACGAGGCCCTGGTTCTGATATGTAGGATATCATAAAACAGATTGTGGTAGCACAGGCCTGTAGTCACAGAACTCAGAGGCAGAGGTACAGGCAGGAGGATTGGAAGTGTTAGGTCATCATTGGCTCTGTGTCAAGTTCCAGGCAAACCTCACCTCTACACACCCTGTCTAAAAGCAAAAACTAGCAATAAATTCCCTATGTCCTGCTTTGATTTTCAAATAAAAAAATAGGTGGTTATACTTTTAAATTACTTCCTCATAACTATTATTGCATGAGCTGCTAGTGTTAAGTGATTTATCTAACTATATCTATGATAATAAAGTAATCTGAAGCAGGCTATCATATTCAAGTTCCACAATCCCAGGGTCATCTCTGAACATCTTCCTATCCTACTTACATTGATGATACAGCATGCTAGGAACTTAGCACCCAGGAAGCCCCAAGTTCAGAAAACCAAAATTGGTAAAGGTAAAACTGAGATTATTTCATGCTGTTGAAGTCACAATATGAGCAAATAACTTTGACATGTTAAAAAGGAACGTTCAGAGTTTGGAAATCAGATCTTCCCTGTTTTGTGTTACTTATGGCTAAATAAAAAGCAACTGGTATGTGTGCCCTCGGTTTGGAGCAAGTCTTACTCTCTTGGCAGGCAAAAGGCTTTCTTTGAACTTCAAACTCAAATACTCATTCATTTGAATATTCAGCCTTCTGGATCAGCTGGGACTACAGGTGTGCACTTCTGTGCCTGACTTGAAAACAGCAACACTTGTGAAAATGGAGTCATGAACCTGAAGCTCCTTTCATACTAGACACCTATATCTGGAGGCTTATTTTTCCTTCCCATCTAGATTCTTAATAAGTGTAGCCTTATGTGAACTATTTCTGAAGTAACTCTTAAATCTGCACGTGTTCTTGTCAGGTTATGTCACCCTTATATTTGTATTCATTTCCTCATATTTTAAATTTCTTCCTATATTCACAAGAGGCTAACCATCACACATATCTCAATGTCTGGTGTGGTGATACTTTTGTTTGTGATTTAACAAATAAAGCTTGCCTGAAGATCAAAGTACAGAGCTAGCCACACTAGTTAGACATAGAGGCCAGGCAGTGGGAGCACACAACTTTAATTCCAGCATTTAAGAGACGGAGGCAGACAGATCCCTGTGAGTTCAAGGTCACCCTGGGCTACACAAGATTGAATTGTCTTAAAGAGAAACAGAGCTCACACCTACGATCCTAGTATTTGGGATCACACACCTTTAATCACAGCACTAGGGAGGTGGATACAGGAGTGATATGGCGGAACAGAGAGAGATGTATAAAGCAGGAGGAGACAGGAACTTAGAGCATTCAGTCGGAGGATTTGTAGAGACAGGATTCCCCTGTCAGTATCAGGATTCAGTAGAGGTAAAATTCTCTCTAGTAGCTGGCTGCTCTGATTCTCTGGTCTCTCAGCTTTTACCCTCTAATATCTGATTCCAGGTTTTTATTATAAAGACTAATTAGGATTGTACTTCAGTCTGGAGTTTAGCTCAGCACCGCTGGTAATCTCAGAAACTCTTCAATTGCAGTCAAAGTGGGCTAGTGGAGGCTCTCAGTGGTGATTCTATAAGATGAAGGGATGACATGACCTAAATCATATTCATCCATGACTTTGTTACATTTCTAGGATTTCAACTTTCTAGAAATTGCTTTACATCATAGGTATAAAGGATCATTGATTGAAATAGCAATGAGCAATTGTCCATATTATCCATAGGTATGTGCATACACTCTTTACAGGGTTGGGACCTTTCAGCTTGTGTCCATTATGGATTTGATTATCCAAGTTCTTGTTCTCTCTTGTGCTCCACAGTCATACAAGAAAGGAAAGGAACTTGTCAGGGATAGATGAAGGGGAAATATTGTCCTCTAGGTGAAATTGTACCATGTTTCTCCAGTAATCACATTCCGTCATTGAGCATTTGTTTCTAAATTGGTCTCATTATCCAAATCATCTGGGAACCATTTTAAGGGAAGGGAAATAAAAGATTTTCTGACCCCATCTCCAGTGGTTTAATAGGTTTCTAGTGGAGAGGAGAAATTTGTGTTTATCACCAGCTGCCCCATGTGATTCTGATATTAACCAACTTTGAAAAGACTAGTTTCAAACTACTGAAGAATTTGACCTTCAGTTGAATTACCACAACAGAACCACCACAAAGGTATTGTCTAAATGATGCATTTCCTTTTAGATGTAGAATTATTAGAGGATAGTGGTGACTTGCCTCCCTGTGACACTATAGACATGGTAGACATGTAAAATGAGCATATGCCGAGGATTGGAGAGACTGGAGGAAAGTCTAAGAACCATTTTTTCAACGTCCAGTTTCTTGGCACCCAGAACACACAAAAAGAAGTTTAATCTTGAACTGATGTTTCCTGTCTGCCAATGTGTGTTTAGCAAGTATTATACAGAGAACATATACTAGGCCTTGTTGCTAAAGTTATGGCATGTGTCATTCTGTTTCTCCTTAACAAGAAATGTTGGTAACTGTATCACTATTCAACAAATAAGAAAATGGGTTGAGAGAAATGACTTAACTTGTATAAGGTCAGGGAACATGGGCAGAACAGATGTGCGACCATAATCAAGGCTTCTCAGACTCCAATTATTCTTTTATAAACTGTGTTTTATCAGATGTCACATTATGACTTAAAATGCTGTGATAAATATTTCTGAAAAGGGGAAGATAAATTGAGGCTGATCACAGAATCTTGGTCAGTGGTTTGTAGTAGTCTTGAAAAGAAGGGAAAATAACAACAGACAAAAAGGAGCTCTGTTATGTTGCAATTAAAATGTAATTTCTACAGCTACAGCTACAATATTAATGGGAGTGGAGTGATAGACTGGCTTTGTTGTGTGAGGCTGTATCTAGTGCACCTTGATTAATATAGATGGGATTTTGAAAGTAGGAGGAGATCTCAGGATACTAATTTTCAGGGGATGATTATAAAATATAGGTGATCATAGAAACTTTACCCTTTACATTTCGATCATCATTAATATCAGCTGAAAGAGGGAAGGCATCAACATGCCATTCAATTTTAACTAAGTGAAGAACTAATTGAATATAAAGTGCGTGTTTTATAACCAAGATCTATATGCTTTAATTTCACTGAATGAATAAAATAGATTCCCAATTTAACAAGGAAATAGTACAAGTCTTCAATTTCTTCCTTAGTGCTCCACAATTTTGTGTTGTTAATCATCACTCCTCTGAATTTTTAGGAAAGTTGCATCACTTGTTATTACACTAAATAGCAGTAACAGACTCAGCCCCAAAGTGTGAATAACATGCAGGGAAAGCAGGATCTCTTCCATGTTTCAAATGGATCTGACCAAGGTCATTCTTTTTTTTTTTTAACACATATATGAATTTTTTTTAATTAGAAACAAGCTTGCTTCACAGTCAATCCCAGATCTCCCTCTCCTCCTCCTTCCCCGACCTCCACCAACGCCCCCCCCCCCAGCCCATGGAGGGACTCACCCTCCCTGGGAAGTTCAGGAGGGATAGGATGAGTCCCTCCATGGGGGATGTCCAAAATCTGTCATATCATCGGGGCAGTGCTTGGGCCCTCCCCAATGCGTCCAGGCTGAGAGAGCATCCTTCCATGTGGAATGGGTTCCCCAAATCCATGTGTACACCAGGGAAAAATACTCATCTACTACCTGAGGCCCCAGAGATTGCCAAGGCCTCCTTACTGACACTCACTTTCAGGGGGTCTGGATCAGTCCCATGCTGTTAGTTTGGGGTTCATGAGCTGCCCCTTATTCAGGTCAGATGTTTCTGTGGGTTTCACCAGTCAGGTCTTGACCCATTTGTTCATCACTCCTCCCTCTCTGCAACTGGGTTCCAGGAGTTCAGTTCAGTGTTTACCTGTGGGTGTCTGTCTCTGCTTCCATCAGCCAATGGATGGGGGCTCTAGGATGGTATATAAAGCAGTCATCAGTCTCATTATCGGGGAAGGGCATTTAGTAGCCTCTCCTCCATTGCCTAGATTGTGATTTGGTGTCATCCTTGTAGGTCTCTGGAAATCTCATTAGTGCCAGATCTCTCCTCAAACCTATAATGGCTTCCTCTATTATGGTATCTCTCATCCTGCTCTCTTTTATTCTTCCCCTGGCTCAACCTTTCTACTCCCCATGTCCTCCTCTCCCCTCCTCTTCTCTCCCTCTCTTTCTTCCAGCTTCCAGAGTGTTCCACATATTCTCAATCCTCTCAGGAGATTCTGTCCCATTCCCCTTCTCTGGATATTGCTCTTAGGGTTCCCCTGTTTCCCAGATTCTCTGGCAGTGGGATTGTAGGCTGGCAACCCTCTGCTTCATGTCTATATACTCATGTCCATATGTGAATGAGTACATACTATGTTTCTGTTTTTGTGACTGGGTTACCTCACTCAGGATGGTTTTTTCTAATGCCATCCATTTGCCTGGGAATTTCAAGATTTCTTTGTCCCCCCCCACACACACCCCTACACACACACACACACACACACACACACACCACACACACACACACACACACACACACACTTAGCAGTACTCCGTTGTGTAAATGTACCACATTTTCTCTATCAGTTCTTCGGTTGAGGCGCATCTAGGCTGCTTCCAGTTTCTGGATATTACAAATAATTCTGCTATGAACATAGTTGAACATATGTCCTTATTGTATGAATGTGCATCTTTTGCGTATATCCCTCAGGGTGGAATTTCTGGATCTTGTGGTAGACTGATTCCCATTTTCCTGAGGCGTTGCCATACTGATTTCCAAAGTGGCTGTACAAGTTGTCACTCCCACCAGCAGTGGAGGAGTGTTCCCCTTTCTCCACATCCTCTCCAGCATAAACTGTCATTCGTGTTTTTAATTTTAACCATACTGACAGGTTTGAGATGATATCTCAGAGTTGTTTTGATTTGCATTTTTCTGATTGATAAGGATGTTGACCACTTTCTTAAGTGTCTATCACCCATTTTAGACTCCTCTATTGAGAATTCTCAATTTAGTTCTGTACCCCACTTTTTAATTGGATTATTTGGTGTTTTGGAGACTAGCTTCTTTAGTTCTTTGCAAATTTTGGAGACCAGCCCTTTGTCAGATGTGGGTTTGGTGAATATCTTTTCCCATTCTCTGTGCTGCTGTTTTGTCTTGCTGACTGTGTCCTTTGCCTTACAGAAGCTTCTCAGTTTCTCAGTTTCTCAGGAGGTCCCATTTATTAATTGTCGTTCTTAGTGTCTCTGCTACTAGTATTATATTCAGGAAGCAGTATCCTGTACCAGTTCATTCAAGGGTACTTCCCACTTTCTCTTCTAGGAGGTTCAGTGTGGTTGGATTTATGTTGAGGTCTTTGATCCATTTGGACTTAAATTTTGGACCAGGATCATTCCTGACATTTACATAATGAAGAGCACAGAACAGAAAGACTGCTTATTAGAGGAGTGGGCTGCCTTGGGTCTCTGATTTTTCATTCATGAAGCCATTTCACACTGTGCCCCTGTAATAATTTGAATAGTGTTGGCATGGAAGCTGAGTTAATCAGTAGCCAAGTATCTTGAGGTATAAGATATATATCAATGTTTGTGGTATTGATAAACCAAATACCTAGTTTCATTATTTTTCTGGATAAATGTCTAGAAATATTTAAGTATAAACATTAAATAATGTATAATATATTAAATATTAGTAGATATAATTATGCTTTCCTGTGTGTTTGTGTGTATTTAGAGAGCTATTATCAACCTCAGGCATCATTCTTCAATTGCTGCTTTATTTTTTGAGATACTTTCAGTCAGTGGTTTAGGTCTGGCTGATTTGATGAAGCTGTCTGGCTAGAAAATCCTAGAGCCCCACTACCTGTACCTCCCCAGCACTGGGGTTATGAATGTGTGCCATCATTTTGGCTTCTTCACACGTGTTTTGGAGATCAATGTCTAGTATTTATTCTGTGTAGCAAGCATTGTATGGACTGGGCCATCTTCCCCACTATAGCTACATGTGTTCTTATAAATAATATACTTTAGTAAGTAGCTGACTGAATGTTTATGGGTTTCCTTTTATTTTCATTGGAAGAAAATGAGATACAAAAATCAGGACTACATTGGTTTAGAACCTAGCTGGGTTACCTACTAGAAGTGTGTGATAGACAAATGAATCTGCTGTGGTCTCCACATCATCAACAAAGGAGTCCTGCTATTACATACTGGAATTCTTAGATATAGTGAGCTCATGTATTTAAAGATTTTCAAATAGTGCCTGAAACCTGATGCTTGTCCATTCTCAGTGGACATCACCTGATACTTTCCCCCTGTCTTAGAACTGAGGTACTTCTTTACATAAACATGAATAGCTCTCCACATCTTTGAGGACATGAAAAGAACAAACGCACATACCAGGAAGTTGATCAATGCCT
The DNA here is from genome assembly GCF_003668045.3 of Cricetulus griseus. Lineage (NCBI taxonomy): Eukaryota > Metazoa > Chordata > Mammalia > Rodentia > Cricetidae > Cricetulus > Cricetulus griseus. Next base: position 33,848,080 of record NC_048601.1, on the reverse strand, counting down.
GTAAGACTAGGGAAGATGCATTTGGTACAAATATTTTTAATTTTTCCATTAGTAGAACCTGTAACTGGAGCAACAGCCACATATCTGATTTTAATGTGCTCTAAAATAAAGGGAAGCATCATCATAGAAACCACAAAGGGGAGATTGTACTCAGAGTAGGAAGCGGATTTTCAAGTCTCTAGCTATTAAATAATAAACCAAGACCTCATAAGCATGGAAATGCATTCTAAGCATCAAGTACTCCAGTTCAGCTACACTAATTTAGATGAAGTCTAATTGCTTTCCATATAAAAGAGGTAGCCACTTTCCCTTCTGCTAGTGAATGATAATAAATAACATCACTTCAGTCACTAAATTGAATGCACAGTAATAAAAGTTTCTTCTGCACTTATAGAAGACCCCCCTGATGACTAATGGTGGATTATCCTTAGCAACTGCAGCATCTGAGCTCTATCCCTCATGGGATGCTAAGACCTGAGTAAGCTAAAAATATTCATTTTTTATCATAAACTCTTGAATTGTACTTCAGAACTATCTTGGTTCACCTGGCTTCCACTCTTTAGCTATCTGAGCAAGACAGCTCAAAGGTCTTCATTAGCACACAGCTTCACTGACCAGCCTTCTTCTAATCTGGATGTTTCTTCTCCAACTCCCAATTCTTCCTTACCTGGGAATCATCAGCAGGCTTTCCACACCTGTCTCTCTTTCCCTTGGCAAAAATCTCCAACAGAATTTCACCAACAGATAAAAGCTAGAAAAAGCAGAACTCAATTACTTTGCTGCTGGACAAAATAGATCAAGGCTCATGAATGGTTGGAGAGGAGCCTTATAAGTTGAGGGGCTTCCAAAGTAGTTGTGTGGTCTTAGAATCACTCCATGACCCCAGTGGCTAGTGACCTGTAGCACCTAAATGATTCTATTACTGTATCTACTTTTCATAGGAGTGCATTGGCTACTGTTTTTCTGTTCTAAGCATTTTTTCTAATTCTCTCAATACTAAAAACAACAACAACAACAAAAGATAATTGTTAAATTGTTTTAATCATTAAAAAAAACTGAGGCTTAGAAAAGGCTAGAATTTACTCTAAAGGAATTGTACATGATTCACCAAAGGAGGTTTATCTTGGCTCCTGGTATGGAGGCTAAAAGTCTAAGCTCAGACAGCCCAAGCTATTAGGCCTCTGGTAAGGGTCTTTTCCCTGTGTTGTACCATAGGGATGACATGGAGAAAACAAGAGAAATGTAAACAGAAAAGTTAGAATGTTTACTGTGACCTACTTTTATTGTTTCAATTAATTGTTTTCTGTGTCTGAGTGTGTGATTGATTGTATGTATGTGGGTCGCATGCATGTTGGTATCGGCAGAGGCCAGAAGAGGACATTTCATCTTGAATGAAACCAGTGTTATAGGTGGTTCTGAAACAAAACCTGGGAACTCTACAAAAAGAACAAGTGCTTTTTGTCTCTGAACATGTCTTTAGCACCTGAGCCTGGCTTTGTAGCACTGTGCTCTAGCACTCAGATAAACAATTAATTAATTAGTAACTAATTTTCTCCTCAGAGACATTAAAGGAGAAGTCATTTCATTATTTTTCTGCAGTGACTTCTGTGCTCCACCCCTTCAAGAGTCCACCAACTCAGTGACCTTGCACTGGGGAGCAAGCCTCCAGCACACAAACTTTTGTAGAACATACTACATCCAAATAAAAGCAGACCCCCCCAAACCCTGTTGTTATTACTAATCCCAACATCTGTATTGACTTTATGACAGAGGAGTTTCCAACATGTATGTCAGCAGAGGCCAATAATCTCTTCTTCTCTTGGAAGTTGGAAATGTAATATCTCAGGCTAATGCTAGGGCTGCAGCTTGGTGATAGGACACATGCATGTGTGAGCTCCTGGCCTAGTTCTCCAAAGCATCAAGTCACAAGGAGAAGCAGATCAAATGAAATTCCCAAGGTTACATCCTGGACCCACCAAGTTAGGGAATCTCAGTGGCCCGGTGACTTGTAGCTTACTAAATTCTCCAGGTCTACCTGATAGATTTGAAGTTTAAGGACCTCTTTCTTACTCATGTAGTAGTTTGTATTTTAAAATTACTCTCATCTGAAAGGATTAACAAATGAGTACACAAACCCAGCTTCACTCTCTGGGTTTCTTAAAAAAAAAAAAAAAAAAAAAACTGTGACAAGGGAGTTGTCAGAAAGAAATTGAAGAAAAGCTAAGACTTCTTTATTCCTGTCACATTGTAGCAAGAGGCACACAATGCTAACCATATATGAAAGCAAATGACATGGAAGAAATTGCCTTAGTGTTAAATGAAAATGTAAAGGTTTTCCTTTTTATGTTCTGTGACAGGTTTTATATGGATTAAGAAATTCTATTTATATCTTTATTTCTCTAATGAAGAGCAGTGAGGTACAAAGTGGCCTTCTCATCCTGAGCATTTGCGACAGCCTATTCCCTTATGAGAGCTGCTGCAATGCCTTTGCTAATAAATTTGTAGTGGCGGTCTTCTGCTTGTGACAATCAAAACAATGAAAGTGCAGGTTGTGTAAGTAATGTTGGACATGCCCTGGTAAGAAGAAATAGAAGACACAGGATTCCCAACTAGGAAGAGTCTCTCACTCCAGAGCTAACAGTCAGTCCAGAGGGAATGTTATCACTACAATTGTCTGGCATCAGAACAAGAAAATAATCTTTGAGATCCTAGATAGGGCAGAGTCTAGTCTGTTCTGCTGCCTCTGATCTTAGTTGCTAATGTGTCTTCTGTAGCTGTGATGCCCATGAAGGTACAGCTTAGTTACTTGTCATTTACTTCAATGTTTTGGAAAGTTTATGAGTAGGAGTCAATATCAGGTTCCATAGAGATGTCTACAATATTGGCATTATGTGTGTGTGGTATGTGTGTGTTCATGCGATGTGTGTCTATGAGTGTGCAGGTACACATGGAAATGTGTGAGCCTGTGTGGAGGATGAAGATCCATGTTGAATATTTTGCTGCATCATTCTTCCTCTTAGGTATAGAGACCAGGTCTCTCATTGAATTTGGAGCGTGTTAATTGGTTAGACTGGCTGGACAGTGAGAATCAGGGATCCATCTTCCTCTGCTCATCTCCCACCAGCACTGGATTTCCAGAGGTACACTACTACACTGGGCTTTTACTTGGGTTCTGAGAATCAACTCAGATGTTTGCACTTGTGCAGCAAGCACTTTCTCTACTTCTTTATCTCCGTGGCCATGAAAGTGATGATTTTCAATGAATTTCGTAACCCAGCACACAACAAATGTTCTAGAAGTATCTGCTGATGGACGGCTGATGTTTGTATCATTAGTTAGGAATTTTCCCCTATTGCCCCATGCTGTTCTCACTAGTGCAATAGATCTCTTCCAGAGCCACAGTCCAAACATGCCAGTTTGTAAAACTCATTTAGTTAAAGTGTGATGGGTCATCAAAAGTTTACCTTGGAAGGAAACTTAAAAACATTCTAGTCTTAACCCTTCTTCAACACACAGAAATGACTTTCGAGTGACTAATGGGCTTCAGTATTTCTTGTAACAGAAAATGTGATGTCTCACAGTGGGTGTGCTTCTTGATTTCTGTCTCTATATAATCACTTTTGGCAAAACAATTTTTATTTAAAGTTTTTCATACTAGTGCCAGTAACCCTCCCTCTCCCTACCTTCTGTCCCCCTCCCCTCACCCCACTGCACCCACTCCTCCAATGGGGTAAGGCCTCCCTTGGGGAGTTAACAAAGTCTGGTATGCAACTGAGGCAGGACCAAGACCCTCCCCCTATATCAAGGCTGAGCAAGATTTCCCACCATAGGGAACAGGCTCCAGAAACCTCATTCATATACCCAGAATAAGTCCTGATCCTACTGGCAGAGGCCCCCCAAAAGACCAAAACACAAAACTGTACCCACATTTAGGGTGTTTAGTTTAGTCCCATACAGGGTCTTCAGCTGTTATTCCAGAGTCCCTGAGTTCCCATTAGCTCTAGTTTTCCCAATCATGATCTTGACCTCCCCCGCCCAGCCCTTGGTCATATGATCCCTCCTCCCTCTCTTCAGCTACACTCCAGGAGCTCAGCCCCAGTGCTTGGCTGTGGATCACTCCATTTGCTTTCATCAGTGAATGGATGTAGGCTCTATGATAACAATGAGGATAGTCACTAATCTGATTATTGTAAGAGAAGGCCAGTTTAGGCACCCTCCCCACTATTTCTAGGAGTCTTAGCTGGGGTTGTACTTGTGGATTTCTTGGAATTTCCCAAGCATCATGTTTCTCCCCACTCAAATAATGTCTCCTTCTATCAATATAACTCTTTCACTCATCCCCCTCTCCATCCCTCTCCCAACTCAGCCATCTCCATTTCTCATGTTCTCATCCCACATCTCCTCCCTTCTACTGCTCTTCCCAGTTTACCCAGGAGATCTTGACTATCTCCCTTTTTGGGGGCCCTCCATTTGTGTCCATCTTAGGGTCCTTCTTTTTACCTAGCTTCTCTAGGGTTGTGCATTGTAACCTGGTTAACCTTTGTTTTACATCTAACATCCACTTATGAGTGAGTACATACCCTGTTTTTCTTACTGGCTCTGGGTTACCTCACTCAGAATGTTTTTTTCTAGTTCCATCCATTTGTCTGCAAATTTCAAGATGCCATTGTTTTTTATGACTGAGTAATACTCTATGGTGCAAATGTACCACATTTTCTTTACTCATTCTTCAGTTGAGGGGCATCCGGGTTGTTTCCACATTCTGGCTATTATAAATAATTCTGCTTTGAACATAGTTCAGCACATGTTTTCTGGCCATTTGAGTTTCTCTGTTGAGAATTCCGTTTAGTTCTGTAGCACATTTTTAAATTGGATTATGTGCTATTTTGACATCTAGTTTCTTGAGTTCATTGTATGTTTTGGAGATTATCCCTCTGTCAGATGTAGCATTGATGAAGTTTTTTCCCATTCTTTAGGTTGTCATTTTGTTTTATTGACTGTGTCCTTTGCCTTACAGAAGCTTCTCAGTTTCAGGAGGTCCTACATTTTAATTGTTGCTTTCAGTGTCTGTGCCACTATTGTTATATAAAGGAAGTGGTCTCCTGTGCCCATGTGTTCATGGCTACTTCCCACTTTTTCTTATATTAGGTTCAGTGTAACCATATTTATATTGAGATCTTTGATCCATTTGGATTTCAGTTTGTGCATGGGGATAGATATGGATCTCTGCATTCTTCTGCATGTTGACATCAGTGTACCAATATCATTTGTTGAGGATGCTTTCTTTTTTCCATTGTACAATTTTGGCTTCTTTTTCAAAAATTAGGTGTTCATAGGTATGTGTACTAATATATTGGGTCTTCATTTTGATTCCATTGATCTCTTGTCAGTTTTTGTACCAATACAAAGCTTTTTTTTTTAATTACTGTAGGTCTATGTTAGAGTTTGAAGTCAGGGATTGTAATACCTCTGGAAGTTCCTTTGTTGTACAGGATTGTTTTGGCTATTCTGGGTTTTTTGTTTTTACATATAAAGTTGAGTATTGTTCTTTGAAGATCTGTGAAGAATTGTGTTGTGATTTTGATGAGGATTGCATTGAATCTGTAGATTGTTTTTGGTAAGATTGCCATTTTTGCTATGTTGATCCTACCTATCCAAGAGCCTGGGAAATCTTTCCATTTTCTGACATCTTATTCAATTTCTTTCTTTAAATACTTATAGTTCAACAAAACAAAAGACTTAAAGTTCTTGTCATACAAGTCTTTCACTAGTTTGGTTAAAGTTACCCCTAAGATATTTTATGTTATTTGTGGCTACTATAAAGAGTGATGTTTCTCTGATTTCTTTCTAGTCCAGTTATCATTTGTATATAGGAGAGCTACTGATGTTTTTTAGCTAATCTTGTATTCTGCCACAATACTGAGGTGTTTATCAGCTGAAGGAGTTCCCTGGAAGAGTTTTTGGAGTCACTTACATTTAGTCTCTAAAACAGCAAAAGTTTGACCTCTTCCTTTCCAATTTGTATCCCCTTTATCTCCTTTTGTTGTCTTGTTGCTCTATCTAGAACTTCCTGTACTATATTGAAAAGATATGGAGAGAGTGGACTGCCTTGTCTTGTTCCTGATTTTAGTGGTATCACTTTGAGTTTCTTTCCATTTAGTTTGATGTTGGCTGTTGGCTTGCTGTATTTTGTCTTTATTATGTTTATGTATGTTCCTTGTATCCCTGGTCTCTCCAAGTTCTTTATTGTGAAGGGGTGTTGTGTTTTGTTAAAGGCTTTTGTAGCATCTAATGAGATGATCATGTTTTTTTCTTTCAGTTTATTAATATGTTGGATTACATTGACTGATTTTCATTAGTTGAACCATCTCTGTGTCTCTGAGATGAAGCCTACTTAATCATGGAGGATAAATTTTTTCATGTTCTTGGATTTGGTTTGCCAGAATTTTATTGAGTGCTTTTGCATCAATGTTCCTGAGAGAGATTGGCCTGTAATTCTCTATCTTAGTTGTATCTTTGTGTGGCTTGGGCATCAGGGTATCTGTAGCCTCATAAAAAGAGTATGGCAATGTTCCTTCTTTTTCTATTGAGTAGAGCAATTTGAGGAGTGTTGGTATTAGTTCCTCTTTGACATTCTGGTAGAATTCTGTTCTGAAACCATCTGGCCCTGGTCTCTTATGGTTGGGAGAATTTTGGTGACTGCTTCTATTTCCTTAGGTGTTATAGGTCTATTTAAATTGTTTATCTGGTCTTAATTTAATTTTGGTATGTGGTACTTATCCAGAAAATTGTCCTTTTTTTCATTATGTGGAGTAAAGGTTTTCAAAGTATGACCTAATGATTCTCTGGATTTCCTCACTTTCTGTTGTTATATCCTTCTTTATATTTCTGTTCTTATTAATTTGGATCTTCTCTATTTGCCTTTTGGTTAGTTTGGATAGGATTTGTCTATCTTGTTGATTTTCTCAAAGAAACAAATCTTTGCTTCATTATTTGTGTTGTTCCCTTTGTTTCTATTTTATTGATTTCAGCCCTCAATTTGATTATTTCCTGGCATCTACTCCTCCTGGGTGAGTTTGCTTCTTTTTGGTCTAGAGCTTTCAGATGTGCTGTTAAATCACTGGCGTGAGCTTTCTCCACATTGTTTAATAGGCATTTAGTGCTATGAACTTTCCTCTTAGCACTGCTATCATAGTGTTCCATAAGCTTGGGAATGTTGTGTTTTTACTTTCATGGAATTCCAGGAAGTCTTTAACTTCTTTCTTTATTTCTTTCTTGATCCAGTGATAATACAGTTGAGCACTGTTCAAATATCCATGAGTTTGTAGGCTTTCTGCAATTAGTGTTGTGGTTGAATTCTAGCTTTAAGCCATGATGCTCTGATAAGACAAAGGGGATTATTAGTGGTTTTGTATCTGTTGAGGTTTGTTTTCTTACTGAGTAAGTGGTCAGTTTTAGAGAATGTTCCATGAGGTACTGAGAAGGTAAATTTGTTTGTGTTTGTTGTAATGTTCAATAGATAACTGTTTAATCCATTTAAGTCATAACACCTATTATTTCCCTTATTTCTCTGTTAAGTTTCTGTCTGGCTGACCAGTCCATTGGTGAGAGTGGGGTGTTGAAGTCTCCCACTATTAGTGCATAGTGTTTGATATTTGATTTAAGGTTTAGTAGTATTTCTTTTACAAATGTGGGTACCCTTGTATTTGGGGCAAAGATGTTCAGAATTGTGACTTCATCTCAATGCAATTTTCCTGTGATGAATAGTTAATGTCTTTCTCCATCTCTTTAGATTAATTTTACTTTTAAGTATATTTGGTTAGATATTAGCACAGCGTGCCAGCTTGTTTCTTAAGTCCATTTGATTAGAAAATCTTTTACCAACCCTTTACTCTGAGATTATATCTACCTTTGAGGTAGATGTGTTTATTGTATGCAGCAGAAGGATGGGTCATGTTTCAATAACCCATCCTGTTAGCCTGTGTCTTTTTAAGGGTGAATTGAATTCCATTGATATTAAGAGATATTAATGACCAGTGATTGTCAATTCCTGTTATTTTCCATTTTGTTGTTTCAGACGGTAGTGTTTTTGTGTTTCCCTTCTTTGGGATTGGCTGGTGTGATGTTATCTATTGGCTGTGTTCTCATTGGTGTAACTAACTTCCTTGGGTTGTTGTTTTCTTTCTGGTACTTTCTGTAGGGCTGGATTTGTACATAGGTATTGTCTTCTCCATCTATGGTGATTGAAATCTTTGCTAGATATAGTAGTTTGGGCTGGTATCTGTGGTCTTTTAGTGTCTGCAGAACATCTGTACAGGACCTCTGGTTTTCAGAGTTTCCATTGAGAAGTTGGGTGTAATTCTAATAGGTCTACCTTTATATGTTACTTGGCCTTTTTCTTTTTCAGTTCTTAATCTACTTCTTTGTTCTGTATGTTTAGTGTTTTGGTTATTATACGATGAGGGGAATTTTTGGTCCTGTCCATTCTGTATTTTGTAAGCTTCTTGTACCATCATAGTCATATCCTTCTTTATATTGGGAAAGTTTTGGGTTTTTTGGGGGGCGGGGGTTGAGACAGGATCTTTCTGTGTAGCTTTGGAGCCTATCCTGGCACTTGCTCTGGAGACCAGGCTGGCTTTGAACTCATAGAGATCCATCTGCCTCTGCCTCCCGAGTGCAGGGATTGAAGGCATACGCCACCAACGCCCAGCCCCAGGAAAGTTTTATTCTATGATTTTATTAAATATATTTTCTGTGCCTTTGAGCTGGTCTTCTTCTCCTTCTTTGATCCCTATTTTTCTCAAGTTTGGTCTTTACATGGTGTTCCAGATTTCCTGGATGTTTTGTGTTAAGAATTTGCTGAAATTATCATTTTCTTTGATGGGTGAATCTATTTCTTCTATTGTGTCTTCAATACCTGAGATTCTGTCTTCCTTCTCTTGCATTCTGTTGGTTAAGCTTGCATCTGTAGTTCTTGTTCATTTACTGAGATTTTCCATTTCCAGAATTTCCTCAGTTTGTATTTACTTTATTGCCTCTATTTCAATTTTCAAGTTTTGAATTGTTTCCTTCACTTGTTTGATTGTTTTATTTCCTTGGTTTTCTTTAAGGAATTTATTGATTTCTTCAAATTTTCTGTTTGTCTTTTCTTCTATTTACTTAAGGGGATTTTTCACCTCCTCTTTAAGGGCTTCTATCATCTTCATAAAGTTAGTTTTAAGGTTATTTTCTTCTGCATTGGGATGTTCAGGTATTTCTGTTGTAGAACCACTATTTTCAGGTGCTGCCATATTGCTTTTTATGTTTTTGAATGTATTCTTAGACTGCTTTCTACTTGTCTCTTCCTCCATTATTGCAGGTAAGCCCTGGGCTTCCTGTTGTTACTCCTCCTCCAGGTATAGGCAGGGCCTATTGCTCTAGTGGTTACTCATGTGGTAAGGGATGTTGGGGGTGGATATAGAGGGTGCTGCTGCCTGGGTGCTGGAGGTGCAGTATGTGGGCTCGGATACAAGTTGTGCCCCAAGGGCCAAGAGAGCAGGGCTGTCCAGCCAGTAGCTTAGACACTCACCTCTTCTTCCAGGGGTGTATGGGTGGGTGGAGGGCTGAGGCTCTGATGGTTGCTGATTAGGCAGAGCATGGTAGGGATGGGCAGGGAGGATGCTTCTACCTGGGCCTATCTATACAATCTTTACCTGGTTGCCAGTTTACCTTGCGTAGGGTCCCAAGCATGAATCTGGTTCATAGTTACTTGAAAGGAATTTCTTGTGAATCCCATAGATCTCATTGGGCAATCTGCTAGAAATGCAGAAACTTAAATACCACTGGACTGGGAATCTATTCTTTAGAAGGGTACTTCAAACCAAAATCTCCTGGAGATTTCCCATCACAAAGTTTAAAACAACTTTATCCAGTGTGTATAGAAGCAAGCACACTTTTTTAAAGTGTGAGTGTAAAATACCATGTTCACAGTAATGAGAATCCTACTACTCTCCATAGATTCCTTCTCATTCTATTCCTTCTCACTCTATTCCTTCTTACTTGTCCTCAGCTTCACACCATCAAATGTGAATTAATTTTTAATTAATTTTTAACTAATTAATTAATTTTAAATTTCATTCCAACTATAGTTCTCTCTCCCATCCCTCCTTCCACTCCTCATCCCACCGCCCTCACCTCCCTCGAGCCCACTCCTTATCCTTTCCTGCCAATGGGTAAAGGTTCCCACAAGGAGTCTACAAAGTCTGGCACAGTGTGCTGTGTCATGACCAAACCCCTCCCCCATGCATTAAGGCTGAACATGGCATCCCACCATAGGAAGTAGGCTCTAACAAGTTAAGTCAAATATGAGATATAGATCCTGGTCCTACTTCTAGGGGCCCATCAGATAATCCAAGCTTTACAACTGTCTCACACTTTTGGAGAGCCTAGTTTCATCCCATGGAGGCTCCACTGCTATTGGTCTAGAGTTCATTAGTTTCCACAAGCTTGGTTCAGCTGTCTCTATATATTTCTCCATCATGATCCTGACCTCTCTGGCTCATATGTTCTCTTCTCCCTCAGATCTTGGCTTCAGGCTTTACCACACATTCAGGATCCGAGGGTTTAAAGTGCTGTAAACTCTTTAGCTGCGACAAATCATGAGACCTGTTTGACTTATTTGTATCTTTCAGAACTCACAGTGCTTCGTTGCTTATGGTGCAGAATTCAAAGGGTATTCTATATGATTTTTTTTTTTTTACTTTTGAATAATTACACATGGAAACAGAAGCCATATCTTAGCTCATCTTGGGCAACAACAGAGACTACAAACAATTCAGACATAATACTTTCTTTCTCTATTTCTCTAGACCACCCTGAACATCATTAGATTGAACATCCGCAGATCAGGCCACTGATGGTCTCCTGTCATGATCCTCATGCTATATCAATTCATTCCCTCTCTCCCTCTTTCCCTCCCTTCCTCCCTCCCTCTATCCCTCTTTTCTTCTTTTCTCTCTTTCTCTCTATATGGTGTTTGTGTGTGTGTGTGTGTGTGTGTGTGTGTGTGTGTGTGTGTGTGT